>NC_044562.1:72199766-73399766 GCF_007565055.1 Rhinopithecus roxellana | reverse complement strand
TGGCCAGGGTGTACGGGGCAGTAGCTCCGTATTGCGAGACAGCAGTTTTTAGTTCTTTTATTACAGTAAATTCAAACCCATTGTGGTGTCTCCAGGCTCGACCCTGCGTATCTGTAGTTTCCGTTACTGGAAAAACATCTCGAGGAGAGGAATCCTCCCTATCCCTACTACCAAGCGACCTTCCTTTTGGGACATGCTGTCCGGGTCTCTGAGGGTGAGAGGGTTTCTCTATTCCTTTAGGGTATTGAACGCTCTCACTTCCTGTCCTTAATTTCTGCAATCTAGTGATTAAAGACTGATGTAGTTCTTCGAGCTTTATTTGCTCTTCAAGCTGTGCAATTTTTTCTCTAAGCTCCTCTTTTGGGTCTATTACTGCCATAACTGCGGGGGCAGAAGCCTTATTATAGGGAGGGGGATAAGTAAGAGTTTGTGGCCAGTCAGAATTATAATATTTTGCTGCCCCTTCCTCTAAATTATCCCAGTTTACTTCTGAACAGTTAAGGTTATTTTTACTTTTGCTTTCATTAGTTGTAGGTAAAACTGGGTATTTTTTGAACTTTTCCTTATTTGATGTTTCTATATTTGTCATTGAGGGGACCCCAGCCTCTTCCTCGTCACTTTGTAGAGATATAAGGTCTATTTCTTTATTAGGTATGGGTTTTTCGAGGTCGGTTTGGGAGCTGCCTCTTAATATTTCCTCAGTCTGAGTAACCACTGCCATTACCTCAGGATCTTTTTCTTTTTCCTTTTTATCTATTATATCTCTGATTAGATTCCAATAAGAAAAAGCTGTCACCGGAACCTTTTCTGGTCCAAAAGTACTATAGTAATCTTGAAAACAGTCTCCCACTCTACGCCACCTCTTTACGTCAATGGTCCCTTCTTGTGGAAACCAAGGGCAGGTTTCTTTTACAAAATCAAAAAACTTAAACAAATCATTACTTTTAACCTTTACTCCTCGTGTTTTTAAAGCCTCTTTTAATTGCCCTACATAAATTTGATGCTGGCTTAATTCTTGTCCCATAATCAGACACTATTACTCACCTCTGGTTCCAACGCGGCAGGCTCCCGCGACGTCCGGGGGAATTTCTTTCCACTTTCACTTTCGGCCGACTTTAGTGCCTTCTTCCTCACTTTTTCCCCCGTGTCCAGGTCCCTGTTCGGGCGCCAGGTGTCCCGACCTGCAGGACAGTCGAACGGGCCCTGGAAGGGGGAGTGGGAATGGAGGAGACAAGAAAACACAAGAAATGGAGACAAGACAAACAGCCTGATCAAGTCTCGTTTATTGAGTGTAGGGTCATGCCTTATATAGGCTGGCAGGGGAAGAGGTTGGGCCAGGGCGGTGATAGGGGCCGGATCTTCTCAAATTACAATCGCGCATGCGCCGTGGGTTTGTACTTTTCCCGGGCGCGGGATCGCACCTGCGCCCTGGGCTGCATATCTTCCTGGGCGGGAAAATGTTTGCGCGCGCGCGGGAAAGGTTGGCGCGCGCAGGAAAGGTTGGCGCGCGGGAACAGTTTTGGCGCGCGCGGGAGAAACTTAGGCGCGCGCGGGAGAAACTTAGGCGCGCGCGGGAGAAACTTTGGGCGCGCGCGGGAAGGGTTTATAAATAAAGAACCCGGGAATGCGCCCTCTTGTCTCCGCTTTGCGGAGATCAAGCAACAGAGGTCGGCTAATTCCGGGCCTCATGGCTCCGGACAAAGGTCAAACAGCTAGTAAATAGAAAATGCAGCGTTTGATTCTAGGTCCTTAAAACTTTAAAGTCCAACTACCTGCCTATACCCTGCTGTAATGGTTAATGTTTAAGTGTCAACTTGACTGAACTAAGGAATACCTAGAGGGATGGTGAAGCACCACTTCTGAGTGTGGCTGTGAGGGGGTTTCCAGAGGAGACTGGTGTCTGAGTTTGGTTTGATCTTCTCCACCCTAGGAGTAGATCCATTATGTTTATGACATTATGCTGCTTGGACCTTTATGAGCATGAAGTAGCAACTACTACGGACTTGTTGGTAAGTAATTTGCATGTCAGAGGGTGGAAAATAAATCCAATCAAAATTTAAGGGCCTTCTACCTCTGAAATTTCTAGGAGTCCAGTGGTATGGAGCTTGTTGATATATCCCTTGTAAGGTGAAGGTTAAGTTGTTGCACCTGGTCCCTTCTACAACCAAGAAAAAGGCACACTGCCTAGTGGGCCTACTTGGATTTTGGAGTCAACATATTCCTCATTTGGGTGTGTTACTCAGGCTCATCCACCAAGTGACTGAAAAAGCCGCTAGTTTTGAGTAGAACCCAGAATAGGAGAAGGCTCTGCAACAGGTCCAGGCTGCTGTGCAAGCTGTTCTGCCACTTGGGGCCATACGATCCAGCAGATCCAATGGTGCTTGAGGGGTCAGTGGCAGATAGGGAGGGTATAGGAGAATCACAGCAGAGGCTCTTAGGATTTTGGAGCAAGGCCCTGCCATCATCTGCAGATAAGTACTCTCCTTTTGACAGATAGCTCTTGGCCTTGGTAGAAACTGAATGCTTGACCATGGGCCACCAAGTTACCACACAACCTGATCTGGCTATCATGAACTGGGTGTTATCTGATCTACCAACCCATAAAGTTGGGAGTGCACAGCAGTGTTTCATCTTTAAATAGAAGTAGTATGTACATGATCAGGCCCAAGCAGGCCCTGCAGACACAAGTAAGTTACATGAAGTGGCCCAAATGCCCATGGTTTCTCTCTCTTTGCCTGCACCTGTGGCCTCATGGGAAGTACCCTATGATCAGCTGAAGAGGAAGAGGAGGCCAGGTCCTGATTCACAGATGGTTCTGCACAATATGCAGGCACCATCAGAAAGTGGACAGCTGCAGCACTATGGCCCCTTCCTGGGACATCCCTGAAGGACACGGGTGAAGGGAAATCTTCTCAGTGGGCAGAACTTCAGGCAGTGCACCTGGCCATGCACTTTGCATAGAAGGAGAATGGCCAGACATGTGATTATATACTAATCCATGGGCTGTATCCCATGGTTTGGCTGGATGGTCAGAGATTTGGAAGGCACATGATTGGAAAATTGGTGACAAAGAAATCCTAGAAGAGGGTATGTTGATAGACCTCTCGTGTGGACAAAGGATGTGAAGATATTTTTGGCCCATGTAAATGCTCACCAAAATGATCTCTGCAGAGGAAGCCTTTAATAATCAGGTGGTTAGGATGACTTGTTCTGTGGATATTGTCAGCCTTTTTCCCTAGACACCCCTGACATGCTCCAGTGTGCTCATGAACAAGGTGGCCATGGTGGCAGGGATGGAGGTTATGCATGGACTCAGCAACATGGACTTCCACTCACCAAAGTCAACCTGATTACAGTCACCCACTGAAAACCCAATCTGCCAGCATCAGAGACCAAAGATGAGCCCGAAGATGGCACTATTTTCTGAGTGATCAGTCAGCTATCTGGGGGCAACTTGACTACGTTGGGCCTCTTCCATCATAGAAAGGGTAGCATTTTGTCTTTACTGGAATAGACACTTACCAAGTACTACAATACTGACACTTACTGGAATAGACACAAGGATATGGATTTGCCTTTCCTGCATGCAATGCTTCTGCCAAAACTACCATCTGTGGAGTTATAGATGCCTTAACCATCATCATGATATTCCACACAGCATTGATTCTGACCAAGAAACTCACTTTGTAGGCAAAGACATGTGACAATGGGCTCATGCTTATTGAACTCACTGGTCTTACCATCTTCCCCATTATCCTGAATCAGCTGGCTTTATAGAACAATGGAATGGCCTTTTGACATTGCAGTTACAGCACCAGCTAAGTGACAGCATTTTGTAGGGCTGAGGCAAGATTCTCCAGAAGGCTGTATACGCTCTGAATCAGTGTCTAGCATATGGTCCTGTTTCTCCCATAACCAGGGTTCGTGGGCTCAGGAATCAAGGGGTGAAAATGGGAGTGACACCACTCGTCATTATCCCTGGTGATCCACTAGTAAAATTTTTGCTTCCTGTTCGCACAACTTTATGCTCTGCTGGCCTTAAGTTCTTAGTTACAGAGGGAGGAATGCTTCCACCAGGAGACACAACAATGATTCCATTGAACTGGGAGTTCAGGCTGCCACCTGGCCACTTTGAGCTCCTTACGCCCTGAGTTGACAGGCTAAGAAGGGAGTTATGGTACGGACTGGGGTGATTAACCGGACTTCCAAAAGGAAATTGGGCTACTACTCCACACTGCAGGTAAGGAAGAGTGTGTCTGGAATACAGGAGATCCCTTGGGGCATCTCTCAGCATTAGCATACCCTGTGATTAAGGTCAATGGGAAATTGCAACCCAATTCAGGCAGGACTGACTGCAAATGGCCCAGACCCTTCAGGAATGAAAGCATGGGTCACCCCACAAGGAAAAGTGCCATGACCAGCTGAGGTGCTTGCTGGAGACAAAGGGAATACAGAATGGGTAGTGGAAGGAAGTAGTTACAAATACCAGCTATGACCACATAACCAGTTACAGAAATGAGGACCATGATTGTCATGAGTGTTTCCTCTCATTTGTTAAAAATACATTTGTATGTATATACATATACTAAGCAAATATCTTTGTTTTCATTCCTCTCTCTTATGTAGCATAAGATATTGACTTTATATCGGTATTGAAGTATTGTTAATTTTACATCATATGGGATCTCACGGGAGGAGTAAACATCAATCAAGGACTTGACCTCCTTTCTGGGGCAGGGGTTAATGCATTTTTGGTTGAATGCAGGATAGCTGTATCACGCTGGGTGAACTATGAACTTGTTATTGTCTTTATTTGGAGACCAGGTATGGTTTGAGGAGATGGGTATGGGTGCCAAGTTGACAAGGGGTGGGTTTGTGATGGTTAATTTTAGGTGTCGACTTGACAGGATTAAGGCATAGCTAGAGAACTGGTAAAACATCATCTCTGGGTGTATTTGTTTCCACAGGAGTCTGATGTGTCAGTCAGACTGAGTGGGGAAGATCTGTCCTCAATGTGGGTGGGCACCACCCAGTTGGCTGGGGGCCCAGATAGAACACAAAAAGGCAGGGGAAAGGCAAACTTGTGTCTCTCTTCTTGGAGCTGGGACACCCTCTTCCTCTTGCCCTTGGACATCAGAACTCCAGGCTCTCTGACTTTTGGACTCCAGGACTGAGACTGATGTTCCCTCTGGTTCTTGGGCCTTCAGCCTTGGACTGAGAATTATCCCATGGGCTTTCCTGGTTCTGAAGCCTTCAGATTTGGACTGAGCCATGCTACTGGAATCCCAGCTTGCAGACAACCTGTTGTGGGACTTTTTAGCCTCATAGATATATTTATGATTTCTCATATATATTATTTCTTTTCATCTTATAGACTTTAATCCATAATATAGTTTACTCTACAACTAGAAACTGTGATACACACACATATCTTATTGGCTTTGTGTTTCTGGAGAACCTTGACAAATACAGTTGGATTGTGGTGATTTGGAGGCCATCAACTAAGCCTGGCCTGTAGCTGCACAGTTTCTAGTTCTTGGGTAAACTATATTGTGGATTAAAGTTTACAATATGAAAAGAAATCATTTTCTCTTCTACTTACTTCTTCAGAATTTTAGAAATGGTGATGTGTAATACATTTCTGGTTTCATTTATAGGACTTGAACCTCAAACATGATTGGAATAAGGGCTGGTAGCAGGGGGAAGGCAGGAATTTTAATTGGGAAGACAGAAAGATGGTTTTTTGCTGAGACTGAAATTCTTGAAAACACTGAGCAGAGTTACAGGATGGCCTAGATGGAGCCAAGGGTGGCTGGGAGAGCCAGTGAACAGATGAACTGACCCAGCCTGGAGTTGCTTTGGAATCTCAAAGTCTGGATTCAAATCTCAGTTCTTCAAGTTGAGCAAAGAACTTAACCTCCCTGAAATTCAATTTTCTCATTTGTGAAATAGGGACATTACACAATTTCCCTGAAATTTAGTTTTCTCATTTGTAAAATAGGGACATTCTAGGATTTTATGAAGGGTATGAGGATGAAGTAAACCCACACAGGCAAGATGATTTCCATAGTGCCTAGGCCCTACTGTTAGGACTTGTTTCCCTTCAGACCCTGATCAAGCCCAGGTGCCATATGAGACAGGCAAACCTTCTCTGACTTCTCAGGTCTGGAAATCTGCTTTAAAATATGGAATTTTTGTCAAGGTCAATGGCTCACACCTATAATCCCAGCACTTTGGGAGGCCAAGGGGGGCGGATCACTTGAGCCCAGGAGTTTGAGACCAGCCTAGGCAACATGGCAAAACCCTGTCTCTGCAAAAAATACAAAAGTTAGTTGGGTGTGGTGATGTGCACCTGTAGAATCACCTGAATCTGGCAAGTGGAGGCTGCAGTGAGAGATGGGGCCACTGCACTCTAGCCTGGGTGATAGGAGTAAGACCCTGTCTCAAAAAACAATCAAACAAACAAAAAAACCCATGGATTTTTGATGCAGTTTGCATTTTAGTTTATTCCATTTCTACTGCTTCGCTCTCTCTGAATCAAATGCCTTATCTCTTTAGGACTGGTAGATGGAGTTTTCTTAGTAGGTAAAAAACTGACTGTTAAGCAAAGGATACACTACATTTAAAAAAGAACATCAGCAACTCCCTAGTGGTCTCGTGGTTAGACAAAATAAGTAAACACATAAATATAACAGCAATGACAATGCAACAGAAAACCTTGGTTATCCTGGGAAAAACTCTTCCCGACACTAGAAATGAACACTTTTTTTAGTGATTAGTTTCATTTACTAAAGAGGGTTCGCTCTTCAAGGAGACAGCAGAACTAAAGGGAGAAGCAATGTGAAAACACTTCAAGGCTATAAACTTACATAAAGGTAAATCTTATCGATAATAAGTACAGAAGATTACACGTTTGATAAGTGCGAGTGTAGCAAGCAGACAAATCTTCCTCTCCTGCCCTTCTTTGCTCTGGCAGGTTCTGGGGCAGAGCTAGGCTCAGCTCACTTTCTGCTCATCCTTGCTGATTTAATTCAATGAGTCGACCTGCAAACACAGCTAGAGTTCCGATGATGCAGACGAGCATGAAGACTCCGAGGAGAATGTGGTCCATCACCATTGCAACGTACTTCCACTCCTCCGCCGCCTGGGAGAGAGGAAAATGTTAGACAGAGTCTCCCTCAGGTGGTTTCTGGACTCACAACGTTTGTGCTTTGCATCATCTAAGGGCCCTTTAATTTGTAGATCTCTAAGTCCTGCCATCCTTTGGCTGACATTATCTTTATTTTTTGAATAGATTATTTACAAAGTGATAACTTACTAAGGTAGTCTAGAGGTGGTCACCAGGGTTCATTTCAGGTCAGTAGCTGCCTGTTGTATGCCACCTACTTGTCAAGTCAAACTCACCATCTGTGCTTATGCATTTGGCCATTTAAACCCAGAGGTGTGGATTTCAAGCCACAAAGCTTACATTGTTAGACTCCTGGTCTGACTTCATGGTCTCTGCGATGTACTTGATGCCCTCGATGGCACTTTTCACCTCGGGGTGTTTGATCAGGGGAGAGTGGAAGCCCATGGGTGGAGGCCCTGGCTTTCCAGAAATGTCGGAGATATCAATGTCTTCTGTAAAAATCTTTTTGTCTTGCTTTTCTCTAGATGGTCTTTTCATTGTGGAGAAAAACATGATATTTGGGATAGTGTCGATAAAAACCTAATATAGAAAAGAAATCCATGCATGAGAATTATTGTCCACGAGGAAAGTATAAAACTCTGTCTTTGAACTATCAATGTGATTTGGGGCAGGTCATTCAGTTTTTCTGGGCTTCAGTCTTCTTGTCCTTAAAACAAAAGAACTATACTAGATTTTTTCAAAGATCCCTCTGTATCCTGGGTCCTGTGAAACGGCTATGGTTAACAGTGATGATTCTGCAATGTGAGAAGTTCGCCACCGGAGGGAGCCCATGTGCAGTCATCGACCTGGGGCCACCAATGAGCTTAAAAGCTTCAGGATCCCCTACAGGTATGGAAACTGCCTTAGCAATGTGTCACCCGGATCAAATGGTTAAAGAAGGGGCCCCTCCACTTCAAATATATCCCACAAAACAGCTAGACTGTTTTCTTCTGTTTCCTGTTCCTGAAGAAACTGCAGTACAGGTATTGCCAGGAGCCATCTAACAGCCTTTACAGAAACAGGGACTCTTACTCTCCTCTTAAAAGAGGACATTGTGAGCAGTAGCTTCTTTTGTCAATTTCTGACAAATATTTTACATTCTGCACAAAACATCCTGGACTTTAAGCAGTAGCTTCTTTTGTCAATTCCTGACAAATATTTTACATTCTGCACAAAAGATCCTGGACTTCAGTGTCTCTGTTAAGTTTTGTCAAAGAAAGACATATTTGAAATGTTAAATTTTCAAATTCAGTAACGTAAATATTTGAGAGCAAATCCTTTACTAAAAGTCACCTTTTGACCCTCTCTCATCAGGAACCCACCCCCCCCATCTCTAGCCCTCATTCTATTCTCAACAGATGATTTCACCAGCAAAAAATCAGCCAGTCTGTTCACAAATTGGAAAACATACAAAAGAAATCTCGAGAATTTCATGGCATTTCAATAAAAAGAACCGTTTGTTGATCTTCTCTAATTAAAGAGATTCTTTAAACTTGAATTTGAAATGAGCTTTGTTAATTCTGTTTTTCTTTTCTCTCTGGGAAGGCTACAGGAGTTATTTATTCCTAAAAAGAGGCCAAAGAAAGTTCCTTCCAAAAATTCTAAAGCCCAGAGAGAACTCACTTTCGGCCGGGCGCAGTGGCTCACACCTGTAATCCCAGCACTTTGGGAGGCCGAGGTGGGCAGATCACAAGGTCAGGAGATCGAGACCATCCTGGCCAGCACGGTGAAACCCCATCTCTACTAAAAATACAAAAATTAGCCGGGCCTGGTGGCGAACGCCTGTAGTCACAGCTACTCAGGAGGCTGAGGCAGGAGAATGGCGTGAACCCGGGAGGCAGAGCTTGCAGTGAGCCGAGATCGCGCCACTGCACTCCAGCCTGGGTGACAAAGCGAGACTCCATCTCAAAAAAAAAAAAAAAAAAAAAAAAGAACTCAGTTGCTAAATAGCCCCAGGTATTAGCTGGAAACCCATTGGTTCCTCGAAGGGGAGGCCTGTAGATGTGCCCCCGTGTGGAGTCTGCAAGGGCCTCCCCACTCACCTTCCGCACCCAGTCGGGCATGACATGGGTGCTGGGTGAGCGGTGGTGTGTGTTGATGACGATGACGGTGATGATGATGGAGGCAATGACGAACACCATGGTGAATAGCATGTATTTTCCAATCAAGGGTACAGCACTGGATGTGGAGGGGATCAGCTCCACGATGACCAGAAGGAACACAGTCAAAGACAGTAAGACAGAGATGCTCAGAGTCATCTTCTCCCCTGGAAAGACAAAAAAAAAAAAAAAAAAAAAAAAAAAAAAATCCCACAACCACCTATCTGGGTTGGGCTGCAGTGTTCCTCCCACCCCACCATTTCTATGTGGAAGTCCTGAGTCCTGGGACCTCAGAATGTGACTCTATTTGAAGACAGTTACTTTAAGGAGGTAATTAAATGAAAATGACGTGATATGGGGTAGTGAGCAATCAAGTATGACCGGTGTCCTTATTAGGAGAGGAATTAGGACACAGATGCGTGGATGGAAGGCCATGGGACACAGGAAGAAGATGGCCATTACAAACCACGGAGAGAGGCCTCACAAGAAACCAACTCTGCTGGCACCTTGATCTTGGAATTCTAGTCTCCAGAACTGTGAGAAATTACATTTCTGTTATCTAAGCCTCCCAGTCTGTGGTGTTTTGTGTGGCAGCCCAAGCAAACTCATTCACTGAAACCCAAGGGTAAGAGGAATGTGACCGACATGTTCTCAAAGCATTATGCTGGGAAATCTCAAAGTATTTTTTTCTGCAGAATTTCCTGTGTAACCTCCATACCTTAACTTTTCTGACAGCAGCCAGTGGCAAGCATTTCCATTAGAGGCTGCCAAGCAGAAAATGGAACAATATTTCATCTCATGCTCCAGATTTCTGATCCTTGGTGGAACCCAGGAAACTGAAAGGAGTTCTGGGTGGAAAAGCTGGACTCGGTGTGGCATTTCCCTCCTGCAGCAGGATGCATTAAACCTCATAAAAGTGAACCACCCCTGGCCTACTTATTACCCAGCAGATGAATGGGCAGCCTGGAAGTACATGTTTCTTTCTGTTATTAAGGGAGCAAGCTGTAAGACCAAAACCCAAGAAAAGGACAAAATCTGAAAGGCTAAGGAGTTCTCCTTGGCATCCTGAGTAATCTTCTGATACAGTGGTTTCACACCACTCACTGTCTCATTTTCATGTAAGAGGAAGTTTGTCTTCTCATTTATTTCTTGTTTTGTTTGTTTTGTTTTGCATACTAATGGAGCAGGGATTTCCCCAGCCCCTACCTTTTTTCTGCAGACCCTTTGATCTCAGGAGGGTTTTGGCTGGGCAAACTTGGCAGCAGGAGGGTCAGGGGCCGAATGGCACTGAGGTATTTTTGTGAGGCTTGATCTCACAAATGAATATTTGTTGAACAAATATTCATTGAGTAAATGAAAAATCTTTTACTAGATGCAGCAGAGAAGCTCTGGGAGGGACTTTCTCTGGGCTGGCCTTGCTGTTGGTGCTGCTGGAAACCCTTGTGTTACCCTGCTTTCAATGATGAAGCTTTCCCCTACTGGCTGCTTCCAGATTCTAGAATATGTATAGAAGATGTATGTATGTATAGGATACAGCGTGGATGCGAACAAGAAATTGTCAATTCTACCTGGTGGGTAGGAAAACCTTTCCAAGTGAAAAAGAAGACAATTACAAATACAAAATATTTGTTCGCTTGCATAAAATTTCTTGATTAATAATAATTATAATAATAATAGCCAACATTTATCATCAAGCATAATCTTTGTCCTAAGTGCTTTTCTTTTTACTTTCTTTCTTTCTTTCTTTCTTTCTTTTTTGTGACGGAGTCTCAGTCTGTTGCCCAGGCTGGAGTTCAGCAGTGCCATCTCGGCTCACTGCAACCTCCGCCTCCAGGGTTCAAGCGATTCTCCTGCCTCAGCCTGCCAAGTAACTGGGATTACAGGCATGTGCCACCATACCTGGCTAATTGTTTGTATTTTTAATAGAGATGGGGTTTCACCATGTTGGCCAGGCTGGTCTCAAACTCCTGACCTCAAGTGATCCATCCGCCTCAGCCTCCCAAAGTGCTGGGATTACAGGTGTGAGCCACTGCATCTGGCCCCTAAGTGCTTTTCAAGTGCAAATCATTTAATGTTTATAGAGACTCTTGTTAGTTCCTATAACGCCCTGACAGTGTTTTTATTTATTTATTTATTTATTTATATATTTTTTTTTATTTTTCGAGACGGAGTCTCGCTCTGTCGCCCAGGCTGGAGTGCAGTGGTCGGATCTCAGCTCACTGCAAGCTCCGCCTCCCGGGTTTACACCATTCTCCTGCCTCAGCCTCCCGAGTAGCTGGGACTATAGGTGTCCGCCACCTCGCCTGGCTAGTTTTTTGTATTTTTTAGTAGAGACGGGGTTTCACTGTGTTAGCCAGGATGGTCTTGATCTCCTGACCTCGTGATCCGCCTGTCTCGGCCTCCCAAAGTGCTGGGATTACAGGCTTGAGCCACCGCGCCCGGCCAGTGTTTTTATTTTTAAAAGTTTCACTTGAGGGCCTGGTGCAGTGGCTCACGCTTGTAATCCTAACACCTTGGGAGGCCAAGGCAAGGGGGGATCACTTGAGGTCAGGAGTTTGAGACTAGCCTGGGCAACATAGCAAGACTCCATCTCTATTTATTTATTTATTTTAATGTAAAAAGTTGCATTTGATTAGAAAGTGGAAAAAATTGTGTTTGCGATAATTTGTTTAAAAACGAGTGCAGGGCAGGCACAGTGGCTCACACCTGTAATCCCAGCACTTTGGGAGGCCGAGGTGGGCAGATCATTTGAGCCCAGGAGTTCAAGACTGGCCTCGGCAACATGGTGCAACGCCGTTTCTACAAAAAATACAAAAATTAGCCAAGTGTGATGCCCTTAGTCCCAGCAACTCAGGGGGCTGAGGTGAAAGGATCACTTGGGCTTACGAGGTTGAGGCTGCAGTGAGCCGTGATCACGCCACTGTACTCCAGCCTGGGCAACAGAGTGAGACCCAGTCTCAAAACAAAAACAAAAACAAAGCCCCGAATGCAGTCACTGGAACATGCACTCTGTGGGGTGAGGCACTTTCTGTCTTATTCTCTACGGTCTGTCTGCCACATAATATTTGTTCAACAAATATTCATTGAGTAAATGAATAATCTTTTTTCCTAGTTGGCAGGTTGGATTTAAAGTTTGTGGGTGTTTTTTAAAGTCATTTTGACAAAAATTGCTACCTGTCATAAGCTTGAGGTCTCTCTGTAGCATCTTTCTTTTTTCCAAACTTGTCTGCCGTAAATTGTTTATGAATAGTGACTTGCTGGCAGGCAGATGGGTACCTTTTCCTCCTTTCTGGTAGGTTGTTGTTGTTTGATAAAATTATGTCAAAGATATGATTACTCAGTAGGAGGTGAGTAAGTTGTCTAGGCTGATATGTGAGAAAGAATAGCCACTTGGGAAGTAAGGTCTTGTGTGTGAAGATGCCGCCATCTGGAAATAGATTCTGCATATCTCTATATGCAGAATTTTCAAGTGGTGAGCAGCGGGTAAAGCATCAAGACCAGGATTAGTCAGTATATAGAAAGTAACTTCATCGTGGAAGTGGCATGAGAAGTGTCGGGGATCACACGCCTTACCCAGCACATTTCTGGGCACACAGTTGGTATTCAGCAAATAGGTATTGGTGGTTAATGTACTTTAACCAGCCTGAGCTACAACGTGCATCTTGAGGGTCATGTTCAACTCCCTGCCGCTCTGGATGTCTGCCCCAGCTGTGAGCTCCACTCACAGTGACTCTCACCACTGCACACACCCACTCAGCAAATGCACCCTCCTAATGATGATGGTTCGGGTCGATCTGCCTGTTTGTTAGCACATGATTATTTCTGGCTTTCCCCAAAATAGCAGCACGAGACCCATCAGCGTCAGCAGCAGCCGTCATGGCAACCGCACCCACCTGAGTCTGTGGGCAGGTAGAATACCAGGCCAGTTAAGAAGGAGAAGAGCAGGCAGGGGATGATGACATTGACGATGAAGTAGAGGGGCAGGCGCTGCATGACGAAGTGGTAGGTGATGTCCAGGTAGGGGGTGTTGGGGCAGCAGGAATAGAACACCCAGTGCTTCCAGCCTCGGGACTCCTTGATCACCCACTCTCCGCTTTCCATGAAGTTGCTCAGGTCTGGCTGATCGCTTTCCTGAGAAAGGAAATGAGGTTTCGAAATCCCAGGTGGGTCACCCTAATGAGGGGCAGCATTTTGTAATCAGCAGTGACAAGGCCACAGATTCCAGCTCTGTGGGTCACACACCCATGAGGGACTCTGGGGCACTACTGCTTTGAGGTCTTAGATTCCTTTCCTATAACATAAGGGGGTTTGGGCTAGTAGCATTCTCCATTTTGGCTACACATTCAAGTCACCTGGGAGCTTTAAAACATATTGATGCCCTACGGTCAGCCCAGGCCCATTACATCAAAATTCTTGAGACTGAGCCTGGGCGTAACAAATTAATTTAAGCTCCCATTTTGTTCTCCCTTGCCAAACAACTCGAACCATCAACCTGGATGATTCCTAAGTTCTAACTGGTACTGAGAGCTTATGATTTTCCAAGGAAAAGTTGGAGACCCGAATCACACTTTTCCTGAAACCACCCTTATCATATGTGGCCACCACCTACCGGGTTGATGGCCACAACAGAGCCGTCATAGGTCCAGGTACCCAGCTTCATGCTGCAGTTCTGTTCATCAAAGGGAAAGTGGGTGACGATGATCTCACAGTAGCTTTTAAAGATGGCTGGAGGTGTCCATGTGATGTGGCCAGTGTGGTCCAGGAGCACTTTGGTGAACTTGACAATAGCAAAGTCACCATCTGCACTACAATTGGGATAAAAGGAAAATGGCTCCAAGTGACAGATGAGTGTTCCATTTTGCTTGGGAATGTTAACAGGAGACAGCTGTTAATTATTCAGGTGCTAATTATAGAAGCTCTCTTTCGGGCAGTGTCACTTCTTATCTATTGCAATGTTTCCCAAATTTGATAATAAGGATCACTGGGGTGCTTGTTAAAAATACAGAGTCCTGCACACCCTCTAAGTAAACCCTGAATCTGAGTATCTGGGAAAGAATGTGGGAACCCACAGTTTTAAAGAAATAACAGGTAACGTGGGTCCACTGCATCCCAGATTATTTTTCCAGCCCTCAGGAGTATTCGTAATGTTAATCTTCATCTGTTGCCTCCCTGATGTACTGTGTTGGGTAAAAAAAAACAGGAATTTTACATAAAAGCCCCTCCAAGGCTCGTTACTGTGACAAGCAGGTTAGGGAAGGGGCCTCCTACTACTTTTGTTATTTTGTTGTTGTTGTTGTTGTTGTTGAGATAGAATCTCGCTTTGTTGCCCAGGCTGGAGTGCAATGGTGCAATCTTGGCTCACAGCAACCTCCACCTCCCGGGTGCAAGCAATTCTCCTGCCTCAGCCTCCCAGGTAGCTGAGATTATAGGCGCCTGCCACCACACCTGGCTAATTTTTTGTATTTTTACTAGATACTGGGTTTCACCATGTTGACCAGGCTGGCCCTGAATTCCTGACCTCAAGTGATCCGCCTGCCTTGGCCTCTGAAAGTGCTAGGATTACAGGAGTGAGCCACTGTGCCTGACTGGCCTACTGCTTTTTAAAGAACGATTTAGAACTCTCTGGAGTGGAGTCACAAACTCAGATACCTTCAGGGCCAGACAGGTGAGGAATGAGTGCAGGGTGACACTGCTGAACAGACTGCCCCTCTCTCCTGTCAGGAAGATGCCAGCTTGCGGTGTTCCCTGATGTGCTCATGTGGGAATGAAGGCCCAATCTTGCCAGATTTGGATTCTTCCTCAGAAGCTGGAAACCTAGTTTTTCTTTTTTTTTTTTTTTTTTTTTTTTGTGAGACAGAGTCTCACTCTGTCACCCAGGCTGGAGTGCAGTGGCGTGATCTCGGCTCACTGCAAGCTCCACCTCCCGGGTTCCCGCCATTTTCCTGCCTCAGCCCCCCAGAGTTTAAGGTTGCAATGAGCTATGATCACACCACAACACTCCAGCCTGAGCAACTGAGGAGAGACCTTGTCTCAAAAAAAATTCTGGAAGTTTCAATGTTGGATTTTTCTAGAGAGGCTAAAAAATAGATTTTAATGTGATATTTCTTGGTTTTCAAATGTCGGCAGTGATTTATTATTTTTAAAAATACAGACACCATGGGCGGTTCTAAGAAAACAAAATAAGCCACTTCTGCTGGCCTTATTCAGTGGACAACTTACTCTTTCCGTAAACAACAGTCTGTGTTCAAGTGATTTAGCAGAGGGCAGGGTGTTAGAATAGGTGTTGAATGGGCAGGATGGAGTCTGTCTCAGTGGGATTTCAGGGACATCATGGCATATGTTGGTCCCTCATGTCATAAATCAAGAGGTTTTCTTCCCATTGGTTTTTCCTTGGGACTGAAGTGGGCTCTTTACCTGGAAAACTGTGTGGCATTGGACCCACCCAAAGCAGCCCCAAAGGGTAGAGTCATAGGATTGTCTTAGTCTCTCCCAATAAGCAAATAAAAGAGAGTTCTCTCCTCACCAGGGTGTTCCTGAGTGAGTTTGGCAAAAGAACCAAAGGATTTTACTTGCTCTTCTCAGATTCCTACTGAAAAAGAAACTGAAAGATATTTTATCAGCCCATTTGTCCAAAAAGGTTACACAAATGATCGAATAATTTGGCTCAAACTTGAACCCCAAGTATAATTGGACAACTTGTCCAATGTGGCAGAAAATCGAAGCTTGAAAGGGCCTGCCTTAAAGGGTATCATTTTCATCCACTAGCCCTGTCACCTTCCCTGAGTCTGCTAGGACACACAGCTTGTGGACCCCCAACACATGTTGTATAATGTCAGATCATAAATCCTCCGGGCCGGTGTCGCATGCTCCTGCCGGGGAAGGATGCTTTTTGAAAACGAGCATTTCCTGACAAATGAAGGGCGTATGCTAATGAACGTGTCATTAGACTAGAACGTCTTGAATAATATTATAATTTCACAACATGCAGTCTGTCATGGGGCCCAGTGGACGGGCAGTGAAGGCATCCCATGCCAACAGCAGCAGTGGGTGTCAGGAAGGCATTCAGGATGTGATGAGTAACAACCCCAGTAGGCTCAGAAATATTTGGTAGGGAGGACACTGGATTCCAAGGAACTCAGCGATAGGGCATTTGGGTGCCTTGGAAAGTTGCCACACGTGCTTCAGGGGCTCTCAGGGATCAAATGTCCCCCACGCTCAGCCTGGATTCAATTTGGCGGCAGTAATCCTTTCTCTTTAAGTCATGAGACACCGTATGGCATCCCTAGCCCATCAACTTGGCTCTTGGTTTAGAGTGATTTTTTTTTTAATTTTCTAGAGACGTTGTCTTGCTATGTTGCCCAGGCTGATCTCAAACTCCTGGCCTCAAGCAATCCTCCCACCTTGGCCTCCCAAAGTGCTGAGTTTATAGGTGTGAGCCACCATCCTGGGTGATTTAATATTAGCAGTGTTGAGAAGCATTCCGAGCACGCAGCCCTTCCATTAGGGCACTTTACTCCACCTGCCCCAGGAGCGCCCTCCACCGCCCATGCAGTTTGCTCACTTGTTATAGAGAACAAGGTCTGGGCGCCAGATCTTTTCTGAAGGAATGTGAATTTTTTTCACACCGCCATAGTCATCTGGATTCCATTTTAGGTTGTAATCCACCCATTGCTAGAAACAAAGACATACAACTAATTAAAAAGTCAAAAACAGGAGATTATTAGATTTATTTTTAAAATCTAAGATTATCAAGAGCCCCGATGTGCATGGGAATTCAGTATTGACAGAAATTGTGCTTCCATAAGAAAAGCTGGATTCAGAATTCAGCTTTCACTTCAGTAAATAAGAACAGCAAACAGCACTGATGACGTGCTCACACTGTTTCAACCACCTTACCTATATTAACTCACTTAGTCCTCACAACAATCCCATGAGGGGAGGGTGATTACTGACCTCATTCTACAGATGAGAAAACAAAGGAACCCCCCAAGTCACACAGCTGGGAGGTGGCAGATCTACCATGTCACCCTGTCCAGGAAAGGAGAAAGATCCTAGTGTGAACATTTTCCTCAAGCAGGCAGCATCATTTTTAAAAAGTACCATATATTTTTCTACATTATAAAAGTAATGGCTGGGGGGGTGGCTCATGCCTGTAATCCCAGCACTTTGGGAGGCTGAGGCGGGTGGATCACCTGAGGTCAGGAGTTCGAGACCAGCCTGGCCAACATGGTGAAACCTCATCTCTACTAAAAATACAAAAATTGGCCAGACGTGGTGGTGGACACCTGTAATCCCATCTACTTGGGAGGCTGAAGCAGGAGAATTGCTTGAACCTGGGAGGCAGAGGTTGCGATGAGCCGAGATCGTGCCATTGCACTCCACCCTGGGCGACAGAGTGACACTCTGTCTCAAAAGAAAAGTAATACAGGTTGAGGATCCCAAATCTGCAATCTGAAATGCTCCAAAATCCAAAACTTTTTGAGCACCAACATAACACTCAAGGAAATGTTCATTGCAGAATTTTGAATTTCAGATTTTCAGATTTGGGATGTTTAACTGGTGAGTATATGCAAATATTTCAAAATTTAAAAAAAATCCAAAATCTGAAACACTTCTGGTCCCAGGCATTTTGGGAAAGGGGTACTCCACCTCTACGTGCCCATTGCAGCAAAGCTGGAAAGCACAATGCTATGGGTTCAGTTGTGTCCCCCTAAAATTCATGCTGAAGCCCTAACTCCCAGTATTTCAGAATGTGACCTAATTTGGAGATAGGTTCTTTACAGAGGTAATTATGTTAAAATGAAGTCATTAAAATAGACTCGCATTCAATATGACTGGTGTCTTCATAGAAAGGGGGAATTTAAAGATATAGATATATGTATTTAAATATACATATATATCATACGTATATGTATCACATACGCAAGAAGAACGCCATCTGAACATGAAGACAGTCATCTACAAGCTGAGGAGAGAGGCCTAGGACAGATTCTTCCTCACAGCCCTCAGAAGGGACCAACCCTGCCAATACCTAGACTTTGGACTTCTATCTTCCAGAACTATGAGATGATAAATTTCTGTTGTTTAAGCCACCCAGTTATGGCAGCCCTAGCAAACTAATACACACAGAAAAAGCCCTAAAGTTTAAAAATAAAATTTAAAAAAAAAAAGCAAAACCGAAACCAAACAGGATCCATGCTTTTACCATCTCAAAATATCTACTTTCAACATTTTGGTATATATCCCTGTTACCCAGATTGATTTCCTCTGGGCCCAGGTTTAATTTCAAGTGAATAAAAGTGACATATATGCGATTATCTGTCTAAGTTACCTGTTTCAGACGCACATTGGTTGTCACGATCTGATTTACTTCATCCTGGAAAAATAATAAGGCATTTTTGTGGGGGAGAGAGGGGAGCCAGGGGAGGAAACCCAGGGGTGAGAGGTCTGGGTGTGTGGGCAGCCCCCAGTGCTCTTGTCTCACCACATTGATGAGCTGTATCAGCTGCAGGCCCACGGTGACCTCCACGACCTGGTGGTGGTCTTCCACTGGCCGCACCACGCTGCTGTAGTCTTTAAATAGCTTTGCCACCAAACGAGTCTCATGTTCGGAGCCCAGGACGAGGCCAGCTGAGACAGCAGATGACACCCACACTGTCAGATTCTGCTCCCCACCCTCCAAACACATGAACATGTGTGCCTTCTAATGGAAGGCACACAGCCCTCCTTGTTGAAAGGCTCCCAAATGCAGCTGTTATTGCCTTAAGTTTTTTTCCAATTACAGTTGCTGGTGCAGTCCCTTACCCGGTGACAGTGGGGTATGCCAGATAATCACAACACTTGTACTTTGGACAGGTGACAATCCTTAATACAGCCTGGCTGAATCAAGTTTGCCAGGTACACACACACACACATACACACACAGGCACAGGCACACACACACATGAAAAAAAGCCCACAAAAAAAGCCAATCTCAGTGTTTCAGAGCAGTGTAATGAAATCTTGGACTGGCTGCGTCAGATCTCATGATGCCATGAACAGCCAAAATTGATGCTGGTTCAAACCCTCTAGAGTGGCCATAATTAACAAGTGGAAAATAACTAGGGTTGGGAAGGTTGCAGAGAAACTGGAACCTCATATGTTGCTGGTGGGAATGTAAAATGGCAGTTCCTCAACAAGTTAAACACAGTTACCATACCATCCAGCAATTCCACTCCTGGGTCCATACCCAAAAGAAGAGCAGCATTATTTACCATAGCCAAAGGGTGAAAACTCAAGTGTCCATCAACAGGTAAATGGATGGACAAATTATGATATACATATGAACTATTATTCAGACATGAAAAAGGAATAAAGGAATGATGTACTGACACATGCTACAACATGGATGGAGCTTGGAAACATTTTGCTAAGTGAAAGAAGCCAGACATAATGTGGCAAATATTGTATGATTTCATCTACATGAAGTATCCAGAATAGGTAAATCCATACAGAGAGAAAGCAGAGCAGGAGTTACCAGGGACTGAGGGGAGAGAAGGATGGGGTGAGACTCCTTAATGTGCATGATGTTTCCCTTTGGGGTGATGAAAACGTTCTGAAAATAGATAGTGGTGATGGTCATATAACATGTGAATGTACTTAATGCCACTGAATTGTATACTTTAAAGTAGTTAAAATGGTAAATTTTATGAAATGGGTATTTTACCACGATTTTTAAAAATACCACTGCTGGCAGGTACACGTCCTAGTTAAGTTGTTAAAGTAGAGTGAAAACTGTGCTTTGTTGACCTGGGTTTGGGGCTCCTAGTTGGAACATGAGCGATTCCAAGGAATCTTTACTTCATTTCCTTCAGGATAGAGAGCAATATCATCTAATACTCTCAGAACCCACGGCCCCCTTTTCTATCTACAGCTCTTTTCAATCTTCATCAGCCTCAGATGAAGCAGGCGGGCAGACATCCTCACCTGAGATTCAGGGAGGTTGGACCACTTGTCCAAGGTCATGTGACCAGTAAGGGCAAAGCTCGGATTAGAATCCTGTCATTCTGCCCTGAGCTCCTGCACTAACTCTTGATACTAACAGTGTGTTGTGAGCTGTCCTGGAAACTCACAACTGCAAGTGCCACTATTCCTAGGAGAAAATGTGTTCCAAATCCCAAGTGTCTTATGAAGGATCTTTGTAACTCAAGCCTTCCGTGCGTTGGGGACTGTGTGTTCAGAGCTGGGAGAGGAAGTAGACACATGATCCATTTGCCTTCATTCACGTAACCAGATCTCCCCTTTCCGCAAGTTACTGCTGAGGCTGCAGTGCAGTAGCACAATCACAGCTCACTGCCGCCTCGACCTCCCAGGCTCAAGCAATCCTCCCACCTCAGCCTCCCCCAACCAAGCAGCTGGGACCCCATCTCTATAAAAAATACAAAAATTACCTGGGCGTGCACCACCACACCCAGCTAATTTTTGTATTTTTTGTAGAGACGGGGTTTTGCCACGTTGTTCAGGCTGGTCTCAAACTCCTGAGCTCAAGCCATCCACCCACCTTGTCCTCCCAAAGTGCTGGGATTACAGGCAAGAGCCACCTCACGTGGCTAGTTTCACAAATTTTCTGAACCCAAAATGTTCCAAGGGCACTCAGTGTCCAACCATGCAGAGATTTCACGACATTTCCCCAAAACCACCTGCATCTGAGGACTCTTGAAGGGAATATGTTGTTTGAAGATCCAGTTTTTGCAACCACCCCATTGAGCCCCTGGGACTTGATAATCCTTCTGTCCTCCATGCATTTTCTATCCTGGGCCTCATCCCTCCCACGGTGGGGTTGCAGACTGGAATGGATTACTGAGCGCCTTGGCCACTGAATTTGAAGCTGTTGCTTTGGCCTTGCCTTGGGCTGCTTATTTTTAAATGACTGTTCACTCCAGTTTGACAGGAAGAACATATTAGAAAGCAGAGGACAGAGCAGATGGTCAGCATTATGTAGCAGGAGGACTACACAGAGCAACCCTATGGCCCACTGAGAAGAAGGGGAGGATGACAGAAGCAGGCATAATTAGCATTTCAGCGACAGTCACCTCCTCCTCTCCCACTCTAGCCAATAACAAGGTGCCTGTTCCTTCCATAAGGAATTTGTAAGGAAGGAGGGCTTCATTTCTTAGATTGGTTCACTGGTATTCTTTTCTTTTTTCCTCCCCAAAGCAGGGTAGAGTGATAGAAAACTCACAGGACTCAAAGTCAGAACTCTATGATTCCCTTCCCAACTCCAATATGGCCTGGAGAGTTGGATTAGTTCTTCACGGATTCAGTGAATCACAATAAATACTTTTGTAAAAAGGTAGGGCATAAATAAACAAATATGCAGATTAAATATTAAATAATGTCAAATCTCCCTTTTTAGCAAGAATATATTTGTAATCTTTATTCAGATGATGGTAACATTAATTTATTCATGAACTATTTATTGAGCATTTACTGTAAGCAAAGCATTGTTCTGGGAGATTTGAGATATTCAAAAGTGAATCCTTCTTCCTACCCTCATGGAGATTGACATTTGTCATTTACGTAAATAACTGTGAACAAGTTGGAAAGTGATATGCCATAAGAAAGATGGCAATGAAGTGCTTGGGATTCCAGAGACAAAGAGAAGAAAAAGTTGAAGTGAAAAGTGCTGTATAAATAGAACAGAGATCATGCTGTGTTAAGCTAACACAGTAAAAGAGTCCCTGATATAAATGACAATTTTGTCCACAAAGGACTGACTCTAAGAAGGGAAACTCAACCACAATTTCAAAGTGTTCCTTTTGTACCACACTGGTTCAATTTGTATTTGTCTGCAGGAAATAGCTCCCCGGGCTGGTCAAAACAAAGTCTGAACTGTTACTAGTCCTTATTAGATCATTATTATCTTAGATCATTATTATCTTAGATCACTATTATCTTAACCTGATGCTGTATCTCTTGCTACCTTTGGCTAGTTCAGGCTGTGTTTTCTGACTGAATGTAATAAACCGAGTCTCCAACTGACCACATTCCAAAATGTATAAATTAAGTGACCTTGGGCAGGTCAGCTTTAGCTTCCTTGTAATAAAAAATTGAGGATGTTGGACTGCCTGATCTAGCTCTAAATTTCTATAAAACACCCATGGAAATCAATGCCAGCAAACTCAAGATTTGCCCTAAATACATATCACATACTTCTTTAATAGCTAATCATGCATTTTTGGTTAGCAATAACCAAAATCCTAAGAGCTCTCTTAAGGATTTTTACATTAAAGCATATCATTTAAGAATTTTTCAGTGAGTGTCGTTTTGCACACACACACACACACACACACACACACACACACACCCCAAGTCAGCTTTGATTGGACAGAGTCCAAATCCCACAGGATATAATTTATCTGAGTTTAGGCTCTTTAACTCAACTCTGCTATTGAAAAAAATTAATAATAAAGCTTTTTGCCTCTTGCCCAGAAGGCCTGTGTTTTTCAGAGCAATATTGGAAATGAAAAATCACAGGATGTCAGCCACCTTGTTTCTCAGTTGGGATGATATCACCGGTCAACTTTTATGTGAAGCAATCAGCAAACAATCTCCTGTTTCCCTCTAGCGGAAGTCTGGGATTCAGGACAGTGTTTCAGCTGCTGTGTTAGGACACGTTCCAGAGTAGAATGCAGGTCAAATGCTGTGCAAGGTTTTATAGTTTCAATTCAAACCCAAACCTATATATAGTAACATCCTTTAAAAAAAAAAAAAAAGTAGATAGGAATGCATTCATATGGAATTTCTTTTTTACTTCACAAATTCAAAAAAATTACAAAATACTTCTGTCTCTGTGGAGAGAGTTTAGTTATGATTATTAACTGGTTTCTATCTCCAGCACATGTAGCTGTCAATCAGTCCTCTTTATTATTAGAATTCTCCTGGGGCAGTAAAAGGACTTGTTAATTCCATTGTTTGTGATTATAAGGCACTGTTCTAAGTCTCTGTCGTTGTTTAAATATGAACCCCAGGACACTACCATGGTCCACAAGTGGTCCAGGTCCTACAAGTGGTGCAGAGTGTTCAGAGGGATGAGTTGGCTGCCAGGCATGATGGAGGGAGAGACGTGCGTGTGTACCTTGAAGTCTTTGATTAGGCAGTTTCTATTTTAATTAGATAACGCAAACTAAAAATCTTTATCCAAAAACTCAGTCAAGCTAACATCAGGAAGAAATTGACAGAGCAGCCTCTGGTTGGGGAGGATCTGCCGTTTTGTGGTCTCATCAAAGAAGCAAGACTTTGATTTGGGGGCCTCCAGGACTTTAGCCTCAAAGGAGAGCCCTCCCCCATCCCCTGACCCCAACACTTACCTGAGCAAAGGCTAAAGAGTAGGAGGAGAGGCCAGGGCTCCATGGGCCACCGGAGCTGGTGTGGACTAGGGCAGAGTGGTGGCCTGTACTTCTCACTGGCACTCTGACTGGGTGCTTGGCTGCTGGAGGGTTTGGAAAGCAAGTCGGCTCACTAGAGCTATTGTTTTACACCACCTGTTTGCGGGAGCGACAGCTGGGCTGCCCTCAGCCCTGGAGCCCAGGGAGTTACTGGCACTGTACACCACTACAAATGTGCCTCGCTTTACACAATTGCTTACCCTTGACAAGCTGAGTATGAACTGCGTTATATTTTAAATGCACCAGGAGTCAGATCTTAATGGAAAAAAAAAATGTATAGAAAGGAAGGAATTATTTTGAATGGTGAGCAAACCGCCTCCCTTTTGTGTAAACCAGAACCTCATCTCTGTGAGTTGATTTGATTAGGGACATTTGGTCTGAGTAGATAGTCAGCTGTTTGTCCTAAACCACAAAAATCCACATTCTGCAAACATGGCTTCAGTTTCATTTCCTCTGCTTCAGTGTTAGGCTGAGGGTGCCGGGGGCTTTTGTGACTGCCTGGATTTCAGAAGAGTGTAGCTGGTGTTGAGTCTGCTGCTGGAGAGCCCCCATGTTGATTGGGTTTGGTTTTTAACAAAGACAGCTTCTTCCATAAAACTGACTTTACTGGCCCCCAGAGTGGCTGTTCCAACCCCTGCCTCTGTATCAGGCAATACTTATCCCACACGAACCATTAGCTGGAGCAAATTGCCCACGTCCTGTGCACTGTGATTCAAGTGAAGAGTAATTATCGGGAAAAAGTGTCCCACCGCATCAGCAGTTGTTCCGGGTCCCTGCCTCCTTCCATCCATTCCTCTGCCCACTCTCTCACTCAGAGAAGCAAAGAGCAAAGTGGTTCAGCTTTTCAATTCTCTTGCTTGAAAAACATCCTAAAAACCAGCAGTTAGTAATTTCTCAGTCTGAGAAGTATTGTTACCCGAGCTGTGCTTCTTTGCAGGGCATGAGGTGGGTTCACAGAAGGAGACAGTTATTTAAAAGTATCCTGCCTGTCCTTCCAGGCCTCCTTCCCACATGGAACTAGGTGAGAAAGGTCCTCTCACCTCAAGCCCAAGACAACATCCTGACAGATCCTCTCGTTCCAGTGGATCCAAACATATCATTAGAGAAGGGGCTCGGAGGGTAGAGGAGAGAGCTGCAAGCTCATACTATTTATATTTTTTGTTTAAACTGTGGGAGATTAGTTAACTGTTTGCTAAAACAAATTTAGTTCTCTCCCTTCCATGGAATAGCCCTGTGGGAGAAATACAACCCCCACCCTCTGACCAGCCCCTTCCATCTAAATGGAGCCATGAGACTGACCTCTGGCCAGTGGCATGAATGGAAAAATGTTCTCAGACTCACTCTCAGCCCTGCCCTTCTAGCTTTCTTTTTTTTTTTTTTTTTTTTTTTTTGAGGCGGAGTCTCGCTCTGTCGCCCGGACTGGAGTACAGTGGCCAGATCTCAGCTCACTGCAAGCTCCGCCTCCCGGGTTCACGCCATTCTCGCCCGGCTAGTTTTTGTATTTTTAGTAGAGACGGGGTTTCACCGTGTTAGCCAGGATGGTCTCGATCTCCTGACCTCGTGATCCGCCCGTCTCGGCCTCCCAAAGTGCTGGGATTACAGGCTTCCTTCTAGCTTTCTGACCGGCTAGAATGGACATGGTCCCCAGGGCAACCTTAGAAACCATGTTCTGAAGGTGTGTGTTGCTTTTGATATTCTGAATCCTTGAACGACTGCATGGAGGGGGACCCCCTACCCACCTGGTCACCACCCAGCACTATTTCAGTGAAAACAAAACATGTATTGTGTTGAACCATCAAAATCCTTGGGTTTATTTGTACAACAGCTAGTGTTCCATAATTAATAAAATGTTTAGCCCTTTGCACTAGTATCCTGAGGTTAAAAATAAATCCTAAAATATGTAGCACTGCAGCAGAAGGCAAGAAAATTGATATTGGAGGCTGAAAAGATGAAGACCCATGTTATATAGTACCAAATAATTTCATAAACTGTTGTCCTCAATTACTTGGTGAACAATGTGTCTACTGAGCCTGTAGCTCCCGGAGAAGAGGTTGGTAAACCCAAAGTTAGTGCACGATAGCTCTTTCTGGCTTTGTTTAGCAAGTCAGTACAAGGAAGAGCTGAGCTGAGGCAAAAATGTGTTGGTTCAAGAGCAGAAATGAAAAGAAATAGAATGAGTCCAGAAATGTGGAGTCTTCTGTTTTGAACTTCAAAGAGTAAGTGAAAACATGGAATAAAGGCTTTGAGCAACCAAAGCCATTTAAGACTTCTCTTTAAACAGGCAGCTTCGTCACAACAGCAAAGATCACTTTAAGGATGCTTTCTTCATAGGCAAGCTTATTTTTTTCAGATGACTTCACGATGGCTGCTATTAAGTTGAAGGAGAGAGGTATAGTGGTTACGATGCAAAGAAATACATCGGATTGGAAAGGTGTGTCCAGGAAAGAAGCCCATGTGTGTATATAGGCACGTGGGAATGTTGGAAACAAATATTGCAGAAGCTTACTCAGTATTTGAAGGAATTATATTGCCAAAGAGTTCACTAACCCAGGCTACAAAAGTTTTGGTTGTTCAAGGTTTAAAGCAGTCCTTGAGTTCCCAAACACATGCAGCCCGAAAGCAGGCTCCAAGATCTGCACAGTCTTCCAAAAAGGGTGCTCTCTCCATCCCCTCCTTCAAATGTGGCAGTGAGGGAAAGTGGGCAAGGAAGAACCTCCCAGGGGCATAGCCAGGAACCTCAGACAGCAACGGACACGGGAGTCCCACCCGCAGAGCAGAACTGGGTCGAATTGAGGAATCTGTTGAGAACTTTTCTGTGCCCACCCAGGTGCCGCTGGCTTTCTGCTTACTGCCAATGCCTGCAACCCTGTAACTGAGGGATTTTTTTTTTCTTATTTTTTTTATTTGGCGATGGGAACACATGAAACAAGCCTGAGATGCAGAAGTATTACTGCCTACAGAAACAGGTCTCAACCAATGTTGGAGTATAAATATCCCCTCTCCCTCACCCCTTGGACTGGGTCACCCCCAAGCGTGCCCTACAACGTCTCTCTGTGGGAGTGAGTCCCTGTTGCCCATGATAGAAATGCCTCAATAACCCTCCCTGTATTAGCTTCCTCTCCTCTGTTTCTTCTCTCCAATCTGCCACCTCTCAAGTCAACTCCCTACAGGGCCAGGGGGACCTCAACTCAAGACAGAATTTCTCCCACTGCCTGGCATGGGGTCTTCGCAGTGATATCACTGGAGGCTTCCCCCTTCATTGCCACCATCTTACCAAATTTCTTCTAAAGGTGAACAGTTGAAACCGTAGACTAAAAAAAATGACTAAAACTGCTATTAATATTATCCTCAGGAGTAACCTATTTTTTATTTAAAAGTTTATTATTCAAGTAATTTGAATTTATTATAGAGAAATTAGAGAACAGATGAATGAAAAGACCTGCTCTCCTTCTACCCAGAATATTTCTTTTAATGTTTTAGTTTGTGTCTGTTCAGACCCATTTTCCACGCATTCCATTCATTCATTCACTAAAAAGTTTTTCACTGGGTTTTGCTATGTGCCAAGCAGTGTTCTAGGCATTTGGAATACATCAGTAAACCCAGCAGACAAAGATTCCTGGTGCTCAGGAAAAATGCATTCTAATTGGAGGAGATGGAAAATTAAAAATATATATATATAATATACAAATAAGATATATATCCTTTAAACAATTTTATATATCATGTTATATAATATATGGTTATGTATGATATATCACATATGTTTACATATATTATGTAATATATGTTTATATATTTATGTATATATGTTTATATATTATGTAATAATATGTATGCATATATAATATATAAATTGTAAAAAATATGTATATATCTTATTTATATATAAACATATATCTTTATATATCTTTTTCTTATATGTTATATAAATAACATATGTAATTTATATAAGTAAATTGTTATAACTAGTAAGTAAATTGTTTAATGTGTCATTGGGTAAAAAATGCTATAGGAAAATGAAAAAGCAGAGCAGGATAAAAGGGGACCAGGACAGCTGGAAGGGGATTGCAATTTTAAACACAGCAGGTAGGGTGGGCTTCACGGAGGAGGTGGCATTTGAAGGAAATGCAGACAGGCATCTGTGGCAGGAGCATTGCAGGCAGAGTAGCAGCAACACAGTCCCTGAGGGGAATGGGACTGGTGTGCTTGGGCATAGCCAGGAAGCTGGCAGGCTGGAGCAGGGCGAGAGTGGGGAAACTGCTAGGAGATGAGGTCAGGGAGCATCCCAGGGAAGTGGGACGCAACATGCATCCTCGACTTTCATTCTCTGTGAGATGAGGAGCCTCTGCAGTGTTTTTAGCCAAGGGGTGACACCATCTGACATATGCTGTCAAAGGTCGACTCTGGCTGCTTTGAGGACACCAGGTTGTCGGGGTGTAAATTAGGAGCTACTACTGCAGTAATCCCTGAGGTAGATGGTGATGAACTGGACCAGAGTGGTTGCAGTGAAGGTGGTAAGAAGTCATTAGATTTGGGAAATGTATTTTGACATGAAGGTTAATGGGATTTCCTGAAGGATTTGATCTAGGATGCAAGAAAAAGGTAGGCGTTTAAGATGATTTGCAGGGTTTTGGCTTGAGCATAAGGAAGGATTTAAATGCCAACAAGTGGATTTAGGAAGACTGTGGATGAGCAGGTTTAAAGCGGGGGAAATTCAAGGGTTCTGCCTGGGACGTGATCAATTGGAGGTGCCCATTAGAAATGTGAGCAGGCAGTTGGATTTCTGAGTCAGTAGTTTGGGAGATCTAGAGTAGATATTGCTTAAAGCCACAACAGGATAAGGTCAAAGGAATCAGTATAGGCAGAGAAGAGAAGAAAACTAACATTAAAAAGTTGGAGGACGGGCGTGGTGGCTCACGCCTGTAATCCCAGCACTTTGGGAGGCCGAGGTGGGCGGATCACCTGATGTCAGGAGTTCAAGACCAGCCTGGTCAACATGGTGAAACCTCGTCTTTACAAAAATACAAAAGTTAGCCAGGCATGACGGTGGGCACCTGTAATCCCAGTTACTCGGGAGGCTGAGGCAGGAGAATCGCTTGAACCCAGCAGGTGGAGGTTGCAGTGAGCCAAGATCATACCATTGCATTCCAGCCTGGGCAACAGAGTGAGACGCCATCTCAAAAAAAAAAACAAAAAAAAAAACAAAAAAAATTTGGTAATAACTTGGGAGGCTGAGGCAGGAGGATCACTTGAGGCCAGGAGTTTGAGACCAACTTGGGCAACATAGTGAGACTTCATCTCTATGAAAAATAATAAAAAAATTAGTCGGGCACTGTGGTGTGTGCCTGTGGTCCCAGCTACTTGAGAGGCTGAGGTGGGAGGAGCCCTTGAGCTCAAGAGGTTGAGGCTGCAGTGAGCCATGATCACACCACTGCACTCTGGCCTGAGCAACAGAGTGAGACTCTGTGTCATTAAAAAAAAAAAAAATGTTGAGAAGAAGAGGAGAGTGCAGCAAAGAAGACTGAAAAGGAGGACACAGTGAGGCAGGAGGAGGTCCACAAGAGGGTAGAGTTCTGGAAGCCTGGTGAAGGCCAGTGCAGGAGGTGGGGGTGGGGGTGAGCCCATGAGATGAGGACAGAAATGGCTATGGGGCTTAGCACTATGGAGGCCACTGGCAACCTCATGTGTGCGAAACCTGACTGAAATAGGCTTAAGGGGACAAAATTGGAGGTTTTACTGCAAAAGGTAACAAAGAAATTAGTTGGGAGCTGGTGGGAGCAGAGTGAAAAGAATTTTGTTGTTGTTGTTGCTTTGTGCCTTTTTCTGAGTAGAAAAAATAACAGCATACAGCATATTTGCATGATGAACATAATGAGCTAACAATAATATTCAACAATAATAAATATATAATGTTTCGATCCAATCAACAACATTACAAATGTTCCAGAGAGGGCTGGGCCCAGTGGCTCATGCCTATCTATAATCCCAGTGCTTTGGGAGGCCGAGGAAGAAGGATCACTTAAGGCCAGGAGTTGGAAGTTACAGTGAACTGTGATAGCACCAGTGCGTTCCAGCCTGGGTAACAGAGTGAGACTCTGTCTCGAAAAAAAACAGTTTCAAATGGGATTTACTATATATGCTTTTCTTTTCTTTTTTTTAAATTGAGGCAGGGTCTTGCTCTGTCACCCAGGTTGGAGTACAGTGGTGTGATCTCAGCTCACTGCAACCTCTGCCTCCCAGGCTCAAGCGATTCTCCTGCCTCACCCTCCCGAGTAGCTGCGATTACAAGCGTGAGCCACCATGCCTGGCTAATTTTTTGTATTTTCAGTAAAGATGAGGTTTCACCATGTTGGCCAGACTGGTCTCGAACTCCTAACCTCAGGTGATCTGTCCACCTCAGCCTCCCAAAGTGCTGAGATTACAGGCGCAAGCCACTGTGCCCTGCCCATTTTCATTTTTAATGCCTGAGAATGTTCTGTTTTTTGAATGTATCATAATTTGTTTAACCAATTTCTTATTGGATGTTTTCATTTTTTATTTTTAATTTTTGCTTTTATAAATAATCATGCAGTGGACATCCTTATACATATAAATCAGCCCAATTTTCTAACTATTGCCTTAGGATGAGCTGTAGAGTAGAAGTGCTGGGTCAGAAAATGAAAACATGTTAAATAATTTTAATGCATATCATCAAATAGCTAAATCTCCATTTTAGAATCAACCAAAGTCACTTAGACCTGCTCTTCTCACAGTTATATTTTTCTATTATACCTGTCACGGGTGCATATGTTACATTTATTTGTGTGATTATCTGATTAACATCTGTTTCTCCCACTAGATTGCAACCCAGTGAGTGCAGAGATGGCACCTGTTTCTGCTCACCACTGTATCCTTAGCTCTTGGCTGACAGCTTGTCATATAGTAGGCAGTCAATAAATAACTGCTGATGAGGGAATGAATGGATGTAAAGCTTAATTCAATGAATAGGGTAGAAGATCACACTAGATAATGTCATTTGGGGATAAAATAAAATGTCTGTCTACATTTGGGTGCAGCTCCCTGGGGCCTGGCTAACGCTTAGCCAAACTCCTGTTTCCAGCATGGAGTACCTTGGTCCAGTGGCCAGCAGGTGGCAACAAATGGTTATTAAAGTGGCGGCTAAGCGCTAGAGGCTCTCTCCAGACGAGGTGTCTCTCCTGCTGTGCCCCCCCAGGGCCTGTGTTTTGGAAACTCCAGCAAGCCAGCCCAGCAGGCCCTTTCGGGTGACGAAGGCACCTCAGGAACTGCAGGTGCTCCTCAGAAGAGTCAAGAAAGGGGGGTCAACTTTCAGCCCCTGAAAGAGCCGGGCTTTGCATTTCTATTTCACAAGCTTACAGTTCTGAGTAATTGTACTGGAGGGCTGAAGAGTCAAAGGCAATTCATGTGCAAATCTAGGCTTCTTCAGGCATGAGATTTCATCCGGTTCACACCAGATGACCTGCCTCCGTCATGTCTCAGTCTGTCTGCAATGGTCAGTTTCTTTTGTTTTTTTTCAGCCAAGCTCAGTGCCATGCAATCAGGCTGACAGTCTGTAGTAATGATTGGGTTTGTTAGCACTGGATTATACAAAGGCTTCTAACTACATACAAAAAGGTTGCTTGGCTGGGCGCGGTGGCTCACGCCTGTAATCCCAGTACTTTGGGAGGCTGAGGCGGGTGGATCACGAGGTCAGGAGATCGAGACCATCCTGGCTAACACAGTGAAACCCCCGTCTCTACTAAAAGTACAAAAAAATTAGCCGGGCGTGATGGCGGGCGCCTGTAGTCCCAGCTACTCAAGAGGCTGAGGCAGGAGAGTGGCGTGAACCCGGGAGGCGGAGCTTGCAGTGAGCAGAGATGGCGCCACTGCACTCCAGCCTGGGCGACAGAGCAAGACTCTGTCTCAAAAAAAAAAAAAAAAAAAAAAAAAAAAGAGGTTGCTGACCATCATCATGGGTCCCCCAGACCTTGGTGCTGTTTCTTCCAGGGGCAGGGATGGATTTGCCCCCGTCCTGCTTCACACTCTCCCTTTTCCTTTGGGTCTAACGGTAGAGGGGAAATCACCCTGTACTGCAATCTTGTTACCTATCACCTCATTCTGGCAGCAGCTCAGCTGTGCACGTGTCATGTGTCTGAGCTCACTTAGGTACAAGTACCAGGAGGGGAATCTGATATTTCTGACCCCAAACACGATGCTGTCTCCACTACACTCATGGTTCAAATTGTGCTCCAAGAAGCTCTTCTGAGGTGGCCATGAGAGAAGGGAAGGAGGAGAGATAGCAGACGGGGAGGAGTGGCCAAAAGAGTGGTGCTCCCTGCTTCCACCCTTCCTTCATCTAGAACAGCTGTGCTTTGATTTTTAAAATATACATGTGTGTACATTAAATTATATATGTAATCTTTCTCTTAACTTTCCTTTCAGAAGGAGGAGAAAAATCTGCGCCTCATCCTCTCAAGGGATAATTTGCCTCTGGGGTACTTTCTGACCCAGTGGACCCCTGGCAGAAGTAAGTGTGGACTGTGGCTACAGTACTGCACAGAGTCAACAGGAACCGAAGCCAGGCCTTGGCCAGGGCAGCTCCGGGGTCCAACCACTTGATCAATGCAGGAAATGCTTTGATGAAAGAATTCTTCCATGGCCAGCTTCTCATATTCTCTGGGACAGACACAAACCAAGAAAAATGAGTGTGGTGCAGAATCTGATGTATCCTTCCTGTACCCCCTGCTGGTAGCAAAAAGTATGTTTTGAACTTTTCTTTGTTACACACAGTCTGGGTAATAACAGACTGAAGGAAAATTAAGGAAGCCTGGGAGGCTAAGTTCAATGAAAATTGAACTGAGGCAGAGAAAAAAGAGAATTGAGAAAGTATCTGGGTGTCTGGAGAGGTTGGGGGAATAGAGAAGGAGGAGATATAATTGGCCAGATAACTTGAGAGTGGGAGAGGAGTGCAAACATTATTTTTGAGGCGCTTTGTTGGATATTTAAAATGCACTCCTACCTTTGGCATTTTCTCAAAAGGCAGGAAAGATTTGTTTTCAATTCTATTTTTCTGCTGGACTGAACCAGTGCCAAGACTGGACCATGTAGGATCCTGGGTTTATTTCAGTTACATAAGCAAACGTTAGTGTGATTTGGAATAGTCAAAGCCATGAATGTTTCTCAACTTCCATTTTGTCAGCTGCTTGAGTTTCTATTCTGAGAGGTGCTGTTAACATTGTTATTCACTTGTGTTCCCTAAATAAATTTTAATTAGTTTTAATTTGAACCAAGAATGTTCTACTGTTGACACTATGTCAAGAATGATCAAAAATGAAATTAATAAAGAATTCACTTCAGAAAAAAATTTGCACTAATATTACAGTATTTTATAACATCTATCTCAGCAGAGTCACAGATAATTTAGAAATTTTAATTTTGTTTTTAAGTGATTTTCCTCAAAGCAGTAATAGCCTTGGTAAAGAGTTTAGTTAAACATTATTTTTCACCTCTCATGCATTTTGTATAATGAAATTTTTCTATCATCTTCCAGTGGAATTAATTGCATTGGTGCAAAAAATGCAATCAAATCAGTGACTGAATTTAGCTTTTGAAACCTCATGTCTAGCTGGGATAGTTACTATATTCATTACACACTGAAAAATGATAAGCAGTAATCTTTTCTCCTAAAAAACTGCCAAAGATAAGTTTTTCAGGGCTCTCAAAATATCATAAAGCTGACAATATGAGAAATGTTAAAATATTGTTGGAGTTTTTAATGGACCCTTCCCTCTCTTCTTTTCCTGTTCTTTAAGACAATGGTAGTTAGTTGTCCACTAATCATTAATACATGATTTTCTAACAAAGACTTGCATACCCTTTTGGCTAAAAAGTGGCCAAATACCAAAGAGCTGGAAATTTGGGAGACAGCCTTTAGTCTTTTCCAAAGCATGTAAACCCTTTTGAATCCTTTTGGGTAAATGTCTGATGAAGATCAAACAGAATTCGTAAAGGGTTTCTGATACACAGTGAAATGTGCCTGTGAGGACTCTACACATGATAATAATCTAAGCATGCTCTCTTTTAGTCCTAAAATGTGTGGAGTAATGTTACGTGAAATTGATAGAAGGCCATTGATTTGGACTGAGCTCCCACACTAGGCCTAGCAGACCAAACCAAAATGGAGTCACTCATGCTGAAGTTCACACCCACCAAGCCAAAACTAAGTTGTTTATCTGATCTTCCAAGAAATCAAGAAAGAAAGGGAGATAACAGCCCAATCCCCAAACAGGCCAGTTTTAGCTGGCATGATAAGGAAGGCCCCTCTGCTTCAACCTTTACAAGGAAAGTAACTTTGAAACAATCAATCTGCTTTTTGTTCTCCGTTTCTGCTTTCCTCAACCCTTTTCTGACCATAAAACCAACATCCTCTGTTCAGCTCACGGGAACACTCATTCTATTTTGTAGAATGAGGTATTGCCCGATATTCTAGATTTGCACATAAAAGCCAATTAAGATCTTTAAATGAAATCTGTTGTAACTTTGTCTTTTGACACTAATAAATGCACGAACAGGGTTCTTTAGAGAAAGTCCGTGATATGCAGGGTACATTTGACAAGTGCTGTGGTCAAATGTGATATTGTTTACATTCTCATTTTCATAATTTTCTTAAGTACTATGTAATTTGGTCTTGGGAATGCTTCGCTAATTACGGGTGAGGAGGATGGGCCTTGTATGTGACAGAATGATTTAGTGTTCTGCAGTTCAGTGGAAAGAGTGTAGATGTGTTGAATATTTATGACATTTTACCTTCTCTCTTTGTTACAGAGGCCTTACAACAAATTAAAACATGTGTGTCAGCTCCCCAATTATCTAGCTAGACTTTTAAAGATTGGCTAGTTAAGGCTGAATTTTATTCAAGCACTACTTCATCTGTCATACTATTTTAAGTACATTAGCCTTGTTAGCCTATTATATGGCCATTATCAGTACTATTTAAATTGCCAACTTCTACGAGTTCCTTCTGTGTGCTCTGGCTCAGTCAATGCATTAGTGGCACTAGCTTAGTTTTGTCACAATTCTGAGCACATTGGCAGTCCCCGGGTGGGAGGCCTGGAGCTCCTGGGTAAACATAGTGCGTCTGCCCAGAGCTTCAATTTTACTTGAGGATTTGGAAAAATATAAATTAATTGATTTAACCATTTATATAATATGCTCCAATTCTTTATTTAATTTGCTGCAAAGCAAACAAAATTATGCATTAGCTATGTTATGACTAAAACCCAAATGTTGTTGAATACTTTCAGGGATAGAATAACAACTTGTAAACCCAGAAGTATGGCTGCCAGCTAGAAACCGGCTGAGAAAAAAATGTGCTGACACTCATCCTGAGAAGTGTTGGGACGGAGCCCCACCTGGCTTCCGGGTGAGGCAGTCCAAAGCCTATTCCTATCTCATGTCAAAGTCCCCTGTCATTGCACAGGAACTCCAGGGACTGTTCAAGAAGGAACAGGAAGCCTCCAACCCAAGGGAACGGGACTCATCCTGTTGTCAGGTGAGATCCTGAGAAGCATGGGTGAGCTCAGCATGGGCAGGGCCATTGAGGAAGCTCCTCCTTCCTCAGCTAAGCCACACTGGCCAGGAGGTCCCCGAGTCCTGAGAGCATCCTCCCAGAGCTGTCCCCGTTACTCTCCAGACCTGGCCGTGGCACCTCCCAGCTCCTGGTGCCTGAGTCCCTGCCTTTGACTGGGATTACCATTTATTACCCCCCACTGCACGCTTTGCCCCTCCCCGCCCACTGTGGTGACACAGTCTTGCTTAGGTCCAGTCCTAGTCCTGTGAGAGAGTTTCTGCCCTTGACCTTGGTCCAGATTTCCAGTTGCTGTCTTTATGTGGTCCATTGCCAGGACTATAGATGAGTTGAACCAATGAACAATATAAAGTTTGATTTTTCTGTGAAAATAAATATGAATGCAAAATGCACATGAATGCTTAAAATACCAGACCTCAAAGATGAGTGCTGGCTCTCTGTGGCCCCTTTGTGCAATCCCTGTGCCCCTGGGGGATGCATTCATCCGCTGCTGTTACAGCGCCACCAGCAGTCACTTTTGAGGAGTGCAGCTCCAAGGGACGACGGTACAAGGGAAAGAATTCAGCCAATGTGAGATGTCCTCCAGCAAAATCAGAGACAGTGTCCTTCTGAGGGCACATGTCCTGCTGGAATCAGGGGAAATTCCATACGGTTCCGGATATTCAGCCTCCTAACTGAACTCTATGCAATGCCTTTATCCCCTCCTCCCAATCTGTGCAACATATCAAAGAAATAAAACCTGTTTTCTTTCTTAGTGGTTGCACCAATTTTGTGCAGTCTGGTTCCTTTCTGTTTTTCCATAAAATTGTTTTCAGAAGTACTTAAAGTTGTTTTGGTGAAAGTTGACTTTATGATGCTTGTTTGTCGTTTCAAAAACAACAAAGGCAGCTTTGAATGGTGTTGAGAACCTAAGAGAGCAGGAGATAGGATTCCAGGGACTTTTAGCCTTGGCTCTATCCTCTTGCCACCCTGCACCTCCTTTCTTAGAAACATGGGGAGCCCAGGCAGGCATGAGAAACCTTTCTGGCATGAGACTCTCACTGAACTGAAGGCTCAGAGGATGACTGGGCCCCCTTGTCCTGGACAAACAGTTGCTGTCCTGATGTTTTCCTCCTTGCTCCTAGGATGGGGGCTTTCAGGATACACTCTGGGTGGGAAGAAATGCACCACAAGGCATCCTAATTTGAGATGGGGCTGTGACGGTCTTTGTTTTAGCCAGGCCAGTTCCAGACCAGATGCAGCTAAACCTGCATTAAGGTCGAAGCTGCTGACTCCTCTCAGAGGGCCCCTCAAGTTCTGCCTCTTAAAAATATAAATATCAGTCCCGGAGACTGATCTTTGGCTCATGTTTCCTAGAGAAAAGTACTTGAAAAATTTGTAGGCATGTACTTCTGTGCTCATTTCTATTCTGAAGGTGAATTGGCATGGTGCTGGTTAAGGAGGACCCTGTCATTGATTATAATGGTCACCTTAAGAACTTGTTCCTAGTGCCTGACTCTGTGACAAGCATCCCCAGCCTGCCAGTGACACAGCATTTGTGTATCCCTTTTTGTCCTAAACCAGAGCTTATTCTTGTACCGTATGTATAAAGACCAATACTTTGCAGATGGAAATTCCTCCCTGAGACAGAGACAGATCATCTGCCCCCTCCCATATGGCTTAGGAAGGGCACAGAAAGAGCCAGAGGAAGCAAGCTTAGAAAGTGAGAGCAAGGGAATAGGGAGAGAACAATTCAAAGACAGAACTGGGAGGCAGGTTTTAGAAATAGGAGGTTGTTGTCAGAGACCCAAGGGAGACATCCCAGGGAGCTTCCTGGGAGTTTATGTGGCCTGAATCTTTACACTGGACCTGGTGTCTGGGAGAAAGAGCCGTGCCTTCAGGGACAAGAGGCTGAAGGAAAAAAACTGGCTGCCTGCTGTGGGGATGCAGTGAAGATGTGGGGTGGGGTGGGGGCTAGAGAGGAAAGCAAATTGGGATTAAGGAGAACATTCAGCCAGCCAGGCAATGCTGGGCTCTGCAGATCTGGGACCATCTCTGTATTTGGTGTCTGAATGTTCTCACACTTTAATTAGGCAGTTCTTCCCCCTGGATCGGAATAGGGTAAGTGCATACCCTTTCCTTCTTCCCTGCCACCCCCAAGGAGATGGCATAAGGATACCCCACTTTGGGACATAAATTCTAACATGTTTGATTTTTTAAAGATCAGTGTCATTACCCAAAAGTTATACTTGCTGTGTTCATGGTCTGCATTTATGCTCTCTGAATTTCCCTTTTCAAAGCCTGGCTTTTCTCCAGAATCCCACTATGGCAGGAGATCAAGGGAGGGCCTCACGCTCTCCAGCAAATGATAAAATTCCACAGCAAAGCTTTCCCAGCGTCACCCAGAAAGAACCCAGAATTAGCTGGGTCCTGACAACCATAGCACATGTCCCCACACAGGCTGTGCACCTTGACTGAGCAACACCCCTCTCCTTGGCCAGCAGAAGACTTGCTTGGCCCTGGTATGGGCAGACAACACACCCCAGGCTTTTCTCTTGGCACAGCTTGCTTGGAGCCCTCTTTGCTCCCCCAGAGCCACAGCCCTGCCCCTCGCCCCAGTGACGGTGCTGTGGTTTGCTTATTTTGACATATTGGTTCCTAACACGCTGAAGATGAAAGGCAGGAAATGTGCAGTTCCAGTTCCCATAGCAGGGGCGGTTGGACCACGTTGCATCACATTTACAGAAAGGTCATGGGATCCAGAAGGCAAACACAGCATAGGCTGACCTCAGGTCCAGGGGCTGGCCTGGCACAGCACATGCTGGGCGCTGCCTGCCCCTGGATGGAATCCCTCCTCACCACAGACTGACCACAGCCTGGCTCACTCCCACCACTGTCTGTGACAGAAGCCACCTCCTCACAAGGTCACTCCTCTTGGGGCTCCCCACTGTCCCGGAGAGAGCCCACTTCCTCTCAGACCACTCCCAGTCCTGGCAGTGTGACTGCTGCTGAGGGATAACTGTGGAACTCTCCCTGCCTTTCCGCTTCCCTTCGAGCAGGAAGTGCCTCCAGATCTTTGGGGCAGAGATTGGAAACCCCCAGTATTCTAAAGAAAAGCGGCAGAACTTGACCCACCAAGACCCAAAGGGGAAAAAAAGCTAAGGCCTTGCTGGTTTCCCTCAGTGGCCATTGGTCCTTCCTGCAGTCCCCAGCCAGCTAGATGATTCTTCTCTAAAACATGCCATCTTTTCCATAAGATACAACTAAGCATCACTTCCACCCACACTCAGGTTGTTAAGACATTTGAAGAATAATTTGTTCTAGACCCAAAAAAAACCTTGCAGGAAGAATTCCACTTCCCTTCCTCCAGGTGTGTGCCATGTGGTTGGGTTACGGGGGCAGTGGGGGCTGTAACTGGCTTTGTATGTGGTCATTTCCTGCCTTTGGTGCAGTTAAACCAAGTGCTCTGTCATTAGGCTGCAGGAATACCATTTGTGCATTTCATTTCCTTGGGGATGATTTTTTAAAGTGGCTCTAATGCACCTGATCACATTCAGATGTGTTCCCAGGGAAGCAGGCGATTTGAGAGTGCAGTAAAGCCAGCTTGCATGTGCCCAGATCCAGCTCAGTTTCTTGTTCAACAGAAGCCACTAAGGACAGGCACTCAGGCATGATAATGTTCTTCTGTGCCTTTGTCTGGGGCAGTTCATTAAGGCAGAGACACCTCAGCGCTGACAGGACAACCACTTCCTGTGTGTTCCAGGGAAACCTAATTGACTACAAAACCTTTTTTTTTTTTTTTTTGATGTCACCACTGCCAGATACAAATCCAATTAGCAGCAGAGTTAACTCAGATAAACCCTGGGAACATGGAAATACCATATTCTACAGCTAATCAGACCCATGGAATGATGACACATCTGGATGTCGTCAGGAAGGTGGGATTCTGAGGACAATAGGGGGCTGGATGCTCTCAGAGCCCACATGTTCCACTGATTTCAGAGCCCCCCTCTGTGGGTGAATTACAAGGACTTCGAGGTTTAACAATCAGAGGCCAGCTTCTGTCTGCTCAAGGCCTCTGGGCCTAGGAACATCATTGCTTTATTCTGAGGCCAGAGATATTCAAAAGAAGTCACTTAGGTCTTATTTCCAGGACAGCCCCTTGGTCCCTCCGCAAGTCCCTCTCCACAGATCTGGATGGATTTAAGAAACCCTTTGTTTCTTGTTATGTGACCCTTCTCCCAGAGACTCGGGAATCCTGTATTCTGACTCTCCTGAGAGTAGAAGCAAACAAGTAATTTCAAGGCACGGAGGGATGCTCTGGCCTCTCTGACCTCCCTTTAAATAATTAATGTTGCCAGGCAGGTGCTAAAACGCTAGGCAGAGAGAAAAATGCCAATGCAAAAGGGCAAGTGCAAAAGGAAGTACTCGCCTGACTTTTGAGTGATCATTATGGTGATTATTCATCATTGCAATGTGGATTGTAATGCTGGAAGACACTCCAGGCTCTGGGAATCTTGCTTTTAGTAATAAAAGCTCCATTTAGAAATAACCAGGTAGCTAGAACAGCAGGGCTAGAATCAAACCAATCAGAAGCCACGCAGGAGGCTTGTATGGGGGCTTTTCAGGACATCAAGTTTCATCATGATTGGTGGCCTTGTTGTTTCAGAAGTCCTCACTTGCCCACAGAACAGGTTACTCCTCGACCTACTCGCCTGATTGGCGGGAAAACCCCCACTGGTAGAAGCGGCCGCTGTCAGGGTAGGAGGGCAGGGGCTGGTGCAAGATTCGGAGGCTTTTATCCTTTTTATTTGGCACGTGATATGCTTGGTTCATTTAAGTGTAGTGGGTCTACTTTGGCCTCAGACAGGCGGAAAGCATTTGGAGATAAGTAGGGTGGAAGTCTCTGGAACCAAAGCCCAGGGGCCTGGGAAATCAGCTGGAGCTCTCAGATGGAAGCAGCAGAAATGAACAAGGGCTGTTTTCAGCAGGCAGTGTCCATCACAATTACCTTAGGTATTTACTTTACCCTTCTACAAGCCTCAGAATATTTCAAGGCCCCTCTTACTATCTCTGGTGGACTGTATGGCTCAACATTCTTCATAGCCACAGGCTTTCATGGACTTCATGTTATTGGATCAACGTTTCTCACTATCTGCCTTTTCAGTGGAAAAGGAGCGTATTGAATGGTTATGGGGTGGCTCAGAGTCAGCGAGGGCTGCAGCGTGAGCTTGGAAAACAGCAGGAAGGCTCTGACACAGTCAGGCTCATGGGCAGAACCACACCAGAAGCCTAGGGCCAGGAGGGCTCTGGGATGCCTGCTGTGGGTTGCTGAACATCACAGTCCCCTATGGGTACTACTGGTGCTGGGCCTGGCCACCGTGGGGGAATAGCTACCTCCAAGGCCACTGAGGACACAGGGTTCCACCCCCCGCAGCCCCCTGCCATAGTGGTCTCTCGTAGCTCCTGCCACTCTCAGCTCTGGCACCTCTAAGTCTGGGTGTCCCTAATTGGCCCAGCTCAACCATGTGCCTATGCCCCACGGCAAGGTGGTAAATATCCACCATGCCCGAATTCCGATGCAGATCCCACACTCTGCAGGAGGAAAGCTACTGATTGCTCCCTTTATCACCAGCGGAATACAATGAAGACCAAATGAGACAACAGCCTGACCCTCGTGAGGCTGTCCTTTCCTGCCCCTACCACCCAGCTCTTTTGGTCCAAGCACCATATTCTGCTTGGTGGATATCCAGGCCCTTCACTTCACTTGTCTTTCTTCCTTAGGCTGTTGTCCCTTCTGGATCTCTCCTTAGGGCCTCCATAGGGAAGGAAGGGGTTATGAGGCAAAGTTCAGTGCCACTGCTCGCCAGTTTACAGCAAGGCAGGTGCAGGTAGTGGCCAACTGATGGCCACAGCAAGGATAATAACTGGTTAGAAAATGCCAAACACCTGCCTCGGAGCTCAGTCCCCACCTGTGAAATAAAGCTGCAGCCAGGGTCTGAGGCTCACACGGAGGAGGAGGGTCTCCTCCAGCAAGGAGGTCACCCTTTAGATGCAGAACAGAGCAGCAGAAGCCAGGCGGAGTTCCACCCTAAGCAAGGTAGGAAGAAAATGAAGTGGGCTGCAGAGCACTGGGAGATTTTTGAAAAATTATAACAAGACTTCTTTGTTTATCTTCTCCCTGGCTTCCGCAGCCGGTCTGAGTCGGGATAAATTCAGCACAGGAGGAAAATGTAGCATTTCCTCCCCCTCTCCTCCCATTTTAGGTGAGAGGAGGAGGTGGCATGGGGGATAGAGAAAGATCTGGCAAGCTCGCCAGCTGGCAGTGCGGCTGGGCTGAACACAGTGAGCTTGCTCTGCGCCCCCACAGAGCGGGGCCTGGAGCAGAAACGTGGAGGTACCCTCTCTCTTTGCTCCCCTTCCTCCAACCCCTTAGAAGTCAGGTTGGTCTCAGGCATAGAGGGGTTGGTAGCCCCTTGCCCAGTATAATCCAAGGGTCCACACACCTGCATGCCCAAGCAGAGCCCCACCAATCAGGCTCACAGCATGCAGCTTCAGAGGGGAGCCATGTGTTTAAGAGCGTTGCTTTCAGAAAGACCCATTTAAAATGCAAACCTGTAGGTTGGAAACAGCAGTATATGACCAGCTCAATCCCCTCAGAGTTGACCAACACATTACTAAGGGATGGCTCAAGGGGCAGTTCTAAGGATGGGAGCTGGAGAGATTTTGATGCAAGTGAGGACATGCAGTGGTGGGTGCCCTGGGTGTAGGGATCACATGAGGGGCTTGGATAAGAAGGGGCACTAGGAAAATTAGAGTGAATAAGGAATGAGATTGGAGACAGGGATTGTGAGCACGAGGCCTCTTCACCCCTTAGGCTTACACTTACAGAGCCTCGCCTCTCCCTAGCATAGGGAAGAAGCTGGAAAGCTTTGGATCCTGTTTTCCAAAACCTGAAGACCTTTCACAAGAGCCTGGGTCTGGACAACATGTCTGGTCTCCTGATCCCTGTGTTGGTGGTGGAGAAGGTGGTGTGATGATGGAGGCCAGTGCACTCTGTAGGGGAGAAGGGACTCCCCTAGGAGCTGGATCTAGGGACAGACTTAAGCAGCATTTTATTTTTTGTATCAATTTCATGCATGATTTGTTTTAAAATCTGGTTCAAGGCATTGTAGCTATGGAGACTCAGTTATTATTGAGCCGACCCTGGGTGGGAGGATGGGGAGGTCTGCGGGGCTGCTGTTGCCCTTTTGAATAGGTCCATCCTGGTGCCCAGAGGCCAGCATCACAGGCAGTCCTTGGCCCTTGGCCACTGAACAGAATAAAGACTAAAAAAGGGACCATGGAGGTAGGTGACAGAGGTGCATTGCTAAATATTACATTGTATTTTGCATTAGTCTGTTTGGGTTGCCATAATATACTACAGGCTGGATGGATCACACAACAGATGTTTATTTTCTCACAGTTTTGGAGGTTGGAAGTCTAAGATCAGAGTACCAACAGGGTTAGTTTCTGGTGAGGGCTCTCTTCCTTGCTTGCAGACGGCCACCTTCTCACTGTGTTCTCACATGACCTTTTCTCTGTACACACATGGAGAGAGAGAGAGAGCTCTGGTGTCTCTTCTTCCTCTTGTAAGGATATCAGCTGTATTGGATTAGGGGCCTTATGACCTCATTTAACCTTAATTCTTTAAAGGCCTTGTCTCCAAATATAGTCACGTTGAAGATTAGGGCTTTGACACATGAATTATGGGGTGATATAATTTAGTCCATAACATACCTATATACATATGTATGCATATATGTTAACAGTAATCTTCTGGTGGTGGAATAGGAGTGCATTATTTTCTTTGTGTTCTATGATCTCCAGGTTTCTTCATTAAGAATATCTCCTGTACTTACAGGAAGAAAGTAATAGGTAATAGTTTCTAAAGAGAAGGAACACATTTTCAGTTCAAAATAACATGTGCTGTGGGATTATTTCTAGAATTACATCTATAACTTGTGTGCCCATCTACAGACTCACCCGCCTACCCATCTGTCTGTCCATTCGTCCATCCATCTACTCATCCATCCATTCTTTAGTTCGTCCTTCCTTCCATCCTTTTTTCCATCTGTATATTTGCATTGAGAGATATACGGGAATGATAATGAACAAATGTTTGTGATGGTTGTTTCCGTATGGTGGAGTTTTAAGTGATTTTGTATTCTTCATACTTATCTCTTTTGCTTGAAATTTGTAATAAGGAGGTACATAAAATTTTTCCTCAATACACAACATTGAACTTTTTATTTGCTTACACACATGATCTGAATCACTTGATTCTGGAACAGCAGTTGGTCTAACACAGCAGCTCTGCTCTATTCATAGGGTGGGTCCTAATCACCGAGCCTAACTGAGTGCAACTCTGACCCCACAGCCCTGGTGGTGCTGAGGTTGCCAAGCTCAGCGTGTAAAGTGGAGGTGTAGCTCAGTGGGGGAGAAAAGAGAGAGTTTGTAGGCTACACCTGGGCTCCATTTAAACCCACAGCCGGGCATCTCAAGCCTTTGATGTATGCTGTGCAACTGGCTGGTGGGTCTGTAGTGGGCGAGGCCCTGCCATTTACAACTCCAGGGTGGCTGCTAAGTGCCCTCAGGGCCTTCCTGCCCAGCTGCAATTGTCATCTCTGTTCCAGTCTCCCCTGACTCCCACTATTCTGAAATTGGGACAGGAGCTCCTGTGGAAAGATCTCCAAGGTCAAGGATGTGACTGTTGAACATTTTTAGCTCCAGTAAAATAGATAAGCAGCCTTCTGTGTTCATGGGTTTGCAGAGCATTTTCTGAGTGTTGGAGAGCAAAGGAGTAGTAGGCACTTTCTCACCTGTGGTGGGAGTGAGAATGACACAACGGTTTAGGAAAACAGCCTAACATTCATTATCTAGGAGAGGCGAAGATACACTGGCACCGTGACTTAGCAACCCTGCTCCTAGGCACATGCTTTGCATGTGGAGATGTGTAAGGATGATCATGAGAGTGTTTTTTCTAATAGCCCCATGCAGGAAGCAACCCAATGCCCATCAACAGTTATAGATGGCCTACATAAATTGAGCTATATTTGTGCAGTGGAATGCTATTCATCTGTAAAGATGAACTAATTACAGCTAGGGCAACAACATGGTCGTAACCCACAAGCATGAAGTCAAGTGAACAAAGAAAATCGAAAAAGAACATATACAGCATTATATTGTTCTTGTGAAGTTCAGAAACAAGCCATATTTTTTTAGGGATGGATAAAAAAGTAAAAATATGGAAAAAAATTTATAAAACACAGGATAGGGATACCCAGGAGGAAGGAAAGGAAACAGAATCGACCAGATTTTCTTTCCCAGGGTGGACAGGGACTTCTGGGGTGCCTGGTAATGGTTTTTTTTTCTTAACCTGGGTGGTGGTGACAAGGATGTTTGCTTTATAAATTATTCATTAAACTCTTCAGTTATATGTCTTACTTTGAATATTTTATATTCACTATGAGAATATGAAAAAGAGAAAAGCAAAATCCAGTCTCCATTTCTAGAAATGACTGCTTCCTTTACCCCAGGCTTCCTTCTGGGACCTCAAGCAGCGTTGGTCCAAGTCTATGACCAGGGTCATAAGTCAGTGTGCTCTTACTTTCCAAGTTCTATGATGAGCTTAGCCTTTTATCTGGGACTGTTGTATGTGTGGAAGTGGGAGGGATGGGAATATGCTGCCCCAAGGAGACAAAACATTAGGAATTACAGTGAAAACATGAGACCACGGTGTAGAGACTTCCAGTGTTGTGGAAGTTTGGAGAATGAGTCCAGAGAAGGAACACTCCACTGGTACTGAGGATGGACTGGAGGAGACAGAAGCTCGGAGTGGGGAGGTTGAGAGAGGATGCTGTGATGAAGGTCCCTGTGAATGACCAGTGGAAGCCAAGTATGGCTGGATCCACAGGAGGGTTTGGAAAAGCAGGAGGATGTTTGCTCCACCCCATCTTGTTGCTAGTTTTGGTTCACCAATCAATCAATTATCAATTCAGTGGTGCCCCCAGATATGTTATATCTAACAGTCAATAGGAGAATCTTGGACAAAGAAGACATGCAGAAACCTTCAGAGAAAAATAGAAAGTGAATGAGAGAATTAAAAAAATAGATTCCATTGTTCTCATTGCCAAACTCCATTGGAAAACAATCCTCAGCTGCTCCAGGAAACGCATTCATCAGAAGTCTCCGGGGCTTACTGTGGAAAACAGTTTGGTAGTTCCTTACAAAATGAAGCAGAGAATTACCTTAAAATCCAGCAATTCTACTTTGATTATATATCCAAGAGAACTGAAAGCAGGGACTCAAACAGACCCTTGTGCAGCATAGCATTATGCACCATAGCTGGAGGTGAAAAAACCCAAGTGCCCACCCACAGATGAATGAATCAACAAAATGCAGCATGTCTATATGATGGAATATGATTCAGCCTTAAAAAGAATGAAGTATTGAGACACACTACAACATGGATGCACCTTGAACCCATGCCAAGGGAAATAAGCCAGTCGCCAAGGGACAATATTATAGAATTGTTCCATTTCTATTAGGTACCTAGAATAGGCAAATTCACAGAGACTGAAAGTAGAACAGTGGTTAGTGGGGGCTAGGAAAAGAAGAGCATAGTTATTGTGTGTGTGTTGTTTGTTGGCTTCTTTGAGACAGGATCTCGCTCTGTTACCCAGGCTGGAGAGCAGTGGCACAATCTCTGCTCACTACAGTCTTGACCTCCTGGGCTAGGGTGATTCTCCCACCTCAGCCTCCCGAATAGCTGGGACTACAGGCATGCACCACCATGCCTGGCTACTCTTTGCAATTTTTGTAGAGACTGGTCTTGAACTCCTGAGCTCAAGTGGTGATCTGCCTGACTCAGCCTCCCAAAGTGCTGGGTCTACAGGTATGAGCCATCATGCCCCTTGAGAGTTATTTATTTATTTTTTGAGACAGAGTCTCACTCTGTCACTCAGCTGGGGCGCAGTGACACAATCTCAGCCGACTGCAACCTGTGCCCCCTGGGTTCAAGCAATTCTCCTGTCTCAGCCTCCTGAGTAGCTGGGATTACAGGCCTGTGTCACCACCCCCTGCTAATTTTTGTATTTTTAGTAGAGATGGGTTTTACCATGTTGGCCATGGCTGGTCTCGAACTCCTGACTTCAAGTGATCCACCTGCCTCATCCTCCCAAACTGTTGGGATTAGGGGCATGAGCCACCATGCCCAGGTGAGAGTTATTGTTTCACAGGTACAGTTTCTATTTGTCATGACTATAAAGTTCTGGAGATGGATGGCAGTCATGGTTGCACGATATTGTAAATATAATTAATGCCACTGAATTGTACATTTAAAAATGGTTACAATGGTAATGTTTATGTATATTTTACCATATTCCAAAAAGAAGTCCACAGGAGCTCAAAAAATTGTTCCTGTGTGTTTGTTGAGATATAGAGGAAAGAGGCCTGGGCTGTGGAATCATTTACTGAATAGCAAGAAAGATAGAAAACCAGGTAAACTTTCGTTGTTGAAGGTTGAAGAAGAAGAAAAGAATGCTTTCCTTGGCCTATCCCTGGAGCTTCTGCTACTGTTGGGCCAGCCTCTGGCAGCAGCACAGACATGTTAAACACTGCGGGTAGACCTGGGTGCTTCTGGAAAAATGGCCCCTGCCCCTTCCTCCTATCCTCATCCCTCAACAAAGGCTGAATCCTAGCTACCCTCCAAAAGGCTGTTTTCTGGGAAACTGCCTTTTAGAATTTTTCTTTTAATGTATGAATCCACCCTGAATGCTATTTGAAAAAGAAAAGGAATTTAAAAACTAAAGATGTTGCAGTATGCTTACATTTACACAATGGAAAAATTTGCTTCTCAAACAGCCTGAGTAGAAAACCTCGCATTGCCATGGCAACCAGATTCCACTGTGACCACACATCATTGCCAGGTCACCCACCCATTTGTAAGCCTGGGCTTTTCAGCCCTTCCCTGAGAACATATGGGGCCCAGATGATACCACCCACTGCTGTAGGGTGCTTGAAGCTCCAGGATGGCTGGCTGAGGGCTCTGTTCTAGTCACTAAGGGGGTATTCCTGGAGACCCATCTAACCTGGGACAGGGAATCGGCTCTTCCTAAAAATCATAGAGGGGGAGGAGACGCTCCCTCAAGCCATTGCCCCAGGGAAATGCAAGATCCCTGTGGCTACTCAGGGGCTTGGAGTACTAGGATGAGTGGTTGGGATTTAAAACAATTGTGTGCTGCTGACCAGAAAACCAAGCCCTTGGTAACACAAGAACTGCGAGTCCTGGATCAGTTAAAAACCTAAAGAATAATCAGATCCTTAATGCTTCATTTCCTCGAACAGACATCATGACCCTTTTATAGAGTTGCTGTGTCATCTTGCCCTTTGATCATTCGAAACAGTTACTTCTTTCCAAACTACACTCTCAGTCCCTTTTTCAAATAGCATTTTGGAATGGCTAGCCTATAATAACACCACCTCCCTTCCTTTTGAGCTTCCTCATGATACGGAAGGGAAGTGCTGGAGGGAAGAGCGTGTGTGGTCCCTTTAAATGATACGGAAGGCAGGGGGAAGGGTGTGGCCCCTGGCTAGGGCTCCACCCCCACGAGCCTAGGTGAGGACAGGCATTTTTGTTTTCCTGCTCAAATGTTGCATTTCCCAAGACCACTCTGGCCTGCCACGCCCCCATCCTGTGCCTGTAAAAGTCCTGAGCCCCTGGCAGGCGGACATACAGATGGCAGGAGGTGGAGAGGAGCACAACGGCAGAGGAGCACATCAGCAGGCGCCAGCAGGCCACTGACCGGCATAAGCAGAATGAAGCTGGGGCTGTCCAAATGCAGGGGGAAACCTCCCCACTCCACCTTCCGACTTCCCCCATCTGCCGAGAGCTGCCTTTACTCAAAATCTCGCACTCATTCTCCAAGCCCAGGTGTGATCCGAATCATCAGTTATAGCAAAGCAAGCACCCAGGATACAGAAAGCCCCCTGTTCTTGCAACAAGGCAGAGGGTCTAATTGAGTTGGTTAATACAAGCTGCCTATAGACAACAAAAAACTAAAAGAGCGCGGGGTAGCCCACGCCCACTGGGGCTTCAGGAGCTGTAAACATCCACCCCTCGACACTGCTGTGGGGTTGGAGCCCCATAGCCTGCCCATCTGTGTGCTCCCTAAAGGTCTGAGTAGTGGGGCACTGAAGAAGCGAGCCGGTCCCCGTGTCGCACACCCTGCAAGGGCGACAAGTGAACTTTTCCCATTTCACTAAGGCCTTTTATGAAATTGATGTATAATAGTTGTACATGTATATGAGGGTACATATAATATCTTGATACCTGTATACAATTTGTAATAATCAAATCAGGTGATTGGGAAATCTATCACCTCAAACACTTTTGAGTTGGGAGCGTCACAATTCTAGCTATTTTGACATAGACAATAAATAATCGTTAATTATAACTTCCCTGCTATACAATCGAATACTACAACTTATTCCTTCTGTGTAACTAACTGTATTTTTGTTCTCATTAACAAACTTCTCTTCATCCTCCTTTCCCAGCCTCTGGTAACCACCATTCTTTCTCTACTTCTATGAGATTCACTTTTTTTTTTAGCTCCCACATATGAGTATATGAGTAACATGTTATTTTACTTAATGTCCTCCAGTTCCATCCATGTTGCTGCAAATGACAGGATTTGTTTTGTTTTGAGATGGAGTCTCACTCTGTTGCCCAGGCTGGAGTGCAGTGGCTCCGCCTCTCATGTTCACGCCATTCTCTTGCCTCAGCCTCCCGAGTAGCTGGGACTACAGGTGCCCGCCACCGCGCCCCGCTAATTTTTTGTATTTTTAGTAGAGACGGGGTTTCACCGTGTTAGCCAGGATGGTCTCGATCTCCTGACCTCGTGATTCGCCCTCCTTGGCCTCCCAAAGTGCCGGGATTACAGGCGTGAGCCACTGCGCCTGGCCAGGATTTCATTCTTATGGCTAAATAATATTCTGTTTTGTGTACATAACGTTTTATTCATCCATCTGTCGATGGACACTTAGGTTGATTCCATACCTTGGCTATTGTGAGTGGTGCTGTGATAAACATGTGAGTGTCTTTGACATACTAATTTCATTTCCTTTGGATGTGTATCTAGCGGTGGGATTGCTGGATCATACTGTAGTTCTAGTTTAGGTTCTTGAGGAATCTCTGTACTGGTTTCCATAATGGTAATAATACTTTACATTCCCACCAACAGTGTGTGAGTGTTCCGCTCTCTCTATCCTTGCCAGCATTTGTTATTTTTTGTCCTTTTGTCTACGACCATACCATGTTCAATGTGGCGATCCCATCTGAGGTCTTTCCTGTGGGAGTGGTTGGAAGGCCATCATCCTTGCAATTGCCCTCCCCTGCTGACCCCAAGGAAAGCTTTGCAGGGCTTATAGATATCAAAGCAAGCCCTTGATTTTGATATTTCAGGGGCCTCAGCCCCAAACTGGCTGCATTCTCATCCCTCCCACAATGCAGTTTTTATAATTGGCAAGCCTCGTTTTCACATTCCAAGCCTGGAGTCTTTTTCCACAACATTGTAGAAGGCCTTGGGCATTCTGAGAACTAAGTAGCTTGCTTTTGGCATTGTCATTGATTGGGCCAGGCTTTCAATGAAGGAAAACACATTGGGAGGAAAGGAGCTCCCCGTGTTGCTGACGGATCACAGAGATTTTTTTCTTTACTAATTTTCTTTGTGTTTGGCCAGGTATAGAGTGAAGGTGGCAGTTGGGGAGGCCTCTAGCAGGCTGAGCTTTTCTGCATTTTAGGCTAAGGCTGAGCGGGTCCAGTCCTCTCCTGGCCATCTCTGAGACTTCTTGACTCCCCACTATAGAGGAGTTCAGGGGCATTGGGCATTTCTTCCTTGTGTGAAATTTTCAGCTCCTGTCAGAATGACCTTCCACCAAACCCTTCACTTCTTCCCATCATAAAGTTGGAAGAAGAAAGAAGAAAAGTGGTTCATGGCATGTGGGCAGATAAAATATCAACAACTTTGCCATAACCCATGTTCAGTTCAGTAGACTTGGAACAGCATGAATTTTGCAAAGTGAAAAACTCTGGCTTCCCCTGTAGATGCATTGCTCTGCAATCTGAAAACTAGCAGCAAGCCAGAGTAATAAGAGCAGGGAAGGGGGAGAGGGAGGAAAAAGGGAGAGAAGAGACCGAATCAGTGTCCTAGGGCCTAGCCTGAACAGTTTAAGGTAATGCCTATTTATTAATATCTCTTCTCCTTCCTTTCTTTTTTCCCCTTTCTCCCTCCCTCCCTCTTTCTTGCTGCCTCCCTTCCTAGTGACATGATGATGCTTCTTCCCTCTGGCAGCTCTGTCTTATTTGGCTATACCCAGCCAGAGTTTATAAGGATTCAAGCCTGTCTTCACAGATGTTTCCTTTTAATCACTGTAATTAATATTAGTGATTAATTCTTAATGGGGACATACTAAGAAACACACTTGCAAAATGCTCACTGACAATTGGAATAACCTTGATTTTGTGAGCCATGCATCATCTTTGCTTGGCCACCGGTTCCACAGACAATGCATCAGATCCTAGAATTATCTGATCATTTATTAGTTTCTTCTCCCAGACCTGGGACAAAACCAGGGGGTTTCCAGAATGGAAACAACAGGGAAGTTAGCTGTCCTGACTGAGAGACTGTGAAGGTTCTCAATGAGGATTTCCTCTGATCTCCTGGCATCACCATCTGAAATGGGAATGGGTATTGGGTGGGTGTTCACTGAATGCTGGTTCCAGGCTGGGCCTGTGTTAGTGGGCAGGCTGCTCAAGCGGCTTTGGGACGCAAGAAGGCGTCCTGGCTCCTCCTACTCTGACAAAGTGGATGGGTGCCTTAGCGAAAGGCCGTATGTTGACAGATCCAGGGATTCCAATCAAATCGAACTTATTGAGCACATGGAAACTCCCGGCATAGGGCAGGCCCAGCAGAGGCTCTGCTGGTGGACTGGGGACATTCTCAGTGTGCGGAGCCTGGGCATCTTGTCACTTCCCATTAGCTGCAGGATGCCAGGATCCTTCATTTCTGATAAATCATTCATCCATTACCAAAAAGTAATGGTTTTAAAACTGATGTTAGGAAAAATAATGTTCTTAGAGAAGTTAGTAAGTTTGCAGGAACAACAAGGCTTCCCACACACAAGTTGCCAGTTTGTATAATCTCCTCAGCTTTTTAAAATGCAGAACTTCTCAGAAGCTTTATTATGCTAACAAGATTATAATTTCCACACAGGTGGAATTGCTATACAGTATTTCCCAAGCTCATTTAACTATCAGTCTCTTTGCTCTTGGGATACCTGTTGAGCTATCTAATGCATCACCAAACCACCTGCTGATAAAGCAAAACTAAGTTAACAGAACTCAGGAAGGGAGAGAACCACAGCATGTAAGCCATGTCTCAGGATGAGGAAGACAGGAGGATTTTATAGGGTCCTGGGGGGTCTCGGCTCATGTCGGTTAAGAAGCTTTTTAAGGCAGGGCATATAGTAGTTAAGACTAGCCAACCTAGCAGGGTCTGGCAGGGACTTTTGATAGACAAGCTGTTGTTTGGTAAGCAAGCTGTTTGCTCAGGTGAGCAGTGTGCTGTCTCAAGTAGATTACTCTGTAGGGAGTTTCTGAAGCAAAAGTGAAGTTATTGCTTCATAGTCTTATCTGCCTTGGGCAAAAATTTCGTGGACCAAACAACTAAGTCATGTTGACACAGGTGGTCTCAGTTCTTAGGACCTATAGCTGTGTTTGGTTGATGGAGGTTGTCGTAGTTCTCAGAACAATTCATATTTCTCACATGTACAAGAGACTAGTACATGGGATGCCAGTCTTTTCAAATGCACTCTGAGAAATACAGAATCTTTGAAGTTAACATTTCCAACAGAAAGTCCTTGAGTTTAGTGCCTATTGCATAAAAATGACTTTCTGTGTTTCTAGGGAACCTCCCTGGTCTTCCTAATTAAAGATTTTAGTTAATAAGTGTTCATATGATTCATTCTCCTTGTGATTTGTGATTTTTATAAAATTTGATAAAGTCCCATTTCCTTTATCTAAGAACAGCTAATTTAGGTTAAGTTATGCAATTTAGAATAAAATTTGAATAAGAAAAGAAAGTATTGAGGACAGTCAGATTTGAGTCAGAAACTGGGAGGTGGCTTTGAAGGGAAGTAGGAACAATCAACTGTATGGAATATAGTTTCCAATTTTTTGTTTTCTTAATGCTTTGGCATTTGAGGCCTAGATGGTGGAGAGCCTGCTCCTCCCAGGGCTAGCTAAGTCCTACAGAGCAAATCCCCCTTTGAGGACACCTTTGACATGTAAACCAACCCATCCAGAGCTCGCATCCCCAGTCATCTCCTTTATCAAACTCACATACCAGACAACATTCTCCCTGCTCGAAATCACCCCAGGACCAGGTACCCAGCAACTGGATACCACTCCTGTAGCCCAGAGCCTGCTGAAATATTCAAACCAGCCAATGTAGCTTACTCAGCTAACTACCCTGCCTCATGCATCCTTCCCTGGAGACCCCAATAAAGGTTCTGGGCCATGCTCTGCCCCCTCCTTCTGCCTCCTGAGTGACTGTGGTTCTTGCCATGTAATCCTGCATAGTCTACCGTGCCTCCTGTTTCTGGGGTCTGTATGAACTTCTTCCTTCGTGACAGTCATTTCCATGTCTGCTGTCTTACTATCCCTGATTAAAACAAATCCCAGGAACATTTTAACGCACCAACACGAAACGAAGCGTAATGTAGTCGGTACAATGGCAACGCATCAGAATCACCTGGGGCGCCGTCTGCCCAGGCCTTGCCCAACAAGCATTTGATTTAATTGGCCTGCAGTAGGGACTCAGGTGGTTCTAATGGACAGCCGGGGCAAGAAACACAGAGTCAGTGATCCCCAAAGTGTGATCCTGGGACCAGCAGTGTCAGCCATCACCTGGGAGCTCGTTAGAAATGCAAATGTTTGGCCCCAGCCCAGGCCTCCCAATTCAGAAATTCTGGAGGCAGAGCCTGGCAAGCTGCTTTATCAAGTTCTTCAGGTGATTCTGAAAGACCTAAAGTTTGAAAACCATGGCACAGACCTAAAGCAGAGTAGAGTCAGAGAAGCAGAAGCAGGTCACTAATGGATTGAGGGCCTGGAGCTTCATGGCTACAGTTTCTGCTCTCTGTTAGTGCTGATCAATAGCTTCTTCCAGTTCTAGAATCTTAGGACAGAAATTCTGCTGCTGATGTAGCTAAACATTATTATTATCATTATTTTTGAGACAGGATCTCACGCTGTGGCCCAGGCTGGAGTGTAGTAGCGTGATCTCGGCTCACTGCAACTCTGCCTCCCAGGCTTAAGCAATCTTCCCACCTCAGTCTCCTGAGTAGCTGGGATTACAGGTCTACTTGGCTAATTTTTGTATTTTTTGTAGAGATGGGGTCTCGCCATATTGCCCAGGCTGGTCTTTAGCTCCTGACCTCAAGAGATTTGCCCGCCTTGGCCTCCCAGAGTGTTGGGAGGCATGAGCCTCCACCCCCAACCTGAACTTAACCTTTTTTATATGCCCGTGTCATTGCCTGCTTACAGTTTGGATACCGTTTTTAAAGAACGTGAACAAAGTATTCTTCCCTATTATGTATATTCACTGGAAAGAACTGTCTTAGGCAAATGTTCACTCATATATAGAGGCTTCCAAACATCAGGCTGGATATTTTTTGCATGGACAAGCCTAGGATTGTGCCCCAGTTGTACCTATACACACATCAGAGAAAACCAACGGGTCAAAGCTTGAGGTAATGGCAACCAAAGATTGGCGTGTTTTAAGAACATTCCAAATTTATGGCATTTTACCTTCAGAAGGCCCTTTTTGCTCATTTCCTTCCCTGAGTCTTTGTAATCTCTAAAACATGACCTCCTCGACTTTTTGTGTCTTACCACAGTGGCATGGGCAGCTAGGTGGTTATGCTTCAGAACTAGAAAAAACAATCCTAAGATTTCTAGCTTCACATGCTCATGTTTCCTGCTACGATGTAATTGAGTGGATCTGAAAAACTGTAAAACCCCCAAAACTTCCAAGGGTTCGCTAGAGCTCCAAAAACTAGGTCAGCCATGTGGCGCTTATACTTAACTCTTGGTGGTGGTTTGTGCTATTGAGTTGAATAAGCAATAGAGGAAAACATTTACATTGTGAAATATTCTATGACCGGAAGACTGTATGAAAATATAATCTCTTCAGTAGAGAACAATGAAACTCATAAACCAGGATTTTCCTTCCAATATGTAGTGATGAATTATAATTTTTTAGCTTAGCTCTCTCTTGATTTGGTTTCAATATGTATAAATATCAATTGAGCAGTATCCTTGTATGAGATACAAAACTAGTGAAATATACTTTAAAAATTATTTAAGCATTTGCTGAGAGACCTAATGACTTTAATAAGGCAGAACAGTGATGAAACCAACAAATGTTCGAATTTGTAATGAATTAATACAACCTTCATTAACAAAATTGATAAGGATTTGGTGTTTTAATTACAACTTAATTCCCTGATTATATAAAACAAAGGGAAAACAGCCACTTTAGTTTTTTTCCTTCATTACTATTTGGGAAATGTCAAGATGGTCACAGCCTGTTTTAGATAAATGGTGAGTGGGATATTTTTACTCAGAACACTTCTAAAACCAGATGTGTGGGTTTTTTCCACACCAACTTCTCTAACTCTCCAGACGCCAACTAGGTGTCCTACAATTCAATTCAGTTCTGACGCTCTCTACCTCAAGTGAGTGTCAGATCCTACAAGTTACAAAACTCAGTTCCACAAAACTGCCCCAATGCAGACACCAGTTGCAAGTCCCAGGGAACCACCCATACTTGTGCTGAGCTATGACTCAGGAGTTCCTATAACCTCCTCTTCTGGTTTGATAATTTGCTAGAACAGTCCACAGAACTCAGGAAAATACTTCGCTTATGTTTACCAGTTTATTAGGAAAGATACAACAGGAACAGCCAAATAGAAGAGATGCATAGGACAAGGTATGGAAAGAGGCAGGGGGCCTTCTATGCCCTCTGGGATGTGCCCCCTCCTGGCGCTTCCATGTGTCCACCCACCAGAAAGCTTACCAAACCTAGTTGTTACAGAGCTTAATCTCTGGACCTCTCCCTCCCTCCCCTTTCTGGTGGTCAGTGGAGAGAAAGTTCCAAGCCCCTAATCACTTGGTCTTTCCTATGACCAGCCCAATTGTGAGGCTATCAAAGGGCCCCAGCCTAAGCCACTTCATTAGCATACAGTCTGGTGTACTTACCAAAGGTCATTATAAATAACAGAAGACTCTTATCACCCTAGAAATTCCAGGGGTTTTAGGAGATCTAGGCCAGGAGCCAGGACAGAGACCAAATATATATATATATGCTATGGAGATTTTGAGCTGTCAGATCGAGACCATCCCTTCTGTCAGAACGACTGCCAACTGCATGGGATTGCTTAAAATGAGTTAAGTATGCCAGAATGCAATGGAACTGATAGCATCATCATCTCTCATCTGATGCCTGGAAGTTAGGGACTAGTGAGTCCATGGCAGAGAATACTGTAGCTCTTTCATGTGGCGGTGTCCCATCCCAGATGACACTCACCCAAAGGCATGGGCAGCTAAGCATTAGGCTTTTGATTTTTCCAAACAGACTTACACTGGCTCTGTCATTTTATTTCTGTGTTTTCCTTATTGGTCAAATGAATGTTTAAGGTCAACCTCAAAGTATCAAATGGAATTGTGAGGGTATGACTTGTGAGTTCACATTTTTCCAAAGAAACGCAAATCCATCCACTCTGTCTTGTAGCTTTCTACTGACATCTAGCACTGAGGCTTACAGTACTTTAAACTGTGACTAGTCCAAATGGATCCCGTGAGTTCCTCAAGAATCAGAACCAATCTTGTTCCAAGTTCTAGCATAGTGCTTGGCACACAGGATCTGTGTATGGAGTAAGTAGCAGAGATGCTACAAGGGATGCAGTTTTCTTTTTTTTTTTTTTTTTTGAGAGAATGCAAGTGAGAACTAGATCTCTAAAAATTAGGCTGACAGATCCTTGCTGATGCCAGACTTCTTAGCATTCCCCTCTACCACAATGCATGCCAGCTAAGGGGCAGAACCAACCTGGATGTTCAGTGGGCGTGTGATGCATGGTGATGAACACACATGAAGGGCACTACCACTTCGGCTCAACTCTAATGGACAAATGTCAGTGCCATGCAGTTGTTACTGACAAATCAAGCTATAAAAACTTTTTGCTCTTTAAGTGGACTTGCCCATAATATATAATCAGCTGTGGGGCAGTAGCCTCTAAATTATTTTATTTAAAATGATCAGAACCCAAAACAAAAGATATAAAAAACAAAAAACTCACAACAGGAAATTAAAAAACAAAATGATCGGACCTCTGAACCTAATTTATTCAGAGGGCCTCTATTTGAGCTCATCAAGTAACCAGAAACATCTTGATAAATATTCATTCTTCCAATTACAGAAACGTTTTAAATCTCAATTCAGTGAAGGACTAGTTCTTCTGGTCAGCTGGTATAACTGGCATTTAAAGACAAAACAATGTAAAAGGGAAGTCTTTGGTTTCCCAATATATAAACAAAAATGATATCCAGAAAACTGAGAAGATGTAGACACTTAGCATTCAGGGCAAAGTATCTGTAGTGCTGTCAAACCTGTGGGTGATGGTGGAGAGGTTTATTGGTTCCTTCTCTCACTCCTGATTGTGTTAGAAATAGAAACATCTGCCTCATCATAAAAAGTCATGATTTAAGAAATCTCCCACTGGTCATAGAAAGATATGTGTAGAAGATCCTGGTTAATCATTGGGCAAAACCCTCCCTAGGCAACTGGGAATTGTTTCTTCAAGGAAGTGTCACCCAACAGTCCAAGCATGTTCACAGATGAAGTAGCTGTTATTTCTTTCTATACATCCTGAGGGTATGAACCACACATCCTTCTGTGTAAAAACATACTAAGCACATTCTTCACAGAGCCAGTAAACAATAACTTTGAAGACTTGCTCAGAACTTTCTCTGAACATCTGCTTCCATTTACTGTGACCTGCTCCAAATATACCTCTAATTCTAGTAAGTGCCTGCTCTAAAGTCGAACATCTCTCTCAGGAAAAAATGGTGAATCCATTCTAATAAAGCATACTCCTTCACAACCAAATTTCTCTTTTAAAAGTAAAACTGTAGAAAACTGACTTCAACAATGAACACATAGCAGTCCAATTGGTTTACTTAACCCAGGGACAGATTCGTTTGATCAATTTCTCAGACATATGAACTGTGTTTGATGTGTCCAAAGCACTGCCTTGCTGTTTAGTGCCTTTTAGTGGCCTCCATTTAAAAAAAAAATTCTATGCTATATAAATCTCTGTATATTATCAATCCATGTATTTGATGTTGCTCAGTGCAGTGGTGTTCTTCACAGGAGACTGGCTGACTGGAGAGTTGAGATGGAATATCTACTGAATAAACCATATTTTTCTCAATATCAAGATTAATGAAAGCATACTATCAATTTCCTACTATAGCCTAGGGGCAAAAATATGGAAACAGTCCATATTTTCATCGGTTCCCATTATTTTTGGAATAATCTTAAAAATTTGAATATGTGTCTTTTATTGTTAAAAATCTGAAAGCAGGATGGAACTTTTGTTCTAGAAGGGTGATCATCTGATAGGCACAGAAATGTTGGCTCCAAGCCACACAGGTGGGCTCCTGGCCCCTAGCTGCAGACCCCTTCTCTGGCCACCAGGCTGCCCTCTGGTGCTTATCTCTCAGGTAGCCTTGTTAGCTCAATGCATGTCGATGTCATACATTTTTGACAAATCAAATGTTTAGAAGAAGTCACTCTTTTTAGTTAGCCTCTTTTTTCTTCTGAGGGCTCTGGAAGGAACTCCTGCCCAACCCCTCGTTAAAAAGTGTGAAGAAAATATTTTCTAGATTTCTGCCAGAGTAATACAAGAAGAAAAATAAATACAATTAATGGTTGTTCTAACTGTAAGCAGTTTTAAATGATTATTTTAGGAGCTTATCACTTTTAACAGTAAACAAAAGAGGTCAGAAGAAGTACTCGGTATTTAATAAATGGCCAAAGACATTTTCCCGAATATTCTTACAGAAAAAAGTAAGCTATCAATATTTTTGATTTCTAAAGGCCAATTTAATAAATAAATGCATGCCAGAAAAAATACAAAATTACAACTGAAAACCAATAATAACTTAACAGAAAATGCTGTGTTGTACACTTTTTATTGGTATGGATAACTTATTAAAGTAACAAATCTGAAAACACCTTTTGCTTTTGCTGGAAAGAAAGTACTATGTTAGAGAAGAACTAAGAGAAACCAGAAATCATTTGCAAAATGTAGGCATGTGATATGGTCTATGGTAATGCAACAGCCAGAGGTGCTGTTTTATCCATTTGTGTGTGCATGTTTGTACAAGCATCAGAAACCAATGACATAGACCCCAAAAGCAAAGTCACAACAGGCTTACTCTGTGAAACATGCTGGATTACAAGCACAGACTACCCAGGACGCAGAGGCGGTGCAGGCGCAGGTTTGTTGTTTCTTCTGTATGGGGTTTCCTTGCCAGATAGGGGGCTAATCATGCAATAGCTTGAGTTTCTCTGAACGTGATAAACACCCAGGATTACTAGAACCGGAAAGCGTGTGTTCACTGTTTTACAAGACAGCTGAGCGGTGTTACAAAAACAACAAAGTTCCTTCACTTTAATCTGGTTATATGCCCAAACCTCTAATCAAGAAATAATGCAGCTACAGGAGCAAATTAAATTACTATAAAACATTCCTTCATCTGTAAAACATTTCTTTTCCCCTCAAATTAAAAATTTAAAATAAAATGTCTTCGTTTTTGATAAGCAGCTCCACCACCAGTCTCTGATATCGTATATCATTCAATGCAGCCATGGCATCTAGTTCTGGAGATCTCATAAGGGTGGGTCCAAAGACGATTCCAAGGTTCTCTGCATTCATAAGATTCTCCTTTTCGTGGAGGGTCACTCTGAAAAATGCAAGTACCAGGAATAAATGACTTTGTGTAAGCCATATGTTCTTCATTGTGCTTGAACACTAAAACAAGATTCACAATAAAAGTTTGCATCTACTTATCAACAGGTTATTTCTCTGTAATTTCAAAGTACTGACTTTCCCTAAAGTAAATGATGTTAAGAGATAATTTAAACTTGTGGTGTTAATGTGCTGGACTGTATGGATTCAGTTCTATCTATGGATCCTCCTGCCACAGCCCACAGCCTATAGTTCTAAACCTACATTTGCAAATAGCTGAGAAGGAACTGGGTCACCTTGATTTAATCCACCCACTCTCCCTTCACTCTGGCTGTCTTTGCTATAGAGTAGTTTTGCAAGTAGACAGTTGAATAAGTGTCTAGGGAGAGAACAGCAGCGACAGTAATAAGCAATGGCTATGGGTAGGCAGCATCGTCAGGGAGGGTATGTGTTTATATGCTTTTTACCACTGCACAGTAGCACAGAGAATATCATTTGAGAGTTAGTCCTTTGTTTTAGTGTGGAACACTTAATTACATCCCAATAGGAAGCAAACCTGAATTTATAAGTGAAGTTGTAAGCACAATAAACAAAGGTTTTAAATGAGAGGAAAAATTTAAACATTCATGAGTGACTAGAATATCATTTTTGTATAACTCATGCCTTTGGCCACAAATGTATTTTTGTTTCTGATTGGTTTTAAATTTTGAAAACCTAAAACTACTAAAACTTGGTCATATAATCTGGAGACCTTTGCTTCAACTGATAGAGACCAAGGGTGACCGAGTAAGGGAGTAAAGCTGCATGACTATCAATCGCCTGAAAACATCAAACCACAACTAACTGAAATACTTTTTCTTTCCTCCCTTTATCCCTTACTTCTTTACTGCACCACTTTTTACATCAGTTTGCAGTGTTGGCAACATTAATTCAATAATCGAAAAATCCCATCACCAAGTTTGAAGTGCTTTTTTTGGAGCAATAAGACAGGAAAAGTGAGCTGCCTTGCAAGTTCCAAGTTGCTTGCTTCTTGCTTTATTATGCAAAGGTCTCTTCTGCAGCCACAACTCTCTCCACAAAAATTAGTGCACGTCCTTGGCAGAATACTGGTATTTCTAGCATATCTGCAAACATATACTGAAACTGCAAATCCATTTATAACACAATCAAGTCTGCACTCAGTATTGTAGTGTAAAATATTTTTAGCATTCCTTCTTAACTAGTACAATTTCGCAAAAGACAATATAGCTATGCATTTATTTATTCATTCAATAGATCATTTGTCTTTTCTTTCGCCCTTCATTTCATTTTATCCTTAAAATTTGGATGCAATACAAGTATAAGACTCAAAGTAGCTTGCCTCTTTAGATGTGCCATGAGGTACCGGAGGGTTTCGCAGTGAGCAGGTGGCAGTAGTTTCAGTGCTTCATGAAGGGTTTCCAATTGCTCATCAGGATCCATAATTTCTAAAATGGTAAGTTGAATACCAAGAAGAAAAGCATTAACACAAAATTGATACAAATGGTTCACTGAATTCTATTCTTGTGATAATCCTCTGAAACTGGTAAGAATGCTTTCTCATAATTCCTTGTCCAACAGCTTCGGAAATTATTTTTAAGGTTCAAGTCCAGATTTCCAAAGGCTCTTAGTTTCAATGTGGCAACACTAGTTACTTGGACTTTTGGGGATGGAGGGAACATCCAGTTTTGTCACTTGAGTGTCTTGGAGTCTGACAACTTCAGAAATTGGACATTGAATACAGGATGTAACAACAAAAAAATTCAGACATGTCAACACAGATAAAAACTTATACATGCAAATGAAGTGACCTTAGAATAATACTTACGGGATGGTACACTGCTTAAAATATCCATTTTCAGCAATGGTATACTAACCGTGTCACTCCATTACCCACTCTGACCCCAGGAAAGTCTTATTAATTGATAGTCATACTTTTTTCTTTTTAAACCAAAACATATACTATCCAACATTTACTTGCTTTATTCATTATGTTTAGTTTTAAATTACTTTGTTTTATATAAAAAAATCAAATCTACCTTCCAAATGCAAACATTTTCTGACTCAGACATTCAGAAGAATGCACGGCAGACTTTGAAGGCACTTCCAAGTGTTTTGCCTGATGGCGGGAGCCCTGAAATAAATGTGACTCTCCCAAAGGTGCAAATTTTGAAGGGAACCATCTACATGTGAATGTTTTAGTTCCAAATGAACAAAACCCCAGCACATTCCTTTGAGGTCAGACTGTATTCAATTCATTAGTCATCTGTATAACTGAAAACAACATATTTGGAATTCTGTAATCTCAAAAAAGAGCACCACAGTACATTCCTGCTTCTACTCAAATGTCAAAGGATGGGGTGCTTTTAAAAGTTGGGTTAGGCCGGGTGCGGTGGCTCACGCCTGTAATCCCAGCACTTTGGGAGGCTGAGGCGGGTGGATCATGAGGTCAGGAGTTCGAGATCAGCCTGGCCAAAATGGTGAAACCCCGTCTCTACTAAAAATTAGACAGGTGTGGTGGTGGGTGCCTGTAATCCCAGCTACTCGGGAGGCTGAGGCAGGATAATTACTTGAACCTGGGAGGCAGAGGTTGCAGTAAGCCGAGATTGTGCCACTGCACTGTAAGACCGGGTGACAGAGGAAGACTCCATCTTGTGGGGGAAAAAAAAAGTTGGGTTTCAAGGTAATTTCAGTGAGACTACATGCTGCTGAGTCCTAATCAGGATGGCGGCCTTGAAATGCTATGAAGACTACATCTGACCAGAATGCAACATCCAAGACACAAGACCAAAAATCCTAGTGTTTCCAACTTATAAAACAAACCAACTCAATGGTAATGAATTGAAGTCAGGTAAAAATTGGTGTAAGATGAATGTGAAAATTTCCTAGCATTGGTAAAGCAGATGTGATAAATTTCAGAAACTGAACAATGACTGAAGCTTTTTAATTCAAACAAACTTTGACCATTTTACAATCTCTACCCAAAATTTCCTCATAGTTCCTGGCTCATTTCTTTGAATGAAGAATGGATTTGCTTTTTGCCACGATAAATGATGTATGGTCTCTGAACTTCGTGGCCTTTAAAAAGTGCCAATTTATAACAGTGGTGCCAGCTCAGATACTGAAATTTAATCATCGAATTTCTAGAATAAAAGAAGAACGTACTATAACAACCACTAGTTAGGGTTTTTTTTTTTTTTTTTTGAGACAGAGTCTTGCTTTGTCTCCCAGGCTGGAGTGCAGTGGCGCGATCTCGGCTCACTGCAAGCTCCATCCCCCGGGTTCACGCCATTCTCCTGCCTCAGCCTCCCGAGTAGCTGGGACTACAGGCGCCCGCTACCATGCCTGGCTAATGTTTTGTATTTTTAGTAGAGACGGCGTTTCACCGTGTTAGCCAGGATAGTCTCGATCTCCTGACCTCGTGATCCGCCCGCCCCGGCCTCCCAAAGAGCTGGGATTACAAGCGTGAGCCACCACGCCCAGCCTAGTTAGGGTTTTTGTTTGTTTTTTGAGACAGCTCTGTCCCCCCAGCTGTAGTGCAGTGGCATGATGATGGTTCACTGCAGCCTTGACTTTCTGGGCTCGAGTGATCCTCCTGCCTCAGCCTTCCAAGTAGCTGGGACTGTAGGTGTTGCCACCACCATGTCCAGCTAAATGTTACTTTTTTTTTTTTGGAGACGAGGTCTCACTATGTTGTCCAGGTTGGTGTCAAACTCCTGGGCTCAAGCAATCTCAGCCTCTCAAAGTGCTGGGATTACAGGTGTAAACCACTGCACCCAGCTCTAGTTTTTACTATAATATAAATTAATTTGAAACTACACAAATCTGGAAATTAAAGAATAACCCAGTTTCCTTTTAATTTTCACAGTTAATCTCTGTAGGGAGAACTGTGAGATAGTGTTATCGGGCGAGCAAAAAATCTGCACATGGCGAGTTTACTTGCTACTGAGGGTGACTGACAATAAACCATGAATATGACATATTATAGTTACACGATTGGAATGAGGCAAGTGCGATGGGAAATACAGCAGGATAAAAGCATCGGAAGTATTGGGGGGTTGCAATTTTAAGTGGTGTGGTCAGGACAGACCTCAATGGTAATGAGCCATGTGGAGATCTGGAGAAAGACAGCGCTGGTGGAGAAGCAGCCATGCAGAGATCCTGAGGGGAGAGGATGCCTATAATGTCTGAGGAAAAGCGGAGAGCCAATTGTGGCTGCCAGTTGAGTGAAGGGGGAGATATTAGCAGGTGTGGTCAGAAGGGCAACAGGGCACTTGATCATGTCAAGCGATGCAGGCTATTTTAAGAATTTAGCATTTACTAAGATAAATGGGAAGGTTAGCAACAAAGAAAGGTCACGATCTGACATGTATTTTTCAGTTATCTGTACTCTGGCTGGCCAATGGAAAACAGACTGTGGAAGGCAAAGAATAAAAGCAGAAAGACCATTCCAGTAATTATTAAAAACATCCAGGTGAAGAATGACAGTAGCTTGGACCAGGGGGTAGCAGTGAAGGTGGTAAGAATTTGTTGGATTCTGGGTATATTTTGAAGGTGGAGTTCACTGGATTCCTGATGAAGGATATATGAGAAACAGAAGAATCATGAATGATCCGAGTTTTTGGCTTTGGCAGCTGCGAGGACGAGGCCTCTGTTAACTGAGATCAGAAAGACTGTGGGTGGAGGAGGTTTGGTGGAGAAAAGTTCCATTTGAGATGTTTGTCAGGCATTCAAATGAACATGCTGACTGTGGATTAATCTGGTGTTCAGGGAGAGGACATTTACATCTCCAGGCTGGAGATATACATTTGGAAACAAATGACAAAATGCACTGAATATACTGAGATCAAATTGGCAGACATTCTTCCCTGGAACTCATTTCTCCTTTTCTTCCACTTACTAAAGTATTACCCATTACCATTTTTTTAGAGAATACAACTCTTTAGCCATAAGAAGCATAATTTAAGAGAGAAATAGACAAAATGGAATGTATTCAGAGATGAATGACCATCAATTGTCAAATATACAAAATACACATGGAAAAGGGTGATGCCAAGAACACTGCTAATGGGAGGGAGTTTTTAAACAAAAATAGGCAGATTTCTGTTGTACACAGAAGGGCTTCATGACTGTTACATCTGTCCACCAGTGAACTGGCTGCCTCTGGAAGCAGTGAGTGAGCTTGCAGGAACTAAATATTTCAAAAAGAATGTTTTATAGAAGAGAGTCTAGCTGCATGACCCCTTAGAATATGTTCAAACTCTAACATCCTACAGTTCAATATAAAATTGTAAGTTGACTTATTCAACAAATATTTATTACACTTATTATGTAAGTAAGGGACTATCACAGGTACTGTGGGAAAAGGAACATGAGTGAGAACTCCTCCCTTTAAAAGGGATTCCCGTGAAGTAGGAAGACAAAACGTAATTACAACCTTCCGGCATGAAGGAAGGAGGCAGTAAAGATATCCAATTAGAGGTGATGGGAATCAGAGGAGAAAGACGGTCTGCAGCTGAGAGGTCCAGGGAAGAGCAGATGGCATTAGAGGATGGCCTGGAAGGATCTGGAAAATGTGAACACTGTCAGAGAAGGAAATAAAGACTCTAAGCCCATGAAGATCTAATTAAAAGCTCTTCTACAGTATGTCTAGTTAATTTTACATAGAGAAACTTGAATACAAGAAGATTAAAACTTAGAAAAAGGGGTGGCTCAGTGGCACGGCTGAGGAAACACTAACAAGTTCTCCTTCCCAGGCTTCTCTTCCAGAGATTTTAAGTTGCTTGGGACCAAGAACCCTGGGTTTTATTTGAGTTGATCTGACTCACTCAAGGTTACACACTGAGACAAGTAGCTTTTCTAAGATGCTCTGGGAACAGAGCTCTCAGAATCCTTGGCCAGAGGAAGATTTCTCCCCTCATTACCATGAGGAGCGCAACTTTGGTAGTGCTGTTTCCATCGTGACCAGGAAGCATCCATAATGCTGGATTACTGGACGCTCTGTGAGAAGCACCTGTCTTTTTATTCTAGGGCAGCAATGTCTTAACTGGTGGGGAGAGGGAAAGAGGAATGGGGGGTTAGTGAACCCAGACTTCAGGTGGGTTTATCATGGAGTTTCCAGGGGCTTTGGAAGAACTTCCAGCTGTAGCATGGGATGATCTGGCTTTTTCCACCCTTGCTTTCCTTTTTCATTTCCTGCAGTCACTCCCTTCCAGCTTTTAAGCTGCAGGTTCCTCCAAGAAGGCTGCAAAAGCAGAGCTCAAACAGCTTTTGTAGAAGAAAAGTTTAACATAAATTCTGTTTTTTTGTTGGCAAAGGATGCTAATAAATGCCAGAGACATTTTTAGGAGCTGAGAGAGAAAAAAATTTTGGAGAATATATCTGCATTAGGAAGGATCATTTAACCCTGTCCCTCATTTGAAAGGGGTTCTTTCCTTCCTTCCTTCCCTTGTGTAAGTCTCATTCCCTGTTCTATCAAGTGAGCCAGGCAGTGTGACAGAGTGGGTTAAGCAAGGGCTCTGACCTTGGAAATGTGTGTGAATGCCAGTGCCACCTCCCCTAGTAAGCAATGTGACCTTACACAATTTACTGATACTCCATCACATCTCCTCCTTTCTAAAATTACATCATGGATGTAAAGTGCTCGTCTATGGCACCTCGTCTATGCTCTATAAATGTTAATTTCTCTCTTTCTTATCTGCCTTTTAAGAGAATGACTGTATCTGCACATCTAAAGAAAGAAACTTAATCTACTGCCAGAAGAGAGTGTACAAGGACACAATGTTCCACAAACAAGATATTGCTGTCAAACATGTACAACAAACATTTATATTATATATCAATATTATGCCAGGGTTTTTGGTGTCACATAAATCAGACATCCAAATAGCTGAAATTATAAGGAGAAATTTCTACCTTGATTTCCGAAAGTTTCTTTCTTATGATGTTGGTTTCCAGAGTTCTCTGAGAGGTGAGATAAGGGGTGCTAATTTTGGACAGGAAGGCTGTTTCAGAAACAAACTCCATAATGATGACAAATGATTTGGAAGGACAATAAAAAGAGTTTTTTTTCAGCAGCTAAGGTGGGTGTGAGGAAAGGAGAGGTCATTTGGAATTGTGGGGGCAAAGGCCTCAAAATCCAAGAGGAAGCTTGGCTTTTACTTCTTCCTAGATATGGCGGTATGTGGAGTTCAGAACCTGGGTTTGCATCACTGCTTTGTCCTCTGCTGATCGTGTGCCCTGGAGTTAGGTATACAGCCAAGCTTCAGTTTTACTTCCAAGCAACAACAGAGTGGGAACTCACCCACTTTCAGTGGGATCAGAGTCCTGGGGATCACAGCACACTGTGGACTGGGCAGCTTTTCACAGGCTCTGTGTGTGTGCGTGTGTGTGTGTGTGTGTGTGTGTGTGTGTGTTGCTTTCTAGAGATGAGTGGCAAAGAGACTTATCCGACTGGAGAGGAAATGTCTGCCCCATGAGACAAGGATGTGTGAGATCCCTCATACAAATTTTCATGATCAGCCCTGAGTCCAGTAAGAGACCTAGAATTTGTCATGCTTTCTAACCTAATGCTTTGAAAGAATTCAGTGTAATTCTCATGGCTGTTCTCTACATGGGAGCTTGAGCTGACCCACAAGAAATCAGGGCTCCACGGAACTAACCACAAAAATCCTCCATAAAAGCCCTGAAAGGGAAACTAAAATTTAGAACAAAGAAAGACTGTACTTCATGAAATTCCCAAGTCAAAAAGCAAATTAGTGTTACTAAGGAAGTGATGTTATCATTTAAAGATGAAGACAACATATGGTTTTAAAGAGAGAAAAGCAAAGTGACAGAAATGGCCTATCTTTTCCAAAAAAACCGGTAATGCTAATACTTAAAACCATTAAGAATTCCCTTCTTTAAAAAATGAAGTGTGAATTACAGGTATGATTTTTACAGCATAAAATTTGACAAATTAACCTTTGCTTTTTCTCATTTTCATTTCAACTAGAATTTTAAAAAACTTCTTGATATAAAATAGTGCTTTTTAAAGTATGATTTGTGGGCCAGTGCCAGTTTGCTAACTGTTAATAGTCTGCATTAACTTATATGAGTACAGAAACTGAGAATAAGAATTTAGAAACATATAGCAAAGAAATCTTATGCTTGCTGAATTTAATAAAAGATAGTTGGGTTTTTGTTTTTGTTTTATTTCTTGAGACAGAGTTTTGCTCGTTGCCCAGTCTGGAGTGCAGTCGTGCAATCTCGGCTCACCGCAACCTCCGCCCCGGGTGCAAGCGATTCTCCTGCCTCCACCTCCTGCATAGCTGGGATTACAGGCATGCGCCACCACACCCAGCTAATTTTTTGTATTTTTAGTAGAGATGGGGTTTCACCATGTTGGCCAGGCTGGTCTTGAACTCCTGACTTCAGGTGATCTGCCTGCCTTGGCCTCCCAAAGTGCTGGGATTACAGGCATTAGCCACCACCGGCCTGGTTTTGTTTTTTTAATTTTACTTTTCCAGTTATTCATTTTTATTTTATTTTACAAAAGCATTGGCCTACGTCTAAAGAGCACTGGTATAAGCCTCATTTTGGAAAATGAGGTTTAGCACATTACAAAGAAGCTTCTGATGGCATTAAGTCATAAAATAATCGACGTTACAGAACAATGCAAAATTCTTGTAAGTATATTAACCATAGAGAGAGGCGAAGGGGAAATACTTCAAAAATGCATTCAAGTTAACCAGAAAACCAGGAAGAGTGATTACCAAGAGGAGGTTGTCAGGTTATTTGAAATACATGCATTCATACTTACTGGCAGATTCTATAAACTTAGGGTAGGCATCATATGTAATGAGTGGAATTGGCAAATCCCTGAAGTACAGTTTAAGTGCACCAGTGATAATGTTGATATCTTCATACATGTTCACAGAAATATCTGCCTTCTCACCATCTTTTAAGGATGTTGAAAGAAACAAAAATAAATATCTGGATTCACAGCACTGTTTTAATGAAAGACATATCTGTATATAAATCAGATTTTAAAGATTAGCAATCCTTCAGTTTTTAACAAAGTGTAGTGTGCTACATGTTACATATTAATGATTAATTTTCTATGAAAGAGCCTCTTCTGATCTCCAGCATGCCTCAGCATGCCTCACCTGCCCTACCAGACAGGTTAAGCTCCCCAGTTATTAATATTTTCCTTTATAGCCCTTATTAAAATAAAATCAATAGCTACTGTGTGATTATTATTTAAAGTGAGCCCTCCATGAGTGCAAGGACCAAGCGTACATGGTTAACATCGTATCTAAAGTAAAGAACATGGTGCCTGGCATATAGTAGCTGCTTAATATTTTTGAGTTAACGAATCAATGGAAAATAGATTTAGACAAGCTAGGAGCCTAAAAGAGTAACAGGCTGGGGCTTCCTATGTACGTTGTTATTAAACTGGTTCTTTTAAAACCTGCTTTTTAGTAAGTATACACAAATACATTCTTCCACCTGTATTATCTATTTACTTATTTTCTGTTTTGAAATAATGCAAACAAATCCTGGAATCTGATATCTACATACTACATACTAAGTAGGGCTATACCATATCAGCACAGTCTATAATATCTCTCTTTCCTGATTGTTCCTTTACTTTCTGCTCTTGCCTCCACCAGACTAGGGCTCTTCTGGGGTAAAGCTCATGAGATTTTATTTCCTTTGACCATGGATCTCTCACTGTACTTGTCACATAAGTATCTGTGATTCCACCAAAGGACAAAATGTAGCAGAGGTATAATGGCAGCTGCTGACGTCAAGAGTAGTCAGCTTTCCATTCAGTGACTAAGCTGGGGAAGATTTCCCCAAACTTGCCTTTTTACCTTGGCTCTTAAATGAGTTCATTCCAGCATCCTATGGATATTGTCTTCTTTCTTGGATCTCATTACTTGAGGTTTATGTCTCTCAGAAGTGATCATCCTTAATTATTCCAAATTATTTTGCTCTGTTTATTTGATATCCTATTCCTTTGAACATGCATGGAATTGGGCAGTATTTATATACAGAACTGATTTTAATGATCTGAGTCACAGGCTTCCTGTAACTCTTGTTAAAATCCTTTGCATCATTCCTACAGATCTTGCAGATGAGTGCTGGTACATATCCTTGGGAAGCCGAAGACTGGCCCCCAGCAGTGTGGCTACAGGGAGCCAAGGTGAGCTCTCCATGAATTTTAAAATCTGTTACTGGTGTTTTCAGGTCACAAAATGGTTGTCTTATATCTTCAATAGAGGAAACTGTGCCATTTCTTTGTTCTCTGGGGTCCATAGGAACATTCAATTTCTTTGTCAGTGTGAATTTAGTTTTGAGACTCGTAGCCAGAGGCTGGGAATGGACATGCTCAGCTGCAGAGCTTCCAGAGTAAAGAGATGCTTCTTCCCGTTCAACCTGTCAGGGATTCAGGACTGCTCTTCCTGATGCTTATTCGGAGTGAATACACCATTACTTCACCTCCCTTTCTTTGCTATTAATCACGTACTTGGGCTGGCCTTGTTTCCCTCAGGTTGGTAATGAATATTTAATTATTTTTGCTTTCTGCCTCTGTTGCCTACAAGAGGTCTGTGAATGGGAGAAGTTTCTGTGATAGGACTAGAAAATGTACTTGCAAAGGACAGTGGTTCCTTAAAAGATCACTAACTCTTACTCCTTTACTTCCTATATTCAAGGCTACAGGTCTTCTTTGGAACCACCTTGTTCTAGTCCTTAGAGCAAAGACAAATTGGAGAACCATGGAAGCAAATCTTAATTTAAATGTTAGCTAAGAAAATTAAGCTCCACTGAGCTTTTCTTTGACTAGGCTCCTTCTACAGTGGCGGATGGGAGCCCCACGGAAGGCCACTAAAGCTGCTTTCAGCTTTCTGGCCCCAACACACGAGTCCGGGCTTGGGTCTCAGCTCATCAAAGATGGTGATGAAGATGCCAGGGGGGCATGGATGACAGGCAGGGTGAGATGGGTTAACTCAAGCCTGAGAAGCCTGAGATCTGTAATGGTATAGATCCTACTCTTTATTCTATTGTTTTTGGTGAATGTAATCGCTCTGTATGTATTTTTGTGAACATGGACCAGCCTTGGATACTCAAATATTGGTAACATAGTTTTATTTTATACTTCTTTTGCACTCTGAAATTTGATTGTTTAATAATTACAACTCATAGAAAAAATTATAAGCTAAGTTTTTAAATTTGGTATAATAATCATCGATTATTTAGAAAAAATAATGCAAAAAATACCTCATAAGAAATTTAGCAAAGAGTATTATGTCTTAAGTTATGGAACATTGTGAAAAACATACCTCTGTCGAAAGCCATCTTGACATCTTCAATTAGGTCACTAAATCCTGATACTCTGTATAGTCCTTCAGAATTAAGACCTGACAAATAAAAATAGTTAGTTTCTTTGAATTATGTCTTTTCTTCAGATTTTAACTTCTCACACTTTAAGCTGGGAGGTAGTGTGTCAGAAGAAATAAAATATACATGTTTAGAAATCTTTTCACACTCTTCTCCCAAAATAAAATGATTTCACACACAGTTCTTTAACTCTTACCTATTGTCACCTGAATATCATCTGGCTCATCATTTGGTCTAATTAAGTCAAATATGTGAAGTCTTAAGGGAAATAATTCATCACCCCAATTACATCATAAATTCTTTTACATAACAGAAGACTAAGATAAAATATAGGCCTGTTTTTCCCAAGTGGGAAAGAATAATTAGGATGCAGCTCTGTTTTTGGCTTTACATAGTTTCAGTAGAGCATTTACACTTTTGCTTCTTGAACCAAAGAAAAATATAAAAACTGAAAAATGAATTTGTCTTTACCTGTCAACTTTTGCAGACTGGAAGCATCATCTATAAATGTATTTTTATATAAGCATATTTGCTATACTTGGTTAAATGTACCTTGAAATCAAGCTATTTAATTACTTGTTAAATTAATTCATTTCAGTCTTTGAGATCATTTGACATATGAAACCATTCCCCTCCAAATTACAGAAGACAACTGTATTGTGCAATGAGGTACCCAAAAGCCATCAGGACTGGTACTGGTAGTGAAAGGAGATCACTGCAACCCACACTGCAAATGCCTCACCTCTAGACTCAATCTCTCTGATGCACATGTCTACTACCATTGGCCGCTTAGTGGTGTGTGCTTTCACGAGCGTTGTAAGGTCACAGCTGTACACTTTTTTGACATGTTTCAAGTCTGGTTTACAGTCATTTGGGACCATCTTGGAACACTGCTTATGAACATTCAAACCACAATCTAAGAAAAGAAGAAAGGAAACATTCAATATTATTTTCAGAGTTTTGAGCATTCTGGAGTGTTAATTTTAGCAAAAGGCACTCCAGCTTGAATTAGGTTTTAAAGTGGACTAGACTCCAGCAGTTCCTTCTGGGTGGGAAAACAATATTCTCATCTTTTCTCTTGGAACGATTTGGTTATAAGCCAGGAGACCAGAATTCTTGCTCATGCTTCATCATTTAATTGCTATATGATCTCAGGAGAATACAATGAAAAATCAAAATTAGTAAGTGTTTAATTCAAAGTCCACAAAATATGTCAAATAGCCAATAAAAAATTAACCCATTTCTTTAAAGTTACATAAAAAGTTTATTTAATGTGGGGTATAATTGTATTTTAAGTATATGTGATATAAAGTGGAATTGGACCTCCAAAAGTAGGAGTATCCAGGGCCCTCTTAAAATGGTGCTGCTCAGGTTTATATCTATCCGTAATCCTTTCTATATATATGATAACTAATATATAAATTCCTCTAGTAGCTAGAAATAGCTGTAACTATTATTTATTGCTATACTATTACCAGCTAACATTTATTGAGGGCTTACTAGTGCCAGGCACTATTCTAAGTGCTTTACATTTATTATTTCACTTAAACTCACAAAGCTCTATGAAACAGGTACTTTTTTCCCTCATATTATACCTGAGAAAACCAAGCACACAAGTAATAAGTAATTTACCCAAGGCCATGCATTTAGTACACAGTGCAGCAGAACTCAAGCCTATGGATGATTCTAGAGTCCACATTTTAAAAATGTTTACTGTTTAATTACAAAGGATATAGCTGAAAAGATGTATAGAAAGAGGAATGGGGAAAGGAATGTGGTGGTTCCAGCCCTCCCTGGGTGCATCACCCTCTAGGAACCACCATATGTTCAGCTATCTGGAAGCCCCTAGAGTCAGTCCACAATTTTAACACCTAGACACATACTGCCTCTACTGAAGTTACTCTTTTGCTTTGTAATTTTACTTAGTTATAACTCCTAAGATGCCAGAAACCAAATATTTTCTAGTTAATATTGTGAGACACTTTATTTTTCAACAAGCAAAGCACAACGAAATTTTAGATGGGGTAGAGAGGAATACAAATATTTTGTTAAATTAGACTGCAGAGTGAGAAACCATACCTAAATAATTCAACTAAAATAAATGTCATTTTTATGTTTTAAAAGAACATAACCTATTTGTTTTTAAGTTCATAAAAACTCGATGTTGACCTCTTGTAAATCCAGTCCAAGTGGCGCATATATGATTTATAGCCAGGTCTTAAGGAAGTCAATTTGAAAATCGTACAATGCCATTCAGTTTTGCTTGCTGTTTCTGGCAGAAAAGGGATCCTAATATTCACCTCACAAAATTGTTATGAGAATTAATGAGCCAATGCATTCAGGTGCTTTGAATGTTGTAAAATGCTAGACAAATGCTGGAGATCATTATCATGACTTTTGGTAAAAGTTATTAGCTGTGATCTAGTTATATATAGCGGTAACAGTTAACAGAGACAAGGAAAATTAGCCAAAACAAGGAAAATTAGCCAAAACTTACGAACAATATCATTGTTTCATTAAATGTGTAGACACTGACAACTTGAAGTGAGAACTTAAGGCCTGTGGCAACTCTAGGGAAAGAATTCATATGAACTGAGCACCTCCAGGTACAAAGACAGGCTAGGTGTCAAGGGAAGCTGGGTCTCTGCATATGTGTGGAAGATGGCATCACCAGTGCTAATAGTGCCAAAAGTTATCAACCCTAAGGAACGTCAGCTTGTGAATACAGAATGGCTTCCAGAACAAACAGCTCAATCTGTACTATCTGAACAAACGACCCAACACTATTCCATATCATTAATGTCCAAATGACTTCAAAACCAAGTCCCAAATTCTTCTTTATCTCTGTATTAGAGAATACATAAGAGATCTGATTCAATCATAAGGCAAACCAACTGTCCACTTAAAAGACCTCCTGTCTCCTGAATATTTTAATGTTTTGGGTAACTTTTATAACTTAGAATTCAGTCTAGAATTTATTAGCTATGTGATTTTGAGTGAGCTGCTCAAATTTTCTGTACCTCAGTTATGTAAAATGGGAACAATAATAGTATTTATTAGAGTTCATGTGAGGCTTCAATGTTAATATATGTAAAATGCATACATGTAGTAAACTGTGTTTACCATGACTATGTTGTTGTTTAGAAAAATGAAATAACACTTTGAGAGGCCTTTTCTATGTAGTACCTCAAGGTTGTCAATCAGCTTAAGGTTAGAAGCTAAGTTGAACTCAAGGCTAAAAATTTCATATTTGTCAGATGTGAAGGCCAGGTCCTGAAAAGGAACTGGATAACTGGGGATACAGATGCTTCCATGTCTACACTGTTCTTAATGTATTTCATTTAAATAAAAGGACCCCCAAGTAAGTAATGCATCATTTCTCTCTCGACTGCTTTTGCCATATTTGGGGAGTTTTCAGCTATTATTTTTTTCAAATATTTTTTCAGCCTCTCATTCTTTATCTTCTTTTGGGATTCCAACAATACAAATGCTTAAAAGTTTTGTTATGGTCCCACTGGTCTCTGAGGCTCAGTTCACTTTTTAAAATCTATTTTCTAAGCCAAGCATGGTGACTCACACCTATAATCCCAGCACTTTGAAAGGCTGAAGTGGGAGAACTGCTTAAGGCCAGGAGTTTGAGACAAGCCTAGGCAACATAGTGAGACCCTGTCTCTACAAAAATTTTTAAAAATTGGTGGTTGTGGTGGTGTGTGCCTGTAATTCCAGCTACTCAGCGGGCTTGAGGTAGGAGGATTGCTTGAGCCCAGGTGGTCAAGGCTATAGTGAGCTATGATCATACTACTGCACCCCCGCCTGGATGACAGAGCGAGACCCACTCTCTAAAAAAAAAAAAAAAAAACATTAAAAAATACAATTTTCTTTTTGTTGTTTGACTTGGATAATTTCTACTGATCTTCACTTCAAGTTCATCTTCACTCTGTCATGTCTGTTCTGCTACTGAGCCCATAATCCGGTGAGTTCCTTTTAGTTATATTTTTCAGTTCTAAAATTTCCATTTGGTTCTTCCTAATATCTATTTCTTTTCTGATATTTCCTTTTTTTTCATTTGTTTCAAGAGTGTTCATAATTGCTTGTTGGGGCATTTTTTATGACAGTTGCTTTTCTTGTCTGATAACTACAATATCTGTGTCATCTTGATGTTGCTATTGGTGTCTGTCAATTTTCCTTTTTTATTTAAGATTTTCCTCGTTATTTCCAGAGTAACTTTTGATGAGTAATTCTGAACTGTATCCTTGATATTTTGAGTATTATTTGACTCTCGTTCCTACTAAATCTTTAAAATTGTAGCCTGTAGTCAATCTGTTTGGATTTAGAATGCCCTTTTGTAGCCCGTGATCCAAATGTCAACCTACTTTACAAAGTTTTTTTAATGCTACTGCAGTGCTATTGTGTCTGCCCCACTTGTCTATTACTCAAATGGCAGGACTCTGCTCCACATTCTCTGTGGCACTGGGTGGGAGGGAGAGTACTGCAGGTAGGGTTGAAGTCAAAGCTGTGCCCACAAACTTGGCTGGGGAATAGTACTATTTTACATGCAACTGCACGGTGGGCATAGATGATAAGAGTTCTCGTCACTCTCAGCTGCCTCATTACTGCAGGTTAGGGATGAAGATACAGCTCTCCCCATAGACTTGGGCTGAGAGGGTGCTGCTTCTACTATAGGGTGGGGAAGAAAGTCAGGATCCCAAACTCAAGCTCAGCAAAGGAGGGATACCAGTTTCTGCAAGGCAGGAATGGAAGGAAGCTAGGGTTCCACTCACAGGTTTGCAGTAGAGTGCACCACTGCTATTGCAAGATGGTGGTGGAAAACTAGGTTGTACCTACAGACTCTGCTGCTGCAGCATCCACTGACAAGGTGTAGCAGAAGGGTCTCTGTTTACTTAGAGAATGGAAGGTATGGCTGAAAGGTTTCTGTGCTGCTGGGCTGCCCTTTTCCCACTGCGTTAGGTAGAAAGAGCAGCCTTTTTGGGGGATTATTTTTAATCTCTGCCAGTTGGCATTTATGGTTCGTGGGCTTCTCTGGTGACCAGGCTGGGATACACTGGAGGTTAAAACAGACAAAATTAGCCACCAGGGAACTCACTGCTAGGTTGTGGAATCCTGAGGTGCTTAGTCTGCCTTCCAACTTTCAGAGTCTTCCGATAGTTGATGTATATGTTTTGTCCAGTGCCTTTTGTTATAATTATTGGGAGTAATAAAAGCATATTTATCCACCTTGTCCAGAACTGGAAGAACTCTTATAACAATGTTTTAGAAGCATGAAATTCAACAAGCTTCAAAATCTAATAATAGTGTTGATATACCTCATACTTTAAGTGTAATACACACAGGTCACAGATTGAGTCAGAAAGGGCTCTTGGTAAAAAGCTATCCCAGTATGTTCATTTCAAGCTGAAGACCGTGAGGTTGAGAGAGGCTAAATGACTTGTTCAGGTTACTCAGCCAGAAAGTGCTGGAACTGACTTTGAAATCTTAGATTACTGATTCCTAGCCTGTCCTCTTCCCACTGGGTCATACACACCACTTTTCCCCACGTATACCATACAGTACATCATGTACTCATGGTTATATTTTCCATTATTGAAGATGAATTTGCTATTTTCAACCTCTTATTCAAAAATGTATATTGTACTCATTATTCATTGTATAGACTTCAGTTTAAAAAAACACTGCTATATTTTACCCAAATGAGTCCCATTATAGATATCTATATATATAATTGATCTGGTAGGGTTTTTAAAATGCAGTGATAAAACTTGTTTTGTTATATTCTTTCCCTATGTATAAAAATCCAGTAGAAAGCAAAAAAGTAAAATTGTGATGCATACACATAAAACATCTGAATGGCACTAATGGTTTGGTATTGACTTTTTTCCTTTGAATGTTTGGAGTCATCCCCCAATTTTTTTTTTCTTTTTTTTTTTTAAAACAGGGTCTCACTCTGTCACCCAGGCTGGAGTCAATGGCACGATCTTGGCTCACCACAACCTCTGCCTCCCGGTTCAAGTAATACTCATGCCTCAGCCTCCCGAGTAGCTGGGACTACAGGCACGCGCCACAACGCCCAGCTAATTTTTTGTACTTTTAGTAGAGACAGGGTTTCACCATATCGGCCAGGCTGGTATTGAACTCCTGACCTCAGATAGTCTACCCGCCTTGGCCTCCCAAAGTTCTGGGATTATAGGCGTGAGTTACCACGTCCAGCATTCATCTCCCATTTTAAACATCAGCAGGTTCTTAAGTTTATTTGTGACTCAGTGAAGACTGGATAAAGTGATGAGTGAGCTCAGATTTAGGTATTTAAGAGGAGGGAAATGTTTTCTAAACTGATGTTCTCTCTTTTATTTAAATAAGATAAAACTATGTGAAAATATTAATATGTTATGCTCAATTTTAACAATATATCTCAAAGGCTAAATTTTTGGTGGACTGGATATGAAGTCTTTGCCAAAGATGGCAAAGTCATTAAAATCTGCTTTTTATACACTTACATTCACAGTGCAATTCACTAGCCCTGAGCTTGCTCTGAAAACTGCTGCTTCAGGGACTAACAGTATATCAAGATTTCAGCTTGCCATTAAGGCTTTATTTGGTTTTCATACTTATTTATTAAAGTCATATAACTCTTATATAGTTCCATTTCTCTCAGGGAAGCTCTATACTACAAATAATAATAGTAATAAAAGGTCCATAAATGATTTCATTTGTTGAATCTCTTGGTTTGGTAGGTTATTTTTATGTTACTATTAAACCACATTTCTCCCTTCCAATTTCTCAAGTTAATAAGCATAGAATAAACATATGAAAGGAGGAATAAAAAATTCAAGTCACATTTTAGTCTACACTTTCTTAAAAAATATTTCTATTACTTAGACTACCAACTTTAGGTTACTTTCAAATCTTCTGGGGCTTGATTTTGCTAAAACACAGGTTTTATATCCAGAGAGCACAGAAATCAATTTTTTGAAAGCAATAGCTGATATTTACATTCTATTGACAGGATTAAAGGATAATATAATTATGTTAAGATTTGAAATTATAATCATTCTCTCTGAATGTTCATATTTTAAATAATGGCAAAAATTTGTTTTGAAACATATCTTTTTTTCCCCCCCAGGAAAGTGGCATAGCTTGTATTTTAATATGCATCAGAATTATTTTCATAAGCAAAATTAAGAAGAATGCTTTGTTCTTTGGGATACTGATGAAAATATTGTTTCCAATTAAAAGGGGCTCTATGAAACTTTTAAGCAAGTCTTACCAATTTCTCACTGGCTTACAAGGACAAACATAACTCTTTAGGTACAATCAATCAAAACAGTAGTTAAAAAACATTACTTCCACTTACTTTCTTCAACCTAAAAGGGCTTGTATACCTGAAGTAATAAATACTCACACTTTACTATTAGGAAAACTCCTGCCATTTCCCTTTGGAGGCAGCAAAGATAATGATACACTAAAAATAGGAAGTCACTTTCATAAACAACCCACATTAAACTGATATGTCTGATTTGAAATAATTATCTTTCTTAATTTCTTAGAATATTCTGGTAAGGCTAAGATGAAAACAATTCAGGAATGCTGCTGGAATAATCTTTTTTTAAAGATGAATGTTTGACAGTCTCAATGATTACATAATAATAGATTAACCTATGAGCTTCCCTTTCATAAATTAAAAAAAACTATTCAAAGGAACTATTCTAAATGAACAATGACCATCCTTTGAACTTGATTTTTAAAGGCTACCTACTCGGGTCATAAATATTCTAGCCGGAGGAGCACCATTTCCAATCTGCAGTTAGCTATGCCCTTGCAACATCACTTTCTTCACTTCAGAGGAGGCTACAGGAAGGGTGACTTTGGTGGGTCAGACTGTGTAATGCCTGCGATGTCACCTTGTACTGCGTGGTTTTGAATAGCCCATGTAATGTAATGATTAGCATTCTCAGGATTGTCCCTGCTGCTCCCTCAGTTGTCATCGCTGTGGTGTGCTTAGCAGCAAGCCAGCGTTTTGAGTCCTGAAGGGACAGCTTGCCTGGTATTAGCTGGATTTAGTCTGACTCCTACAGCAACTTTGCCAGCCTGGTGGTTGAAGCATCACCCAATACCTTTACATGATGTTTAAAAAAGGGCTGTGGTGAGGGCTACAAAATTGCTGCTTTTGGCAAACCCTCCTTTAAACATTCCTGACAAGCTCTCTTTTGCCTTGGTGGATTTTGAAAAAAGAAGGCAGAACAAACCAAGCTGTCTCAGGAATCAAAGGCAGATATATACACTTCTTTTCTGACAGCCTGCCATTTTTCTTTGGAAAGAATAGTGTTTAGTGGTTAGTGCATTAGTTTACAATTGCTGCTGTAACAAATTATTAATACCACAAACTCCTAGCTTGAAACATCAAGCATATATTACAATTCTGGAGGTCAGAAGTTCAAAATCACTTTCACTGGGCTAAAATCAAGGTGTTAGCAGGTCTGCATTTCTTCTGGAGGCTTAGGGGAGAATCCATTTCTTTCCTTGCCTTTTCCAGTTTCCAGAGACCACCTGCATTCCTTGGCTTGTGACTCCTTCCTGTCTTCCAAGCCGGCAGCATAGCATCTTCTCTTCCCTTTGACCTCTGCTTCTGTCCTTATATCATCTTTATCAACCTCTCACCTCCCTTTTATAAGGATCTTTATGATTGTGATTATACTAGGCCTCCCTTGACAATCCAGGGTACTCTCCCTGCTGTGGTTTGAGAGTGTCCCCTCAAAAATTCAGGTGTTGCCAATGTGACAGTACTAAGAGATGGGACCTTTAAGAGATGATTAGGTTATGAGGGCGCCTCCCCTGTGAATGGCATTACATGCTCTTATAAAGGGGCTTGACAGAGGGAGTTGGCCCCTTTTATACTCTTTTGCCACCTCCTGAGGACACTGCATTCTAGGCACCTCCCCTCTGGACGACACAGTTTTCTAGGTACCATCTTGGAAGCAGAGCTTGGACCCTCACCAGACACTGAACCTGCTGGCAGCTTGATCTTGGACTTCCTGGCCTCCACAACTATGAGAAATAAATTTCTATTATTTATAAATTACCCAGTCTGTGGTATTTTGTCATAGCAACCCAAAACTCCCCATCTCAATATCCTTAATTTAAACGACATCTGCAACATTCTTCGTGCCATGAAAGGAACAAGGAATGTTGTTGTGGGAATTAGAAGTGGACATCTCTGGGGGCCTATTTTTCAGCTGATCACAGCTAGTGTACACTCTCTCTTTAAATTCTCAATTCTTTGCGTTTGGATTTAGATAGTCAAAGGCCAGATGAGCCTCAAAGCCACTTTAGACCTAAGAATCCCACTGTCAATCCAAATATAATTAGTTGTCATAGAAAACAGAACGAATTCAAATCCCAGCCCTCCATGTTTTCAAAATGATTTGATTCGTGCTTGTATTACACATTAATATGGTTCAAATCACACTGAATATAATGCTTTTAAGGACAAGATATAACATAAAATGAAAAATCTCAAGGCTTTTCTTTCAATTCCTGACCTTTACTCACAATAAGAGGTAGAGGCTATTAATGTGGGTGGCTGTGGAGATGGGGACGAATTCTTTCTCCTTTCCCCCATATTACTGTCATGATAAATGTTCCAAAACATTTCTTTCCAACATGATTGGGGTTGTAGCATATTCCCAAAGATTATTCATAGGTGCTGTACCTGTTCTCTATTAATAGCTAAGAATTCTTATGTAGATGGCCTTCACTTTTTCAAAATGGAAATGATATACACCCTTACTCATGAACGAAAAGCTTTTGTGACAGCCATAAAACATTTAAAAAACTGTTGCAGAGTATCAGCTGGTCAAGACAGTCTCATAAAGGCAAACTAGGCTCATTAAGATCATTGTTCTCCAGTAGGTAATTTGTGCTTTGGAAAGAGTATTCCATCTGCCTTTGTGAAACTGCAATGCAGACTGCCTCAATACCTCCACTTTACCAACACTTTCCATTCTACTGTTTCCCTCCAGTGCAAAGGCACAACCATAGCCTTCTTCATGATGGTTCCTCATCCCAACTCTGGATAACCACCAGCCACAACAAGGCTTTCCTCATTCACTCTGAGCTTCGACTCTGAGCTGAGGCGCTTCCTGACGAACACCTCTGCACGGCTCCAAGTCCACACATGTAGGATTCTTATCCCACTCCCTGTGGCAGGAAGGTCCTTGAATGGTGATATATGCCTGGAACCTTATAACATTTTAGTGATACTAAGGGAATAATAACTGAAAGAAGAGTGACTTGGAACATTTCCATGCAACACATACACCTTGCTATTCAAAGGAAATGCAATTTAGAAATAAGAATCAGACCCCAGAAATTTCTGCACATAATGGACAACAAAAATACACCATTTAAAAATCATGCCACAAAAGAAATGATGTTTATAGTGATAAATCTGACAGTTACTATAGTTACCATTTTGAAATGCTTTACTTAGTATATTTTTTAGTGTCAAGTTTCATGCTAAAAGACACATAAGAAGATATTTTTTAGTTTTACAAATTAAATAGCAGAAGGAAACTTTTATGACCAAATACTAGACATTTAAAATTTACATGATTATTTTTAAGCCTATATCAGAATTTAGAGTAGTTTGGATAAATGGCCAGTATTCAGTATAGTTGTTCTATACAAATGGATTTCACGTATATAAACAAGTACTTTATTTCACAAAGTATCTCAATACATCCTTGTGTTGGTTATTTCTGTATGTGTAAATCTCACGGTTTCTAAATTTATATCTAAATATTCATGGTCATATTTTACAAAAAGTATTGGATGTATTTGATTTCAAAATGTCACACAGAAAATATTAGTGACTAAGTGGTTTTTCAGAATTTGGTAACCATCTTTGAAGATGAATTCACAGATTTTTAAAGCTTCAATCTGATTTCACAAAAATTTAGTAAGGACAATCCAGCTTAACAAGTTATCTTTAAAATTCAGTTTCCAAGGCAACAATCATAGGTCCCTGTACATTGCTTTAAAAAAATCATTTTTATAAATTTAGTTACTGCAACATCAAAAGCAAGTATTAAATATAACTGCTTTACTTTTATCTCCTTTTATCAGACTTTTTGAACAAGCTGACTTTTCTCTTTTCAGTGGACTAATGCCAGATCCCTAGTGTGCTGTCCATCAAGAGCCAGAAGGTTAAGAGCAGATAAAATACCAAATTTCCAAAGTGGCTGCCTGAAAATCTGGCCTACTGCATGTGCATAATACCAAACCAGGATCCAGCCTACTGGATATGTATAACAACAAGTCTCCTTCTACCTTACCTCTTATAACTTCACAGCTGACTCAATCCAGAGACAGGACAAGAGCTCTTACCTGCACATTTCACTCCCTGAGCAATGAGACCCCACATAAAGTTGGCACAGTATTCACACCAGTGTGGCCCTCTGAATGTATGGACCTGAAAAAAAAGGGGCAAATTCAGGACAGGGGAAACACATGGATGGGAAGACTGTTTCATATCTAAAGCACTAATACACAAGCCACATATTCTATATATACATGAGAGAGAGAGAGAGAGACATGGGGTCTCACCGTTGCCCAGGCTGGGCTGCAGTGGTGTATCAGCTCACTGTGGCTTCCCTCAAGTGATCCTCCCACGTCAGCCTCCCGAGTAGCTGGGACTACAGGCACACACGACCACACCCAGATATTTTTTGTAAAGACGGGGTTTCACCATGTTGCCCAGGCTAGTCTTGAACTTCTGAGCTCAAGCATCTGCCTGCCTTGGCCTCCCAAAGTGCTGGGATTACAGGCGTGAGTCACCACACCCAGCCCACAGTTAGTAATGAAGGGGCAACATGGCTACATTTATAAGAATCTTGGTTGAGTGAAACTGACAAGCAGTTAACATTTTTCTCAGAGCTTGATTTCTTCTTTGTTTTAGGAATGATAAATCAGACCAATATTCTGTAACTTACTTTTGAAAACTATATAGTGGAGTTTTCCAATGTCCCCTCAATTGCAAGCACCCTAATCTACACAAATACTGGCATTTCTATGTACTATGCTATTTCTACAGTACTACGACATGAAAAGGCATCAGCAGCCATATAGAGTATGTCTTGGGTCCTCTCAGAAACTTTTCAGATAATTTACCTTCTGTGACCATGAGTAGGATCACAGATATTAAAGGAGATAATTATTGATGGGTCACATCAGAATCATAAAGGCCCAATTTCTGTTTAAAACTTTTGATATTTATTATGTTAGCAAAGAGAATAAATGTATTTTAGAAACTGCAGAGCTACAGTTTATCAGAAACATTGTTTGAGTAATTATTCGCTAACCATTCTAGCTCACAAAGGTTCTTTCTACTGTATTTGATTTCTTTTCCTCGAAAAAGAAAGGTATCCCCAAAGAAGAAAGGATTCAAATGTTAAGATAACTATCTCTTTTAAATACAGGAAAGAGAACGCATTCTAGGTTAACTCCAATGAAAAAATATTGGTAGAATATTTTGCAGAAGCAATGAATCCAAACTCTAAACATTAAAAAATGAATAAAATTTTTAATATTATCAGTAAATTACAATTTGATTCCAACATAAATATCTGCCAAACCACTACTGTACATAATAAAATCCACAGCTAAGATTGTCATTTTTACAACTGCTGTATTAATGTATTGACTAAGTCTTAGAAACCAAGTGAATGATTTTTAAGATATGAAACTTATTTCTTCAAGTGAAAACACCATAAATGTAAGACATAACATTATGTATTCCATTTAGAAAAACCATACCAATTAAATTATGACAAGCCATTGGTTGTAAGATAAATCCCAAATTCAGAGACATTAAAATGGAAAATAAAATGTGCATATAAGAATCAATGAAACATAGTATATCAGAATTCAAACTACTACATTGGCCCAAATATCCATATAAAGCTGCAACGGATAGCCACGGGTTCACTCAAAGCAGGTATGTGCTTGTGACTCTTTGTTGTTGCCAACTGAGTCTGAGTACAAAATTTTATGTTGATTTTGAAAAGAAGGTCATGATCCCTTCTATGTGTTTTATGGAGGAGGGTCAGGAATGCAGGCAGAGTTGCCTCTGGATTGTTCACGATGTTCAGAGCCTGTAAACTCAAAGTATTTCCTGGAGTTGCTGAAGTAGAGCCCAAGATCAACATCCAGATACTCTGTAATGTCCCTATGTTCTTCAGAGTGAATAAAACTGGATAAAGCATGCAATCGTGCTTTATTCTTATGGGAATGAGTGAAGTAGACAGTGCTGATTCAGAAAGAGAGTTATATAATCATGAAACAGCAACATAATTGTGAAGCTACTTTTAGAGAAAGTCTTTGGGATGCAAACTCACTTATAGGTTGCCAAACCTCAGGATAATCAGTATCATTTACTTGGTAAGGTGACTAAAGATGCAATGAAAGTATGAAGGAAGTCCCAGGAATTATTTTGTGCCTATCAGTTATCTTATGAGAAAGTGTCTGAAAGTTACACAGGGAGAGCAAAAAGAGTAGATGGTGTTTTGTTTGTTATTAAACAAACAGGCATTTGGGAAACAGCACTGGCTACTGAGCTGTTGTAACAGAACCAGTACTTTCCTCACCTTCCTGAAAGTAGCAGTGAATGTGGCATTTCAAAAAGCCTGGGATATTTCTTTATATTACATATGCTGAAGAGAGGATTTTAACTGTTTTAACTGTCCCAGCAGACCCCATGTTCTCCAATTAAAGGGTTACACATGTATCTCAGAAAGCAAACTTTAGGAGATTGTTACTTATTTACAGTTCGTTCTTGGGCAGCTTTTTAATGAAGGCATCCTGAGTCATTTGAGGCTGGGTTTTTTTGTTTTTTAAATCGTTTAGAAGGTAGCTTATGTAGCTCTCCATGAAAATGTTCTAGAAATAGGCCTTGCAGAACCAGCAGCTTACAAAACTGTATTTGTATAACAGGGTTTAACTGGATTCCCTTTTGAATTTTTATATCTAAAACTCACTAGAATTTTTATATCTAAAATCCATATATCTCAAGTTTCCTTTGTTCTGTAACCTTTAAGACTCTATGACACTGGATTATAGTTGTAAAAAGTTGATTACTGTAGCCTTTGAGTCGTTTTTTATTCCCCTAAAGGTCATCAAAACAAATACTGATTTTATTCATTAATTAGTCATTTTTATTCATTCATAAACATTTATTAAATGATGACCTATACAAAAATAAAAAGGGGTTTCTCCTACTAAACACGGTGTGAAAATACTCTAAATCAAAATATTTGCAAAGTGTGAGAGAAGCTGAGAAGAGATGCACCCCGTGAGCTAAGTCCTGAGTTGAAAATCAAAGACACAAGGCATAAGAGAAACAATGTGGTGTTTTGAGAACTGCAAGGAAGTTCAGTCTGGGTGGAGTGGAAACAACTGTCCTGGCAGGAGACAGGAGAGGCACACAGAGCCTTTTCAACGCCTACAGATTTGTATTCTGTCCAGTGAACAATACAGAGCCACTGAGGATTGTTAAGGAGAGTGACACGGTAAAGCGGACAAGGCTGAGGGAAGACAGACTAGGTAGGGTGGTGCTATGGCAGTCACCAGACAACAGACGATATGGATCTGAATTTGAGCACTGCTGACTGAGAACAAGGGACAGACTGGAGTTATTTAGGAGGCAGAATCAATAGGGCTTGGTAACCAATTGAATCAGAGGCGACAGAGAGGGAAAGAAACTGGTCTGTTAGGGTTTAAGGTCTGGTGACTGGGGCAGAACGACATTAACAGAGGTACAAAAGTAGAGAAACTGGTTTGGAAATGAGGTGGGAGGACTGTGGAAGGGAAAGGGAAGGCTGACTCATAAGAAAGAGAGGGTCACTGATGGAGCAAGGCTCTGGAGAAGTCAAATGTTGGAGACAGAATCCAGGGCAGAGCAATTAGGTTTGAATACAAGGAAAATCACTTTCCCCCTCCCTGAGTTGGAAGGGAAGAGGGTAAGAGGAGAGAAGCTGGCTGTGCAGGACTGGTGGTGGGGCCTGTGGTCAGAAAGCTACAGGAATTCATGCCTGGCAGTCTACAGTCTCTGAGAATCAGGAAGTAAGTTCAGTTGTGAAGCAAATGAGGAGTTTTGGCAAAGTGGGGAATAGGAACTGGAGCTAAAACTGGCCAGGAATTCAGAGAAGGGTTGCTGGACATGAAAGCAAGTTTCCTTTTTGGGTGATACATTATAAAATCATACTATACCAGCTAGTGTCAAACACATTAAAGAAAAAGTGATGAATATTTTCTTTTTAAGTGGGTGGTTATGCTTTGTCTAAATGTTTCACTTTATATGCAGTTTTACATGATCGGTGATGTTTACATCACATACTTTGCCAACTCAGAAAAAGATATCTTTAAAAAATCAATTGCACAAATTATACAACTTAGAATAGCTTTTCAGTTGTACCGTACCATCTAGCATGATGGTAATAGGTGCTGTTTCCTATAGATAATTCTACAGGCACTGACATCTGCAGACAATTTTGTTTACTAGACATTGTTGTATTTTAATTACCTCTTTTAAAAATGATGAAATCCAAATGTAATGAACATTCAAAATATAATTAAAAGGCCATAAGTTGCATCTTGAAGACTATTTGTGTGTCACAGGAAGCTAAGGAAGATCTAGGTGGGATATGTGGGAAAGAAGGCCTAGGGGACCCACAAGGGGTGCAGGGGCTTGGGCCTGAAGCTCTAGATCACAACAGAGAGCGACTTTTGCCTAGAATTGCCACATTCCCTAGAAATTTGCAATCCATTCCTTTGGGTATGGTGCCTGGTAAGACATAATTCAAAAGAACAATCAGCTTCAGCATATTACATTATTAGTGAAGTCAAAAATGGTCCCAAGAAAAGCAACCTTATAAGTGGGCCACAGATATTTTTTTCTAGGCCACCTCCAAAGCTTTTGGTCCATCTTGACAAATGAAAGTGACAGAGTATAAGGCATGAATTACACTTTAATGAATAAAGGGCAAAATGAACTAGTTTTAAGGCCCTCTTATGCAACTGGAAAGAAGACCATTTTATTACCATGACATTTGAGGTTGCTTTTAACCTGTGAACAACTCCTTTCACATTAACCTCTCTGTGAAAACAGAGATGAAAGACTGGATTAATGGATCCCCAGTACAGTCTTATCAGTGAAGGCATTGGTCAGAAGCAGGCTGCAAAGGACAGGGTGGGAGAGGGTGGGCTATTGAGGGGCCCATATGTGCTGTGTTCAGCTCAGCACAGAACATTGACACCAGAAGTTGTGTTTGTGTTCTAGCATTAATGTGGTTGTTTATGATTCTAAGCAAGTTCTGTGCAAGCTTTGCATTCATTCTGTAATTTTAGATATATTTCTTACTCAAAAACATAGTGGTGATTGGGAATGTATAGATCATAAAGGAAACTTTAAAAAAATGTAAGCTCTGTTAATAAGGCCTATATTGAATTGTGGTGAATGTATTTTTATGAGAATTGATAATAATTTATTTTTTCTGCACATATTTAAAATATTGTTTTCTATACCAATTAACATAAACCTTTTTTTTTTTTTTTTTTTTTTTGAGGCAGAGTCTCGCTCTGTCGCCGGGACTGGAGTGCAGTGGCCAGATCTCAGCTCACTGCAAGCTCCGCCTCCCGGGTTTACGCCATTCTCCTGCCTCAGCCTCCAGAGTAGCTGGGACTACAGGCGCCCGCCACCTCGCCCGGCTAGTTTTTGTATTTTTAGTAGAGACGGGGTTTCACTGTGTTAGCCAGGATGGTCTCGATCTCCTGACCTCGTGATCCGCCCGTCTCGGCCTCCCAAAGTGCTGGGATTACAGGCTTGAGCCACCGCGCCCGGCACATAAACCATTTTTATAACATTCGTGTGAGAGCAGAACTAAATTACTATATTGCCCTGGTGACTGTCCTACTAATGGTCAGTATTGTTGTAGTATGACCATATTTTACCAGCTTTTTCCTGTAGTTACTGCTCACAGTTAAAGGGGCATCATTTATTTGTGGTAGGTCAATGTATGTCTAGTAGGATTTTATGGTATTTCTCTCTATTTGAACAATTTTCTTATTTTTTTTTTTTTCTTTTTGAGACGGAGTCTCACTCTGTCGCCCAGGCTGGAGTGCAGTGGCCGGATCTCAGCTCACTGCAAGCTCCGCCTCCCAGGTTTACGCCATTCTCCTGCCTCAGCCTCCCGAGTAGCTGGGACTACAGGCGCCCGCCAACATGCCCGGCTAGTTTTTTGTATTTTTTAGTAGAGACGAGGTTTCACTGTGTTGGCCAGGATGGTCTCGATCTCCTGACCTCGTGATCCGCCCGTCTCGGCCTCCCAAAGTGCTGGGATTACAGGCTTGAGGCACCGCGCCCAGCCACAATTTTCTTACTCTTAAAATTAGGTCGCCAATTTTCTGTCATTTGTCATTCTCTTTGAAACGATGCTTCTGTGTTGACTACTTGTGTGGTTAAGTATGTGGCTCAGAAAGACCCTGCAAATTCTCCCCCGTGTGACCACCTCTGTAGCAGCTGGTTGTACAGGCCATTAGCACCTGGGCCCCTTCCCCAGCTACCTAGTGCCTCTGACTCCTGCCTGCTGCTGGCCAGTGGGCATACCCCTCTATTCCAGGCACTTAGCCTTGGCCAGTGCTTAAAGCTATGTTTCAGCAAGTGCCTGATGCATTTCTCCTGCCTTTCCTGCCGTGGTCATCAATTACATATCCGTTCGATCAGGACAAGAAGACTAGGAATGGCCAGCATAACGTCAGTGCTTAACTGACATTATCATGGTGATTAACTGAACCAAAACCTTGCTCTTTGTTATAAATTATTACTCCAGAGTTATAGGGTGGTTAGTAGTTTTGACTAGATATAACTAAACAACAAGGCAAGAAGGTATTACCTTGATACTAAAGATACTCCTATAGTAAGTATTCTTCCCAATTTAAGTACTCCTGTATGTATTTCTTGCTAATGATCGTAGCCAGTATTACGTATTCTCTTTTCATGGCATAATAGTATAAATCAAAGTACTTTAAACTGAAGTGGTAAAATTAGGGTTTGATTTCTAAATTCCATATCATATGGACCAAAAAGTTTAAGACCATCTTGGTGAGACAAACATTGGTCACTTAAAAGAGTGCATTCTAGTTACCCTAAACATAAAAATGAGGGAAGAAAAAACTTGCTGCCCAGCTGCCTGCCTACCTACATTCCTTTTGTTTTGATCTTGTTCATCTGTTCTCTCCCCTCATTGCCCAATAGTGTGCTGGAGAACTGACTCATCACAGTCCCAAATGAGAAGCTGCAGCTGAAATGTCATTGCCACCTTCCCAAGCAAAATTTTATTTCCCATAATGATCATATCACCTCCAACGTGGCTTACATTTGCAGCAAGCTTTTCCTGGCATGCTTCTTGGCTATTTGCATCCATACTTATTTCTGAAGAGACTTGTTTTGACTTGAAAGGAATAATGAAGATTAATGGTGAATTCTTCTTTATCTTCCTGTATCATGGATTTCTTTTTCAGTTTCTGTTACTGGCATTCAAACTGGAGATATGAATGCTATAAACATGATGAGAAGCAGGGTGTTTGTTCCCTTGTGTAAGCCAGGATTTTAGTCTGAATAATGGCAGGCCCAACTGAGAATGACTTCAGTTTTTACCTGAGTCATTGCCCAAGAGACACATGACACTTGGCCCCTTACACAGAACCATCAATCTGAAACCCAGGAAAATATCAAAGTTCTCAAAGCAATCCTTTGATTATTATACGCTACAAGGTACAGATTGTATAATAATAAAAAATATAACCATTAATTCAAAGACACTTTCCATTTCAAAATATGAGTAGAGTATTATAAAATATACAATTTTAATGTTTAGGCTTCTTTTAAGTTTCAGAAGCAACTTTCTTTTTAATTTCTTTTCCCCTGATAGCTTTCCAAAGTGAATCACACTAAAGGTTCAAAAATGTTAAATGTCGTAACCTAAGACACTTCTACTTAGAAAGTTAGCTTCATTACTTAGATGAATGAATTTGTATTCAAATATCAGTAGTAAAAATCCACTCTTTGAAATACCAGTCCCCTAAGGTTATACTGTGTAGGTACAATAGGAAAATAAGTAAATGGTTGTGCAGTAAAAACCACTTACATTCCACAGCTGAGTGACAGAAAATCTCTACACCCACATTATAGATAGGTAACTGAACACTGACATACACAAAACCCTCAGACCAGTCTATAAAATGTGATCTACAATTCTTTGAAGTCTGCATTAATAGATTATTTCCATACAACCAGGTTTCAATTTCTTTTTGAATTGGTTATAAAAGTAGTCATCTAAAGAAGTACTGTTAACATATATTACAATATGAATGCAAGTATTCCTATAATACACTAAGAAAAGGATCTGACCAAAATGCACAGGAAGTTATTAAAGTACGTAGTTAAAACCTTTTTTAAAATCCCAGTACATTCTTGGATTTTAAAAATTGTTTTTCTTCTATTTCACTGATTGCTGCTCTTACCTTTAATACTGCCTTTCCTCAACTACTTGGTCTAATTGGTTCTTCTTTTTCCAGTTTCTTAAGGTGGAAGCTTAGCTCTTTGACTTAAGACCTTTTCCCCCCTTTCTAAATATAAGCATTTAATGATAAAAAATTTCCTGATAGGTACTACTTTAGTCACATTCTATGAATTTTGATATGTTGTATTTTTCTTTTCTTTTTTTTTTATATTTTTTTCGAGACGGAGTCTCGCTCTCTTGCCTGGGCTGGAGTGCGGTGGCCGGATCTCAGCTCACTGCAAGCTCCGCCTCCCGGGTTCACGCCATTCTCCTGCCTCAGCCTCCCGAGTAGCTGGGGCTACAGGCGCCCGCCACCTCGCCTGGCTAGTTTTTTGTATTTTTTAGTAGAGACGGGGTTTCACCGTGTTAGCCAGGATGGTCTCGATCTCCTGACCTCGTGATCCACCCGTCTCGGCCTCCCAAAGTGCTGGGATTACAGGCTTGTGCCACCGCACCCGGCCTGTATTTTTCTTTTCAATCAGTTCAAAATATTTTCTAATGTATCTTGTGATTTCTTCAACCCATGTAATTAGCAGTATGTTATTTAATTTTTAAGTATGTGGGAAAATTTTCAGATATCTGTTACTGATTTCAAATTTCATTCTGTTGTGGTCGTAGGATATGCTTTGTATGATTTTAACCCTTCTACCTTTATTGATACAGTCATGTGTCACTTAATGATAGGGACACTCTCTGAGAAATGCTTCATTAGGTGAACACTATAGAGTGTACTTACACAAAATCTACATGGTAAAACCTACGATGTATTAGGCTCAATGGTCTCGCCCATTGCTCCTAGGCTACAAACCTGTACAGCATGTTACTGTACTGAATATGCAACAGTAACACAATGGTATTTGTGTATCTAAATGTATCTAAACATAGAAAAGACAGGGTAAAAATATGGTATTATAATCTTATGGGACCACTGTCATAACTGTGGTCAGTTGTTGACTGAAACAGTTATATGACACATGGCTATATTTGTCTTATGGTCCAGAATATTGTGTACCTTGGTGAATCTTCCAGTTCACCTGAAAAGTTTGTGTATCCTGCTGTTGTTGAGTGGAGTACTCTATAAATATCAATTAGGTCAAATTGGTTGATACTCTTGTTCAAGTCTTCTATATTCTAATTTTCTGAATATTCTATCACTGAGAGAGAAGGGTTGAAACTTCCAACTATAACCGTGAATTTGTCTATTTCACCCTCAGCTCAGTTGTTGCTTTATGTATTTTGCACCTTTTATTAGGTACATATAAATTTTAAACTGTTATATCTTCTTGATGAATTTTACCTTCTTCATTCCCAACAATATTCCTTGTTCTAAAAATTATGTTTAAAAAAATACAGTCACTCCAATTTTCTTTGAATTATTGTCTACATATACATATTATTTGCTAGATATAGAATTCCAGGTTAATAGGTTTCTTTTCCCTCAGTTCTTTGAAGATGTTGCTCCATTGTCTTGCATAGTTTTTGATGAGAATTTTGCTTTTTCTTTCACTTCTCTGTGTCCTTTATATTTAATGTGGGTTTCCTGTACACAGCATATCATTGGATCTTGCTTTTTTATCCAGCCTGACAATCTCTGCCTTTTTTTTTTTTTTTTTTGAGACGGAGTCTCGCTCTGTCGCCCAGGCTGGAGTGCAGTGGCCGGACCTCAGCTCACTGCAAGCTCCGCCTCCCGGGTTCACGCCATTCTCCTGCCTCAGCCTCCCGAGTAGCTGGGACTACAGGCGCCCGCCAGGTCGCCCGGCTAGTTGTTTGTATTTTTAGTAGAGACGGGGTTTCACCATGTTAGCCAGGATGGTCTTGATCTCCTGACCTCGTGATCCGCCCGTCTCGGCCTCCCAAAGTGCTGGGATTACAGGCTTGAGCCACCGCGCCCGGCCAATCTCTGCCTTTTAATGGTGTGTTTGAGTCATTTTCATTTAATGTAACTATCAACATGTTTTCTATGCGTTCCATTTGTCCTTTATTCCTTTTTTTTCTGTTACATACTCTGAATGAACTGCATATTTCTTATGATTCCATTTGTCTCCACTGTTAGTTAACTATATCAATTTTAGTTTTGTTCTAAGGTCTAGAACATACACATCTTTTTTTTTTTTTTTTTTTTTTTTTTTTTTCCTTTTTGATAGGGTCTCACTCTGTCACCCAGGTTGAAGTGCAGTGGTACAATCATAGCTCACTGCAGCCTCACACTCCTGGGCTCAAGTGACCCTCCCACCTCAGCCTCTTATGCAGCAGGAATCACAGGCATGTGCCACCACACCCAGCTAATTTTGTCTCTCTCTTTTCTAGATAGAGATGGAGTCTTGCCATGTTGCTCAGGGTAGTCTCGAACTCCAGGGCTCAAACAGTCCTCCTGCCTCAGCCTTCCAGAGTGCTGGAATTACAGGCATTGGCCACCATGCCCAGTCTACAATATACATTTTTAACTTACAGTCTACTTCCAAATAATATCATGTCACTTCATGTAATGCACAAGAATCCTATACATGAAGTATACTTCCACTTCCCCCATCCTCTACTCTACATTATTGTTGTCATGCATTTTGCTTGTATAAACTACATAATACACGACCATTTTTGCCTTAAAGAGTCAACTATCTTTTAAAGATACTAAGTCAGGAAAAATATCTTTTAAAGTTACCCATGCTTACTATTATTTCTAGTGTTCTTTATTCCTTTGTATAGTTCTAAATTTCCACCTGATATCATTTTCCTTCTGACTGAAAAACGTACTGTAATATTCTTGTAGTACCAGTCTCCTGGTGATGAATTCACTCAGCTTTTGTTTGTTTAAAAAATAAAAATTTATTTTATCTTCATCTCTGAAAGATGTATTTGCTAGATATAGAATTCAAGGTTAAGAGGTTTCTTTTCCTTCAGTTCTTTGAAGATGAAGCTCCATTGTCTTGCATAGTTTTTGATGAGAATTTTGCTGCCATTCTTTATTTATTTTTATGTAATGTGCATCCCCCCAACTGCTTTTAAAAAAAACTTTGTAAGATGTGTGAGTACCAGTGAAAAAGGAAAAAAATTTGTTTCCTCAAAGTTGACATATTTGTCCTACACTAAAGGAATCCTTAAAGATATTAAGAGAAGAGAGTATAAAAATAATTTCTATTCTTTTAAACAAATGTGCATTTATATTCTTGAGTGTAAGTGTGCACATTTAAGATTCTATAAAACCATAAAACTATAAACACATGAAACTGAAATGTGAAAATAAAACTTCAGAGAAACCAAACGTATGTATAATTTCTAGAACCGAGAGACATCCTCTATACATTATGTGTGGGATGAACAATCTTGACTCTTAGGCTGAGGCAAAGTATGGATGCTCCTTGACTTATGATGGGGTTACATGTCAATAAACCCACCATAAGTTGAAAATATCATAAGTTGAGAGTGGGGTGTCTACTTGTGATATTTTCAATTTATGATGAATTTATCCAGATGTAACCCAATCCTAAATTCAGGACTGTACTGAATGAATATTGCTTTCAGACCATCATAAGGTCAAAATCATAAGCTGAGCCATTGTAAGCCAGGGGCCATTGGTATCACTTTACAGTGAAAACTGTTCTTTCCCCAAATTTTCTCACTCTCTGGCTGCTTTTACAATTTTCTCCTTAACACTAGTTTGCAGCAATTTATCATGTGCTTTGATGTTGCTTTCACCGTATTTTTTTTCTGTTTAGTGTTCACTGCACTTTTGGATCTGTGACTTTTCATCAAATTTATACAATTTTTGGTCACTATAGCTTTAAATAATTGCTCTGTCTCCTGGTTTCCCATCACTGTTCCTTCTGTGACCCAAATTACACTTATGTTAAGACTGCTTGCTATTGTCCCACTGGTCAGTGATGTTGTATTAATTTTTTTTTTTTTTAATTCTCTGTTCTTCATCTTGGATACTTCTATTATTGTATTTTCTGGTTTACTAATCTTTTCTTCTGTGGTGTCTAATATGCTGTTAATATAATCCAGTGTATTTTTCATTTCAGATATACTTTTCACCTCTAGAGATTCAACTTGGATTTTTAAAAACAGCTTCCATTTCTTTCCTCACTACAACCTTTAGTCTACTGTTAATTTTGGTCACACTACTAAGATAACACCCTCTTGAAGAGTCTTAACCAATACTCCATGTGTTGTGACTTCTTTCTGTTTCTACTAGTGGGCAGAATGAGTCTCAGTCTTCAGTGAGTTTCAGCCATTGTTTAGCCTATTGCTTTCTGGTGGTTTCCCAATAGTTTCTTCCCACGTATATACAGATAAGTTATCAGCAAAAGACTCAAGAAGGCTTCTCTGCAGATCTCCAGAATGCTTTTTGTGTGCAGCTGTCTCCTCAGGCAGCCTCTGCCCCATATATATGACCTGCTTTGCACCTCCCCCACAACCCCACCCTAATCTCTTTGTCCTTAACTGGGGTAGACCACAAGACTCTGCTTCAACTCCCCCTCTATGTGTTGTGGCCTGGGAACTGCCTCCAAGCAGTAAGAGTGATCTTAAGAATAATTTTTTTTGTATTCCTTCTTTCAGTTATCACAGTTTTATACTACCTATTGATCAATGTCTGGCTGTGGTTTTTATATACGTTTTCTGGTTTGCTAGTTGTTTAAGATGGGAAGGTAAATGTAGTTCTTCCATCATGACTGAAAGTAGAAATTTTGTTTATATTCTTGGTTTTATTGATTCGTTCATGTGAGCGCCAACCAGTGACTTCACTAGGCTTCAGTTTCTACACATGTAAAATAAGATTAACTTAATCAGTAATTTTCAACACCCTTTATACAGACTGAACTGCTTCAGGATTCTTCTGTAATCCATGTTCCATGAGCACATCTCACCCAGCAAAGTGTTACATTAACACTGTCATATTCAGTAGGCTGTTCACTAAGATGTTGCAATGGGTGATTTCATTTGACATTTAATCTTGTAGAGGGCACTGCTTATTTTTCAGTACACAGAACAAGTTTCTTATTTTTGCATAAAAGCTCCCAATCCATGTGAATTATATAGAGCTGACCTCTTCCCCAGCTGCAGGGGAAGACCTGGATCTAAGCCAGTACATTCCCTTCTCCTGACTGGAGCTACTGGTGCAGAGATGGGTATATGATATAACTGGTCAATGACTGCCAGACCCAGAACCTTTGTTCAAACAGTCTGTCTTTGAAGCTGACTAGAATCTGGGAGGATACAGAGCTGAAGACTTTGACAGTCATCTTCTTACCAGAGGGAGCCTAAAAATGAAGAAAGAGTTGGGAGATGGGGTTCTGGTGGCATTTTAAGCCCCTAAGTCAAAGGATATCTTCAATTAATGCTAGACTTTTTCTACTATGTGACATAACAAATTTCCTTTTTTCTTAGTCCAGTGTGGGCTGGGTTTTCTGACACTTGCAATAAAAGTCTCTCAACTGTTCCATCAAATAGTAAATGTATTCATGTAACAGATCAAGAAAAACACACTGAAGTAATACAGTTGTGGAGTAATGAGCTGTAACAGCAACCATCAAAGCAAATTAGCACGCCCCCTAGAGATGGACTTCTCTTTAAGAACAAGGGCATGTGTACCAGGCAGAGCACAAGCAGAGATCAGTGTTGTGTCACATGCAAGAGGTGAAGCTCCAAACAAAGGTAGTTCTAAAAAGAGAAACAGGGAATATGATATTTTAGGCCTGATTTGGGCAAATCCATTCACATGGATAGCCAAAACGTCACCTCTAATACAAAAGACAGGAGGATATCACCTAAAGTGACAACAAACCTCTGACTACCATGACCTAAAAATACATGTGTTCTTTTAATTTTTAAGTCTGGATAATATCTTACAAAACACGGCAGTTCTATTTTTGCTCCCCAAAGAACATAAAAATATAGAAAATAAGCAGCTGATGATATAGTGGTTCTTCAACTGCTGGGCTACTGGCCTTTAACTTTATAGTTTTCCTATTTTGTAAAATCTATTAATATGTTGCTTGTTAAAAAAATAATTTACAGTGGTTTTCAGCTACCAGAAGTTCTTGTGTAGCAAAAATATTTACAAAGAAAAATCATTGCTTGTAATCTTTTCTCTTCATTTATTTTTTAACCTATATATTCCACTTCCTTTGTACACCAAAGGAAGTGGAATTTTTTTTTTTTTCCCTATTCTCTATCTCTTATTTTTTTTCTATGCTCTATCCTTTGGGATATTTGATGAAGGCAATGGTATTTTTGTGTCATGTACTATTACATAACAAATGATGAACACTGACTAATGATACTAAGTTTACTGAGATATGGAGTACTTGACAACATAGACAATAATTGAGGCAAGATGATAAGACATGTATGTATTCTTCAGGCACATGCTTTAACTATCCTACTAACAGTCACGGTAAATCTTACTCCTTTTTTTTTCTTTTTTGAGATGGAGTTTTGCCCTTGTTGCCCAGGCTGGAGTGCAATGGCGTGATCTCGGCTCACAGCAACCTCCGCCTCCCAGGTTTAAACGATTCTCCTGCCTCAGCCTCCCGAGTAGCTGGGATTACAGGCAAGCACCACCATACTCGGCTAATTTTGTATTTTTAGTAGAGACAAGGTTTCTCCATGTTGGTCAGGCTGGTCTCGAACTCCCAACCTCAGGTGATCCACTGTGCCCAGCCAAATCTCACTCTTAATAAGACTTTGTCCTCTAGGGAATGTTGACACAGTGGGTCACAAAAAAGATGAAGTCTGATAGCACAATTTGTCAGTTAAACAAGGCTTGAAACAGACATGAAATATTACATATGGTATTTCTCCTATTAACTTACAAAATAAGCAAAAGAGAATTAAGACCCAATCCTCAGTTAAATTTGGAAGGGGTGAGTGAATGTAATATAGAAGAGACTATTAGAAGGGGCTTTAGAGTACCAACATATCTGAAACGGGGGAGAAACCAACCCCTGAAGGTTGGACTATTGTATGAACATGTAAACCAAAGTATTAAGAATTTTACAGGCCAGGTGCAGTGGTTCACGCCTGTAATCCTAGCACTTTGGGAGGCCGAGGTGGGCAGATCACCTGAGGTCAGGTGTTTGAGACCAGCCTGACCAACACGGCGAAACCCCATCTCTACTAAAAACACAAAAACATGGTGTGGGCGTGGTGGCAGGCACCTGTAATCCCAGCTACTAGGGAGGCTGAGACAGGAGAATTGCTTGAACCCAGGAGGCAGAGGCTGCAGTGAGCCAAGATCGCACCACTGCACTCTAGCCTCGGCGACAGAGTGAGACTGTCTCAAAAAAAAAACAAGAAAAGAAAAAAATTTTAGAAGAGGTGACTTAAAAATTTTTTTTCATTTTTAATTGACAAAAATTATATTTACTGTCTACAACATGATGTTTTGAAATGCAAATACATTGTGAAATGGCTAAATTGAGCTGATTAATGTAAGCATTACCTCAAATACTTATTTTTTGTGGTGAGAACACTTAAAATCTACTCTCAGAGAGACTTTCAAGAATACACTGTTAACTGTAAGAGGTGACTTTTAAAAATTGTGTGTTTTTCCTATGCATTTATATCCTTAAAGAAAGTATGGTATATATGTACAACAGAATATGTATTCAGCCTTAATAAAGGAAATCCTGCCATATATGACACTATGAGATGAACCTGGAGGGCGTGATGTTAAGTGAAATAAGTCAGTCACAAAAGGACAAATATTGCGTGATTCCACTTATATGAGGTATCTATAATAATCACACTCAGAGAGAGTGGTTGCTGGGATGGCAGAGGGAGAAATGGGGAGCTGCTGTTCAACGCATATAAAGGTTCAGTTATATAGACGAGTACCTTCTAGAAACTTGTGAGCAACGCTATGTCTTTACTTAACAATACTGTGTTGTGCACTTTAAGATTTTTTTTTTTTTTTTTTTTTTTTTTTGACGTAGGGTCTTGCTCTATTCCAGGCTGTTTTTCAGTGGCACAATCACAGCTCACAGCAGCCTTGACGTCCTGGGCCCCAACGATCCTCCTGCCTCAGCCTTTTGAGTAGCTAGGACTACAGGCATGTGCCACCATGCCCAGCTAATTTTTGTATTTTTTATAGAAACAGAGTTTTGCCATGTTGCCTAGGCTGGTCTCAAACTCCTAGGCTCAAGTGATCTAGCCTACCTCAGGCTCTCAAAGTGCTGGGATTATAGGCATAAGCCACTGCACCTGGCCTTACTTAAATATTTAAGAGGGTAGATCTCATGTGACATGTTCTTATCACAAAAAAAATCTCTCCCCAAAGTTTAAACTACCCTCTACTGAATTATACTTTGCATACTCACTTCTGACTGTCATTCCATTTCAGGCAGAGATGTCTTTTATATTTGTATATGAAATTTTTGTATATGAACCATGAGGAATATGGCATTATTATACATATGTGGCACATAAAATTAAAGGTTATTTTGCCAGTGTTTATGCATAAAACCTTTCTTTCTTTTCTTTTTCCTTCCTTCCTCCCTCCCTCCCTTCTCCCTCCCTCCCTCCCTCTCTTCTCTCTCTCTTCTTTCTCTCTCTCTCTCTTCTCTCTCTCTCTCTCTCCTTCTTTCTTTCCTCTCTCTCTCTCTTTCTCTCTTTCTCTCTTTCTTTCTTTCTTTCTTTCGACATGGGGTCCTGCTCTGTCTCCCAGGCTGGAGTGCAGTGGTGTGTTCACAGCTTACTGCAACTTCTATCTCCTGGTTCAAGCCATCTTCTCACCTCAGCCTCCTAAGTAGCTGGGACCACAAGTGCACAGTATCATACCCAGCTAATCTTACAAATTTTTTTGTAAAGATGAGGTCTCTCTATGTTGCCCAGGCTGGTCTTAAACTCCTGAGCTCAAGCAATCCTCCTGACTTGACCTCCCAAAGTGTGGGAATTATAGGAATGAGCCACTGTGCCTGGCCCCAAACCCTTCCTATGTCCTTCTCATCATTCCCATTATATTGACATATGCCTTCTTTTCAGTAGTTTGCATATATCCAGCAGGACTATATATTGCATATTACTGTGTCTCCTCCCATGTCTAACAGAGTGGTCTGCACACAACAGCTGCTTGATAAATACTTGACGGATGAGCAAGGGGGAAACGGAGCACATGCATGCTAGGAAAGCCTGGAGAGTCTTGTTTTAGATTAGAGAATACTGTGGGCAAGATGTTTCAACACTGTTAAGGGATTTTTCTTTGAAAAGATTGAGTTAGTATGTTCAACAGCAACTTTTCATATGTATATTAAAAGAGCCAATCTCTTCAGGGCCCACATGGACATGGAACAAGAGGCTAGAAAGGAAGGTGTTTCCAAAACATGTCTTCCTTACTTAAAACGTTAAAAAAAGATACAGTAGAAAGCTTGAATGGAAGAGATTAAAAACATACTGTTAAGTAATTTGTATAATGGGCAGTATAATAGAGAGACAGTATAATAGAGAGAAGCCAAATTTGGAACTTGGGGAATAAAGACAGATTATAAAACATCTCCAGAATAAAGGGCCATGATCTGTGAGAATAATATGGGTTTCTCTTAAGTATAGCAATTTAAATTCTCTAGTCCGATAAGATAGCTACAAAGAAGTATATGCAACTATGTGCAAACCAACAAGAACTTTGTGAAATGTTTCTTTTCAGATTATTAGTGGCAGGTAGTAACCTTTCCGATAACCTTAATGATCTGAATGACTTGCACTCGGGGTGTCATACCAGTTCCCCAGCCAGCATGACAAATCATAAGGCGGCCAGGCAGGGTGAGGCTGAGAGGGCCGCAGTGCTGAGGGGCAGTGCACAGGTTCTGTGGTCCTCCTCACCAGCAGCATTGGCAGAAGTGGAAAGCGGAGCAGTGGCTATCATTTTTGACTTCCGCAGCATCAGATATGTACTATATTAGGCAGCAACAGAAATACAGTGTTTATAGGGACCTTAAAGATGATTCTGACCAATTTCCTAGTTTCTCTTCATCAGTCCTCTCCATGTCCGATTGCCTTAGGCAGACAGAACCTACACTACATACTGATCTGATCTGCGCTATTTTTGTCTTCTCTTGCAAGTGGCCCACATTAAGAACTGGGGAAAGAGAGAGAGAGAGAGAGAGAGAGAGAGAGAGAGTGTGTGTGTGTGTGTGTGTGCGCGTGCACGCATGTGTATAATAGAAATACATATAATTCCACTTAATTTCTTTCTTGGAGAAATTCCAAGTAAGAAATTATTTAAAATTATTTAAATAATTTCCAAGTAAAATTATTTAAAGGAATAATTCACATTATTCCTTTAAAATGTTTATGATGGACACTCCTTGTTCATATCCACAGAAGCATAATGAAGCATTCTAGATTGTCATTTCCATTTTGTAATATTGCATTTACCTTCATTTATAATACCATTAATTCAAAACACTATTAAAATTCCTGAGCATTTAAAATATGTACACAGATTCTCTAGTCAAATATCAGATAACATGATGGTATCTTGAGTTTTATTTCATTTTTAAAACTCACATAAATCTGATGAAAAGAAAATGTAACAATACAGATCTTAAGATCAATGAATAATCTATTTTTGTGTTTAATTTCCTGCTGTCATGAGGTTTTCAAGTAACAACAACCAAGGTCCCCCCCATGTCACACTGTGTACTCATTTAGTCATTTATCAAATGCTTCTTGAGCATCTGCTAGTTACAGGCATTTTACCAGACATGGAGAAAGGGCAAGGAAGAATGGAGGGAGGCAAGATGTGGTGTTGTGAGGGTTGGTGGGGATAATATGAAAGAGGTGACAGGTACTGTTTCTGAATATGACATTTCACTGCTGTTAATATAAACAGTTTTAAATATTCTTTCATATATAGTTAATTTTAGTTACTTTTCAAATCAACATATTGAAAATTTGTCTCTATATGAACTTCAATAAAATTTTAATGAAAAATGGAATACTTATAATAAATCTAATGCTTCACAATACACTATAATTCAATCCGAGAATTTTAGAGCTGTAAGAGAACCCTTAGACCATGTGGTTTAACTTCACAGTTCATATTAAAATTATTTATTTTTATTCATTCATTTTGTATTTATTTTATTATAAATGTGAATCAAATAAAGACCAAAGGGGGCTTGGATTTGCCCACGTCCTTGGGAGGAAAGGAAGGACTACCCTCAGCAGGAGTGCCGGCCATTGCCGCCCTTCAGTGCATCAGACCGCACAGCGTCCAGTCTGTTGGCCAGGATTGGTGGGTTCAATATGATCTCTTTTTCCTAGTAGGTCTTGAATCAGTAATTTTATTAACTATTATAAAGTTCACATTACAGTGTTATTTTAATTGCAGTATCAATTCACATTTCAGGATTCACTGTTTGCCTGTTATCTTGGCAACATTAAATCTATTAATATAATATCTCATATCTTTCATTTATATGAAGAATGCAAGTACCTGAAATGAAAATTGACAACTAATTCAAGACTACCTTAAAAAAATTAAACTCATATTTTTAGTATCTACTCACTATAATTCTTAATGTTGTTTTCTTTTAATTACTTAATTTGCCTAAGTAGCCTAGCTTCTGTTGTTATTGTATTGTACCTGCTCTTGATTTTATTTTATAGAGCTATCTGAATTAAGCAACAAACCAAATGAAACATTTAACAGTTTAATTTGAAAAGAGTAAAATAAATATAGAGGATTTCACTGTATTCTGTAGTGCATGAAAAATGTAGCTTTTATTTATGTTTGAGATGGAGTTTCGCTCTTGTTGCCCAGGCTGGAGTGCAGTGATGCGATCTTGGCTCACTGCAACCTCTGCCTCCTGGGTTCAAGCGATTTTCCTGCCTTAGCCTCCAGAGAAGCTGGGACTACAGTTGCGTGCCACCACACCCGGCTAATTTTGTATTTTTAGTAGAGATGGGGTTTCCCCATGTTGGCCAAGATGTTCTCAATCTCCTGACCTTTCGATCCGCCCACCTCAGCCTCCTAAAGTGCTGGGATTACAGGCATGAGCCACCGCGCCTGGCCAAATGTAGCTATTCTTATGCAACATCTAACTCTGCCTGAGAACTAGGCACTGCCCCCACAATCATGCTAAGGTTTAGAATCACATCATAATCTCTGTAACTGGACAGGAAGAAGAGGATTCAGATGAACCCTTAAGTATAAATAAATGTCAGTATGGATTCAGGAAAAAAAAAAAAAAAACCACTTACGGTTATTTGTAGTAACAAAAACAGTGGCTACCATGTATCTACATGTACAGGGAACTCAATTTTTCCGTTGTAGAGAGAGATTAAGTAATCGGCCCAAGGTGGTGCATACAATAAGCAAGCTCCTGAGGGCAAAGGTTGGGACTTCTTTTATCGTTTTACCCAGAAAGCCTCAGAATGCAGGGCACAATCATTGCTGGAGGGGTGCCTGAGTTTTATTTTTAATGTTAGAGGTTGCTTTGTTTTGTTTTCTCTCTCTCTCTCTCTGTGTGTGCCGTATGTTGTATTAGGATGAGATAGTTCTTAAGAGGTTGATCCAGGGGACAATACAATTATTTTCTCTCTAATTGATGTATATAACTTATAGTGTAATAGTTTCTAGAGGATTTGGTGCATTTATCTGTAAAATAACCTCCCTAAGGGATATAAGTATCCTTCTTGTGATAGAATGTTTCTCAAATCCTTATAAGTAACAATAGAAAAAAAAAAAAAAAGAGAGGGAGACTGTGTTACATAACATAGCAAAATGGAAGCCTTCCTGTTTTATTCTACTAAAAAAACCCCAAAACCGACAAACAAATGCCTGTCTGTAGGCTGAAGTTAGGTCCAGTTGGTTTGTTTGGCTTTCACCTTGGTGGGTGCTTTCACCAAAGGTAGAAGGCATTCTTGGCTTCACTCCCTGAAATAAGGTTTGACAGCTGTTCGACTCCACAGAGCACTATTACATAACAAGGCAGTTCAAGAAGCAAAAAAGAAAACCACCTTGAAATGGGGCTTTGGTGAGTGGGCTTGTGACAGAATACACTTTTACCACCATAGAAAAATAGTTAATGGCAAGGACACATGAATGATTATCATCATGGAAATGCTATGGTTTTTCCCCACATAAATTTCTGAACTGTACACACATAGATGTGTGTATCACAATCAGTGACCTTCTAAGCGAGCGTCTGTGTAGGAGAGAACTGCGCCTGCCACAGAGTCTGGGATGTTCCTGGAAGTCAAGTACGACTTTCTTCCCTTCTTTCTTTTCTTTTTTTTTTTTTTTTATAATGCCACCCTATAGAAACAATTTTTAAATAACAGAGAGTAACTTCAATGGAAAGAGTCAATTCTGAGATTCCTGACCTTATTAGCAGCTCTAAATAATATGTAATGCAACTTATTGTCTAAAATGAGCTCTTTCTTGAGCATAAATACTCTTTTTTAAAAAGTCCAAGCTGGTTTTCATTATTTTTCAGCTCCAGAGAATGAAGAAGCTTTCTATTTTTTAAGGCTTAAAAAAACACCCAAGTATCTTTAAAGCAGTTTAGATACCAAGGTTAAGAGTCACAATTGACTGCAGGGTCAGAACTTTCCGGCTATGTAGAATTTATTCATTAAAGTCATGTGTTAAAATTGAGAAACAACTGGAAGATACAACCACAAAAAGAGTTTGTTTATGCAAATTCTTGAATAGACCTCCTAGTTGCTCTTAATCAATATTGATAAAAAGTATGTATAAGGAACTTGACTTAGTACTCAAATGGCATTCTTAGTAGGTTTTTGCTGAACAAATCAGAGTACATCTTTGGGGATATATTTAAGATCTTAGCCATTTCTAAACAGTGTACCTATAATTTAATCTTTATTAGTAACTTAAAGACTTCTTTTGTGACATAACTTCATACTGGCAAAAGGATTTATTTGGGGTCATTTTCCTGATAAAAATCCTGTCAGACCAGGTTGTATATCATGCAAGAAGAAATTGAGGCCTAGAAGCCTGCATGTATTGTTTAGGTTCCTAAATGAAAGATGTAGTGAAAGCTAGAAACACATATGATATCTGTTTTCTATCCGGTATTTAATTTACTAAGTTGCCTCTATTACATTTTAAATCAAGATATTGGTTGAAAGGTAAGGTCCTTAATATGTTTAAAGAGGAAGAAAATGTTATTTACTTTATTTTAAAATATTAGCAATTTTTACATAGCCCACATATTTAAGAAACATTATTAAGTTATTTCTCTTTTATCCCAAAATGATCTGAAGATCACAAAAAACCTATTCCTCACTATGGAAAATGCAGAGCATATGGGTGGGTGGGTGGGGGGGTGTTGGTACTTAGCAATTGAGTAAAATAAATACTGGTCTTAAAAATCAGAATAAATTGCAAATGTGGAATGAAATTATCTAGTTCAGAGCCTGGTGCATTATAGGTGTTGAATAAATTAATAAACAAATGAAAGATCACGATTTCCAGCTTTATCACATTTGAAACCAAATTATTCCCTTTCTAAAATAAAACCTAACGATATTTTGTCTAAACTAAGAACATTCATGTCTCAAGAACCGCATCATAAAGTTGTCTAACTATTGGGAAGTTACTGTAGAAATGCCAGCGCATCTACCTATTAAATGTAACTGGGTCTCCTTATGCACGACTTCACGTTTTTAATCTCTGAATTAGATTGCAAAGGACAGAAATTCAAGGCCTTATATCATGCTATAAATACAGACAAGATCTACATACAGCTCGAATCAACACACATATCACCTTGAAAGAAAATTCAAGTACAGTTGATAAACCACATTAACACAATAATTAAAAACTACACATACACACGCATACATGGTGAAAGCAAATACTCAAAAAGTGAAGAGAAGCTGCTAGTGTCAGCAGCATCAACAGTCCCATGGTAGCCATCCTCCTTTCATCATGGTCAATTCATTAACAGGGGAGAAAAGACAGAAACTATGAGAAATGCAAACCATCTGCTCAATCCAGATGCAACAGCACATGCCTCTTACATCCAAAGCTCTTTACCAGAAACACAGATAAGATCTAATCCTCTCATAAAATCTCCAACAGAGGTATTCAGACACATTTGTATCACAAATAAAAACAATGACAAATTAATCATCAACTGAGACCTTTTAAATATCAGGCAAGACTTTTACCAGTGAGTACACATTGATAAAACAGTATTAAAACAGCATTAGAGAAAAACAGGGTTGGATTTCTATTAGCTTTATTCAGCTATTCCTTAAGTAAAATCAGGCTGAAAACATCTCACTCCTTAAATAGCAAGAACATTTTAGTCAAGTCATCCTAGTTTTAAAAAAGACATAAGAAGATATTCCTTTAATATTATATATTTCAAGTAATGTGCATTTCTTAAAAGACTAAAAGCAAATATTCTTACCTTGAAATTGTGAATCTTTTCATATTTTGGAATTTGCTCGTTTTCTTTCAGAGTTGCTCTTCTAACAAGTGATGTCAACTGCGAATAAGCAAAGAGTTTCAGAGGTTGCCAGATTGTCACAGACGACTTTGGAGAACCCAGTTTCATTCCCAAGGCTGCTATCAATAAATCTTGCTGACGGCCCTCTTGTTTTGATTTGTGAACTGCAGCCCTATTAGTTTTCCTCCCCGACCAAGACTCTTTGGATGGCATTTTGGAATTCACAGGGAAAGAAAACCTATAGTGGTCTATGTCTGTCGATGAAATCTATTCAGCTAACACATGAGCATTCTGCTAGGCAGCACAGAACCCTAACCTACAGAGAGCTGCAGAGAAACACCACGGAGAGGTGCAGGAGGAGGATGAAGCACTTCTTAAACAGAGGTCGACTAACCAGCAAAGTCTTCTTTCTTCCTTTTTTTCTTAAAGGGATCTATATTCTAGCTTCTAAAAACTTGAGTATGACCAGAAATAAAAAGAGTCGATGCTAACATACAAAACACTCAGCATCTCTCTCTATCGCTTTTTAAAAGGCATGCAATTTTGACAAATGATACATTTCTAAAAGCTTTCTTCTCTATTCAAGATATTAATGTCCATTCTGAATGAAAGATGCCTACATACTGCCTGCAATCAGTTTCTAGCAACAGACACCCTGTGAAGCCCCTAGCAGGGAAGGTGGGGGGAAGGGAGGGATTTCACAAGGAAGGCTGCATTAGACTGGCCACCGTAAGAAAGGAGATAACCAATGAAAATCAAGCAACAGTATTTAAGTACTGTATTCCTCAACTCACTCTGTCTCTCTGTTTCTCCCTCCTCTCATGTAAGAGTTTCCTGCTGGCTCAAGGCAAAAAAAAAAAAAAAAAAAAAAAAAAATCAGTGGGAAGGTAATGAGAAATGAATGAGTCATGCATTATTGCAAAATGGAATTTTTTTAACCTATTAAAAGCAGAGGAAAATTAACATACATACAGCACTAGGTTTTAGAAATAATGCACCACTGCCACATAAATTATGAAAGGCTAATCTGTATCCTTTGCTCATTATGGACTGAGGTTAGCTAACCAAAACCCAAGTTTATTAAAGACGAGGAAAAACTGGTGAATATTTTGATGAAAAATAAAAAGTTTAACTAGGTATCACACTATTTTCATGCAGAACAAGGAGTATGCATATCACATTGCTAATAGCTTGGCGTGGTCAGTTTTGTCTGTATTACGAGTAGTTTTGTTGTGGGCTATACTTACATAGAAGAAACCATTATTTTAATTCTCTAGTCTCAACATTTTTTTTAATTCAGAGAGCTTGAGGCCAGGTCATAGTGGAAGCCAATTGGGAATAATTCCTGATTTACACAGGTCCCAGTTGTAGTGTAACTACTTATAGGACTCAGATATATTTTGTTTGCTGATGTAGAAACAGGGTGGCTAGGTGAGAGACTTAGCACAACCTGATTTAGGAGCAATACCTACCTTTTTTCACTAAGGTGCTACAGGATGCTTAAATTTCCCATTTTGGTTCCCTAACTACCTCCCATCATCTGTTTCTCATGCTATAATAATTAAGTTAAACCAATAATCATGCCAATGTTACACTGTACTTAAAGCATCTAAAATTCTCTATATATTTAAATGGATTCAGTATATTTATAGTGTAAACACTTTAATCTCAGATTTCATAATCTACAGGGGGTATGTGCCCAGTGCATATTCTAGTTTAATTAGGGCATGAAGTGGTTCTTAAGATATGCTAGACATTGAAAATAACAAATGATTGATTTTCTAAACATCCCCAAATTATTTTTGTTTACTTGATTGAGTAGTCCCTTTTATTCTTCTAAAATTATGTCTAAGTAAATAAAAGGCAAAATTTATTTACATAGGAGTTTCAATTTCACAAGTTTATATACTTAGATAATTCATATGAGACATAAAATGCTCCCATTGCAAGAAGAAATGCAATGGAAAAAGTCTCCTTGCCTAGCCTAAATTGCTTTTCAGATTGGACCTATTTTGTCACATGATGACTAAAAATATAAAGGCCAACCAACTCTTTAGACATGTACAGCCTAAAGTGCAGTTTAACCAGTTCTCAGTAGGAACCAGAAAAAATAGCTCCAAAGGCAAGTTTTTTTCTTCAACAATGTTTGATATCAAGTTACTAAGTTACAACAATCAAACATGTAACCAAAGTAGCATCTTTTTTCTGAGTATTTTTGATCAACATCCTATTTTATAGATCATTCCTGGTTCTTCAGCTAGAGTTACTAAATTCAACCAAGCATAAAAATATTCATGATAGTTAAACCCAGAAAATTTATAGCTAGCTAAAAGTAAACATTTTGTCATTTAGAGGTAAGGTCTACTGTAGACTCTGCAGATTGTACTGTATTTCCTGAGTAATGTTCTATTTAGTCAAGAAATACTGGATTAACTGCAATCTGAACAGCTACCTAGGGCAGTAAGGAGATAGAAAACAATAGCTCAGGATGAAAACAGCATTGGCTACTCTCAAATGGCTAAGGGTTTGGTCACTATTTTGCCTTCAACATGGCAGTAACAGCACTTCTGCATTAACTTTGGTGAAGAACTTGTAAATAACAAAAACTGCTAACTCTAAAATTCAAAACCAATATAATCAATAGTCTGACATTCTAGACAAATGTGTATCACTCATGCTTACATTATCTAGTACATATCCATCTACTTATAGAATCTATTAATTATGGTTATCACTTATTAGTTATTGAGTACATATATTCCAGATACTCAACTAAGCACTTTATATATAGAATCCCACTGAATCCACAGATAAACCCTATGAGGCATAAATTATCTTAATTTTACAGTTGAAAGAGCTGAGACCTACAGTTTACTTCCCAAAGTTGCACAGCTAGTATGTGGTGGGGTTGGGCTCATAAATACTATGCTATATTCACCCAGATGAGAAAATGAGAGGAAACCATGGAGTCTTCTCTCTGATTCTATTCAAGGTGGTTTCTCTAGTTACCTTCTTTCAGTTTTGAGGAGTTGCAATAGATGGTAAGACAGACTAGCAGTAATTATCAAAGGATGGTAAGAAAAATGTAGTAACCAAGATCTTACGATCTCAAGTTTAGCATGTAGTAGGAAATGCAGACTTCAAGGCTCAATTCAAACACCCCCTCCTATGTGATGGCTTTAATAATCCACACCAATTAGAAGTGATCTCATCCACTTGTGAACCTAACAGTCTTTCACTGGTTCATTAGGTATGAGACTACCACATTCTACTTCATATCAGTTATCTGTGTAGCTGTTTATATAGAATTAGGCTTTATCTATATTTCTACACACCTTGAATCTAGCATACAGCTTACACAAAGGTTCAATATATATTTAGTTAAAAAATAAAACCAAATGAAGGCAGTTATTTTTATTGGGGGGCAGTGTGGTATAACGAAGAAAATATGATTTAAAATCAGAGAAACTGAAGTTTGAATACTGACCTTGGGAGTTCTGCTTTGTTTCTTGGTTACCTCATCTACGTAATATGAATAATAATACCTGTCTCACAGGTTACTGGGAAGTTTAAAGAAATGACCAAAAAAAAAAAAAAAAACAACCACTATCTGCAGGGAGTAAGTACTCAATAAATGATAGGATTACAGGGTTGCTGAGCCCCATATTAGCTGTAGGTATATAGTATAAGTTTAGGACACAGGTCCCTGCCCTCAAGGAGTCTGTAATCTGCTTTAGGTCTATACCACATAAGCATGCCTGGAAACACTGCCCTTCCCATTGTGTTTTGTCCCTACCCAGTTACTCATACTCTGGATCTAATCCTAATTTTTAAAAGGCATATAACGACATGTATGCCAGCTGAGGAAGCAAGGTTAGGAGGGAAGTGGAAAGCGGCAAGAAAAGGAGATACTCAGTATTGTTAAGGATCCAGGAACACTGCTTGATGCTTCCCAAGGCTGTCTTATCTATTGTTCCCACAGCCATCCTGGGAGGTATGTTGCATAATGGTCACTTTAGAGATGAGGAAACTGGGGCTCACAGAGTGAGGTGCTCAAGGTCGCACAGTCAGGATGTGGAGGTCTGAGCTCAGAATCCCCATCTTTCATCTTCCAAGCCTGACAGCTCTTTCTGCTACCTTATAAGAGTAGTATATAACATAAGGTGTTAGGCATAGAGCACCTCTCATATTCTGGCTCTATAAAACAGAAGAAATGGTTTAACTGGGTGGGAGCCTAAACTGGTTGGGCACACATCTCACAAGGTCATTCTTGATAGAAACATTAACAGTATCTAGCTTGTTATTTTGACTGGGAATCTTTGACCTGTTGTCAGACCTGATCCTGCCCATCCTTTTTTTTGAGACAAGGTCTCACTCTGTTGCCCAGACTGGAGTGCAGTGGTGTGACCACAGATCACTGCAGCCTCAACCTCCCGGGCTCCACTGATCCTCCCACCTCAGCCTCCCGAGTAGCAGGGACCAGAGGCACATGCCACTACACCCAGATAATTCTTGTATTTTTTTTTCTAAAGATGGAGTTTCTCCATGTTGCCCAGGCTAGTCTGGAACTCCTGGGTTCAAATGATTCATTAGCCTCAGCCTCCCAAAGTGCTTGGATTATAGGTGTCAGCCATTGCAACCAGTGATCCTGCCCATCCTTGACACAGATATCAATTCTGTAGGTTCATCTGAATGAGGCCTACAAAATGGGATGGAGAATGGGTGAATTCCACAATCCTCTGTTTCTATCTTTGTCCATACCATCTGCAATATAGAGAGGAGGACTATAAAAATGGCAAGGAGGAAGTCCTAGTCAGAACAATCAGGCAAGAGAAAGAAAGAAAAGGCATCCAAATAGGAAAAGAAGTCAAACTATTTCTTCATTGACGATATGATTCTATACTAAAGGAAATCTTAAATTAGACTCTGGCAAAAGGCTACCAGAACTGATAAATGATTTTAGGAAGGTTTCAGTTTACAAAATCAATGCACAAAAATCAGTAGCATTTCTATACAGCAATAATGTCCATGCTGAGAGTCAAATCAAGAACATAATCCCATCTGGGCACAGTCGCTCACACCTGTAATCCCAGCACTTTGGAAGGCTGAGGTGTGAGGAGCACTTGAGGTCAGGAGTTTGAGATCAGCCTGACCAACATGATGAAACCCCTCTTTTTTCTCTACTAAAAAAAAAAAAAACACACACACACACAAAAATTAGCTGGGCGTGGTGGTGGGCACCTGTAAGTTCAGCTACTTGGGAGGCTGAGACAGGATAATCACTTGAACCTGGGAGGCGGTGGTTGCAGTAAGCCAAGATTGCACCACAGGACTCTGGCTTGGGCAACAGAGATTCTGTCTCAAAACAAAACAAAACAAAACAAAACCAATAACGAAAACATAATCCCATTTAAAATAGTCACAAAGAAAATAAAATACCTGGGGATACGGCTAACCAAGCAGGTGAAAGATCTCTACAAGGAGAACTACAAAACATTGCTGAAAGAAATCAAAGATGACACAAATAAATGGAAAAACATTCCATGCTCATAGATTGGAAGAATCAATTCATAAAAATGGCCATAATGCCCAAAGCAATTTATAGATTCAACACCATTCCTGTCAAATTACCAACATCATTCTTCACAGAATTAGAAAAACCTATTCTAAAATTCATATGGAACCAAAAAAGAGCCTGGCTACACAAAGCAATCCTAAGCAAAAAGAACAAAGTTGGAGGTATCACACTACCTGACTTCAAACTAAGTTATAAGGCTATAGTAACCAAGACAGCAATGGAAGAGAACAGAATACCAAGAAATAAAGCCTCACACTTAAAACAATCTGATCTTCGACAAGGCTGACAAAAATAAGCAATGGAGAAAGGACTCCCTAAGAAACAAGCAACGAGAAAAGGATTCAATAAACGGTGCTGGGATAACTGGCTAGTCATATGCAGAAGAATGAAAATTGGATCCTTACCTTTCACCATATACAAAACTTAACTCAACATGGATTAAAGATTTAAAGACCTCAAACTATAAAAATCCTAGAGGAGAACCAAGGAAATACCCTTCTTCATATCAACTTTGGGAAATACTTTTTGTGTAATTCTTAAAAGCAACTGCAACAAAACAAAAATTGATAAGTGGGCCTAATTCAACTGAAGAGCTTGTGCACAGCAAAAGAAACCATCAACTAGAGTAAACAGACAGCCTACAGAATGGGAGAAAATATTTACAAACTATGGATCTGGCAAAGGGCGAATAACCAAAGTCTATAACAATCTATAACAAATTTAAACAAATCAACAAGCAAAAAACAACCCCAATAAAAAATGGGCAAAGGGCATGCACACTTCTCAAAGGAAGACATATAAATGGCTGACAAACATATGAAAAAATGTTCATCATCACTAATCATCAGAGAAATGCAAATCAAAACCACAGTGAGATACCATCTCACACCAGTCAGAAATGCTATTACTAAAAAAGTCAGAAAACAACAGATGCTGGTGAGGCTGTGGAGAAAAGAGAACTTACACAATGTTGGTGGGAATGTAAATTAGTTCAGCCACTGTGGAAAGCAGTTTGGGGATTTCCCAAATAATTTAAAACAGAACTACCGTTTGACCCAGCAGTCCCACTACTAGGCATATACCCAAAGGAAAACAGATCATTATACCAAAAAGACACATGCACTTGCATGTTCATCACAACACTATTCACAATAGCAAAGAGATGGAATCAACCCAGGTGCCCATCAGGGGTAGACTGGATAAAGAAAATGTGGTATATACACACTATGGAATACTATGTAGCCATTAAAAAAAAAAATCATGTCCTTAGCAGCAACATGGTCAGAGCTAGAGGCCATAATCCTAAACAGATGAATGAAGGAACAGAAAACCAAATAATGCATGTTCTCACTTACATGCAGGAGTTAAACGCTGAGCATGCACGAACATAAACTTGGGAACAATAGCTACTGTGAACTGCTAGAAGGCGGAGAGTGGGATGCATCTAAAAACTACCTATTGGGTACTACGTTCACTGCCTGAGTGCAACATACCCATGTCACAAACCTGCACATGTACACCCTGTATCTACAATCAAAGTTGAGTAAAAAAACAAATAAAAATTTAAAGTACTGTTAATACTTCAAAAAATATGATCAAATTTTCATAGCAGATCTTTGCATTTTACAAGAAAGTGTTTAAAATACTATATTCTATTTTTCTCATTTTAATACTGTTTTGTGATTATAATTACAATGATCAATTTTACTCAGTGCCAACCTGAGAATCACTTTTCACCTGTTTGTGAAGAGACATGCATTTTAAGCCACAATGTACATTGCCTATGTCACTGAAAAGAAAAAAAAAAAAAAGGTAAGGAGTAGGGTAGAGGAGCCGTGTGAGGAATAAGAAATAGAAGGTGAAATAGGTGACCTTGAAAAGGAACACATTCACTGTTTTTCAAATAAATTCCCACTGATCTTACTACCCTGTTGTTTGTCCAATAAACAAAAATCCACAAATACTGGATTTGCATTGAGCTAGCCTCTCATTTTCACCAACTGTGGTAAAATAGGAAACTCAAGGGCTCTGGGGCCAGACAAAAGCGCTAACCTTAACTCTGTCATTTACTCGCTGTGGCACCTCCTTGGTCAAGTAACTGATTTATTTCTGTCTTTGTTTCTTTATATGTAAAATGAATTGAAAATACTTATGGTATAGAATCATTAAGAATCAAATGAGATACTCTGTGGGAAGCATTTTTGCATTATTTCTGGCACAGAAAGTAAATCAATAAATGGAAGTTTGCCTCCCTTCCCTTGTGTCAAAGGACCTACACTTCCAAGATAAGAGTTAGCATAATTTGTGACTATGATATGGATTAAAGACCTATGGTCATTGCTCTATGCAAAGTGAGCTCAGGTCAAATTATAACCAATAGTTTAGGGACACATTATAAGCATCATTGTTCTGCAATTTTTACCTTACCTTATTTCTGGCAATTTTACAATTAAAAGAACATCCATGCTCAAACTCAGTAATCCCATCAAATCCTGCTTATAGGAAAGGGTCTTATCAATTCACACTAAAGTACAAATGACCGATTATACTCTCTTTTCCACAAATATCTAGTTTTTAATATGGAATCGAGACTTAAGCCAAAGAGATAATTCTCCAACTATTGAATGTCAGTACTTATTTATAGTAAGAATGTTCTCTAGGACACTGGAAGGACCTCATGTAACACAAACAGCCACCTCCTTTGTAACATCAAGGTGATACCATAGAATCATTAGCACAATGCTCCAGTTATCAAAGCTAAGTCAACAATCCATCCAAAAAGCATCACAGAGGAATGTTCTAGCTGGCATGACCCTTATGACTGGGAAGGTGCTGAGTAACTGGATTAACTCTTGGGTAATATGAGTTTCTGGTTCAGGTTTAGCGAAATCCTGCAATTTCTATAAAATGTTAAAATTGAGGCACAAACATAGCTTTCCTGAAACCTCCAATATCAAGTTATAATATAAACACTTATGGATTCAAGCAAATTCAACTCACTTTAGATACACAGATTATTCCTACCTTCATCCCCTGAATTATAATTTGTAACCTATTTTTTCTCCATTAGACTCCATTAGAGTCAAGAGTGAAATATATTCCAAGGTACTTAACAACATGTCAGCTTCCATTAATTAACTGACAATTGCATAGCACTGTACTAGTAAATGCTTTACATGTATGATATAGTTTAGTTGTCAAAACAACCAGTAAGGTAGTTATTACAATTCTCATTTTATAGATGAGAATTGTATACTTAGAGACTTTTAAGAATTGTATACTTTAAAGACTTAAAGAAACACTATTGTAGATGAAGAAACAAAAGTTCAGATAAATTAAGTATCTTGCTGAAGGTCACCTAACTATTACATGATGAAAGTAAGACTTGAACCCATATCTATTCGATTTCAAATTGTCTCCCTCCTCTAGACTATCCTGCCTCTCATATTATCTATTGTTAACATGCCATTTTTGAAAGGCTGTCATTTGAATAAATTTCTGGAAAATTTATATTCTAGTGCCTCTCAGATCACTAGGCCTTTTACTACTGCTATATTTTAATTTATAGTAACTACCAGATTCAACAATCAAGCAATAATTTCAAATGTATTTTAAGTCAAACATTAGAGACTTCTGTTATCAGAACTCTATAAATTCCTTAAATTATGTTGGGATAAATAAATGTTTATGTTACACAGAAAACTCTTAACATTACGCTAGGACTCAATTTTTATGCTACTGGCAGCAATCACATCATAATTCCTAACTCAGTTTTCATTACATAGCTCATCTAGCATTAATATAATATCCATCTAAACAGATAACAATAAGGCACACCAGTGCATTCATCTCCGTATATAATAAATTTAAATCACACTATACTAACACTGCCACTACCAAATGTTGTATACTCTGTGACTGATTCACATGCTCCCTGACCGATTCACATGCAATAAGATTTAAACATAAGACATTTGAAAACAATGCAAACAAAAAAGGATAGCCCTTGCATTCTTCTTTCAAGAAACAATAGAAATATGAGAAATTCTCCAAGCACCAGCTGTGAAGGGAGCTTTTTCACACTACATGAAGAACATTATGCCCAAGGAGGAGGGGGTGGAACAGCACACAGCCTGGCTTCCAAGCCTTGTTCTTACTGCTATTAGACAAGCCACTTAGCTTTTCTAAGTCTCAGCCCTGGGGACTAAATGAGCTCAATGGTCTTCTCTATATTTTTAATAGAAATTCAAAAGAAAAGAAAAGGTTCATACTCATTTAGTACACAAGTATGTGCTGAAAGATTTGGGGATGTCTATCTTGAGAGAAATGTCTATACGAGAGAAATGCCTGCTGGCTCTTTGATTAAGTGTATCTTCAGAAGGTAGCTCTGGCAAATTTACAATGGGCTTTTGACTGGTACCCAATCAGATAGGCTCAGAAATGGGGTTTGTCAGCACAAGGAGATTATATCTATTTCTTAAGGGCAGACTAAAAATACCAAGCTCATGAAACTCACAGGTAAATCAGAATGGCATTCGTCTAGTTTATAACAAAATATGAGATATAGTTATTAGTATCATAAAGTAGTGACCAACATGCTCTTTTTGGTAGCACACCTACACTGCAAACAAAAAATAATTAGGAAGTTGGCGGGAATGGAATTGGAGCAAGTGGAGTGAGATAAATTGAACACTTAATATGTAGAGTTAGGACAACCTTTACAATTAGGATGGCCTTGCTGATGGACTAGAATACTCAGCATCCATTTCATGGGTCTCCCCTCATTTTAGGTCTGTGCTTGAATGGGCATAATCAACTTCTACCTATTTCAGTCTCCTCTTTTAATTATTTCTTTATGATTTTACATATCATTGCTCACATATCTTAGGTGATCTTAAAGTTAATTCATAAGATATAGTCTTATTTTTTCACTTATAAATTCTGGGAGGGTGGCAGATTGTGGTCCTGATGTATTGGTAACAACTTATACAATAAATGGAAGATGTCCTTATTCTGAATTATGTAACAATATGTAAATATAGACAAAATTACATAAGAATAAAATGTTCTAATCTAACACTATCTAATGTTTGGTCACCAGGAGTGATGGTTGTATAACAACATTCTTCCTTGGCTCTTCCTAATGAAAAGCTGAAACTGGGCTTCATGAGAAGGTCCTCTTGATCTTCCCCCCAACCCCCATGAATCTGAGGGGATACTCGGGGAAATGTGTCATTACATTTTTATTTTTGTCAATTTTTACCCAATTTTTGACACCTATTACCTGCAAGACTTAAACACTATTATTGTTCTGTAACAATAGAGAAGGTGAAATCAGAGAAGGTCTAACACTTTGTCAACAATGAGGAACTTTAAATCTAGTGCAAAATTCTTTAACCATAAACATTTTCACTTTTTCAAAAAGCTTTTGGATATAATATACATATAAAAATACAACTAAAAGGCAGAATCAGATTGATATTATTAGGAGTGTTTTCTGATTTTAAACTGCTATATGAGGTTATTTCAAGTTATTGCAACTCAGCGAACATTCTATACTGATTAATTTAATGGAGGCAATCTAGTATATCAAAACAAAAGCTAAGTGCTATATTTTTAGTTTTCTCATTCTTTTAGTGACTTCTGTTGATTAGGCTAGGATGAAGCCTAAGTGATTTGGTTATTTTAAAAAGGGCCTGTTACAGACTTCTTTAAACTTCAGTTAGAAAAGCTAATTTCCTTTATATGGCAAAAATAAACTATAGTTTGATTAGAATATGTCAATTGTAATTTATTTAAAATATTCACTTTAAGCCTCAATAGACATATATATTGATTCATGGTATGAGGCAGACTTGTGATGTTCAAATATATTTTTGAAAATTTGCTTTTATTTTGAAAATGGCAACAGTGGCCTGAAGACAAAAGATTTAACTTTCATAAACAATGACCCTGGGAAGAAGTACAAGCATGGGCATAATTCACAGATGTGTTAATTGTCCACTGTACCGCCACACATTCAATTTTCTTTGTAATGACTCTGCTATACTCATTGCACGTTTTACAAGATGATGATGTTTGAAAAGTAAAAGTAGCTTGCTTTTGGGCATTTTCTAAAACAAATTTTTTATATCATGTCCATAGCATTTCACTTATGAAATTCCTGTTGGTTCAAAGGATCCTAATAAAACTAATAGAGAACTTAACAACCCCTAACTTATATGCTCTTCATATAAGAGATAGCCACTAGGTTCTTATTTTTATACATACTGTGTCCCACATGGAACTCGGTATATTAAAAGTGATTTGAGGCCAGGTGTGGTGGCTCACACCTATAATCCCAGCACTTTGGGAGGCCGAGATGGGTGGATCACAGGGTCAGGAGTTCAAGACCAGCCTGGCCAACATAGTGAAACCCCCATCTCTACTAAAAAATACAAAAAATAAGCCAGGTGTGGTGGTGGGTGCCTGTAATCCCAGCTACTCGGGAGACTGAGGCAGGAGAATCGCCTGAACCCAGGAGGTGGAGGTTGCAGTGAGCCAAGATTATGCCACTGCACTCCAACCCGGGCAATACTGTGAGACTCTGTCTCAGAAAAAAAAAAAAAAAAAAAGAGTGATTTGAGGCATCTGGACAAGGTCCACACGTGGTCAGTATGTTAGAAGGAAGACACAGAAAGTCAGACTGCAACAAGTGGCACTTGTGAGGAAGAAGAAAGATTAAAGGATGATTTAATATCTTTCACTGACATTTTAATGGACTGAGAAGAATCTACCATGCTGATTTCCTCCTCCACTGGAAAAAAAAAAAAAGGTTACAGTGAGACAGCAACTGAAGATTTTAGGTTGATAAGGTCAAATGTTATTTGAGGCTATCTGGCCAGCTGAGACTACTGTATTACTGCTTGTCCACTAAAATGCCCCTAATAGCAACCAACAGTGACTAGGGATGTGCACAGATCCAGGAGTGGCTCTCCAAGCTCCTCAGAATGTACCTAAGCTTGTTTAATATAAAAATATTTTCAGTCCATTACTATTGAGTAAAATTAATGCTCTAGGAAGATATGTCATATTTACCTTTAGGTTTAGCATATCCCCGCCAACTAGCAGGAAAAACACAGTTTCAGGAGAACAGGCTTGGGTGCCCGAAGGAGGCCTTAGAAAACCTCATCCAGGCCTAGGCCTGATTCTATAACCATGTGGCATATCAAGAAATAATCTGTGAGGTAACTGGTTTAATAATCTGGTACTAATTCTACTTCACAATAATTTTAATTACTGTAGTCTTCTGCCAACCTGGCTAAAAAGAAATCCAGGCACACTTACACTGCCCCCAAATCGGCAGCACTTAGAAAGAGCTTTCCAATCCACAAAGTGATCTGTCATATATACTATTTCATTGTAACTTCCTATTCTTGTTTTTCAAAAAGGAAATTCACTGATGTTAAGGTATTTGTTCAGGGCAGATAATCAGTAAGCAAAGCAGCCAAGATGGAAACCAGGCCTTCTGACTTCACACCCTATCCTCTCTCCACTTCACACCCTATCCTCTCTCTACTCTACTGTGCTTGCCTGAGACATAGGGATATAATCACTTAACAGGCTGACTCTTAACCCTAAGCAAGGCTCAGCCATCATGAAGACCCAGAACCATCAGCAAACAGAAACATTCACAACTAGAAATGACCACTCTTAATTCACTTCTAAGCCTGACAACTGGTTTACAACATACAGAGAAGTCAAGTCAGCCTCGGTGATTGACTTGAGAATTAAAAAAAACTTTTCCATTATTTTGATGGTGGGGGATGGGGGTAAAGTGATATGTTGATCTCATTTAGATACATGCAGTTCTTTGTCAGATAATGTATCAGGGCTTCAAAGAGAGTCATTGAGTAGCATGTCTTCTTGTTTCTGTTAATTTTGCACTGGCTTTTCCTGATCCTTAAATTAAAAACAAATCAACAAAACTACCTCCAAACCAATGAAATGAGAGTGCAGTCTCTTGAGTAACTAATTAAACTGTTTTTAGAAATAGCTAATTAAGCTTTCCATTAAAATCCACCAAATAGACATACATAATTTACAAGGTGGAAAGCCATTTCAATCTCATGGGTAAAACAATTAAACAAGTCTTAAATTTATAACAGAGATTGCAGATTGGCTAATTCAGTGAGTAATTATATAATTAGGACACATTTTATCTTTAAAAGAATATAATGTAAAAAAACAAAAATTTCTGGGTGCTAGACATGTGGCCAAAGTGTAAAACCTTGATAAAACCCACAAATTCATTAAATGAAACTACTGAAATGCTCAAAGTATATATGTACAATACTAAGTGCTCATAGTTTACACTCAACATACATTTTATTGAGTATCTACTATATGCTAGGCACTAATGAATCTACAGCTTCATACCAGAGACTAGGGTGGTATACTATTTTACAAGGACCAAATATTAAATACATATTTAAAAAATAAATTATAATTGAGATAAGTGCTACATGAATAATGTATTTTCCCACCCTATTTTAGTCCCATAATCACATTTTCTAACAAAAGTTGAATTTGTCCATGAAATCTATGACCACGCCCTCCTTCCAAACTGCTCCCTCCTCTCATGGGCTTTCTGACACTCTCACAGGTGACTTCTACACCTCTCTCCATCCCAGATTTCTCACTCTTTTCAATATGGATGTGTTTTTAAAGACCTCTGACGTCCAAACCACAGGGTAGTTTTTGACCATCTCATACGGTCCTTTTATCAGAAATAATACAGACAGGGAGTTGAAGTTTATAAACTCTCCTCCTCAATATGCCTAATCCTTCCTTCCATAAAGCGTTTAAAAAATTAAATTGTTTTAAATTTAAAAATTTAAAATTTTTAAAATTTAGTGTTAGGTGGTTAAAAGCTTGGCTCTTGAGTAAAGACTATCTGTAAAAGAATCTTAGCTCCATTTACTAGTTATGGGATCTTAGATAAGTCTCAGTTTCTTTATTTGTAAAACTGGAATGAAGACAGTTCCTATACTTCATGGGCACTGGAAGGAAGAGATGAGATAATATAGGTAGGATGTATGGAATATACATAAGGCATATATTTTTAGTACCCAGCATGCAGAGAGCTCTCAAAACTCTCAAAGACTATGTGGTGATGCGATGTTGATATTGTTATCATCATTAGCATCAGTCTTACAGCCTAACACAAGACTTGGGACAAAGTAGATGCTAAATAAATGTTAAAAGAATGAGCAAAATTCATGGCACATTCGTAAGCCTCACTGAATTCTTCAGACTCACAGATGAGTGCCTGTCTGAATGATTTCAGTCTCCTGCCCTTATACGGTCAGAACAGATTTAATACAAAGAAATGTATAAACCTTTTGTCTTTTATCTAGGTTATTCAAAAAGTAATGGCAGGTCAGAGGTGCTAAGAAGAATGGCATTTTAAATGTTTCTTCATTTGGCAGTCAAAATACATGCAGAATATGAACTAAAAACATGTTAGAGAGAAAATCTTGATAACATAGGTATCTTAGCAACATAACTGACTAAAGGAGACATTGAATTGAAAACATTTGTTGTGCTGAGAGAACATGTGCCACCTGAAATAAGGAGGATGTTTAGGATTCATGAACTGTAGTTTTCTATTCCACAGGTTGTTGAATCACTGTGGTTTAAACTCATCTGCAGGACCAAAACAACTATTACTGGAGGAATAATGTAAAGTGCCATGAAAATTTTTGGATAAATAAAAACCCTCTGCAATAAATTCCAAGAAAATATTAGAAGGAAAAGGGAATTCAGGCAGTATCTACCATTCATAAGCCTAAAGTCTGAACACTTTTCCTTCTATGAACTCAAACCCATAACTTGCTATAAAATTGCAAAATGAAGTTATTTTCATTATTTTAAAATGCATGTCTTAATAATAGAGACATAAAAATAAGAAGTATATTGTTTTAAAAAAAACTTGTCTAAAATATCTCCTCCTGCAGGATCAGCTGTAGAAAGGTTCTTAAAGCATATGCTTTTGTTATGTTTTCACTATCAAAATATCAAACCATGTCTTCAGTTGAATAATGTTTCTTTGTTGGTTTCATTTTTCAGGGTCTTTGAGATACTAGGTATAGAATTCAATACACTATGTTATACCAATGATACTTTTTTTTTTTTTGAGACGGAGTCTTGCTCTGTTGCCAGGCTGGAGTGCAGTAGCGCGATCTTGGCTCACTGCAACCTCCACCTTCTGGGTTCAAGCAATTCTCTTGTGTCAGCCTCCCGAGTAGCTGGGACTGCAGGTGCATGCCACCACGCCCAGCTAATTTTTGTATTTAAGTAGAGACAGGGTTTTACCATGTTGGCCAGGATGGTCTCAATCTCCTGACCTAGTGATCCACCCACCTCGGCCTCCCAAAGTGCTGGGATTACTGGCGTGAGCCACCACGCCCGGCCACGATACTGTTTTTAATGAACAATAGCATATTAAATTAGTTACTGTAGGCTTTTTGTTTGTTTTCATTGTCTCTTCTCCTGTAGCTTACATTAAATTTAGAGTTTTACACTTCCACATTTGAAAACCTCTCCAAAAGAGAAAGTTAGGTTCACATCACATGATATAAAAGGTATTTCTGGGTTCCCTTTAGAGCTGGTTGTCTTGAGGAAAAGTATTGTTTTAGTAGTAAGCTGAGCTAGCACCTTTCTCCACAGAAGTACCATTTTTTACTTGAAAGAATGTGTAAAACAAATTTTGGTTGTTCAGACTTGCGTGTTTGGCTTTTTTTTTTTTTTTGAGACGGAGTCTTGCTCTGTTGCCCAGGCTGGAGTGCAGTGGTGTGATCTCAGCTCACTGCAAGCTCCACCTCCTGGGTTCACGCCATTCTTCTGCCTCAGCCTCCTGAGTAGCTGGGACTACAGCCGCCTGCAACCACGCCTGGCTATTTTTTTGTATTTTTAGTAGAGACGGGGTTTCACCATGTTAGCCAGGGCAGTCTTGATCTCCTGACCTCGTGATTCGCCTGCCTTGGCCTCCCAAAGTGCTGGGATGACAGCCTTGAGTCAACGAGCTCTGCCAGGTGTTTGGCATTTTCTATGAAATGAATGAAGTGCTTTGGCTACCTCAAGGAAAACAACTGACAGTCAATGATAACATTAAAACTTTCAGGTAAAATTAGAATTTTGGAAAATCTGTATCTGCCACCCTAAACTTGACAGCTTCCTGCTACTTAAATGAGTTTTCTGAATATTAACAAATGTGACTTTTTTATATTGTATAAAATATGTCAACATTTGGAAGACCTACATAACTCAGTGAACCAATATTTTTCAAGTGACCAATGCATGATGTTTCAAAATCATGCACAGTTGAAAGATCCATTCAGAGTTCAATAGACCAATGGGTTTCAGTGTAACAGAGTAAAAAAATGGCTATTAATAAGGTTTCAGACTCCACATTACAAGTAACCTTTAAGAAATTACCACTTGTCTAGTTTTGGTATGGTATCAATGAGGAATACCACAATTATCTGAAAAGGCTATTAAAATACTCCTGTCTTTTCCAACTGCATGTTTATGTGTGGCCAGATTTTCTTCATATACTTCAACCAAAACAATCTATCACCACAGACTGAATACAGAAGCATTTATGAGAACCCAGTTTCATTTCCTTAAAATTAAGCCATTAATTAAAGAGATTCACAGAAATGTAAAACACTGCCACTCTTCTAAATTTTTTTGTTTCAAAAATTGCTTATTTAATAATATTGTTAACGTGTAATTTTTATGTTTCTTAAAGATATTTTATACAATCTATTTTAATTTCCAATATAGTAAATATCAGTAGATATAACCCACATAAACAAAAGCTCTTTAAAGTCTTCTGTAATTTTTAAAGTGTAAAGGGGTCCTAACTCCAAAAAGCTTCAGAATCACATATCTAATCTATTAGTTGTAAATTCTACTGAGCAACAGAATCACACATGTGATACAGATGTGTACATAGAAATATAAATATACTAATATAGATGTTTAGGCTCCATGTTGATTATACTGAATCAAAATTTCTGCAGACATTTCGATTTTATAGAAAGCTTCATTGGTGAGAATCCTGATCTGACTTAGCACCTTAATAAAAAATTATTTATCACCGCATGTTTCAGAACTTCCCCCAAATTTAAAGTTTTATTCTACTTATTTTATTTCTCATACGTACTGTCATTAGTAAGACCATCTTTAATTTTTTTCTTTTATAGTTACGAAATGCTAATCCTTCAGTGTTATTGATTTCTCTTCTTCTGAGAGATAACATAGAAAATGATAAACTGACAAATTGTGTTAAAGACCTGAGAGGGTTTTTGTTTGTTTCTGTTTTCTTTTCCTTTTTTTAACTTCTAAATAATAGTAAACTCTCTACAGTAAGTGTTACATATAGACTCTATAGAGCTAGGTATGCTTCAACTTTGACAATGAAATGCTAATAAGCACTTTGAAGACTGAAATGATGAAAACCTAAAACTGTCAAACTGAGTTTAAGTCAACTGTTGAAGATGTAAATGTAAGCTGACTATCTAAAATATAATAAATGCAATATGCATTATAAATCTTAGTTATCAGATTTCATTAATATGCAAATAAATTAGGTTAATCATTTAATATGGCTCAATTATTTAAAAAATTTAAAAATTTACCTGTATCTATCCTTATACTGCTATTTAAAATGCACATGTTCTGGCTGGGCACAGTGGCTCATGCCTGTAATCCCAGCACTTTGGGAGGTGATGTGGGCAGACCACTTGAGCCCAGAAGTTCGAGACCAGCCTGGGCAATATGGCAAAATCCCATCGCTACAAAAAAAATTAGCTAGGCATGGTGGTGCATGCCTGTAGTACCAGTACTTCAGAGGCTCAGGTGGGAGGATTACTTTAGCTCAGGAGTTCTTGAGGCTACAGTGAGCCATGATCACACGACTGCAGTCCAGCCTGGGTTGACAGATGGAGACCCTGTCTCTAAATAAATAAATAAAAATAAAATAAAATTCACTTGTTGAATTAGTGCACACTTATGTATAAATTTACACAACCACTAAGTCTAAATCCTTTCTTATTTATTGTTGTTGTATGTTGTATTTATTTGTTTATTGTATGAAAGGAACAAGACTATTTGAATGTGTACATCTGTGTGATACTTAATGAAGAGAGGACAGCATTTGACATAAGCAACTAAGAAAGAACTAAGCTACACTTTAAGAAAGGATATTTTATTTTTCTATATTTAAAATTTGATATCATAGGTCTTCTTATTCAATGAATTGGAATCTTCGTTCCTTCGTATTTGGTAAGAGTTTATTTAAAAAACTGAACGTAAGAGTTGCAATTCTAGAGTGACATTCTTTAATGGTCAGTCTGAATCATGCTTCAACTTCCTTTGGGCAGCTCTAGAGGTACTACTCCCTTTGGTAACCTAACTACTCAAAAGATAGTGATCTACTTAGTCTTTACACTAAGGGGCACTGTGTGGAAGGGTCTGGCTGTTCTCTATGATTTCATTACCAAAAATAGAGGATGCACTATTAAGACAGCCCCCTAGAATATCTTGATAACTCACCATAAATCTATCACCCCCAAAGATCTCCATGTTAATACCTATCCCTAAAAGATTGCATTAAAGATTAAAGGAGATAACCTGGTGAAGTACTTTGCACAGCTTCTGATACACCACGCTCAATAAATGTTAGTTATTTCTGTTATAATTCTAAGCTTTACAATTCTTAGAAATGTACAGTAGGGAGCTAGAAGAGACTTTCAGTTTCTTAAGGCCAAAGGGAATGGTTTGATTGGCTCAAAGATTTATAATCCTAGTCAGTAGCAGATTTAAGTATTCATGTCTATACTTAAACCTGTATATGTTCAGCCTATTCTACCTCTTGGAGTAAGTTGTCAGAAGTACAGAATCTTTAATTGGAAAAACCTCTTAAGGGTTAACAAAAAGAACATATGGGTAGAAAATTATGGCAGTTAGAAGGGACCTTGTGGTCATCTATGAAGCTGAGTCCTTCATTTTACTACTGAGACCCAGAGAGGTTATTAAGACATGCTTAAAGCAAAAATCATTGGCTAAAGTGACAGACTAGGATCCAGATCTCTTCTTCCAAGTAGATGCCCAATTAAAAAGTTGGTTATTTTTCTGCGTGTGAGGGAACTGCTGGATAAATAGGACATAACATGTAATAAAGCTGCTTTTGAAGTGTTTCTGTTTAAAGAGTAAAGGTGGATCTTTATGAAAAACAAATCTCAAAAAGTTAAGAAATTAAGGGAGGAAAAGAATAGCAGAAAAAGAACCAGATACTGTGGATCACTCCAAGCTATGACCAAACTTAGCATACAGGATATAGAAATTCTTTAGGAGTCTTAACACCAGATAAAACATTAAAGATCCATTACTATTTAAGTACCTTGTTCTAAAGAAAAATAAATTAGTTTAAAAGTTTAAAATATTTTTGTATGAAATCAAAAGTGATGCAATATTAAAAACATTTATAATCAACGTCGGTATGATTTTTAAAAACAAAATACAGAAAAACCCATCCCTTTGCAGTAACACTGCTTCCAAAAAAAAGCATTTTCATATTCATTAGTTAGGGAAAGGCATTTTGGGGGGGCTTTATCTGTAAAGGGACAAAGGGAATTCACTATTCACATTGAAATACGGTGGTAATTAGAATGTTATAGCCACAAGATAGCAAAACAGTTCTGGTTTAAATAACAATTTCAGCTAAGCCCCTCTATGCATGCTGCAGATGGAAATTATGGAAATCCTTTCCTCTCAAAATACTTTGTGAATTTAGAACTGGGCAACTCTAAAGTGTAGACAAGCTTGACTATGATTACATATGAAGCTAATGTACAAACTTTCTATATTCAGTAAACTCAGAAAAATGTTTCTCTCATATAGAAGTTTTATAATTTTAAAGATACAGACTATTCTAAGAAAAACAATTTGCACAAGTTTTTAATTATCCCCAAAGAAAATTAATTTATACATTTAAATTTTTATTAGTTATCCTTATTTATAAATAAATGCTGATTTTTAGAGCATTAAATATTCTGGAAACAAATGAAAAAGCCATTTTACAAGAGTAAACAAAATTCTAAACTTACAAAGACTGTTAAAATGACAACTTTTTCTTTACTTAATTTTTCTTTTTTTTTAAAGATTACTTAAGGACCAGGCACAGTGGCTCATGCCTGTAATCCCAGCACTTTGGGAGGCCGAGGCAGGTGGATCAGTTGAACTCAGGAGTTGGAGACCAGTCTGGGCAACATGGTGAAACTCCATCTCTACTAAAAATACAAAAAATTAGCTGAGCGTGGTGGTGCACACCTGTAGTCCCAGCTACTCGGGAGGCTAAGATATGAGAATCACCTGAACCCAGGAGATGGAGGTTGCAGTGAGCTGAGATTGCGTCAAACTGCACTCCAGCACAGGTAACAGAGCGAGACTCTGTCTCAAAAAAAAAAAAAAAAAAAAAAAAAGATTACTTAAGGAAGATTTATTATTAAACATAGAGAGCACAGGGAAAAAGAGTACTGATTACCAATCACTAAAGAACAAAATGTCCTGGCAAAAAGAGTCTCTCTCTCTCTCTACTCCAGTTTCCTCATCTTTAAAAATGATGCAAATAAGTTTCTTTTTTTGTATTCTGGGTGTGAATGACAAAAATTAACTTCATGAAGAGAGCCATGATGGTCTTGTTAATTACACAATGAATATTTAAAGAATGAATGAATAAAAAAAATTAAGGGATTAAATTCCTGCATATAAAGGAGTATTATACAGGCATTTAAAACATAAAGCAGAAATATATATGTATATTCACATGGAAAGATTGTTCATAGCCTAATGGTCAATAAAGCAAATTACAAAGTAGTTTATATAGAAGAAAGATTCCTTGCCCCCCAACTCTGGAAGGATAAACAGCAGAATATTATTAGTTATATTTCTGTCAATGGTGTAATGTGGGGTAATTTATATATTCATTGTTTCTCATAGTTTTATTATTTTTGTAAGTAATAAACACGAGTTACTTAAAATTAAAATATAAAAGTGTACATTAATCTATGCATAGGAAGACAGACTGAAAGGAAACTCATCAAAATGTTAACATAAAGTTGTCTTCGAATGGTGGAGCTATAAGGAAGCCCCTTCCTTCTCTGTTTTTCGTATCTTTCCAATTTTTTTTATAAAGAGCTTATATTTCTTTAAAACTTGGAAAAATCTTATATTTATTAATTAGATATATCAACATGATTTGTTTTTAAATTTAAGAACAATTTTAGATAATATGATTGGAGTTGCTCACAAATATCACCTACACTTGTTGGCATAACATGATGAGTTAGTCAGTGCAAATGAAATATTTCTACAATTTTCTACTACTTTGGTACTCTGGTGCCCTCCTCTCTGCAATACGATTCCCGGTGCTCCCAGCCTTAAGAAACACTACACGTCTAGAATGTGGCCAATAAACCATGCAGAATTCTAAAGGTAGGTCACAAGAAGAGACTGTTGAGCCCTTAATGGCTGCTTCCTTAGAGAACAATTCCAGATCACTGGAGGGCCTACTCCAGTCAAGGTGCATTGAAATCAGTTACTAAAACTAATATGCAAATGATTTAATCTTTTTTAAAGAAATTAGAATGAAGTCAAGGTTCTGCCTATATTAACATTCCTCAAACAATTACATTCCAATAGGTTTTCCTAAAGAAAACAGAAGAAAAGTTATAATCATTTCTCTAGGAATTTTGTACAACCCACAATCTACCCATAGGAGGCTGTCACACAAGAGAATGTCATTCTTCACCTGGGACTCGGTAAAGGAGAACTCCATTCTACAGGACAGTCGAGTGGGCTGCACCTACATAGTTTCAAGGAGTATAAGGAGAGAAATCTAAATGTTGTAGTGGTGTTCCATAGGAAACTCTGAAATCATACAACTGCCATAATGTTCCCATCTGAGTAAGACTGGGAGAGGGAAATGCAGAAATGATAGTTTTTCTCACTGTGGTACCTGGTACCATGAGGTACAGTTCACATTTAGAGAGTAGGGTGTGCTCTACTTTCCCATCAACTGTGATCATGAGTATCACCTTCTGCGGGACCTGTTCAGGCCAGAAAGGAAGAGCAAAGGTATAGCCAATGATTAAAGGAGGGCTGGCTGAGTGATTCTGGCTCAGGTCAAAGATCCCAACAGAGCAGTGAGGCTCTTCCTCCCTGCACCCAGGTATCCTCCCTTATTGGTGTACTAAAATTTATTGAAGCATTTATTACTGATTAAAAGGTGAAGACTTCCTAATGATAGGACTGAAAGCTTCAACAAGTTATACTGCTTTGTAATCACTACTATACACCTCTAATTCCTTTGTTGCTCATATTTCCCTAAGAAAAATGACCTGAGAAATTTTACATTCCAAAATCGGAGTTAAGGAAGGTAGATATTAAAGATAATTAGATGATATGTTTATAATAAATAAAAAGAGGAAAAACAAAGAAAGGAGTACTTCAAATATAAGAAATTAAAAATAAGATGTCACCTATTATGTCAACAATTTAAAATTTTTCTATAAGAGGGCATGAGGGAACTTTCTGGAGTTTCTATATATGGCTGTAGGGTTGGTTATACAGGTGCATATAGTTGTCAAAACTCATCAAACTACATGGAACTGTGCACATTTTACTGCATGTAAATTATACCTTAAAAAGTTGACTTTTTAAAAATTCTTAGAAACATGGAGATATAGGCTCATTTGTGGAGTTTCCACATTATAAAGAAAAACAGAACTTTCTCAAGGGATGAGGACTATACTTTTTTTCTCACTATGAACTTAGGCGGCAGCCCAAAGCCATTCTAAAGTTAATAAGCAAACTATACCCAGAACAGATATCCTTTCCCGTTGAGTGGGTGAAAGGAAGAGGGGTGTAAAATCTCTTAAGAAGGTGCTAAACAATCTGCAGCTTGCATAAAAGCCCCTGTTTTTGGAGGAAAATTTTACCATAAAGATGACCTTCTACTAAACATTGTTAGTAAATAAGTACAAGATGAACTAATGTAGATATTATCAAGGAAAATGTTTACACTGGATGAGATGTAAAATTTAAGAATGTAAATGAAGCCATCAGCAAACCTACAGCATTCAGTGAATGTTCACTGAATGGTGTTAGAAGCTAACGAAATGAAGGATAATAGGGTTGATTCCTTCAAGTTACTGACAAGCCCCAGTGAAAATAATGCAGCATACTTTAAAAGGGACATAGAGACAAGGATAAGATTAGTAGCCATTATAGCTGCCTATAATTTCCTGTTGAAAGAATCCAGTTATTGCAATACAATGTTATGTTTAAGCATTTCTGACCAGTTATAGTGATTTTAAAGAGACCCCCAAAGAGTTAGGGACTAATTTATGAGGCCATATAAAAACAAGTGTTTTCATAACTTAAGTAAAGGCTCAGAGGTATGGCTATTGTTTTCCAATCTCTGAGAGGTACAAATATTAGGAGAAAAGAGAAATGATTCCAAACAAAAAAGGAAAATACGATGGAGCAAAACACATAAGATGAAAATTACAGATCCAGAGCATGTGGTCTAACGTGAGGATTTACAACTAGAAAGCAGATTCTTTTAGAACTGCCCACAAAGTTAGTGAGCAATGTGGCCAAGAGCAGATTAACTAAGCTTGATAGTCTCATCTTGCTTTGTACCCCAAACGGTGATACTCTTCTATAAGCTACCAGAGTTGATTCCCTTTTGAAAAGTTAGATGAATGAAGATTTTGCCACCAACGATTATTTCCTCACCAAAATAAAGACTTTGAAAAAGCAGTTGTGTTCTAATCGCTTTCTTTTCTAACCCTCAAATCAGTAATTTAAATGATTTTGTTTAGTTGGCCCAGATACAGAAAACTTCCAAAACTGCAGCTGGCTTGGAAAATTACAGTTTGGTCTTCTGTTGGCCTGGTTCTTTGGAACTGAGAAAATGATGTTTATCTTCCATCTTCCTCCTTCCATCTGGTTTTCCCTACTGGCCTTCAATTACTAATCTTTTCTGTGGGTGATAAGATGGAAGGATGGATGAGATTAACACAAATAATTTCCTGGGCCCCATTTGAGTTTTCTTTAATCATTACAGCATGGGATTCTCTGTTAAGGTATACATAGTCCCAATACACAACTGACAGCCATGAGCTTGGCCACTTACCATCTTAGCTGCTTTGAACATATCCCTAAAGAGGAGCATCTAGCCACCACCCTCACAAATTATTTCATGTCACAAAAGACAATTGTTTTCTACCTCTGATGCTTTAACCATAGAATGAAGAATGACCCTCTCCACCTCCCAAGGACATTCTAAGGATACTGAATTCTTTAAGGGAAAAATATATAGTAGCAAATCAAACTGAATGACTGTTTTTCTTTCTCAGTCTCAGGACTGATTTCTATTAGGACCTTGGATTTGGCTGAACTCATTTTTAAAAAGTCATTTATTTAGTCAGTCAACAATTGTTCAAACAAAACTCAAGGTGTCGAGTCACAAATGAAACAATACTGGAGGACGAAAGCCTTGAAACTGGGGTGGAATGCCAGAATCTCATATTAATTTCTTATTCATGATTCTGAAAAATCAGTTTTCTTATCTACAAAAGTGTTTTCTGTGGTCTGCTGGGCTATGATAATGGCAAACTCAAATCAAACTGAGTCCAACTTAATATTTATTTAATGCCTGTGATAATATAGAGATGATAAAGGCAGCTTGTCTCCTACTTTCAAGATGCCTAAGTGTTATTAAATAGGTAGAAATAACAAAACATGAAAATGTAAGTTCTTTGAGATAGGGCTTAAATCTTAAATATCTTTTATTTCCTCCAGAGCCTAGCCTGGTTCCTTGCAAATGGGAGGCACACAATAAATGTTGAATTAAGTGCAATTAATTTTGATAGGAGATAAGTTAGTTCAGGAGACTGAAGAAGAAATAGAGATAATATTCCTGCCTTGTTCTTAACTTGTTTAAATTCCAACATAAGGCCAGGCACTGTGGCTCACGTCTGTAATCTCAGCACTTTGGGAGGCTGAGGTGGGTAGATCACTTGAGCTCAAGAGTTTGAGACCAGCTTGGGCAACATGGAGAAACCTGGTCTCTACAACATATACAAAAATTAGCCAGCTATGGTAATGCATGGCCTGGAGTCCCAGCTATTCAGGAGGCTAAGGCAGAAGGATAGCTTGAGCCCAAGAGGTCAAGGCTGCAGTGAGCCATGTTTGTGCCACCGCACTCCAGTCTGGGTGTCTGGGTGATAAAGTGAGACCCTGTCTCAAACAAAAAAGGATCCAACATAGCTTCTGAATATCAAGAAGAAATTATTTGTGTAGATGTCTCAAGAAAGACTATTTAAAGAAAATGAAATAGAAAGATATTAAACAGACTTAACAGAAAACCTGAAAGATTGTAATGGACTCAACATGGAGTGCAGGTTTAATAAAAGTTCACTGGGGGGCGGAGCAAGATGGCCGAATAGGAACAGCTCCAGTCTCCAACTCCCAGCGCGAGCAACACAGAAGACCGGTGATTTCTGCATTTTCAACTAAGGTACTGGGGTCATCTCACTGGGGAGTGCCGGACAATCGGTGCTGGTCAGCTGCTGCAGCCTGACCAGCGAGAGCTGAAGCAGGGTGAGGCATCGCCTCACCTGGGAAGCACAAGGGGGAAGGGAATCCCTTTTCCTAGCCAGGGGAACTGAGACACACAACACCTGGAAAATCGGGTAACTCCCACCCCAATACTGCGCTTTAAGCAAACGGGCACACCAGGAGAATATATCCCACACCTGGCCGGGAGGGTCCCACGCCCACGGAGCCTCCCTCATTGCTAGCACAGCAGTCTGCGATCTAACCGCAAGGCAGCGGCGAGGCTGGGGGAGGGGCGCCCGCCACTGCTGAGGCTTAAGTAGGTAAACAAAGCCGCTGGGAAGCTCGAACTGGGTGGAGCTCACAGGAGCTCAAGGAAACCTGCCTGTCTCTGTAGACTCCACCTCTGGGGACAGGGCACAGATAAATAACAACAACAAAAAAGCAGCAGAACCTCTGCAGATGCAAACGACTCTGTCTGACAGCTTTGCAGAGAGCAGTGGATCTCCCAACACGGAGGTTGAGATCTGAGAAGGGACAGACTGCCTGCTCAAGTGGGTCCTTACCCCTGAGTAGCCTAACTGGGAGACATCCCCCACTAGGGGCAGTCTGACACCCCACACCTCACAGGGTGGAGTACACCCCTGAGAGGAAGCTTCCAAAGTAAGAATCAGACAGGTACACTCGCTGTACAGCAATATTCTATCTTCTGCAAACTCTGCTGCTGATACCCAGGCAAACAGGGTCTGGAGTGGACCTCAAGCAATCTCCAACAGACCTACAGCTGAGGGTCCTGACTGTTAGAAGGAAAACTATCAAATAGGAAGAACACCTATACCAAAACCCCATCAGTACGTCACCATCATCAAAGACCAGAGGCAGATAAAACCACAAAGATGGGGAAGAAGCAGGGCAGAAAAGCTGGAAATTCAAAAAATAAGAGCGCATCTCCCCCTGAAAAGGAGCACAGCTCATTGCCAGCAACAGATCAAAGCTGGTCAGAGAATGACTTTGACGAGATGAGAGAAGAAGGCTTCAGTCCATCAAACTTCTCAGAGCTAAAGGAGGAATTACATACCCAGCGCAAAGAAACTAAAAATCTTGAAAAAAGAGTGGAAGAATTGATAGCTAGAATAATTAATGCAGAGAAGGTCATAAACAAAATGACAGAGATGAAAACCATGACACAAGAAATACGTGACAAATCCACAAGCTTCAGTAACCGACTCGATCAACTGGAAGAAAGAGTATCAGCGATTGAGGATCAAATGAATGAAATGAAGCGAGAAGAGAAACCAAAAGAAAAAAGAAGAAAAAGAAATGAACGAAGCCTGCAAGAAGTATGGGATTATGTAAAAAGACCAAATCTACGTCTGATTGGGGTGCCTGAAAGTGAGGGGGAAAATGGAACCAAGTTGGAAAACACTCTTCAGGATATCATCCAGGAGAACTTCCCCAACCTAGTAAGGCAGGCCAACATTCAAATTCAGGAAATACAGAGAATGCCACAAAGATACTCCTCGAGAAGAGCAACTCCAAGACACATAATTGCCAGATTCACCCAAGTTGAAATGAAGGAAAAAATCTTAAGGGCAGCCAGAGAGAAAGGTCGGGTTACCCACAAAGGGAAGCCCATCAGACTAACAGCAGATCTCTCGGCAGAAACTCTACAAGCCAGAAGAGAGTGGGGGCCAATATTCAACATTCTTAAAGAAAAGAATTTTAAACCCAGAATTTCATATCCAGCCAAACTAAGTTTCATAATTGAAGGAGAAATAAAATCCTTTACAGATAAGCAAATGCTTAGAGATTTTGTCACCACCAGGCCTGCCTTACAAGAGACCCTGAAGGAAGCCTTAAACATGGAAAGGAACAACCGGTACCAGCCATTGCAAAAACATGCCAAAATGTAAAGACCATCGAGGCTAGGAAGAAACTGCATCAACCAACGAGCAAAATAACCAGTTAATATCATAATGGCAGGATCAAGTTCACACATAACAATATTAACCTTAAATGTAAATGGACTAAATGCTCCAATTAAAAGACACAGACTGGCAAACTGGATAAAGAGTCAAGACCCATCAGTCTGCTGTATTCAGGAGACCCATCTCACATGCAGAGACATACATAGGCTCAAAATAAAGGGATGGAGGAAGATCTACCAAGCAAATGGAGAACATAAAAAAGCAGGGGTTGCAATCCTAGTCTCTGATAAAACAGACTTTAAACCATCAAAGATCAAAAGAGACAAAGAAGGCCATTACATAATGGTAAAGGGATCAATTCAACAGGAAGAGCTAACTATCCTAAATATATATGCACCCAATACAGGAGCACCCAAATTCATAAAGCAAGTGCTTAGAGACTTACAAAGAGACTTAGACTCCCATACAATAATAATGGGAGACTTCAACACTCCACTGTCAACATTAGACAGATCAACGAGACAGAAAGTTAACAAGGATATCCAGGAATTGAACTCATCTCTGCACCAAGCGGACCTAATAGACATCTATAGAACTCTCCACCCCAAATCAACAGAATATACATTCTTCTCAGCACCACATCGCACTTATTCCAAAATTGACCACATAGTTGGAAGTAAAGCACTCCTCAGCAAATGTAAAAGAACAGAAATTATAACAAACTGTCTCTCAGACCACAGTGCAATCAAACTAGAACTCAGGACTAAGAAACTCAATCAAAACCGCTCAACTACATGGAAACTGAACAACCTGCTCCTGAATGACTACTGGGTACATAACGAAATGAAAGCAGAAATAAAGATGTTCTTTGAAACCAATGAGAACAAAGATACAACATACCAGAATCTCTGGGACACATTTAAAGCAGTGTGTAGAGGGAAATTTATAGCACTAAATGCCCACAAGAGAAAGTAGGAAAGATCTAAAATTGACACTCTAACATCACAATTAAAAGAACTAGAGCGGCAAGAGCAAACACATTCAAAAGCTAGCAGAAGGCAAGAAATAACTAAGATCAGAGCAGAACTGAAGGAGATAGAGACACAAAAATCCCTCCAAAAAATCAATGAATCCAGGAGTTGGTTTTTTGAAAAGATCAACAAAATTGACAGACTGCTAGCAAGACTAATAAAGAAGAAAAGAGAGAGGAATCAAATAGACGCAATAAAAAATGATAAAGGGGATATCACCACCGACCCCACAGAAATACAAACTACCATCAGAGAATACTATAAACACCTCTACGCAAATCAACTAGAAAATCTAGAAGAAATGGATAATTTCCTGGACACTTACACTCTCCCAAGACTAAACCAGGAAGAAGCTGAATCCCTGAATAGACCAATAGCAGGCTCTGAAATTGAGGCAACAATTAATAGCCTACCCACCAAAAAAAGTCCAGGACCAGATGGATTCACAGCTGAATTCTACCAGAGGTACAAGGAGGAGCTGGTACCATTCCTTCTGAAACTATTCCAATCAATAGAAAAAGAGGGAATCCTCCCTAACTCATTTTATGAGGCCAACATCATCCTGATACCAAAGCCTGGCAGAGACACAACAAAAAAAGAGAATTTTAGACCAATATCCCTGATGAACATCGATGCCAAAATCCTCAATAAAATACTGGCAAACCGGATTCAGCAGCACATCAAAAAGCTTATCCACCATGATCAAGTGGGCTTCATCCCTGGGATGCAAGGCTGGTTCAACATTCGCAAATCAATAAACGTAATCCAGCATATAAACAGAACCCAAAGACAAGAACCACATGATTATCTCAATAGATGCAGAAAAGGCTTTTGACAAAATTCAACAGCCCTTCATGCTAAAAACGCTCAATAGATTCGGTATTGATGGAACGTACCTCAAAATAATAAGAGCTATTTATGACAAACCCACAGCCAATATCATACTGAATGGGCAAAAACTGGAAAAATTCCCTTTGAAAACTGGCACAAGACAGGGATGCCCTCTCTCACCACTCCTATTCAACATAGTGTTGGAAGTTCTGGCTAGGGCAATCAGGCAAGAGAAAGAAATAAAGGGTATTCAGTTAGGAAAAGAAGAAGTCAAATTGTCCCTGTTTGCAGATGACATGATTGTATATTTAGAAAACCCCATTGTCTCAGCCCAAAATCTCCTTAAGCTGATAAGCAACTTCAGCAAAGTCTCAGGATACAAAATTAATGTGCAAAAATCACAAGCATTCTTATACACCAGTAACAGACAAACAGCGAACCAAATCATGAATGAACTTCCGTTCACAATTGCTTCAAAGAGAATAAAATACCTAGGAATCCAACTTACAAGGGATGTAAAGGACCTCTTCAAGGAGAACTACAAACCACTGCTCAGTGAAATAAAAGAGGACACAAACAAATGGAAGAACATACCATGCTCATGGATAGGAAGAATCAATATCATGAAAATGGCCATACTGCCCAAGGTTATTTATAGATTCAATGCCATCCCCATCAAGCTACCAATGAGTTTCTTCACAGAATTGGAAAAAACTGCTTTAAAGTTCATATGGAACCAAAAAAGAGCCCGCATTGCCAAGACAATCCTAAGTCAAAAGGACAAAGCTGGAGGCGTCATGCTACCTGACTTCAAACTATACTACAAGGCTACAGTAACCAAAACAGCATGGTACTGGTACCAAAACAGAGATATAGACCAGTGGAACAGAACAGAGTCCTCAGAAATAATACCACACATCTACAGCCATCTGATCTTTGACAAACCTGACAAAAACAAGAAATGGTGAAAGGATTTCCTATTTAATAAATGGTGCTGGGAAAATTGGCTAGCCATAAGTAGAAAGCTGAAACTGGATCCTTTCCTTACTCCTTATACGAAGATTAATTCAAGATGGATTAGAGACTTAAATGTTAGACCTAATACCATAAAAACCCTAGAAGAAAATCTAGGTAGTACCATTCAGGACATAGGCATGGGCAAGGACTTCATGTCTAAAACACCAAAAGCAACGGCAGCAAAAGCCAAAATTGACAAATGGGATCTGATTAGACTAAAGAGCTTCTGCACAGCAAAAGAAACTACCATCAGAGTAAACAGGCAACCTACAGAATGGGAGAAAATTTTTGCAATCTATTCATCTGACAAAGGGCTAATATCCAGAATCTACAAAGAACTCAAACAAATATACAAGAAAAAAACAAACAACCCCATCAAAAAGTGGGCAAAGGATATGAACAGACATTTCTCAAAAGAAGACATTCATACAGTCAACAGACACATGAAAAAATGCTCATCATCACCGGCCATCAGAGAAATGCAAATCAAAACCACAATGAGATACCATCTCACACCAGTTAGAACGGCAATCATTAAAAAGTCAGGAAACAACAGGTGTTGGAGAGGATGTGGAGAAATAGGAACACTTTTACGCTGTTGGTGGGATTGTAAACTAGTTCAACCATTGTGGAAAACAGTATGGCAATTCCTCAAGGATCTAGAACTAGATGTACCATATGACCCAGCCATCCCACTACTGGGTGTATACCCAAAGGATTATAAATTATTCTACTACAAAGACACATGCACACGTATGTTTATTGCGGCACTATTCACAATAGCAAAGACTTGGAATCAACCCAAATGCCCATCTGTGACAGACTGGATTAAGAAAATGTGGCACATATACACCATGGAATATTATGCAGCCATAAAAAAGGATGAGTTTGCATCCTTTGTAGGGACATGGATGCAGCTGGAAACCATCATTCTTAGCAAACTATCACAAGAAGAGAAAACCAAACACCGCATGTTCTCACTTATAGGTGGGAACTGAACAATGAGATCACTTGGACTCGGGAAGGGGAACATCACACACTGGGGCCTATCATGGAGAGGGGGGAGGGGGGAGGGATTGCATTGGGGAGTTATACATGATATAAATGATGAATTGATGGGTGCTGACGAGTTGATGGGCGCAGCACACCAACATGGCACAAGTATACATATGTAACAAACCTGCACGTTATGCACATGTACCCTAGAACTTAAAGTATAATAATAAAAAAAAAGAACACTAGCCTCAAAAAATATATATGTATGTGTGTATATATATGTATGTGTGTATACATGTGTGTATATGTATACACACATACATATATATACACACATATATACACATATATATACATATACACACATATATATAAAGAAATGTTCCCATAATTAATATAGTAATGATAAATACTCAAGGTGATGCTTACCCTAAATACCCTGACTTAATCATTAAACATTCTCTGCATCTAACAAATATCACACATACTCGATAAATTTGTCCAAATATTTTATATCAATAAAAAAATTAAAAAAAAATAATAAAAGTTCACTGACAGGCATAGAAGCAGAAAGTTTGACTTGTATTATATTCAGGGAAAGGAGAGTTAAAATACTGTTCGATACTAAAATGCAAATATCACAGGAAAATAATGTATTTTGGCCTTAAAAGTCATTAGAGAATTATTGGACAAAGGCATACGTTTCCTGAGCAGAGATAGAGCTATCACCATATTATTAAAAGAGAAACTCTGCTTTCTTGATAAAGCAATTAGGAGCCCTTTGCTTCTAATGCAAGATAACAATCTTGTGAACTTAAAGGGCAGTTCAAGCACTCAAAAGATGAATCTTAAAGATAAATCTAAATATGCTGTTCCTAGCAAAAGCTAGGGGGATAGTACTAAGACTCAGGAATGGGCACCTGGTTGGGAACTACTCTGATCCCAGAAAGCAATAATTCTTCATGCAATGCTTCACATTTACTAGGAAGGCCACATTATAAAATCTTTGCAATACTTCTGCCCACTAGTGTAATAGTATCCATAATCCCCATTTTAGAGACTGGGGCAACTTGAGACTTGGGGAGGTTAAGGACTTGTTCAAGACCACACAGACTAATATATACCTTTTAAAAATTTAACTTTACTTAATTTCTGAAGGAGGCTGTTTATAGAGGGTAAATGCACTATGAGAAGTTCTGTGCAGAAATTATAGTCTTCCTCATAAATTACTAACCTGGCTTTTTAATGCAAATCAGTAACCCTGGGCACAGCTGGCAATCTCTAAGAGCCTGTTCATCCCAGAACAACTGATCTTAACCTTGAACAAGCCACATTGGAGACTAGAGCATGTAAATTTGGGGGACAGCGAGAAGTGGATTTTAAAACGCAGGGTTAAGAGGGAGAAGAACAAAAAGAGGAGCATAGCTTGAGCATGAACAAGGAATGACAAAAAAAGGCCCAAAAGACTGGGAAGGTACAAAATCAAGAAATCAACAGTTTTCTGCAAACTTCTTTGTGCCTTGTACTCCTCTGGTATTGTTACTTTTATTCGTGATTAAGTATCACCTTACTGCTGATTTGTACACTGAGATTACATGGATACAGGTAATGGCCTATATATATATTTGAAGCAAAGTAAAAAACATTTACAAGACTTGCTTTGTGAGAGACTAAGCCAATCAACAAAGCAGACTGACCATGCCCCTTTTGCTATTGCAGGGAACAAAGACTCCTAGCATTTTGTGGAGATATCCAAAGAATTCAAGTAGTTATGGCAGTTTTGGGCAAGGACCCCACTTACATTTCAACTTAAAATTTCACAAGGCTTTTTAATACAACACACAGTCTGGTGATCGCAAAAGAATTCTTCAAAAATGGAACTTAAATGTTAAAGAAATTCCTTAAAAATAAATTAATATGACAATGTATCAAGCATTGCATTCATTTTAAGCTTAGAGGGGAAGAAAAAAATACACAGAACACACATAGGTTATATAGTGTGTCAAAGTTCCATAAAATAAAACAATTCATTTTGTACACCCTTGACATCACAGGCACCCTTACACATGTGTGGGACAGGTTTAGATCTTAGATAACAAAATCCCAAAGTAAGGACATTCTGCCTAGATTCAGAGATCTGGCTCACAGTATGGCTTCTGAAATGTAAATTATATCATGTTTGATAGTTCATATTATTAACAATTATATGAGACATTTTGAAAGCATGGCTTGGGGGAATTAAAATTATTAAGTGCAAAATTATCATAAAAACTACTGCATTCAGCCATTGGTCCAGTATCTGTTGACATAAACATATTGTATTTACCACTTGGAATACCAAACTATTCAAATACAGTTCCAAGATAAATAAAAAGAAGTAACTAATAAAAGTTGGGTTCTTGGCCAGTCTGGACTGCTAAATTAAGCCATTTTAGAAGGGAAGAAAGTCTGGCTTCTCAAGATGCTGCAATTTCATGATTAAATATTTTTATCTATTTCAGTGTTTTCCAATCGATATTTCAAGCTGAGGAAGCAACTTAAATAGTTAATGAGAAAAATAACATAGCTATCACTTGGAAAAAAATATTTTTCCCTCACAACAGGCTACCAGATCCTAGGGACAAGTAAGAATCTTCAGGATTCACTCCTCATAGTAAAAACCTTCACGGCCATGAAACCATCCTGTCAGCCTTTCCCAAAAGCTCAGATGCACAACTTACACCTTTAGGATTGCAACAAAAAAATAAAAACACTTGGAATTCTCATCTTTCTATTTTAAAACAAAGAAAGACCTTAGGAGATTATCTGGCTCAAAATTTCCCAAAGTGGGTTTCATGAAACATTTTTCAAAAATGTTCTTAATAATGGCAGGGTGATCAAATAAGTATGAGAGCATTCTTAGAGAGTCATAATCACATTAGGTCATGCATAACGCAGAGAAGGCCTACAGAAAGGATCAGACTTTTAAAAAAACTGAAATTTTCATCAAACCTATTTGAGCATAGAACCCTTTTTGCAGTATTTATTAAAATCCTGTGTAATTAATGTTTTGTAGAAAATGCCTTATCTCATACAAAGAAACTGAAATCCAGACAGGTGAGGTGACTGTCCTAAGGTCATACAATTAGTTGGTGAATAAGCTAAAAACAGACCTCACCTCTCAGGACCCCATCAGGTATTCCTTTTGGTATGATGTTATCTTTCTTCTACAATACCTACACTCCTTAAAGGATCACACACTGAAAGAACCACATCTTGGAGACCACCTAGTCCAAAGCCCTCCCATAAAGCTAGGGAAATACAGTCTCAGAAAAGTAAAGCAGTTTGCCCAAAGTGACATATAAAATTCATTCTTGTAGAACTAGAACATAGCTCTTAATTCCAACACTAGTATCTTTCCACAACAGCATGCTAATTCCTGCAAAGCCAACACTTTTGGCCTCTGAGGTAAAGAATTCATGAACAAGAGGGGTTTTAGCTATTAAGGGCCCATTAAATATTTATTAAACCATACTTGTGTCAATAGATACTTTAAATCAATCAAACATGATTGTCTTTACTTACAAATGTCATCCATTGTGACAGGGAATCAATGTTTCAAGCTGTTGAACAGGTCATCAACCCTGTCCTGTTGGATGACACCTGTAAATAAAATAAATCTATTTTTGAGTGAGTAGATTTTAAGCCAGCTAGATTTAAGATGCATGCGGTTTAAAGCAAAGAATAATTTTAAAAATGATTCTTAATTATGTACTGCCACGGAGAGATACTTCCCAGCGCCAGCAGTTTCACTCTCAGTAGCTATTGCTGTCCACCAGCACAAAACAATCCAGGGAATTCAGCACAGAAAGTTGCTAGAATACACAGGGAACCATGACTCCTGGAGCTACCAGGGTCTTCTAGGTATCTACCTCAGCTTACTATCTCTGTGAATATCACTTCCACTTTGATGGGGGGACAACCAAGGCCTGGTGAAGTCAAATGACTTGCCTAATGTTAAACAGCTAAGTGTCTTTAGCTAAATCCCTTGGTGTTGGAAAGCACGTACAGAATGCATTAACAAAGGTTATCATTAGGCTGATCAATTTTGAAGACTCACATGTACACATTTTTAAACATTTCACAAATGCTGACTTAGAATGTTCTAGCAAATCTGCAAAGAATATAATGTCAGTATTAGATATTCAAATATAAGCATTACTGAAAAATGCCATAGATGGAAAATCAACCAATAGTGAGAAAATGGGAACTAGACCATGAAAAGAACAATATTAAATACAACAGGTATTTAGGATTTTAAGCTCTGGCTACTTCCAAACAAGATTTGTGATTCCTAGCAAATATGAATATATAAAAAATCAGTTTTATATATTTTCTACAGTTTATCCTTTTAAATGCTGATTTCTCCGTAGCCACAAAATGCCAATGTAAGATCTGCCAAAAACTAAAATTTGAGCTGGACACAAACTTTCTTATTTCCATTCTGTACCCACTCTAAGGTAATGGGAAATTATTTGAGGATGCTGCCTTGAGGTAAGATGGCTGCTATATAATAACATTACCACCAAACTTACATTGAGTGTCTCCATGTGCCAAGTGCTGATGGAGCATTTTACACTAGCTATCTCACTCACTCCTCACAGCAACTTGACCATTATTACAATTCTACAAATAAGACAATCAAAAGCACAGACAAATCAGGTATTACAACTTGCACACAGATCTATTTGGTGATAGAATCCAAGCTCAAGACCTACTGCATTTCTTTGATTTAGCAATTGAAGATACTTAAAAACATAACTATGAATTAACACAGTTCCAATTACAATACATAAAATGCCCCCAACTAAATGTCACACACTATAAAACATGAGGAAAATCTCTTACTTTTTTTCTTGGGGGTGAGTAGGAGGCTGGGGACAATTTTCAAAAGTAAAATAATCTTAATGCCAAGAGATTAAAACTTTTATGTTAACCTGAAATATATCACAATTAAAATATGACAGCTAAAAAACTTAAATTGTCTTTTATAATTAAAGAAAAGTAAAAGTAAATCATACTCATTCAATTACTTCTTAACAGATTATAAAGAGATAAATCCTCCTCCTACTCAAGAATGACTGACTTCCAAAATTAAAATCTTGCTAAGAACACAACTATTTATAAAGTAAATTATCTTTAAGGAAAACAGAAAAGTAATTTTGTGAGACAATGCAACCCCCTCAATTACTTATGTAATAGTAGCTATCTTTTCTTGACCAGGAGTTACGCTTCTGACCAATTCCCTGAACTATTTTTTATTAGGGGCCGTTTTTCCAACATATTTTTCAAATTGTGAAACGGATAAAACAGAAAACAACGAGGAATATAAAAATATACCTGACATATTTTAATAGAACAAGAATTAGTTATATGCAAAGCTCAGCATCACAGAAACTAGACATTAAGAAAAATGCATATACTTTCCAAAGCACTGTGGAGGAATCAATCTCTTCTGGCAATAATGGCTTTCTTAAAAGAACCCCAAACAGAAAAAGATAAAGTGTGGTTTCATAGTAGCTTACCCTTTTCTCTGACACCCCATCCTGGCCTGTAGAATCTCTCTCATCATGTGTCTCTTTCAGGACTGGCATATGTTTTTTGTATGCTGGCTCTCTGTTTAAGGTTGTGTATCCTATATGCTCATATATTGGGTTTATCGTCATCTTGGCAATGTATTCTGCTGCCTTGGTTTCAATATAGAGAGTAATCAAGCCATCAGTCACCAGATCGTGGATGGACTCAAAGCGTTTCTCCCCAACAAAGTGCTTGCCATCGTAGTAGAGCCTGAAGTTTCTGGTTTGACTTCCAAATCTGCCTCAATGAAATGGGAAAGATGTTTTTAAGAAAAGTAAGCAACTGAATTCTTTCTGAAAAACAAAACAAAACAAAACAAAAAAAAACTATTGCTTTGTTTTGTGTGTGTCTTCTTTGTTTAAATAAGCTGTGGCTAATCTCTCTGAATCGTCTGGAATATATAAAATTAAACCTTTGAACACAAAGAATGACCTTGTAATAACTAGGGACAACTAGTCAAAAGCATGCCTACCATAGGAGGAAGAATTTTTTTTTTTATCTTTTTAAACCACTTTATTGTGCCTGTGGAAAAAATGGGAGAAAATAAACCTCACACCACATTAAAACATAGTCAATATTCAATTGGCCAACTCCATAATAGACATTTCTATACTAACATTTTTTCTTCAAGTTGATCAATAAGAATATTCAATGTACTTTAGACCTCAGCAGTCATGTCTTTTAATAGGAAAGCTCCATTTAGGGCTAACCAGAATATGATGCCAGCAATCAAAGTAGAGCTGACTCCAGAAACCTGAGCCATGAAGGGCAGCATGGCACAGAAACACACTTTTGCTACTTCTGGCCACAAGCCAAGGACTTATTCTTTCCTTTTTAAAAAGTCATTATTCTGTCTGCTGGTTAGGTCTGTGCAAGAAATGTTTGCAATATATATATTGCACATGTATGGTACAAATATGGCACAAAAATCATAAGCTATTGGACTACAGAAATTCTGTTTTCAATTTTATGTTCTGATGATGTGCTCTAACAACTGAAGAATAATGGTTTACTTTTATGATAATTTCAGTATTTTGTTTCCTGCAGCAAGCCTCAGAAATGGATCCAATTTGGCATGATTAACATCAGTGTCCTTGCAGGAAGACACAGGCAAGAAAATGCACTGACTCTAATGAAAGCAGATGTCAAAAGGCAACATGGTAACAAGAGCTGCCAATGTCATGGTCTCCTGAAGGTAACCCTGAGTGAGACTAATTAAAAACTAAACAAGTCACAAAGGATATATTTAATTTCACTGTTAGAAGTACACAGAACAGGGATGAACTAAAACACTAAAATAAACGCTGTTTAAGTAAAGTGTTAAATGGGATTATAACCTTGTTACATAACAAAATTGTTCTGGTATAGGTTATATTCCAAATGGATAGGAGTTAGACACATCTTAGTGTGGAAATAAAATATGGAAAGGAAATATTTTTAAAAATAATGGCCAGAGGCATGTCTGTTTCTTTGGTTCAAATTAGACTTTAATAACGATTTAATCTAGAATCCAACGTACTATCCATGTTGGCCCTTCTAAAGTATAATTTATCCATCCTTTAGTAACAATCAAATTTTGATTTACACTTAAGTGAACTATCCATATAATTAAACTTTCTTGTTCTCCATTTTCCTCTAATGTTAAAGACACATTTCTCCCAAGCAAATTTTCATTATAAAGCCTAAAAAATTAGAAAGGTGAAATTTCTACAGCAAAGTTAAATACAAAAGTTTTTCAGTTTAATATACTGCTTTCATCATTTCCTTTTTTCCCCTAATATACATTATCTGCAACATGGAAAGCAACTTCATAGCTTTAACAAGACTCTTACAATAATAAACACACATAATACTGAGTCCCTTTATATTTCAGTTGTATCTGAGACATTTCAGTGAGGGCTCAGACCATTTTACTCCTGCTGGGACTTACGATTTTACAGTGGGCATTTCCACAGTGGATATAGCATTTAAAAACAATTAAACCAATGGTGTCAGTCATTTAAGTACTCAATTGCCTTCTGAAATCTGAGAAGTATAGGGGGCACAGGGCATGCAGGGAAGATGGCTGCACTGGGAATGGTTTGACTGAAGAGCGGAAGTCTATCTAGAGTTAACTTCCTAGTTCTTTCCAATGGATGATGTCTAATTCATCCAAGAAGAGGCCTGGCAACCTGAAAGGAGCTGTGCAAAAAACCCAATTTGTCCTTTCCTCTTTCACAACTCAGTGACTTCAGAAGATCCTGCCCACAATTTCCAATTCCCGCTCTGCCTGTACTTCAGCTCCAGGCTTCCAATTCAATAAAACTTTCAGTCTAAAGGGAGATGATCAGATAACAAAAAAAATTTATAACACGGTTTGATTAAAACTTGGCTTCAAAGGGCAAAAAAAAAAAAAAAAAAAAAAAAAAGAATTTCCATTTAGGAATTATGATTGATCTTTTTAAAGAAAAATTGCATTATATTTTACTAAGAGAACTGCCACGCTTTCGTCACCTACTCTGAGCTACTCTCTTTAACTTGGGAAGTTACCTAGGAACAGCACCACAGCAGACTAACAGAGACTTCTCCACTTTCTTTATCTGAAAGGCATATTGTGCTTTGTGGGATTAGAAGAAGAGAAAGAGGACAGAAAATCTTTGAGAAAGGTGGGAATGGATGTGCCTATTCTACATAGGAAGAGCCATAAAGGGGGAGATTCCAAATCTAAGGTCAAAGAAAGACTCTTTCCTTGAAGTTCACTGCTTGCAGATTGTCATTTATTCAACAAACAGTTAACAAAACACCCAGGTACTTTACTGTCAAGTACTAGGTGGTTCACAATAAAGTTCCTAGTCCCTTGGTAACCCCAATGGTAAAAAGATAAACATAAAACAGGGTCAATACAAAGACACAAGATGCTAAATTTAAAAAAGTCCATCTTCAGATTGATTTATTTTAATAACTATATACATATAGAATCTTGCTCTTATGTAGAAAGATTCTGTAAAGTGATTCACAAAACCAAGTGAATCTAGTATCTCCCTCACACCATAAAACCAAGAAACTCACTGCCTAGTACAACAGAGCACAACAGTTAAGCTTACATAAGATCTCAGAGCTACTGCTTATGTCCAAGTACAAAAGCACCCTTGCAGTCTTCTCCTGTAGTCTTGAAACACGGTTTGGCCAGGGGCAGGCAAATGTGGGTCCTATATGTTTAAGAGAAAACCTGAGGCTTTGGCATCAGACAGTTGTAAGTTTAAATCCTGAATCTGCCACTTCCTAGCTGGGTGACTTTGGGAAAATCATTCGTCAGATTCTGCATCTAAAAAATAGGAATAACATCACCCTACCCCAGATGGCTGGGAGGATTACATGAGAATATTTAAGTCAAAGCTAAATATATATAGTAGGCTCGAATGGTAGTTTCCTTTCTCCTTCTCTGTTAGCTTAGGCCCCTGCAGAGAATGACAGAATGAGTTACCAACACTAAAGTAAAACAGCAAAAATATTCAATAGATATGCATGGAAGATGGCTAAATAAATAACTGGCAACACTGGCTGTACAGAAACATCTCTGCACTGATTTACTTTACAGTTAACAAAAGGCAAGGAGGGGCTCTTTGTGAAATTTTCTTCTGGATGTCTCTGAATAAGTTTGTATTCGTCACTTGGTTAAATAGAGTGGGAAGACAACAGTGTGCAAAGCGGGGAGGAGAAGCAAGCAAAGAAGATCTTTCCACTGTGTCCTGGGAATGAGGCCTCTGAATTCAAAGGCGAAAGCTGAGAGATTTACATACATTGAAAGCAGGACATATTAAGTGGACCTAGTGACAACTACTGAACCCTTGACTGCAGAGCACTTAAAAACTATTGAGGGCTACTCATATTGCCTATGAGTCCTTAAGAATCGGTTATTAGTTTTACTTACTTTAAACCACCAGAGACAGGCATAGTACTTGGCATATATCATGCCTCCTAAGTAAGTGAAATAGAATTAGTAAAGACTTCATAAATGGTTTCCCCTAAGTTAGCTAGCTATATGTAATAATAAAAAGAATTTTTAAAAATATACAGAAATTACATATAACTGCCAAAATCATTTCTCTTTGACTTTTATAGGATAATTTTCTTTTCATCTTTTCCTTTTATTATCTGACTCTGCCCTTGTTTAATAGCTGTTTATTCCTTGGTGAACATACTTGAAGCTGTATAGGCCCAATTCTCACCTAGGTAGAGTTCAACAAGATGAAAATTCATTTTCTCCTGAGTGGTACTATAGTAAACAAATAGAAAGGCTTTTAACTGCTACTGTTGTACATAATACCGCTTTCTAGAAAGAACATCTTCCTCCAGTGATTCCAGGTTTTGGGTTTCCTATTTTAAAAAGCTGTTTAATGCTGTGCCCAGATGCATTCAGATGCCTTTCAAGATATATAATTCTAACATCTTTTCCAAAATAAACAAAATCCTTAATATACCATATTTTCTATTTTTCAGCAAATAAATCATATCGGCAACAAATTCAGTCTAGAAGAAAAAAAGATGAAAAAATGTATAAAGAATAGCTTTCAGAATTTTACTTTACTTTGTACAAAACCAAGAATTAATTCTAATTTGAGGCCAAAGTGATTTGAAAGAATCTCTTCGAAGGAAAGCTCCAAGCTAATAGATGTTTTGTGTTAACAAACAGAAAACAAAACATATACAACACACTGGTCTAAGCTAACAATAAAATGTTAGAAGTATTTCCCACAACCAACATACAAAAACAGTTTTATTTATCATAAATATAATTTGTGTGTTGTTTGCCAGAGTCAAAAAAGCTAACCTAATGGTGAAATATAAATATCTCATACATTCATTCAATCATAAGACACTCTTGGAAGAAAAGTTGAAACAGAAATAAGAATATGATGATGCATTCAATTAAATACTAAAAAATTTAGATGAATTCTATGAATTAAGGAAGGCTATGGAAGACAAAGCCTTAAATGATCTCCCATCCAAAACTTTGTTAGGCTATGACTTTTGTCTATCTTGCTATATAATTTTGGATTATGGGGAAAAGTATTAAATTATGTCAACTCATAATGATATTTCCTTGGCCAAATAAATCATTTTCAGTGAAGAAGAAATCCAATTTGCCTAATTAAACTTCCAAAGAAGCTATCTTCTGAACAGTGGAACTGACACAGCTCTGGAAGGATTAACTTGAAGCCTGTTAAAGAAGCAGTTAGATATTCCTCCTGCCCTCCCCAGTCCTGTCCCCATTGTTATCCCTTCCCCACCATGGCAGAAGACTTAAGTTCCGTTTTTTAGGCAGGATAAAACATGGAGATAGGGAACTAAGGAAATACAAGCAGAGGTATCATCTTGAAAACTAAGTGAAAGTTTTAAATACCTAAAATTTAAATAATGAGGAAACTGATACCTCCATTTCTCTTCAACATGAGGTTATCAGAAGGCTTGTACCTTCCCTGATAGGAGACTGAAAGATTCTACTCTTGGAAATCTGATCAACTCAACTAAAAAGACTTAAGAGTAGAGACCATCATCCTATAATTGTCAGGCTTTCCCCAAGCTCTCATAACTACCAGCCAGCTTTTTAGTGTCCCATATGCTTGAGTATGAGCAGACAGCCAAGGATCACCTGACATCCGAGGAAAACTCCTCTGATGAAAGACAAAGATTATGATAAACAAACAGAATCAAGGCAAGTTAGAGGAAACAAAATCACGCATGGGAATGAAAATACGCTCAAAAACCCAAAATAAGCTGTTTCCTGTTCCTATTCTTGAACAGAATTTAACCAAAAAAATTAGAATGCTGTAAAAAAGGAATATAGAATACATAGAAAAATAAGTAGAAAAAGGAATATAGCATAAATGAAAGTTTTTTTTAAAAAGATAAAGTTGAGAAAATTTTAAAGAACAAAAAGACAAAAAGATAAAAAAAAAGGAGAGAAAATAATTAAGATAATCAATCCAGAAAGTCTAACATTTATAGAAAGAGAGAAGAGACAAAATGGAAGGGGAAGGAATCAAAGCGATAACTCAAAAATTTTTATTATAATGGAAGAACACACATTTACACAATGGATGAAAGGACACCCACACCAAGAACTGGTCCTCACAAAATAGTCCAGTAATTGCAAATAAATCCTCAGACTGGCAAAATTTAACAAGCTTAACAATACTAAGTATCAGCAAGGATACAGAGTAGCTAATAGTACCTGCTATATTGTTTAACAAAGGAGTTTTATATTATTTACTAAAGTTGAATATATACATACCCTACAACATATTAATCCTACTCCTAGGTAATATCCTAGACAATATGTGTGATTATATGTACCAGCATATATATATATATATATATATATATATATATATATATACACACACATCTGGCAGCAACATCCATAAATAGCTAAACCTGGAAACCACATTAAGTATCCAGTAAAATAGAAAAAGTTATGGGACATATACTGTGATAATTAATATTATGCGTTTGAGGGATCCTATCACATGCTTTTTCCTTCTCGAAAATTGTTAATGGTTCGCTATTGCCTGTGAGTCCTTAAGAATCGGTTATTAGTTTTACTTACTTTAAAGCACCAGAGACAGGCATAGTACTTGGCATATGTCATGCCTCCTAAGTGGAATAAAATTAGTAAAGACTTCATAAATGGTTTCCCCTAAGTTAGCTAGCTATATGTAATAATAAAAAGAATTCTTAAAAATATACAGAAATTACATATAACTGCCAAAATATAATCAGATTACTGTAGTTTTGTTGGACATAATTTAAAAAGTGATAATTACCATGATAGAGTGTTTGCCATTTACGCAGCCATAATGGTCTTAGTGTGATGACCGATACAATATGAAGCTGTTTTCTATTGACAATTGGGAGTAAATAAATGATAAACAACTTGTCTTTTTTTTTTCTGAGACAGAGTCTCCCTCTGTTACCCAGGTTGGAGTACAGTGGCATAATCTTGGCTCACTGCAACCTCTACTTCCCTGGTTCAAATAATCCCGAGTAGTTGGGATTACAGATGTGCACCACCAAGCCCAGCTAACATTTAGCAGAGTTGGGGTTTTGCCATGTCGGCCAGGCTGGTCCTGAACTCCTGGCTACATGTGACCTGCCTGCCTCAGCCTCCGAAAGTGCTGGGATTACATTAGTGAGCCTGGCCTACAAACAACTTTTTTAATGTAGTGAGCCAACTATAGTAACTTCTGCTACCTACTATGTTTCATTTTGCTGCTAAACCATAGGACCAATACTAAATATTGTGTCCTGCTACTACATAAATTTATATTTGTACTTACAGAAAGGCATTTTACACATATTCCAATCATTTAAAAACTAGAGTAGGCCTAGAAATAATCAATATGTTCGAATAATTAATAATAGACTTGGCTTATTCAAGAGTTGGTATTTGGTCCCACTAAAAGCTAACTGAAATCTTATTATAAATTGAGGCTACTACTATGTCAGGATAAAAAGTCACACCATGACAGAAGTCTACAAAAGCACAGCGTAATACATAAGTGTGAGCGTGTGTACAAACACAAACCCACAAATTCATATGCAGGTTTTTCAGATCCCTATTTAACTCTGTTAAACAATACAATGCTTTCATTTAATCATTTCTATATAAATTACACCATCCTAAGTATCATATGTGGAATACAATTTAACATTTTTCTTGATGACTCAAGTTTATTAACATACTACTGTTTGAATACAGAAACATCCCAGAGACTATTGTAGTGTATTGAGTTGCCTTTCTCTAACCTAAATTGATCCCAATTATTGAACTTCTAGTTCTTAGATCTAGTTTTATATTTTTAAATCCTCCTTGCACGTTATTAACTGTGTTCTCCTTCCAATTTGCTTTTTATCCACTGTAAGCTTGGAAACAAGACAAAAGGATTTATTAAGTTTTATATAAAACTGTCTTCAATAGACTCTGATTGGGATTATTGAGCACTCTTTTGGAATAAAGGCATGGGTTTTGTGATGGGTATTTAGGCATTTCCCATTTATTTCCAGCTTCAGGACCATATTTTGGAGGTCTGATGCTGCCAACAGTCTGATTTCCATATGGGCAGGATGCTACTATAAATGAGCAGACACAGACCTAAATTTGGTCAAGTACATGCCTTTAGGTTTAGGACTTAGTATTCATTAACAAATCAGCAGAGTATCACATTTTTCTCAGAAAAAAGGTCTTACTAAAAAAAAATCCATTTATTAATGTATAATTTACATAGAATAAACTGCTTCCACTGAAAGTGCACAATTCAATGTGTTTTGGTATATATTATTATCATGATCAAGATGTAGAACGTTTCCAATACCTCCAATGGCTTCCTCATGCCCTTCTGCAGTTTGGCCTTGTCCTATTTAACCACTTAATCTGTTTTCTGTTACTTTAATTTTCTATTTTATATAAATGGAATTATATAACATGTATTCTTTTGTGCTTGGATAGCTAAGTTTTTAAGATAAAAAATTACATAAAGCTGATGGCTATTCTTATCAGGCTTTAAATACAACTAGACTAGGATTTCTGACTATGGAAAAGCAATAAACCATATTTGTATTTGCTACTTAGTTTCTGGGGTTAATTAGCTTTTTCTCTCTAATGAAGATATTAGGCATCAGATATAATCAACCTATTAGATGAAAAAAAGAATTATCAACATAACAATAGTTACCACTTGTTGATTTTTAATGGCTAAGAAGCAAAAGGCTTAAAATGTAACACAGAATGTATCTCTGTGTGTTTATTTTAATAATACTATCTAATACTTTTTTAGTGTTATATCCTAGGCACCACGTATGTATTATCTCAAATAATCCCTCCAGTATCTCTAGGAGGTATTATTATTATTATTATTACATCCTCATTTAATAGATAAGGAAACTGAAACTTAGGGAGATAAAGTAACTTGCCCAAAGTCATATAGAAAATGTAAAAAAGAATTTGAATCCAGGACTGTCTGACTGCAAAGGCATGTTCTGAATAATCAACCACCTATATTTATTTAAAATCACAGGGCCAAAAAGATTATCAAAAGCCCCATAATTAGGCTATGTACTTTTTAGAGCAACATAACAAAGAAATCATAAATATCTGTCTACTTAAGAGGTCCTAAGACAAGAGTGGTAAACGGAATGAAAAATGGATTTCTGCAGTTTCTTATTTATGCCAAGAACTGTATCATAGAAAAGCGTTCTAAGTCTGACAATTTATTATTCAATGCAATTCTACTAAATAAGCCCAGTATATGCCAACCACTGCACAAGGTTTAAGGAAACCAAGATGTACAAGATTTCATTTCTGCCCTGGAGGACCTTAGTTCATTTTTAAAGACAGATAGACTTATAAATATTTACTATAGGTAGTGCCTGCACTTAGGTATATTTATAGAACATGTGAAGATATTTTCAGAAAATAAATTAATAACTATATGATCAAAAGCACCAGGAAAAACCATATTCCATAGAGACTCAAATATAACCTTGCACGTTAGGTACCATCTCCAAAAATCAAAACACCTGAGTCATGAAGAGATTTTTTTTTTTTTTTTTTCAGTGAACCTAAAAGCCTGGCAGCAAACAGTTATTGGAACCCTTGGTGAAATTTTGAAAGTCCTAGCAGGAAAGGTCAATCTGCAGCTTGGAGAATAACCATAATTGAGAGCAGAAGCTGAGCCAAAAGCTACACAATTGTCTGAAATAAGAGCAGATGGGGAGCAAGAGGAGGGAGAAACACTCACTCGGAAGGATGACAAGAACCATAAGGCGGCGACTGTAGCCTGGGGATAACATGAAGCATTCATAGATCTGTTCTATACTCAAGGAAGAAAGGGCAATATGGGGTGTTGAGGGGAGACAAATCAAAACAAACATTCAGTGCATTTAATAAGATAAGGGTAATATATCAATAAATCAAAATACCTTTATGAGAACTTCAGAAACCAATTAAGAAGTTGCAGTACTCCAGGTAAGTGCAAAGCCCAGAAGAGGTGCATTGAAAGGTAAGAAGAGCGATTTCACTTTATCCACAATAACCTCTTCCCCAAGCTGGCATAGTTAAGCTCTTTTTGCAGCTTCTGGGTGATGGGGGAGAGCAGCAGGGAGAAGAACATGCATGCAATGTTGGCTTTTCAGAGGGTTTCTTGAAGGATTGTTTTTCCTCTTGCCTCACAAACTCAAAGCAATAATGGAACTGGTAATGTAAGGATGGCTTGCAGTAGCAAGAGGTCTTATGGTGCCACAGAGAAGCCAGTGCAGCCTGGTGTGAATCCACCAAAGGTGGGAGGGAGAAGACTGGAGTGTGAATATGGTGTTCCAACTTTTCAGGGAGCCATTCAAGGGACTAACGTCTCACTTGATTCAGGGGAGAGTGGGACAGCTTGCTGCTGCAGACCAAGAACCTGCAAAACTACCCACAAATACAGAGTGAGCAAGAGATTAAAAGCTCCTGAAAAAGAAACCAGCAAATCTCTCTAACTGGGAAATTACACACACAAGGCCACAGAAAACACATCTCCCCTAAAAGGTTTTAGAGGCCCCTAGAATCTACATAGGTTAACTGATAAAGGTTTTCTCCTGTATGAGACCAGTCCATAAAGGCTGAAAAAGGTGGTTATTTTTTTCAAACACACTCAGCTAAAAACAAGAATGAACTTATAAAGCATATGAAGAAACAAGGAAATAGCACAATCAATGGAACAAAATAAATATCCTGAAACTAAACCCAAAGAAATGGATATCTATGAAATATCTGAAAAAGAATTCAAAATAAATGTCTAAAAGAAACTCAATGATCTACAAGACAACACAGATAAGCAACTAAACAATGTCAAGGAAAAAAATGCATGACAAAATAAAATCAACAAAGACACAGAAACTATAAAAAAGAAACCAATAAACTCTATAGCTGAAGAATACAATAAATGGATTAAAAAGGGGTTCAACAGCAGACTTTATACAGCAGAAGAATCAGCAAACTTAAAGACAGGTCATTTGAAATTACTGGCCCCAAAGAATAAAGAGAAAAATGAACTTAAAAAAGTGGAGAAATCCTAAGGGACTTATCGGATACCATGAAGTGTATCAATATACGCATTATGGGAATTCCAGAAAGAGAAAAAGCAGTAGAGCTAATTTGAAGAAATAATATCCCAAGTTTGAGGAAAGGAAATCCAAATTCAAGAAGCTTGAAGAATTCTAACCACAATAAATTTGTGTGTGTGTGTGTGTGTATGTATATACATGAAATATACAAAAGAAAATGAGAAAGGAATCAAAGCACATCAATAAAAAAAAAGAAACAAAAATGAAAGCAACCAGAGAACAGTGACAATAGCTATAAGATAAGCAGAAAACAATTAACAAAATGGCAATAGTAAGTCCTCCACTATCCGTAATTAGTTTAAATGTAAATGGATTAAACTTTCCAATTGAAAGATAGAGAGTGGCTGAATAAATATACAAGCAAGATTCAACTATACACTGTCTACAAAAGACTCACCTTAGACGTAAAAACACACAGGCCAAGAGTGAAACAGTGGATATCTTTATATTCCATGCAAATGGAAACCAAAGGAAGGCAGGTGATCATACTTGTATTAGGGAAAACAGAGTTTTACTAAGTAAAAAACTGTTACAAGAGGCAAAGAAGAACATTATATGATAATAAAAGGGTCAATTCACCAAAAAGATATAGCACGTATAAATATAAGGATACAGGCACCTAGCCAGGTGCAGTAGTGTGTACCTGCCCTAGTCCCAGCTACTCAAGAGGCCAAGGCAGAAGCATCATTTAAGCCCAGAAGTTTGAGACCAGCATGGGCAATAGAGCAAGACCATCTCAAACAAGAAGAAGAGGAGGAAGGGGAAAAAAATATATGTATATTCACCTATTAGAGCACCCAAATATACAAAGCTAACACTCAGAGAATTGAAAGGAGAAATTCATAGTAACATAATAGTAGGAAATTTCCATACCCTACTTTAATAATGAATAGAAAAACCAGATAGACAACCAACAAGGAATAGGAAGACTTAAACAGCATTATACCCCAACTGAACCTAATAGGCATACACAGAATACTCCACCAAACAGCAGAAGAATGCACATTCTTCTCACATATACATGGAATATTCTCCAGTAGGCCTCAAAACAAGTCTTAAAAAATTTAAGAAGGCCGAAATCATACCAAGTATCTTTTCTGATCACAATGAAATGAAACTAGATATCAACAGCAGTAGAAAAACTAAAAAATTCACAAATATGTGGAAATTAAATAATATACTCCTGGAAAAACTGTGGGTCAAAGATGAAATCACAAGGAAAACGAGAAAATATCTTGAGACAAATGAAAATAAAAGCACAACATACTTTTGGGATGCAGGAAGAGCAGAACTACGAGGCAGTTTATAGTGGTAAATACTCACATTAAAAAAGAAAGATCCCAATCAAACAATTTTATACCTCAAGGAACTAGGGGGAAAAAAAGGACCAATAAAACCCAAAGTTAGCAAAAGGAAGGTAACAGCAGTGATTAGAGCTGAAATAAACAAAATAGACCCTAGAAAAACAACAGAGGAAAAAAATCAACTATGAGTTAGTTTTTTAAAAAGATCAACAAAATTGACAAGCCATTAAGAAAACTATAGCAAAGACTCATATAAATCAGAAGTGAAACAAGAAACATTACAACAGATGCCACAAAAATAAAAAGTAAAAGAAATGACTATGAATAATTATATGTCAACAAACTGGATAACCTAAAAATGAATTAATTCACATAAATATAAAACCTACCAAGACTGAATTATAAAGAAACAGAAAATCTGAACAGACCTATACCTAGCAAGGACATCAAATCAGTAATCAACAGCCTCCGAATAAAGAAAAGACCAGGACCAGATGGCTTCAGTGAAAAACTCTACCAAACATTTAAAAAAGAATAATTGTCATTCCTTCTCAAAACTCTTCTAAAAATTTGAAGAGGAGGTGTTATTATTTGAATGTCTGTGTCCCCTGCAAAATTAACGTTGAAACTTAATCTCCAATGCGGCAGTATTAAGAGGTGGGGCCTTTATGAAACAATCGGTTCACGAGGGCTCTTACTTTGTAAATGGAATTAAAGCCTTTAGAAAAGAGGCTTCACAAAGGGTTTGGCCCTTTTCCCTTCTGTTCCTTTCACAATGTGAGAACACACTGTTCAAATTGCCATCTTGGAAGCAGAGTCTGGGCCTTCACCAGACACCAAATGTGCTAACACCGTGGTCTTGGATTTACCAGATGCCAGTACTATGAGAAATAAATATCAATTGTCTATATATTACCCAGTCTGCTGTATTTTGTTACAGTGGCACGAACAGACTAACACAAGAAGGAATATTTCCAAACTCATTTTATGATGCTAGCATTACTGTGATACCAAAGCCAGACAAAGATTACAACAAGAAAACTATGGACCAATATCCTTGATGAATATTGAAACAAAAATCCTCAACAACCTAGTGAACTGAATTAAACAGCACATTAAAATAATTACATAGATAAAATGAAATTTACCCCGGGATGCAAAATGAGTCACCATACAGAATCAATAAATGTAATATACCACATTGACAAAATGAAGGGCAACAATCACATGACCACCTCAATTGATGCAGAAAAAGTATCTAGCTAAATTCAGCACCCTTGCATGATTTAAAAACAAAAAAACAAAAAACAAAAACACCACTCAACAAACTGGGAATAGAAGGAAATTACCTCAGCATAAGAAGGGTCATAGATGAAAAGCCCTCACCTTATATCAAATTTAATGCTGAAAAACTGAAAGCTCTTCCTCTAAGATCAGGAACAAGGCAAGAATGGCCACTCTCACCACTTCTATTCAACCTAGTACTGGAAGTTCTTGGCAGAGCAATTAGGCAAGAAAAACAAATTAAAAGCATCCAAATTGCAAAGGAACAAGTAAAATTACCTCTGTTCACAGATGGCATCATCTTATATGTAGAAAACCTTAAAGACTCAACAAGAAAACTATTAGAACCAAAAAAATGAATTCAGTAAAATTGCAGGATATAAAAATCAAAACTGAAAAATCAGCTATATTTCTATGCAGTAACAATGAACAATCCGAAAGGTTAACTAAGAAAACAATTCCATTTACAAGGGTATCAAAAAGAATAAAATACTTAGAAATAAACTTAAGAGGCAAAAGACTTCTATACTGAAAACTATAAAACATCACTGAAAGAAATTGAAGATGACTCAAATTAATGCAAAGACATTCATGTTTACGGGTTAGAAGACTTAATATTGTTAAAATGTCCATACTATTCAAAACAATCTATAAACTAAAGCAATCCCTACTAAAGCCTCCATAGGATTTTTAAAGACACAGAAAAAAGATCCTGAAATTCATATGAAATCTCAAAAGACCACAAACGACCAAAACAATCTTGAAAAAGACAAACAAGGCTGGAGGCCTCAAATGTCCTCATTTCAAAGTATATAACAAAGCTACAAAGCTACAGTAATCAAAACTGTATGGTTTTGGACACAGACCAGTGAAAGAGAACAGATATAAACTCTCATGTGTATGGTCAAATGATCTTTAACAAGAGTACCAAGACTACACAACAGGAAAAGGATAGTCTCTTCAACAAATAGTGTTGGGAAATCTAGATGTCTATATGCAAAGGAATCATTTGTATACACCATGTACAAACATCAACTCAAAATGGATTAAAGACCTAAATAGAAGACCTGAAACAACAGAACTCCTAGAACAAAACACAGGGGAAAAACTTCATGACACTGGAATGGGCAGTAATTTCTTGGCTATGACACCAAAAGCACAAGTAACAAAAGCAAAAACAGACAAATGGCACTATAGCACAAAAAACTTCTGCACAATGAAGGAAACAATCAACAGAGTGAAAAGGTAACCTAGGGAATGGGAGGAAATAGTTGTAAACTGTATTATCAGATATGGGGCTAATATCCAGAATATATAAAACATATAAAGAACTCCTATAACTCAATAATCAAAAAGCAGTAATAACCCAGTTAAAAACTGGCCAAAGGAATAGACATTTCTCCAAAGAAGACATACAAATGACCAAAAAGCATATGAAAAGATGTTCAACATCACCAATCATCAGGGAAATGCAAATCAAAACCATAATGAGATATCACTTCATGGCCATTAAAATGGCCACTACCAAAAATAAAAAACCAGAAAATAACAAATACTGGTGAGGATGTGGAGAAAATGGAATGCTTGTGTACAGTTGGTGAGACTGTAAAATGGTGGAAAACACTATGAAAAACAGTATGGGGGTTCCTTAAAAAATTAAAAATGACCCAGCAATCTGACTACCACATATCTATTCAAAAGGATGGAAAACAGGATCTTGAAGGTACTTGCACACCCATATTTGCAGCAGCATTGTTCACGGTAGTCAAGATGTGAAAGCAACCAAGACGTCCATTGATGGATGAGTGGATAAAGAAAATGTGGTACAGTAGTCCACCTTATCCATGGTTTCGTTTTCTGTGGTTTCAGTTACCTATGGTCAACCACGGTCTGAAAATATTAAATGGAAAATTTCAGAAATAAATAATTCACATGTCTTACACTGTGCACCATTCGGAATAGCATGATGAAATCTTGCCTCTTCACTCTCTATCTCTCCCAGGACATGAACTGTCCCTTTATCCAGCATATTCATGTTGTATAAGCTACCTACCTGTTAGTCACTTAGTAGCTCATTATCATCTGGAAAAAACATAGTACACACACACACACACAGGATTTAGTACTATCCACAGTTTCAGACATCCACTGGGGTCTTGAATGTATACACCGCAAATAAGAGAGGACTACTGTGTGTGTACACACACACACACAAAATGGAGTATTATTCAGCTTTTAAAATGAAGGAAATCCTTTCATATGCTACAACACGGATGAACCGTGAGGACATCATGTTAAGCGAAATAAGCCAATCATAAAAAGAATCCACTTATACGGATATCTAGAGTAGTCAAAATCATGCAAACAGAAAGTAGAATGGTGGCTGCTATGGGGTAGGAGGAAGGTAGAAATGGGGAGTTGTTCAATGGGTATAGAGTTTCAGTCACATAAGAGGAAAAAGTTCTGGAGATCTGTTGTACAACAATGTGCATAGAGTTAACAATACTGTAATTGCACTTAAAAATTATTAAGTTAAAAAAGATAAATAAGCAAGTTCAGAAAAACAGGGGTATAGATTAGGAGAACCAAAAGGACAATCCATTGAGACAAATTAATAGCTGCCCTTCCCTCTGTGAATCCAAACACATCTCTTCATGCAAGACAACAGAAGTCATTATCCTTAATCCAAAAACTGAATGGACCATCTGAAAAATTATGCTATTCACAGCAAAGTAGGTCTCTGAAATCTCAATCCCTTCAGATTCTACTATAAGTATTAATTATATATATGCAAAGTTTCCATTTTCTCCTCAGCTCAACTCACAAAAGACTGTTCACAGAGGAGAGTTGAAGGCTCATCAACAGTTTCAGTGAGCAGAGAGAAGTCAATGTGCTTAAAATCAAGACGTTGAAACATTTCTGATAAAAGAGGGAAGTGACTTCGGACCAATTAATTAAGAACACCCAAAACACCTACACTGACTCTAAATCCACATCTGTGTATGCTTATATAACATTTATAAAGTTCTTAATAATTTTGGGCTTCAGTTTGTTTTTTAATTATAGAAGCTGGAAAATGAGAAGTCACAAAGACCAAATCTAAAATTAAAAAAAACTCCTTTATATATGAAATCTACATACCTTCATTATAAGCCCCAGTACAGCGTAAAGAGCCTGGTGTGTATTCCTGAGATAGAACTGGATACTGCTACATAACTCATTAACTTCTCTATGTATTAGATACGCTAAAAATTAAGCTTATAAAAGAGAAAACACAAACCTCGTAACTTCACATATTTATCTGCATTCTCCTCCCTCTAAAAATCAAGTTCCTATTTTATTTCATACTGTTTTCAAGGCATGTTACCAGCCTGTCACCTCTTCCTAAGCTTTGCTAATTTCTTAAAAACTAAACACTTTTAAATCACAGTTTTCTAAAAAGCATATGGTGACATCTGGCTGGGCTAGAGAGGACAGTTTAATTAGGTAGGTAACTATATGAACTTAATATATATCTTTCAATAAAAGTATTTTAGTAACCAATACATGTATTTGTGCTGAAAATTATGATGTCAGTCCAATTCACAGTTTGTTACATCATGCTTTTACACAATTTTGAGAAAGACATGCAGACAGCACTACACAGAAGCCCACATTTTGTGTATATCATATTCATCCTCTTAACCTGCAAAGTAAATGAGTAAATTCAGATAATGACTACATTAAACATTTAACCTTCAATGGTGATGGGTATTGGTGCTTCTAGTTTTTCTGCTTCCAACACCACTGTACTCAATTCTGTTTATCAACAAATCTTCAAAATTTGTATTTGTTGGTTAATGAATATCACCAACCATATATATATATAAAATATACATCTATTATCTAATGATATAAATTACCTTTTTACCTATGCTATAAATATCATATCAACATTCAAATTATATATGTAAATTTAGTGAAATGGCTTATAATTAAATGTGAAAGAGTACAGAGAGGAGGGAAGCAAAGGAAGAAAGGAATTTCTCCTTCCACCTTCTATTGATACATTCTGGCAAATTCTAAAATTGGTGTATTCTGAAATCTGTGTGTTCTGGCAAAATTTGGGTATAAAATGCTGGATAACCATTTGCAACCTTGTTCTCTTTCTTATCCAGTTTCTGAAATTTACTGATTTTAAAGACTGAAAAGATGATTACTCCTGAATAAAGTAATATCTTATTGTGTACACTTAAGGTACTGAATTTTTATTGTTACTGAATTTTTACTGTTTGGCACATTATAATGTAAGAGAAATGCATTTGCTCTTTTGTATTTTGGCAGAGCGGAAGCCTGTCCTTGAACGGCTGTCAGCATAAACGACAGAAGATCAACATTTGCCTTAAGATCACAACAGAATTATCAACAGAGAAAATAAACCTCTGTGTGCTTGTGTGTGTTATACATATATACACACATTCATAAACATATATATTTTCAGATACGTCTTAGACGTGTTAGTTCTACTGGCAGGATAGTTTAAAAAAATCAAAATACCCCAAAGTTTAGCTCCATGTAATAAAGTATTCCCCCCAGCTTCTAAGGTAGTTCAAAAAAGCAATGTAGAGTTTCATCAGCCCGTCTAGCGGCTAGTTAAGCTACCTATATATGTAAGTACTTTTATTTGGAAAACAAGCAAACTCGTAACTTGATAGAAAACACAAAAATAAATACAATGAAAATGAAAGCTGGCTAAGCAAGACAGTTCAGACAACACAGAAATAATAGGTTCCTTAGAACTGATTCACAATCTATTCTCTTTTAGGACTATTAATAAAAAGGCCTGTGGTGAAAAAAACAGGCAGGGAGAAGGTAAGAACGCACTTAAAGTATTTCTGCAACTGAATGACTTGTTCCTAAATCTGACAGAAATCCACCTTTTATTTCTGCTGTAGCCTCCCATATCCATTTCTCTCTTTTTTCTTAGTGATAGAATCCTGGTTTTCAGGTGTGAACACGGCTCCCTAGACTAATGACTACATTTCTCAGCTTCTTTTACCTTGCTGGTAGGCGTGACAAATGAGAATAAATCAAAATGGTATCTTCACTCCTCTCCGTCTCATTAGCTGGAATGTGCATAGGAAGTCTGGTGCCTTGCAGCTACCACAAGATAAATTTGGGTGCCACACACAGGAAAAGCAACAAAATGGAACTAGTCTGGGCCTCTCACCTTGTGGAGAGCCACACCAGCCTTGAAGTCACTCCCAATTCTTTGAACATGGGAGAAAAATAAACAATTATTTTGGGAAAGAAATTGTCACTTCTGGCCGTGCGTGGTGGCTCACGCCTGTAATCCCAGCACTTGGGAAGCCGAGGTGGGCAGATCATGAGGTCAGGAGATTGAGACCATCCTGGCCAACACGGTGAAACCCTGTTTCTACTAAAAAAAAAATAAATAAATAAAATAAATAAATAAATAAATAAATAAATAAGCTGGGTGTGGTAGCGTGCACCTGTAGTCCCAGCTACTTGGGAGGCTGAGGCAGGAGAATCACTTGAACCCAGGAGGCAGAGGTTGCAGTGACCCAAGAGGGTGCCACTGCACTCCAGCCTAGCAACAGAGCAAGACTGTCTCAAAAAACAAAGAAATTGTAACTTCTTATTGAGTTACTTGTAGTCAAACCTAATTCCAGTTCTCATTCCTTACTGCAAAGATAGAATAATTTCATTATTTCAAGACTTTTTTTCTACAAGATCATGTCTCTCTGGGTATACTACTATAAATTTTTAAAAAGGTGATCCTATGCTAACTTTCTCCCCAGCAGTGGCAGAAAATTCTTGTCTAAGAATTCTACCATAATAACAAAATTAATAAACTAAAAAATATATAAACAGGAAGTCCCTAAAATATTCTCAATTACCTATTATTGCCACCCCAAAATATGCTTTTGTCTGTCTGTTACAATGATATAGGAAAAATAAAAAGTACAATTTTAGTTATTTTTATGGGGATTGGGCTTGCTTAGAAAATTCCAAGAAAATCCTGGGGGAATCACAGAGCTTTAAAACTCCTTGGCTGCTAGTGGGACGGGCTCCTTTGGTTCCTAGACCCCCATACAGCCTTGTTACCTTCTCAATTCCTTTTTTATATACATTTATACCAGTAGATGTTTTTGAATGAAAAAGTGCTATAAGAAGCCTAGTCTAAGAAAAATTTTGGTAATTGAAAAGGTAGGGCACTCAGGAGAAGACAGACACAATACATAAGAATTAGAAAGAGTCACAGTATAGGTAAGTTTAAAAATCATCAGTAAAAAATAATAGCAATTATATGCGAACAACAAAAGCAAAGTGAAAAAAAAAAACCACTTACATCCTGTGAATATCTTCTTGTCCCTGTGTCTGCGACTGAGTAGATATGTCAACTCTAGATTGTGTAAAGAGGTCAAAGATTTGCCAAAGATGGTAGCAGTAACAGAGAGAGGTCACCAAACTTCAGCTCTAGCCTGAAATCTAGGCCACTGCCTATTATTGTATCACCAACAAGTTAAACATTGGTTTTAAATTTTTCAGTGGTTACATTTTAAACAGCTACACAAGTATCTATATAGCATAATATTCTCAATTGGTCTGCAATGCCTAAAATAATTACTATAGGATCCTTTACAGAAAAAGCTTGCCAACACCTGATCTATGTGCCTAGCCATGTCTTTTTGACTAAAATTAAGGACAGGAAAAATAAATGTAACCTCAATTTTGAGGAACTTGTCAAATTCCAAAGTAGAGTTGACAGCAATAAGACGTTAAGAATAATTCCCCAAAATTGGGAAGGGGGACAGAAAGGCCACCAGGATTGAATTTGAACCACTGCTTAGCTATTAGCAAACAAATCTTAGAATTATACCATGTGGTATTCTGTGAGGTATTAGTGTTATCTGTCTTCAAAAAAGTTAGGGAAATAACAAACTGTCAGTTTTTATGTGTATATGTATGTTCATTTTGTTTCATTGCAAAACTTCTCAAAGTCTTTAAAACTATCCCCAGGTTGGCCGGGCATGGTGGCTCACACCTGTAATCCCAGCACTTTGGGAGGCCAAGGCGGGCGGATCACGAGGTCAGGAGTTTGAGATCAGCCTGGCCAACACAATGAAACCCTATCTCTACTAAAAATATAAAAAATAGCTGGGCATGGCTGCGGGCGTCTGTAATCCCAGCTACTCGGGAGGCTGAGGCAGGAGAATCTCGCTTGAACCTGGGAGGTGGAGGTTGCAGTGAGCTGAGATCGCGCCATTGCACTCGTCTGGGCGACAGAGCCAGACTCTGTCTCATAAACAAAAACAAACAAACAAAAAATATCCCCAGGACAGGGATACAGTATGCAACAATCCCCAAATATATTCTACTTTACTTCTGTGGTACCTATTAATATTTTGAAGAAAGTATTAAATACAGTTGGGAAAATATTTATCTCATATATATAACATAATATCTCATAATAAATTATTGGTGGATAAACAAGTTACATGTATAAAACACACCACAAAATCTAGAAGAGAATAAATGTAACTACCCAGGCCAGGGGCAGTGAGTCACAACTAAAATCACAGCACTTTGGGACCCCGAGAAGGGAGGATTGCTTCTCGGGCCAGGAGCTCAGGAGAAGGCCAGTTCAAGACTGGCCTGGTGGCACCCTGTCTCCACATAAAAATGAAAAAATTAGCCAGGTGTGGTGATATGTGCCTGTAGTCCTAGATACTTGGGAGGCTGAGGCAGGAGGATCACTTCAGCTGAGGAGTTCCAGGATACAGTGAGCTATGATCACACTCCAGGCTAGACAATAGAGCAAGGAAGGCCCTGTCTCATAAAAATTTTTAAAACGTAACTATCAAGGCCAGGTGCGGTGGCTCACGCCTGTAATCCCAACACTTTGGGAGGCAAAGGTGGGCAGATCACCTAAAGTAAGGAGTTCAAGACCAGCCTGGCCAACATGGTGAAACCCATTCTCTACTAAAACTACAAAATTAGCCGGGTGTGGTGGCAGGTGCCTGTATGCCCAGCTACATGGGAGAGTGAGGCAAGAGAATCACTTGAACCCAGGAAGCAGAGGTTGCAGTGAGCTAAGATTGTGCCATTGCATCCCAGCCTGGGCAAAAAGAGTGAGACTCCATCTCAAAAAAAAAAAAAAAAAAAAAAGTAACTATCAAACCTCTTGTGGAGGTGTGCTATCTAGGGCAAAGAAAAATGGAATAAATTTTATAAAATAAAATTTTCACTTAGAAAAAGATTCACTAAAGTGTAACCAGGAAACACTAAATTATGTCAAAGACCGACAAAAATAGAGAAAATTTGCATGGTAAATATAATAAATGGTTGCATAAATACTATACACAAAATATAGAGGGCAATGGACATGAACAGGTTACTAAGAAAAAAGGTAACAAGTAACTTTCTTATGTTCATCCACTATTGATCTACTTCAGCTGTTTATTCTTCAGAAGCCAAAGGGAAATTCAAGCTTGGGTCATATCACCCTAGCTCTTAGAATAAAGAGCAAAATTCTTAACATGGCCTACAAGAAGTAGATGTGCAGCCTCACTTCTTCTCTCTCCAACTCGCTGTGCTCCTGGCCATCCTCTTCTTTCAGTTCAGAGATGTGCACTGTAGCCCTTGCATGGACATGCTGGTCCGGCTTCTAGGCTCTTTCTCTTTGCCCTCTCACTCACTCTCTTCCCTTAGATCACTCTAACAACCCTTCAGTTCTCAAATCAGATTTTCCTTTCTCAGAAAAGCCTTCCCTGACTGCAATTTAGATTTAGAGTGAGACTCCGGGTTTAGATCAGATCCTCCTTTATGCACTCATAGTTCCCTTGCTTTCCTTCCACAGCAACTTGCCTCAGTTTTTAGCTTGGCATTTGTGGGACAATTCATTAAAGTCTAATCCTCTCTCTACCTAATAAACTGTTAAGCTCCATAAAGCCAGGGATCTTGACTGTTTCATTCTTCCTTGTATCTCCAGCACCTAGAAGGAGACTGTAGTTTTCTAAAAACAAAGCAACAAGAACAACAAAAATACATTTAATAAATGCCAAAAAATAATGTTTGTCTTTGAGGGCCATGAGATTATAGGTAATATTTTTCTTTTCCTACTTTTCTGCATTTTATATATAGTACACATGGTAATAAAAACAAAGTTACTGATAGACCTACATTTAAATAAGTAAATACAAGTGAAAATCAGAATTTTTTAAAAGGGGAGGATGAAACCTGACCTTATGAAGAATTAATTCAAATAGCAAACTTCCCATATATTTATCAATATGGAAAATATTCACGATACATAGCTAACTGAAAAAAAGTATACCATAATATAGTATACCTGGTATAAAGTCATTTCTGTATAACTTGGGAAAATGCTAGAATTTCATACAATGGAGTTTTAACAGTGATTATTTCTGGATAGTAGAATTAGGGGTGCTTTTTGCTTTTCTTTGTGTTTTTCTACATTTTAAAATATTTTTTGTATTGTATATTTGTCAGGGAAAAAATACTAATCTTTTTGAACAGCTATCTCCTCTTGTGCATTTACAATACAGTTCAATTTGCAACACATTTTCAGGAACATACCAATTTTTTCAAGTAAGGGATGCCTTATGTTAAACTACCCATTTCCTACTGTGTCATATCAATTACTTTCTATAGTTTGCTTTATTAAAGAACACCTGAGCAAGAATACCTTACATAAACTGTAATTATTATATCAATGTTTTTTAAAAGCTTTTTAGCACTGACAATATATTTTTAAGTAAATTGTGCTATCCCCTTCATCAATATTAATTTTCCAATACTGCAGAACTAAATGTTACTGTCATCACGTGTTATCACTTACTCTTATATCTTAAAATTTTCCCATAAAATGATTCATAATCTAAACTAAGAGGAGAAAAACAGTTTTGAAAAATTTTCTACAGAACATTATTTTTCATTTATTCCAAATAGCACAACAAGAAGGTTTGCAGGAAATGGAATGAAACCATGGTAACCAACTGAACCTATCATGAGCTATCAGATCAAAAGAACACACAGTACATTACACGTCAACGCCTACTAGCAGCATAATCCTTCCCCAGTTCCTTTTGATCCTTCTTCTTTAACATGAAAAATGCTTTCAACCAATTTTCACATTTTAAAACTGCAAAAGCCCCTTTATCAATATCTACTATGATTCTCTGGCTTTACTCAGGAACTCTTTGGCCAAGCTCACTTTATAAGTCAACCTAATGTTTTGAGATTCAGTTATGAATTGTTGGGTGTTTTCAATCATTAGCAAAATTACATTTTTTATTTCTGTGCATTTTATCATTTTCTAATATAGCAGCAACAGTTTCTTCACACAAAATCTTCAGAAATGTAAAGATTATATCACCCTCTCACAGAAATCCCTTGCTTAACAGAATCTTACCAGTATTCTAAACTCAAAGCTACAATAAATTAAATCACAACTGCATTTACAGAATATGGGTGAGTTCTTTTTGACCATCTGGTTGTCCATTCTATCACTGATCATCAACCCCCTCATGGGCACTGAAGCTAAACTCATAGAATCTGGCTCAACATGATCTTAAACTACCAATGAGCTAAAACTAAATAAACAGGTAATGATGGCTTTTGTCAGGCATTAGCTGTTTATTGCACAACTATATAGTCAGGCAGACAATAAGGCAAACCTCCGTAAAGACTAGAGATCATCTCTGCTGTTATAGTTGGCCACTCCTTAACAGTTTTCATTTAAAATAAAGCACAATATGCATATCCATAAAAACAGAAGTATATTTTATGCATGACCAGTTTCTGGAAGGACAGACAAGTAATTGTGAATGGTGTTATCTCTAGGGAGTGGAATTAGAAGTATGTCACGGTGGGAAAGTACTATAATTTATCATTCTAAACACTTTTATTTCAGGTTTTTTTTTTTTTTTTTTTTTTTTACCATATCTATGTGTTGCTTTTATAATAGAAATATAATAAATTACATAGATGCAAATATGCTGTTATTTTTATAAAGAATTATTGCTGTTTTTCTTTGATAAGTTATACAAAGTTACTATAAAATTATTTTTATAAGTACAAATAACTACCAAGTGATCTTATAATGGGATTTTTGTTTAAATTATTAAACTTCAAATGCACTTAATTTGGTTTTTCTCTTTTGAGAGTGGTGGGGGTGGAAAGTGAACCCTTGAGAATAAGTTGGAATAAACCTCATCCTTAAAGGCTTTAAACAAGGTATATCTGTTTATAAAAATAGTAATGTGCTGATATCTTTAAAATCTTAATTACTAAAATGGCATTGATTTAAAAACTAAGAGTTTACTTGTGTGTCATACCTCTTGACAACTTAGAAAAAGTGCTGCATGTTTTTTGATTGTTTTTGTGTGTGTGTGTATATATATATATATATATATATTTTTTTTTTTTTTTTTTTTTTTTTTTTTTTTTTTTCTTTTTGAGATGGAGTTTTGCTCTTGTCCCCCAGGCTGGAGTGCAATGGTATGATCCCAGCTCACCTCAACCTCCACCTCCCAGGTTCAAGCGATTCTCCTGCCTCAGCCTCCCGAGTAGCTGGGATCACAGGCATGTGCCACCACGCCTGGCTAATTTTGTATTTTTAGTAAAGATGGGGTTTCTCCATGTTAGTTAGGCTGGTCTCCAACTCCCAATCTCAGGTGATCCACCCACCTTGGCCTCCTAAAGTGCTGGGATTACAGGCGTGAGCCACCAGGCCCAGCTAGATAATTGTTTTTAAACAAGTTATATTTCTCAGTTTTTTTGCTGTTTGTTCTTGAGCAAGTTAAGCCTTGGTTTTCTCATCTGTAAAATGGGGAAAATAATAGTATCTACCACATGGTCTTATTTTATAGATAAAACTTAGTTTTCCAACCTGTTGCCAAGAACAGAGGTTACGGGTTATAAGACAGCAAACCTGTCCAGCCCTTTCAGAGGCCAGAAAGTGTCTGATACACTGAAGTCCTTGAGCCAGTCACACTGGGCCATGATAATCTCATGCATTCACCTTAATGTACCACACAACATTATCACTTCGTATGGGTGCGGCAGTATGAAAAAAGTGTGGGCTATCTAAAAGATAATTCACATAAAGTATTTACCATAATGCCTGGAAGAGTAAATATTTGGAAACGTTAGCTATTATTATATTTATAAAACTGTTAAGTCCATTAATAAACTATTTGGTGGCTCCAAATCATTCAGAGAAAAGAAATCACATTATCCACCTATGCTAGGACTGTATCTAGTTACTAAAATGCTGATCTTAAGGGAATCTAGCATGTCTTCCACTGTACCTTAAAGCAGATACACAAATGAGATTCTAGTTCTTCTTTGCAAAGTAGATAACTGGAGAGACAGTCATCCTCTTTATGTAAAAGTTTCTATTAGCCCCAAAATGTACTTGAAACTCAACTCTACCCTTAAATGATAAAATTTGCTTTATAAATACCTTAAAAATACAAAAGCCAAAAATACCTTGAAATTAGTTTTTTGGCTTTCTCTGCCTTCTACTTTAAATCCACTGCTATGTATGCATACTTTTGAGAGAGAGTTGAAGATTGAATAGACAGAATACTAGTGAATAAAAACCATGCTGAGGATAAAATGTTTTTAAAGATAGCACTTCACATATACTAGGATGTCTATATTCAAAGAGATGTAACACAAGTGTTGAAAAGGACGTGAAGAAACCGGAACCTTCATACACTGCTGGTGGGACTGTAATGATATAAACACTTTGGAAAACCATTCCATGATTCCTCAAAAGGTTACTTTTGAGTTACAGTATGACCCAGCAACTTCACTCCTAGGTATATACCCAAAAGAAATAAAAACATATGTTTATACAAAAACTTGTACACAATTTTATTCATAATAACGTTATTTACAGCAGTATTATTCATAATAGACAAAAAATACAAACAACTCAAATGTCCATCAACTATTGGAATATTTTTCTAATATTATTCATTAGTAAAAAGGAATAAAGTACTTACACACGCTACAACATGGATAAACTTTGAAAACATTATGCTAAGGGAAAAACGTCAGTCACAAAAGAACGTATATTATATAATGCCATTTATATGAAATGTCTAGGTTGTTTACATCAATGGGGACAAAAGTAGATTAGTGGTTGCCTAAGGCTGGGAGAGCTGAGGAGAAACGGAAAGTGAGGGTGAATGGGTATAGAGGTTCTTTTCAGGGTGATTAAATGTTCTAAAATTGATTACGTCATAATTTTGTGAATGTACTAAAAACCACTGAACTGTACACTTGAAATAGGTGAATTCCTATGCTACATAACTGAAGAACAGTTTTAAAAAAGTAAGATATGAGAACACACAAAAGCCATGCTTGCAAATAGAGTAAGAAAAAAAAAGGTGCAATTTTATAATACATGGAAACAGTGCTTGGTTGCCTTCGGTAGATGTTTCATGACCCTCTTTGGATAGGAGGCAAGTCTTTTTTGGTCCAGGAAAAAAATTAGAAAACAGGAAGAAAAAGGATCAGTGAGGCAATTAACCCTTAACGTTTTTTCTCTATCAAGTTAACATTTTAGTAAGCAGTCGTTTTAGGTTCACTGATCAAAAAAAGGTGTCTTTTAAAAAGGGGGAAAAAATGAGGGCTGGGGAGTACATGTTTATCTGAATTTACCAAACAGAAGAAACCTGGTAGATTTTCTTCCTTCTTTTCCTCCCGGTAGTACCAGCACTTAATCTTAATTTGTTAATTGAAAATGAGAAATAGTAACTCAAAGGCTCTCAGCACTCAGCCTATATATTTTAAGTTTTCTCACTCTGTAGACAGACAACATAGGAAGCCATGCTTGGTGAGCATGAGGTCCAGAGCAAGAGGAAATGAGGGATTAAACGGTGAATGGAACATTTCTCAAAGTGTGTTCCACTGAGAAAGTCCATGGAAAGGGCGTCTCATGATCAAATGAGTTTGGGAAATGCAGTACACTCCTATTAACAATACTCATAGGCTCTGGGAACTACTACTGGAAAAAGCATTCAATTGATTACATTTAATGGCAGAGAGACCCACGTGGCTCTTTTTTCCTCTCTATGCCAGCGACAGCATTGCCAATGCTGGTCAAGACTCCCTTCCCGTATGACCTTGGATGGAACAGAGGCCTCTATGACTTTTCTTTCTATTGCCCCAGGGTTGACCAATCCTTCTTCCAAGGAATTATTTAAATAAATCAATACATTCTGTTTAGTGTCAAATCTTTGGAGATTTAGGAGGTATTATCTTTTGTTTTGACCCAAGGTTACAAAATTAATGTCTTCATTTCTTCTCAAAATAAAAATAGCTCTTTTGGGTTTTTCTGTTTGTAAAATGATACACGTTCATTGTAAAAAAAAAAAAAAATCAGGTAACTCAAAAAATACAAAGAAGTAACAATCATGTTTAAGTTAGTCATTAAGCAATAAACACCAACCATTTTGATGATCATTCTTTTAGACACCGTTCTACTACAGGTACGAAATTTTATATAAGTAATATAATACTATATACGTGCTATTTTGTATAATAAATTTTATTTTTCAGATTGATAAAAGTTATGTTTCTGAATTTATGAAATGTGACATATTTTTAAAAGAAAATATAATTTTCCCAAACATCATGTTTTTTACAGGATTTATCATTTGTTCTCAATTACTAAAATTTTTCCAAATAATTCTTACATTATTGTCAGCATAAAATCAACAGGAAAGTGCCAAGTATTGTAGGTATAAGGCATTCTCTGGAGTACGTTCAAATATGCCCTAAAATATCCAGATACAGAGGTTGGGGATTATCAAGACTCTTGCACATGTCACTTTGTTCTTCTCCCAATTTAGAGAAGCTAAAATGAGTCAGATTAACAGAAATGTCTCTGGAATTGCCAAATTTGGAGTTAACAGTTCTCCTCAAAGTGAGCCCTTTAAAATCTATATGGTATACAGAAGCCCTTTTAAATATCAGTTCTCCATAGCCAAAGAAAAACTGCTTACTAAATTAATCATCTAAATAATTCTGGTAAAACATAGTTCCTACCACCCTTTCCACTCAGCATTCTAATTCCTCCAGCAAATCTTTCTAAACTGTAAATGTAACCCTTATTGTCTTCTACCAAAAGTCTTCAATGACTCTCATTTCCTACAGATAAAGCCCAAATTCTTAAGCATGAAATTCTAGGCTCTCCTGGCACACTAAGTGCTAAAATTTCCCCCGCTCCCAGTCCCTCAACAGACTGCCATATACGAAATGCTCCATGGTGTTCTATATTCTGGCACCATTTCTTCTTCCCAAAATGATTGTTTTTCATCATATTCTACCCTTTTATTTGGTAAGCCAGTCTACCTTTAAGAATTAGCTTAAATGTCTTCTTTCTTGACCTACTTGAATAGTATCTGGCACAATAAAAAAGTTCAATAAGTGCTGCTCTTTTGATAATTCAGAATCTGGAGAATTATTTCAATTGTCCAATTTAACAGTGAAGAGCATGTCCCCTCAATTTCCATGAAAAGGCCTTGACACATATTAGTGACATACCAGGAATAAATATTTTTAGATATTACTAAAAAATCTATGGATTTCATTATGCTAATATTATTAATATAATTAGGTTTTCCATATCACCTTTAAATACTGACCTAAAGTCAGTTTGGAAAACAACATTTCAAATCAAATTTCTAAAATATTATAGACAAAAGAACATTATCAAAACATGTTTTACAAAACTCTTTGATGCCTGCCCTCACATAAAACTGTCTTTGGAACTCACACCTGATTTTCTTACTACAGTATTTACTAAAGCTAAAATTAGATATACAACTTTAGTAAGAGATTGACCAGAGCTAAAATATTTGAAAAATTACACCATGGGTTGATCTGCTTAACAAAGAAACTGCTTTCTAAGTACAGCCTGTACTTGGCTATGGTTAACTATCTAAATGGTACACACGTTCCCTCCCTTCCTCCAACCTTCTTCCTTCACTTAAAACAAGAAAAGAAAACCAAATTTTGTTTGGTCATTCATTCTTCCTTCCAAAGCCTTATCTTCCAGAAGAAGCTGACCCATTTCCCAGTTCTAGGAGCAGGTGCTAGACTAGACAAGCAATCAGTACATGCATTTCCCTGAGATGTTATTGGTCCTGGAATGGGAAAGGCAGACTCATGCTAGCCCTATCAACCTGAAGGAAAGGATGCATACTGCCAGAGAGAAGAGAGGTTCCCTTATACTCTCCTGATGGGCATAAACAAAAAAGCTTACAATTCTGATTGCACTGGCAGCCACCTTTTGACCGCAAGGAAAACCAACCTCAGACTGAAGCTGATGCTGTGACTGGCCATGAATACAAACAGAAAGATCACAAGTCCTTCACATCACTAGAATACTGACCATCTATGTTATTATTACATTTCTGAACTTAGTATGTGAGATATTACCTTAAATAACTTATGTCTAAGTGAGTTGAGTTTGCTTTATTTTGAATGTCAGGTAATACTTGCGGCTGAAAGCATCTCAATTGATAGAGAATATGATTCTTGAAAGTGGGATGCTGCCAATAACAGAATTTTAAAGGGTCTCTTTTGAGATATACTGGGATTATTATCCCCATTTTGTAAACAGGAAACTAAAGCATGAAAAGGTTAAATACACAAAATAAGGTCAGGTAACGAGAACGCAGGTTTGTCTAAGTCTAAAGTCTACACTACAACTTCATTTTCAAAATTCTAACAGTGAGAGTGGGTAACTGCAATTCTTTTCTGATAGTTTTTTTTTAATCTCAATTCCTTATTCTCTCTGATTTTCCTCTATTCTTTCAACCTATACATTACATAGAAAGTGTTCCTGTTTAAGCTGTTAACATTTTAAATGTTTCTTTTTCCAGTTTTAATAAAATACACCCAAGATTTATTTTTCTTAGTAAAAATGAACTAATTTAGCAGCTCAAGTCATTGTGAAAAAGGGGTATTTTATATCAAAGGGAGTCAACAAAGGGGCTCTCAACAGAGAGCCCAATAATAAGTCAAAGTTAATGCATAACTTTAGTCTTATGCCATATTAAATGTCCAACAGTGATAAAGAATTCTTTTTTTTTTTTAATTTCCAAGAAAACTCTTGGAGAGTCTAAGCAAATGTGCTCTGCAATACATGGATGACTTAGGAGAAATAATAGAAAGATCTTAATTTTAGGCTACAATTCACCTATTTGCATTATTTTTGTTAAAGGAGGAAAAGTAAACAGTCATTAGGATAAAAATGATACAAATTTGTTGAGTTAGTAAAGGCCTTTTGGCATTTACAGCAATCCCCCCAAAAATAAAATGTTTAGATAAAAACAGCAAGAAAAAAATTAGTTCTGAATGGGTTATGATTGCATTTATGCCCATAAATTGTTTAGGTTTTTAATCCAGGACAGTGGTGACAATGAGAAAGTAGATACCAAATATTTAAAAGATTTCATATATTCACTCATATTAGCTCTCCACAAGGTTTTTCACCTCCTTAAACTTCACTATTTCCGAAAATCAAATGAATATTCTGGAACTAAATAACATAGTATTTGACATTAAAAACTCAGTGGATGGGTCTAACAGCAGATCAGAAACAGCAGAAGTCAGGAATAGTAAACCAGAAAAATGGACCATAGAAAACGTCCAAACTCAACCTAGTATTTTTTTCTTTTAGTGAGAAAAATTAGAGTGCCTTATAAAACATATCTTTTAAATAATTAGTTCTAAAATGATGAAAGCCATGTGTTTTCAATCAAACTGCTTAAATTATTTTAGGTTACTTGTAACTGATATTTGCCATATCTCATTAAACTACAATGAATACAAATGTTGTCAAAATCAGCATACAGAAAATCTGAGAATCACTTTGAAACCCTTCATGAGTCATAATCAAGTGCCTGGCTAGCATCTTCTTTACAACTACACACTCTGAACATGCAAATGTCTGTCTATATGCTTCCCTTGTGTGACAAACTTTCACTGAGTCAAAATCATTTTTCCTGAGTCAAGAGATGAATATGAGCATAGGCAGGAAAGCCAGACAAGGCTCAGCCTAAAATTTAGGCTGGATGGGGCATGGAAGAAGATGCAAATGAAGAGCAAAAGATATCTCACCCATAGAACACCTGACATGCCACATGGTGAAAACTTCTTTTCTGACTGCAGATAGTTGGTATTGTGACAGCACATATACAATACACACTTCCCTAAAGAGCACCTCATAGCATTCATTAGGGTCCTCAGTGGAGGGCTAGTCCCTTTTAAGTCAAGGAGAGGTGCCAATGTGTGAGGGAGGTGTGTTCTTTGAAACTCTGTGCCTTACTTAACCTTACAACCTTGCTGATCACACCATCGGATTTTCAGGTGGATCATTTATATTACTGGGGATGATACATCAGAGGGATGAAGCTGGACACACAGACATTTCTTAGGCAGTTACTCAACTAGTCCAGGAAGTGGCTTAGGGTTGAAAAGGAGGGATAATTTTGAGAAATACTTAAGAAATAAGATTGTTGGATTTGGCTGTGTGAGATGAGCAAGAAAGAAAAAGTCCTCTTAATCATTATCATACAGGTACAGTACCCAGGGCTTGCCAGGGTCTAAGAAAAGTGAAAAATACAAAAATATAAAAAATATGAAATATGAAAAGAAAGATATGGCTCCAAAACACAAAAAAAAAGAAAATTATAAAACTAAAGTTAATTTCAAAAGCAATTTACATAAAATCTTTACACAATTTTAACAGCAGAAAACATGTATTTGATATGAAGTATAGTGTGTGGTATAATGTAAGGTAGGGGCCTCTAGATGAATAGTGCCAGGCCTTACAAATACAATAAAATACACCTAAAAGAAAAAGTGAAAATAATTTCTTGGTTTCTGTCTTATGGAATTGACTGATAATAGTGTCACCAGCTAATAAAGGAAATATAGATACCACAGCATATTTGGGAGAAAAGCGTTGAGTTCAGTTTTAGATATATTGAGATTGAGGTGTCTATGAGGAATCAAGTTCAAGGACTTATTCCTAATTTTAGAGGCCCCAGTTGACACAGTAAATGCATAAAGAACACTGACGGGTATAAAATAGACAAACTGGATACCCCTTAATGGATTATGTGTATGTTAAAAACAAACTGATGTAAACTGGGAGAATCATCAGGTGAAATGCAAGTATCAGATAAGAATAATACATATATCAATACAACTTCTATTTCAGATTTTGCTTAACACTTCTCAGCCATACAATAAGTTTAAAACAAGGAAACTGTCAATCATATTTGGGCACATAAATTACTCAATGTATATTATGAGTAAAATTCCTCTATCTATGACCATTACAGCCCCCTTTTACTCACTATTATTTCTTTTCCAAGTAATGATTTTTATGGCAATTTTCAGTAACAAAAGAAAGGCTGTGAGTTACCCCAGAGATATGAATTTGAAACATTACCATCAAGATTTACTGGGCCAAAGTGGATGGGAAGTGATTATAAATGTAAAGCCATGAGTAGAATGACAGAGGGCAAGAAGGCAGGAATGAGAAAGAGATAGGAAGGTCTGGGTGCTACTTTTCTCCAAACTAAATCCTCAGCCTTCAAGTATTTGCTGGTATCAGCTGGTGAAAACTGTGTGACAGATATAAGATGATAGGCAATGTGGTGTAATGTGGTGAAAGTACCTGAATTGCAGTTAGGAAAAATTGAGTTCCAATTAAAGTTTTATAACTTCTATGTGATCCTGGAGAAATGCAGGGGAAATGGCAACCAAGGGGAAAGAAAGAGAGGTTTCTGTTTCTCATTTTACCCCACCTTCTTCCTTCCTTATTCTGGACCACCAGCGTTTACATCAAGGCTGTTCACCACAGACAATCAGATGACCAGACTATTTGGAAATACGGTGGTAAAGAATTCTAGAATTATAGTATGTTAGGAGTAGAAAGATGAAGAAATCTACTTCAAGAAATTCTGTGATTTGCCCCAAATCAGTCTTCTAATTCAATTAATGGTAAATTAAATAGGTATTTGAATTGCCATACCAGAATTTTTTTCCTGTATACCACAATTTAAACCTGAAAAAAACAGTATAATTAAGTAATTGAAGGGGAATTTACACTTCATAATTTACCATAGAAAGCAAATTTCCATGAAGTCCTGTGGCAAGCTCTATTCTCCAAGTATTTAATTATTTCAGCATTCAATATAATACTGAATTATATAATTCTATTTAACAGAAAGATTAATATAAAATCCTGTGGACAGGAATCAGAGCCGGCCCTGCTCACTCACACAGGTATAAGTTATTGGAGAAGGAATTAGACATGTTAGTCCTAAACATTAACATCAACTTTCTATCCTCTATTTGTGACTACCAAAAGAAATTCCATATATTTGATCTCTGTCTTCAGAAGTCTCTGCTTTTAAGTCTTTTCCAAATAGATGAATGTATACATGAATGAACAAATAAAGGGATGAACAAAGACAATAGATAATTACTCTAAGCCTTTGGTGAGGCAGCAATGTAGAAATATTAAGAGCAAAGACTCCGAAGTCAGACAATCTGGGTTCAAATAGCAGCAGCACAACTTATTAAATATGTGATCTTCACTAAGTTACTCAATCTCCATCCAGGTCTGCTGTTTCCTCATCTGTAAAATGGGGGGTAATAACAATACACAGACTTGTTGTGAGGATTAAATGAGGTTAGAGGCCTGGCATAAGGTAAGTACAATGGATAAGTGTGCTCTTGTATTACTGTTCTTACTGTTGGGTTATTACTGCAGGATTAACAGGAGTATTTGTTTCTGGGCACTGCACTGTAAGCTAAGAACAGCCAAAACACTAAGTGAAGCTCAGCTGATAGGGAAGAGCCAAGAGCTCCCAAGAAAAACTGCTCCAACCAAAAGGCAACCTAAGAGAAATGGCAGTGACTTTAGCTTTACAAGTTATGAAGATCTTTTCTCTTGGTCTCTTTCCTTATTCAAGAAACTGATGGAAGCTGACAAGCTATACAAACAGTAAAGAAGGGGTAAGATGGAATGGAAGGAAGCAGCTCCCACAAAATGCTTTAAAAGTTGTTCAGGCCAGGTGTGGTGGTTCATGCCTATAATCCCAGCACTTTGGGAGGCTGAGGTGGGTGAACCACGAGGTCAAGAGATCGAGATCATCCTGGCCAACATGGTGAAACCCCGTCTCTACTAAAAATGTAAAAATTAGCTGGGTGTGTTGGCCCATGCCTATAATACCAGCTACTCAGGAGCTGAGGCAGGAGAATCGCTTGAACCCAGGAGGTGGAGGTTGCAGTGAGCCGAGATCATGCCACTGCAATCCAGCCTGGCAAGAGTGAGATTCTGTCTCAAAAAAAAAAAAAAATTTCTATTCTTAATTACTGAGTGCTACCATTCATGAGGAATTTTTAAAGGGTCTCAAAGCTATTAAAATGGTAATTAGATCCCAAGAAAACAAGAACCAATTCAATTACATGCTGGATGCTTTTAAAATTTAAAGCCTTCTATTAAGAGAGTTTTAAATAAAGCACAGTAGTAATTGCAGGCCCATGACCAACCTTAAAGCCAAAGTGTAGGTCCCTGGCTGCCGCTGGCTCTCCCGGATGAGGTAGCTCCCCTCAGCCACAATCAAGAGCTGGTCGGCTGCTTCTCTGGAGATCATGCCATGAAACCTAAGAAACAAAGTCTATTCAGAAACTGTGCTTTCTACATTTTTCAATAAAACAAGATAAAACAACATCCTACTACCACCACCTTCTCCTGTTGTTTTCTAGACAAAGTATTGCCACATAATGGAGGGGAAGCACTTGGGTTTAACTATGCTTGTGTTTCTCTGGACCTGGCCCCCAGCCAGATTCTCTGTGGTGATAAGAACAGCACCAAAGGACTACCCAATCCAGTTAACAACCATGGAATCAAAATCCACATCCATCTAAGGGAAGATCAACCACCTCTCTCAAGAGGACAATTCCTTTCTTATGTATCCATTCAACCATACGGCTTGCTAAAACAAACAAACAAACAAAAAAAAACACACAGAAATGTATCCTATTTTCCTTTCTTCCCATTAGTAGCACTGCTCCAAAATTTTGGCTCTGAGTCCATGTTGGCAATTTTCCAGGACCCTGGGTTGTCCTTAATTGGCATGATTGCCCAATAATGTGCATAATCTGCGTTACTGAACACTCAAGCCCAAAGCAAACAAGTATAATACTTGTTTTCATTCTCTGCTAAAACCTTATCTTTGATTAACACAGAAAAATAGAGAAAGAATAAACATAAATAACATGCTCTTTACACAAACACAGATGAATCTATAACAATCTGGCATAAAACACTGAAAAAAAATGTTGGTGACACACATTAAAAATAAAAAGCCATCTTACATTTGTATAGTGATTTACAATTTACAAAGAACCTATATGTCCTTGTATAACTCAAAGATAATGAAGGAATTCAGGACATGTCACCCCAAAATACGCCACTTTGCTGTATCAAGTATTTTGAGCTGAAGGCACTTTAAAAATACCAAATGCAGAGACAGGCTTTCTCTGACTCTCCCTATCTACCTAAAGACAGATCATCCAAAAGGAACTCAATTGTTATCAATGCCCTCCCATCAGTTTCAGCAACCAGGGAAGACTGACTCTTATAGAGGAGAGGAGACTAAAAGTCAACAACACACTCAGACAAACTGTCACAAACTACCATTTACCTTCCCGTCAATGGCCAGAAACTTCCCTCCCATTCCCGTTATGATGGCATACAAACTCTCAAATCTCACTTTTTGGAGTGGTATTCACTTTATTTTTTTCTGTGATGCCCCTGTGCAAGTAGTATTAAAAATTAATAAATTTGTATACCTTCTCTCCTGTTAATCTGCACATTGTTTGCTTATTTCATAGACCCAGCTCTCAAACATAGGAAGTAGAGGGAAAGTCTTTCCTCCCCTACAATAACCGCAATGACCCACTGCTCAAAAGAAATTTTGCAGCTTTTACTGGTACTAAAGAAACAATAGTCACTTGAATTTGGAATGATACATTTAAAAGGCATTGAAATGGCACTTTAATAATTCAGGAACATTATGAAGGACAAGAGAAAATTTTCTGGAATTTTTCCTGATAGGGATGGTTCAGTCTCTCAATTTAAGTCTTCAAACAGTTCACAGTAGGCATGTTCAAATCATGACAGCTCGGTTTACAATGGGCTCCTAAGTTTCTCATCTCCATAAATTTTCCAATCTTTGAGAACTAGGTCCAAAGGCTAATGCTCTGAATCTGCTGGAGGCAAGGAGATGGTAATCTATCCCTTGCTATTTAGCACATTGGTATATATTTTAACTTTACATAATATCAAATAATACAGTTGGTAAAATATAGTTATCTATTTGTTTAAAAATTCAATTAACTGGCCAGGCACAATAGTTCATGCCTCTAATTCCAGCACTTTGGAAAGCCGAGGCAGGTGGATTAACTGAGGTCAGGAGTTTGAGACTAGCCTGGCCAACATGGTGAAACCCTGTTTCTACTAAAAACACAAAAAATTAGCTGGGCGTGGTGACAGGTGCCTGTAGTCCCACCTACTCGGGAGGCTGAGGTGGGAGAACCGCCTGAACCCAGGAGGTTTTGTAATTTTTAAAACCTCATTGCAGGCTGGGTGCAGTCACTCATGCCTATAATCCCAACACTTTGGGAAGCTGAGACGGTGGATCACCTGAGGTCAGGAGTTCAAGACCAGTCTGACCAACATGGTGAAACCCCGTCTCTACTAAAAATACAAAAAATTAATGGGGCGTAGTGGCGGTGCCTGCAATCCCGGTTACCCGGGAGGCTGAGGCAGGAGAATTGCTTGAACCTGGGAGGGGGAGGTTACAGTGAACCGAGATCACACCATTACACTCCAGCCTGGACAACAAGAGCAAAACTCCATCTTAAAAAAAAAAAAAAATTCAATGAACTTAAAAGAAAACAAATTCTGAAACAAAACTTGACAATATATTTAAAGAATTTTAAAACTATTTGCACAAGTTAATCAAAAATTTCTAACTCCCCAAGACCCCATGCACTGAGATGTTTCCTATGGTGTTACTTCCAATAGTATATAGTTTAAAAGCAACCTATTACACCAAAAGTAGAAGAATGACTATATAAATTACAATACAACTGTACTGTAGAATACTAGTGGTTCTTAACTTTGAAATCACCCTTTCATCAACTCATAGGTATGCATCTGTAATCCATTCCTACGTCTTGAAAACATATGTAATTTGAAATAATTTAAAAATATTTGTTAAGTATACTTTTATCTGATACGATCTCCAGTCATAAAAAACAATTTTGAGGAATGATGAGATTATGAGTGATTTTTATTCTTTTCCCCAAAGTGCCACATTTCTGTTTTTCAATAACCTGAAAAATTAAGGACTTTAAAAATCATTGCATTTTTCACAAAACAGAAAAATGCTCATTGTCAATTTTAAGTGGTAACAATCAGGCTATAAAATGATATGTATAATATCTCAATTTGGTTCAAATCCATTAGGAAAATATTTCTTCAGGGAGTAATACTTCAAATTGTTAACATTAGTTGTTTCTCAGTAGCATGAATTACATTTTTCTCACAATAAATACATACTATTTAAGAAAATCTGAAAAATAAAAATATATAGAACAAATCACCCACATCCCACTGTATATACATGTGTGCATATATACATATCTATATGCCTAATACACATGTACAGAAAAACACAAATATGTACATTTTCCTCATATACATCTAAGATTATTTACTTGTATGGTTTGAATCCTTAACATTATTGCATGTACATTTTCCCATGCTATTTTCTTATTTATGCTTGTCTTTATTGTCTATATTGTTCACCAATTAGATCACATTAGAAATTTTTAAGAAATAAATGTAACTCCACCAAACTTGAATACTTCTTCCTCTTGCTTTCATTTAAAAGCATCCATTTACCCTGTCTCTCTTACATATGCCAATCTATGAAATGCTTTCTAATAATTCATACTTACTCTCTTCCATAATACTTTGGTCTGTTTTCTACCTATTGGGAAGGGAAAAAAAGGCATATTTGTAAAAATGCAAACATGCAGAACATAATTCAACATTTTGTGCATGTGACAAACTAAAGCATATATTAAAAAAAGAATTCAAATAACAGAGTATGCAGTCCCAGTTCTACCAGTAGGTTACCTGTGCCATTTGGACTGGTCACTTCATCTCTCCAGACCTATTTCTTATTTATAAAATGCTGTGTATGTAGTTGGACTAAACTATCTTTAATTTCTAGAATCTAATGAGCTGAAAAAAATTTCACTTTATTCAAGAGTGAACATAACACCCCAAAACATATAGCCACAATTGTGACACACTCAATTGTAGCTTTCTCCCCCATCCTCCCCTGCTATTCCTCTCCCTCTTGCTCCAGACTCTCCATTCTGTTAGCATCTCCATATACTCTTGCCCTTCTGTTCTCCCATCATCTCTTCCCTCACCACAGCTTGTCAGGGCATGTGTGCTGGCTATAGCTAAGAAAAGCCCCAGCAAGATAAATGCCCAGGAATTTTCACAGGAAGATAGAGGGCATGTACTCCATTCATTCAAAATACACTCACTGAACAGCAAATATGTGACAGGCATTGTTCTACCTGCAGGGACACATTACTATATAAGACCAAAATTCTTTTGGCACTTACATTCTAATAGTGACAGACAGATAATAAAGAAGTTTAAAAAACAAAATAGAAAGTAGTAGTAAATACTGTAATGAAAATAGGAGTGAGTAACAAAAGGGAAGACTAGTGAGGTACTTATTAAGCTGGGTGGTTAGCAAAGCTCTCTCTGAGATGACATTTAAACTGGGTCCTGAATGACAAGATGCCAACTCTGACTACAAAATCATAGGAACAGCAAAAAGGCTTTTCCCTAGTAGGTACTTTGATGACACCACGTACTATGTTATTGAGCTCTTGCTATTTGCTATGCATTTTAGTTACATTTAAAGATCACTGAATCTTCAAAATAAGAGGAATTATTCTACTTTGTCTTTATGAAATAGTACTATCATCCTCATTTATTTTTCTTGGCAAAATTCACCTTTTCTTTTAAATGTACTTATAATTAACAAATAAAAGGGGTATGTGTGGTGTATTATGGTATATGGCATGATGTGATATTTGTATATATTGTAGAATGGCTAAAACAAGCTAATTAACACACACATTACTTCACATACTTATTTTTTTGTGGTTAGAACACATAAAATTCACCCTCAGCAATTTTCAAGTATATAATACATTGTTATTAACTATAGTCATTAAGTTGTACAATAGATCTCTTGAACATATTCCTCCAACCTAAACAAAATTTTGTATCCTTTAACCAATATCTCCTGAATTCCCACCCCAACCACGTTCTTTCCTTCTCCTTCCCTCTGCCACTGATAACCACTATTTTACTTCTTGCTACTACAAATTCAACATTTTTAGATTCCACAAGTGAGATCATGCAGTATTTGTCTTTCTGGGCCTGCCTTGTTTCACTTAACATAAATAAAGTCCTCTAAGTTCATCCCTGTTGTTGCAAATGACAGGACTTCCTTTTGTATTCAATTTGAAATAAACAGTATTCCACTGTATACTGAAATAGAATATACAGTATTCCATTATGTATATATACACCACATTTTCTTTATGCATTCATTAACTGATGAACACTTAGGTTGGTTCCGTATCTTGGATGCTATGAACAATGCTGCAATGAACATGGGAGTGCAGATACTTCATCAACATATTAATTTCATTTCCTTTGGGTATATACCAACTAGTGAGATTGCAGAATCATGGTAGTGGAGAAACTGAGCATCCGAGAGATTACAAAACTTATTCAAGGTTACTTGTTCAAACGTTGGGGCTCAAGGCACAACTGGGATTCTTAAGAATGGCAAAAAGGGAACACGCCCTCTGTCAACTATATTTAACACTGACTCATGTGAATTTGGTTAAACATGGCAGTTCCCAAAGCAACTCAAAGCCTGTCTTTTCAGTGATCTTCTCCCTTAGTTCTGCATACAGCTTGCGGCCAAGTCTGGTATTGTTTTCAGCAAACTTGATATATTTACTCACAGCATAGAAAAACTTTTGTTTCAATAAAAAATTGTTCATCATCTATAGCAGTGATCCCCAACATTTTTAGCACCGGGGACTGGTTTTGTGGAAAACAAATTTTCCATGGACCGGGGCAGGGGTGGGGGTATAGTTTCAGGATGATTCAAGCAAATTTCACTTACTGTGCACTTTATTTCTATTATTATTATATACTCACCATAATGTAGAATCAGTGGGAGCCCTGAGCTTGTTTTCCTGCAACTAGACGGTCCCATCTGGGGGTGATGGGAGACAGTGACAGATCATCAAGCACTGGATTCTCATAAGGGGCATGCAACCTAGGTCCCCTGGCATGTGCAGCTCACAATAGGGTTCGTGTTCCCATGAGTCTAATATGGCCGCTGATCTGAGAGGAGCCAGAGCTCAGGCAGTAATGTGAACAACAGGGAGTGGCTGCAGATGAAGCAACACTGGCTCACCTACCACTCACCTCCTCCTGTGCAGCCCGGTTCCTAACAGGCCACAGAGTGGTACTGGTCCATGGCCTGGGGACTGGGGACACCTAATCTATAGCATACCCTACTGGCTTATCAGATTCTAGCCCAGTGCCTTGTGTCTGAGCTATTCTGGTACTGCCTAAGTTGTAGGTAACTAATAGATACATTTTTTCCTGCATATTGGTGGTTGAACTGACTTTTCCCCTACCCTCTCTCCGAGTGGAAAAACTAGTTTTGTCTCCATGTGCAATTCATCTCAATATTCCTTGACTCCATATAAGAGTTTTTGGCATTTTCCTTTCAACTGATTATAACATCTGCCTAGTTTTCTCATATCTTATGAGTAAAATAAATTTTTAACATGCGTTCATTTTCATATCTATAGGAGAGTCATGATTTTAACTTTTTTTTTTTTTTTTTTTTTTTTTGAGGCGGAGTCTCGCTCTGTCGCCCGGACTGGAGTGCAGTGGCCAGATCTCAGCTCACTGCAAGCTCCGCCTCCCGGGTTTACGCCATTCTCCTGCCTCAGCCTCCCGAGTAGCTGGGACTACAGGCGCCCGCCACCTCGCCCAGCTAGTTTTTTGTATTTTTTAGTAGAGACGGGGTTTCACCGTGTTAGCCAGGATGGTCTCGATCTCCTGACCTCGTGATCTGCCCGTCTCGGCCTCCCAAAGTGCTGGGATTACAGGCTTCAGCCACCGCGCCCGGCCGAGAATTAATTTTCTATAGCATTATATGATAAAATGTTACTCAAAAGAATCATTTAGCAATGTCCTTTCCAACTGAAAATATGAAGATGCTCAGTATTTACTCTAGAGGAAGATATATATGTACATGTACACATGAAAACGTGAATAGGAATGTTCTCACTTCATAGTCATTTTTTTTCTTTTTTTTTTGAGACGGAGTCTCGCTCTGTCACCCAGGCTGGAGTGCAGTGGCCGGATCTCAGCTCACTGCAAGCTTCGCCTCCCGGGTTTACACCATTCTGCCTCAGCGTCCCGAGTAGCTGGGACTACAGGCACCCGCCACCTCGCCCGGCTAGTTTTTTGTATTTTTTAGTAGAGACGGAGTTTCACCATGTTAGCCAGGATGGTCTCGATCTCCTGACCTTGTGATCCGCCCGTCTCGGCCTCCCAAAGTGCTGGGATTACAGGCTTGACATAGTCATTTTTAAAATGGGGCAGTCAGACATGGTGGCTCATACCTGTAATCCCAGTACTTTGGGAGACCAAGGTAGGAGAACTGCTTGAGGCCACAAACTCAAGGCTAGCCTAGCAATATAGCAAGACCCCCATCTCTACAAAATATTTAAAAAAATTTTTTGGTGGTGGCACGTGCCTGTAGTCCTAGCTAGTCAGAAGGCTGAGATGAGAGGATTGTCTGAGCCCAGGAGGTTGAGGCTGCAGTGAGCCATGATCACATCACTGCAGTCTCAGCCTGAGTGACAGAGTAAGACCCTGTCATTCATTTATTCATTAATTCACTCATACATACATTAAAAAATAGAAATATTTTAAATATACACCAATAGGGCAATAACTAACTTGATTTATAATATAAATAATATACACAGTTTGAAGGAATAATGTAGATCTATCGGGACTAACATGGCAAAATCATTAAGACAAACTATTGAATACAAACATAAATTATGAAATAACAATACAGAATGACACCATTTAGGAAAAAGCACATACACAAATGATATGTATTTATGGCACAAATAGAGATCTAGAAGTATGCATACCTGCATACCAAATTCAAATTGTTACCTCAAGGAAAGTGGGTAGAGAACAGACCTGAGGGGGCCAAGGAAAAGGCATAAAAGGAACTTCAATTTTGACCATAATATCATAACTATTAAAGAAAAATGTATTTATACATTAATTATATACCTAATATCACCTTTAACAATATAAATTAAGATTAGCTTTTGTGTAACCTAATATCGAAGCTTGAGACACATTAGAATGGGGTCTCCCAACATTTTGAGAAGAGATCATGGCCTTTCCTTCAAATCATGAGATCTTTGCAGGTAGTTGAAGGTGTATGGCACTGAAGTTAAAGGAGAGTTTTTGAAAATACTCTACTTACCAAGGAAAATCCTGGGCGAGTACAAATAAGCGGTGACAGTAGTGAGACTGGTGGCTGCAAATGGTGTGGCAATCCACTACATTTCCCAATCCAGGAGAAATACTGATTATTTATTCAGTAGTCCTACAGTAAGTCCATAATCTGCTTCCATTAATTGCCTACGTAATCATCTTTGGAAAACAATTGATTATGGCCTTATGTTACTAAATAATTATTTGCTTTACCCAAAATAATTTTGAATTAAAGGAAATTAGGTAAGCACTGATAATTAAGAGCATTTTATATATAATGAGCACTGTATCAAAAATAAAATTCACACACCAATTTCATCTTTTCTGTATTTTTATAATTGAAATGTCAATCAGAACTTAAGTTTAGATTTTTCTTCCTCTCATGTCTAGATAGTAAAGGGGATCACAATACACTACCCTAAAACATGGTACATTGGCATAAGAATTATTTTAGCTGGGCGCTGTGGCTCATACCTGTAATCCCAGCATTTTGGGAAGCTGAGGCAGGCGGATCATGAGATGGAGACCATCCTGGCTAACACAGTGAAACCCTGTCTCTACTAAAAATACAAAAATCAGCCAGGCATGGCATGATGGCGGGTGCCTGTAGTCCCAGCTATTCGGGAGGCTGAGGCAGGAGAATGGCGTGAACCCGGGAGGCAGAGCTTGCAGTAAGCTGGGATCATGCCACTGCATTCCAGCCTGGGCAACAGAGCAAGACTCTGTCTCAAAAAAAAAAAAAAAAGAATTATTTTAAACTGAAGGCAATTTAGAAACATCAAACATAGATGCTTTCTGTACTCTCCCTTTCTGTCTAAAAACATAGCATAAATTCCCTTTTGTAAAAGAAATTTACATTTGTAAAGAAACGTAAAGATATACTCTTCTACCATACTAGGAAGAGGAAACCAACTCCAGAGACAATTCTAATCTCCTGAGATGACCTGAGTCTGCATAACAAACCTTACTAAAAATCCTTATTTATCACATATTTCCTTCCCACAACTTACCACCCTGCCAAGCCCAAATCCCCTTTTCTTTGTCTAGTCTCTTATCTCTATCACCCTTTGTTAAAATGGCATATAACCCCCAAGTCTAACTGCCTCCTTGGTGTTTTCACTTATTTTCTGTGAGATCCCGCTCTCCATGTGCATATGAAATAAACCTTTTCTCCTGTTAATCTGCCTTTTGTCAGTGTAGTCCAAAAATCACAGCTACTGAACCTAATAGGGTAGAGAAGTTTTTCTTCCTCTACAATAGCATTTAGATGTTTTGCTGATGTCTAAGGTATGATTACTTCAGTGATTTGGAATCGTCTTTTCAAACTCAGAGACAATATAACATTACTTGGATAATTAAATTAAGGAATTCATACTATAAAAATGATTATTAATAACCCCAAATTAGTTTACTTGCAAATACATCAAATGAGGAATTTCAAGTGTTACATGCTATAGGAAAAACATCTTTATGTTTACACAAACATTTATATGCTTGTTACTAAGTTTTATAAATTAATAAGAAACTATTTACAGACTAAAACTGGTTGAACTCAATGTAACTAAGATATGTTTTAAAATGAGTACTTGTATTGAATTATATGCTTCGCTTTCTCCAATTTTCTGTATTTAGTAGTTAACATTTTTTCATAATACCATAAAATGGGTAGGAAAAATGAGAAGAGAAGAAAAATGATTTCTAACTGAAAATAAAAGGTGCCTATAAAATGTTTTACCACACAAACAAACAAACAAAAATCCTAAGGTCTCCAGCCACCTAAATGGACTCCCTCTTGACCAAACGGGGCCCCAAAGAAACCTGAAAAACTGAATTTCTAGCCATGATGGGAAGAGATGTTGGACACGCCTCCTCATACCCCCCTCCCTTTTGGTGTTTAGGCACAACTGACCAGCATTAACATTGAAATAGAGATCATAAGGCTGACAACACAGACGGTGGCAATAAGATACCAAATTCCAATCCAGCTCTGGTATGGTATCATATGACAGCAGATTCTAAAGGAGATACAAATATTTTATCCCAAAATATATTTCTTTGACATATTTTGAAAAGGCCCTGCAAAGCCATCCCTTGTGGGAGAATTTGCAACTGTGGAGAATTTCCATTAATACATCCAGGCCTTCCCTTTCTAGGTCTTTCCTGGACCTAGGAGTGATTAAATGAGAATGTGACACCTTTAAGGTCTAAAAGAGACATTTACCATCTTTTCTCTCCAAAAGCTACTATCCAGAGGCTTCATCTACATAACAAGAACCTTGGTCTCCACAACTCCCTCTACCTTAACTCAAGCATTTCTTTCTATTGACTTTAAGTCTTTAAGCAAAGTTTAACTCTTTCAACCAATTGCCAATCAAAAAATACCTGAATCCACCTATGACTATAACACTTCAAGATATACTACCTCTTTAGGCTGAACCAATGTTCTTCCATGTATGGATTTATTATTTTACCCATAATTCCTGTCTCCCTAAAATGTATAAATGTGAACTAACCCAACTGCCTCAGGTACATTTTCTCACAAGCTCTTGAGAATGTTCTCTGAGCCTTAGTTACTCATATTGGCTCAGAATGAATTTTTAAATATTTTACAGTGTTTGGTTTTTCTGTTAACAATAACATGGTTTACATAAATGTTATACGCTATTTCACTGGAGAAAAAAACCTTTAAGTTAATCTACCATTATTGAATGTGGCATAAAATACATAGTACAATATAGGAATTCAATAAATAACTGAACAGCAGATCATTTTACAATATTTAAAATATCAATGAAATTCATTAAATTAACATTTACTGTGCAGTTTTACCCACAATGAACTACTTTCATTTTCTTTTTCTTTTGTGAGACAAGGTCTTACTCTGTCACCCAGGCTGGAGTGCAGTGGGGATCACAGCTCACTGCAACCTTGAATTCTGGGGCTCAAGCAACCCTCCTAACCTCAGACCCCTGAGTAGCTGGGACTACAGGCACATGCCACCACACCAAGCTGATTATTTTTTAAAATTTTGTAGAGATGGGTGTGAAAGAAAAACAAATTATCAGGACCCCCAAATCACTAAGCCAAAGGGAAAAGTCAAGCTGAGAACCGCATCAGGCAAACCTGCCTCCCATTTTATTCTCTTGACTTTCACTCTGGCAATGTAAATTGATAGCTTATTTTCACAAGTACTGGACAGAGGACAGAACTTCAACTCATCCCCGTGCCAACCTGAGACAAATGCATGTCTGACTGCTTCCTCTGATGGAAAAATGCAGATTCACTGAGCTAGACAAAGGCCTAAGTGACTATTGCCCTATCCTCCCTCACAAGGTAAATTGTGTATTTGGCGAAAGTCTGATCAAAGACTCAAGAATGCAACCATTTGTCTCTTGTCTACCTACATATTTTTGAAATTCCTTCCTCCTTCCTCAGTATCTGCCCTTTCCCCTTTAAATACTGATGCCCTCACAAACATCTTTAGAGAAAGGCACAGACTCCTGCCTCCCAAGCACACGACCTTAACTCTGTCAAAATAAACTTTCTAAATTAATTAAGACCTGTCTCAGATACTTTTGGTTTACATGGGATTTTGCCACATTGCCAAGACTGGTCTTGAACTCCTGGGCTCAAGCAATCCTCTTGCTTTGGCCTCCCAAAATGTTATGATTCCCGGCGTGAGCCACCATGCTAGGCCTATTTTCCTCATACATAAACATTTTAATCTAATTCACTACATTATATTTTTTCAAATTAAAGTCTGACTTCTTATATTTTATTTTCATCAAAGACAATAAAAGTTTTTTTAATGTAGAAGTATTTTGCTCTCCACAGGAAATTTGAAAACAGTAGAAATAAGCAATAAAAGTATTATAAATGTTAATTCCCTTCTCTTCTCCCCAACAATGTTATTTCTTTTAGTAAGGAAACTTTTCCATGGCTACAGTTCAAGACAGTAGTCCAAAACAAAAAAAAAAAAAACAAAAAAAAAACCCCAAAAAACCACAACAAAATTCTGCAGGTAATGCCACTAAAACATTTATAAAATTTCAAAAATGTTTAACGTTGTTCTTGCCTACAGCAGTAGTGATCTGGTCAGAAATCAAAGGAACCATTAATCTTCTTTGTTCACCCTGTGAAAAATGATACACATAGGCTGGCAATTTAGCATTTTAAATCTAGTCTGGAAGTCTATATGATGCTTCTTAAAAGCTAGCACATTACATACATAAAACAATATGACTACACTGGCAAAATAATACTTTTTTTCAGGTAACAATCTAGAGAATATGCATATAAAGATTATACAATAAAAAATAAATATTCTCAACTGAAGATCTGGTTCTGCATTGTACTTCAAAATGGCTCAGTTGTCTGGAGAGGGAGAAAGGGAAAAGGAAGAACAACATGCACTTCATATTTGCTATTGACAGAGTTATATTCCAAATTAAAGGCTAGTAAGTCAGTCAGCATTCAACTCTAGCTTTGGATCTATTTTAATTTCTTATACTAAAGTAAGGAAGGAGGAAGGGCAGGGAGGAAGAGAAACAGAAGCCACTGCTACTGCCTCGTGGCTTAGGAAAATAATCATAGTAATTCTATATATATACTGCTATCATATTTTAAATCAAAATTAGAACTGAATAACAATCTTTACAAGTTTCTTATAAATTATTCATCATATTAAGATACAGTTATATTTAAGTGAAAAAATCAAAGTAAGGGATCTGTTGTTTAAAGAGAATTCACAAAGAAAAATTATGACTCATACATATATAAAAATAAACACGTTAAAAGTTTAATTGTAATCATTAATGAGAGGATCAGGCAGATGATACAACCAGTTCAAAAGATAATCTGAAGAACAGACACATTTATAAATTAGAAATTTTGAAATGAATGTGCAAATAAGGGCAAAATGAGTTTTTCCACAATGGTATGCATGGCAGAGGTATATGACTGAACCTTTGCTGAACAAGGCAAAATGTACATGTCTATAAATGCATTACCACCAGTTATCTACAAGTTACAGAGTTTAAAATAAGCCAAAGCCAATGAAAGACTAGAATCAGATAACCTGGGAAAACGTGCTGCATGCAGACAATGCAGTTTTCCATTGAAACACATATTTTCACTATGTTTTCTAAATTATTTTTCTCACTGCACTTTAAGCCATAGAAAATATCAATATGGTAACACCTAAGCTTCAACTTACAATAAATCAATAAAGTTTAAACTTACAAAATCTTCAAGAAAAAACTGAGTAACAGCAAAGTGGAGGAATACTTATCAAAGAGCTACATAGAGTTGGAAGTGACTTATAGGGGAAAAATCAGGAAAATGAGAATCTGATATGTTATGAAATGTACACAGACTGTTTTACTTTTATTACTCCATTTGTAGCAAGGCAGACTTTCAGATACCTGCCTTCCTAACTCAGTGCTATAGCATTCTAGTTACCAGTACTAGAAATGCAGCTTGTTTTCCATTGTGTTTTCCATTTTCTCAAAGAAAACCATTAACCTTCAGCATGCCAAGTAAGTTAGCTCACTATGATCAAATTTTACTAATTCAATAAAGAATACTTACAGTTTTTTCTTTAATACTCTATAAATACTACTTAATAACTTGCAAAGGCCAGACATGGTGGCTGATGCCTATAATCCCAGCCCTTTGGGAGGCCAAGGTAGGCAGAATACCTGAGGTCAGAAGTTCAAGACCAGCTGGGCCAACATGGTGAAATCTTGCCTCTACTAAAAATACAAAAAATAGCCGTGCATGGTGGTACATGCCTGTAGTCTCACCTACTCAGGAGGCTGAGTCATAAGAATCACTTCAACTCAGCAGGTAGAGGTTGCAGTGAGCTGAGGTCGCGTCACTGCACTCTAGCCTGGGTGACAGAGTGAGACTCTATTTCAAAAAAAGGAAAAAACTTGAGAAAAAACCTTTGCGAAAAACTCAGCTTCTTAAGATTACTTTTTTGGTTTTCAGTTTTCAAAAACTCAGACTGCATTAGAAAAGGATAATACGTAAGTTTGATAATTCAAACGTCTTTGTATTCACTATTTTCCTACCTTAGATTCAAGGAACCAGTAGTGGTTAAGGTGTGGAAACTACTAATCTGTTTATTTAACAGTTAACTGGTAGAGAAGTTCCTTTTGGAATTGTCACAGTGATCTTCAGTTTTACAAATGTGTGTCTACATTAGTATACTACAGACTTTTACTCCAATGCATATCTTACTACTTGTTTGTGAACTCTGATGTGTGTTTTCCTCTTAGTGATGGGGTAGTCTCTCTATGGAAAGTGGCTATAAATTCAAGCCCGGCCCTAACAGGGTTCCAGGGGAAGTGGTCATGGATGTGCATAGCTTGTCTTTCACAGGATGCTTTTTTATCCAGTTGATGGCCTAATGCCTAAGTCTCGAACCTATGACCAGGTGTCCCTCTCACAGGAAACTTGTTTATACCAGCAGATACACTTGTGGCTCTTGTCTGACCTGTGTCCAATTTATTTCTCCCAAGATAGCCACTTTCTAGGAGAGCCCTGACCAGGAGGAGAATCAGGTATGGATATGTCAGGTGAGACACAGAGAAGGAAACACAAAAAAACAAAGTGCATGACATAACAGAAGCAGTGTATTACTTGGTGATTATTGCAGAGAAGAGGACAGCACACCTCAAAATGCCAGAAAAGTGAGGAAGCCACCTGCATGCTCAACCAGCAGGTGGGATCACAAGAGAGAAAGGAAGAGATCAAAGCACTTTATTACGGCCCAGGGTGTTACCAGCGGGCTTACAGAAAGCAGGCATGAGCTCCATGGAGTCATGCTATGACTCAGAGGTGGTCAATGAGACATATCTAGGCAGCCCATGCAGGCTATGGGGGTTAGAGGGGGCAAGTCAAGCAGGCTGCACCTAGCTGGCCCGAAGGGAGGTCAACAAAGGAGGCTGCATAAGGCAAATATCTGGATCGGCAACATTAAGAAACTGGCAGGAGGTAGGGAAATAGAAACTGTGTCAGGGGTGACTAAGCCCTGTTTCTGGTATGAAAAAGTCCAACTTAATATTCAAGATGGATGCCTAGGTAATAATTATAGGAATTTACTACAGCTAAATTTTAAACAGGAGCAAAAGATAGCACTAAAAGATCACTTCAAAAGAAATATATAGCAAAAAAAAAAAAAAAAAAAAAAGCCTTTGAGTGATAGGATGATTTTTAAATAAATGGTTGGTTTCAATAATTCACAGCTATCACTCAGCATTCATATAAAAAGCTTCTATCTGCAAAGCATATTATAAGTGTTAAATAACAGATTATCACAATACCAAGATATATAAGCATGTGAATCTTTATTTTTTTTTTTGGAACCAAAATAGGCTGTGTGAGCACATAGTGCAACCAGTGGCCAAACTCTAATTTCAATTAGAGTGCTTTCCTCCCACTCCTGTGCCAAACTCAATGCTCCCACTGAGCAGAACATGTCCTCTACAAAGGACTAAGTATAAAACAAGCACACTGTACCTCCCATCCATTCAATTAACAAGTCTTTATTAAGCACCTACTATGTGTCAAGCACTGTTCCAGGAACCTGGGAAATACTGATAAACAAAACAGACCAAAATCTCTACCTGCATGGAGCTTCCATTCTAGTAAGGGAAAATAGCAATAAATAATAAGTAAGTGAACTATATAGTATGTAACAAAAGGAAAAAGTGTTGTGAAGACAAGACAAAGTAGAACAGGAAAAGACTGGGAATGCTGGGGGGATGATAAAGTATAATTCTTAACATAGTGGTCACAATGGGCCTCGCTGGGAAGATTTGAAGGATATGAACGAATGAGTCAAGTGTGTATCAGAGAGAACATTCCAGGAAGAGGAGTCAGTGGGAGGGCTGAGAAAGGATCACACCTGCTGTATCTGAGGAGCATGAAGACTGGTGGGGCTGAAGCAGAAAGGGGGCAGGGAAGAGGAGGCAAGGAAGTAGTAAGACATGAGTTAGAGAGAACCTTATAAGGCATTGTGAAGGTTTGGCTTTTACTCTGAGTGAAAGGGAAAGCCAATGGAGAGTTCTGAGCAGATGAGTGACATGAGCTGACTGTGGTTTCAAAAAGATTACTCTGTGCTGGGAATAGACTATGAGGGGAAAGATCAGTTAAGAACTAGCTCAGTAACTCTCCTGAGGGATTACTGTGTGGTAAGGTAGGATAATTTACTATCACAAATCAACCTAAATATATAACTATACACAACATAAGTTTATTTCTTGTTTATATAACATTCCTGTATATGTACTCAGGTTGGCAAGACAACCATCCTACATCCATATCCCCTCCATCTTGTAGCTACACCATCTCCTTGTGGAGATGTTTTTATCTGAATGCAAGCAGGATTTAAGTTGGCAAAAAGTTTTAATGGGTCCAGCATTAAAGTTAATGTCTGTTCCACTAGAGAAAACTGCCAAATTGACATAAGTACCTAAAAGAGGCTGGGTAAATTTAGGCTAGCCAGGTTTCCAAAGAAAGGAAGACTGGATTTTGCTGAGTATCTCACAGTTTCCACAGTTCATCCTCAATTGGTAGCCATGAAAACAGGTAACCACTAAAAGTTAGTGATACGGTTTTAGATCTGTGTCTCCACCCAAATCTCCTGTTGAACTGAAATCCCCAGTGTTGGAGGTGGGGACTGGTGGGAGGTGATTGTTGATTGGATTGGGGGGTGGATTTCCCTCTAGTATTGTTCTTGTGATAGAGTTCTCACAACATTTCGTTGTTTAAAAGTGTGTGGCGCCTGCCCCCTCTCTGTCTTCCTCCTGCTATGGCCATGTGAAGATGCCTGCTCTGGCTTTGCCTTCCACCACAAGTAAAAGTTTCCTGAGGCCTCCCCAGCCATGCTTCCTGTACAGTCTATGGAACTATGAGCCAATTAAACACCTCTTTTCTCTATGTATTACCCAGTCTCAGGCATTTCTTTATAGCAATGTGAGAACAGACTAATACAGTTAGGATTCTGGACATATTCTGAAGGTGGACCCAATATGATTTCCTAATTTTGATCTGGGCAACTAGAATTAAGTAACTGCCATCAATTGAAATATGGAAGGCTGTGGTAATAGAAAGTTCTGTTCTGAACACGCTATTTCTGTTTGAGATGTCTATTAGGCATACGAGAGGGGATGTAGAGTAGGAAATTGGATATGTGTGTGTGTGTGTGTGTGTGTGTGTGTGTGTGTGTGTGTGTTTGGGAGAAAGGACTGGACATATAAGGAAATGTAAGTCACATTAAAACCTGAAACTGGTAAGATCATAATAAAGTAAATATAGGTAGAGAAGAAAAGAGGAGAGGTTTGGGGCACCCCAAAATCAAGAGATCAGGTTGAAGTAGCACGAGAGAAATAGACTGTGGGGCAAGAGAAAAAACAAAAGAATGTAGTATCCTGGAAACGAAGTAAGGAAAATGTATCAAGGAGGAGAAGGTCATCACTTGTATCAGATGCTCCTAATGGGATGATGAGAGAAAAACCAACTATTAGATTTGTATGTATGTGGAAGTCAGTGCTGACCTCACCAAAGCAGTTCTGCTTGGAGTGGCAGTTGGTAAAGCAGTTCTGCTTGGAGTGGCAGACAGCAAGTACAGACAACACTTTGAAATACTTTCTACAAAAGAAAGCAAAGAAATTGAGCGAGGCAAATAGAGAAAGCAGGGTCAAGAGAACTTTTTAAGATAGGAGAAATAATAGGATATTTGTGGGCTGACAAAAACGATCTTGTAGAAAGGGAAAAGCTGTCGATGGTGGAGGAAAGGACAGAATTGCCAGGATTACATCTTTAAGCAGATGAGAGGAAATGAGGTTCAGTGTAGTGAAGAGCTGGCTATCTTCTATGAGGATAAGCAAGAATGCAGAACATACAGACACAAACGCTGATGGTTGGGTGGATGTGATGGTGGGAGTTTGTGGAAGTTCCCTTCTGATGGCCCAGGCAACAGAGCAAGATTCTGTATCTTAAAAAGATACTAAAAGTAAAGACAAAAAAAAAAAAAAAAAAAAAGGCAGGAGTAAAGTAGGATACAAAATTATGAGCTGAAAATTAGGAGAGGGAGTCAGGTATCAGAGCAGTGGTCCCCAACCATTTGGCACCACGTACCAGTTTCGTGGAAGACAATTTTTCTACAGACCGGGGTCAGAGGTGAGGGGATGGTTTTAGAATGATTCACGCACATTACATTTAGTGTGTACTTTATTTCTATTATTATTACATTGTAATATATAATGAAATAATTACATGACACATCATAATGTAGAATCAGTGGGAGCCCTGAGCTTGTTTTCTTGCATCTAAACAGTCCCACCTGGGGATAATGGGAGACAGTGACATATCATCAGGCATTAGATTCTCATAAGAAGTATGCAACCTAGATCCCTTGCATGGGCAGTTCACAATAGGGGTCCCACTCCTATGAGAATCTAATGCCACTACTGATCTGACAGGAGGCAGAGCTCAGGCAGTAATGTGAGCGATGGGGAGTAGCTACAAACACAGATGAAGCTTCACTAGCTCACTTGCCTGCTGCTCACCTCTTGTTGTGGTGCCCAGTTCCTAACAGGCCACAAGACGGTACCAGTCTGTGGCACGGGGTTTGGGGACCCCTGTATTAGAGGTTTGAGAAGAGAGAAAGAGGTTTGAGAAAGACATGAATAAAGGCAGTACAGGGAGCATTAAGTACCAACTTGAAGTTCAGAAATTCCGAAATATTTCATTGTCCTCCAGCCATACTGTTACTTGGCAGAAGGTACAGAATAGGCAGAGATAGCAATAGGGTTGCAGTTTTGCCAAGCAAGTATGACATGAGAGAAGATTAGGAGAGTCGACTGGTTCCTGAAAATCTACTAGACTCCCATGCAACCCATGACCATCTTGTCACCAAGTCCTGAGAATTCTACTGCTTTAAATATTCCCGTTTCCTAATCCCTCTTGACTATTCTCAGAACCAGTGTCTTGTAGGTTCTTTCCACTTATCATAAGGACTATCATAATAGCCTCCTAAACCAGTCTTTTTGTCTCTAAAATATCCATCCTATTCCCTGCAGCCAGATGTTCTTTCTAAGCCTAATCAATCTTGTTTTTCTCCTGCTTAAAATACTTTCACTTCTATAGTCTAAACTCTAAGCTTAGGACATAGAACCCTTCATTACTAATGCCTGGTTAGCTTTCCAGACTTATCTTTTACCACTCTCCCACAAGTACTCTGCCCTTGGCCAGAGGAGCTGCATATATATGTATCAAGGTAAGTACTACCAACTCTGCACTTCAATGCTAAGTAAAGGTTGAGCTACTGCTCCATTCCCCACCTAGACTGGAAGCTTCTTCAGGACAGGGATCTTGCTTTATTTGACTTGAAACCTGAGGGCCTGGGAAATGGTAGCCCCTCCAAGAATGCTGATTGAATGAACAAATACATACATGTGACAGAAAGAACCAGAGCATCTCTAACAGATATAGGTATTAATGCACACATTTTGTAAGCCATATTATAAGAACATTGTATTGAAAAATAAATTAGACAAAGATATCTCATTCATTCATTTCACTCTACAAGCATTTAACAACCTATACTACACACCAGTCAGCATACCTAGGTGCTGAACATAATCTGCTTGCGGGAGACGAGTAAAATGATTACAGTCAATTTCCTACTTCTATAAGTAGGTCTGAAGAAAAACATTTTTAAAACATGTGTTGGCCTGGCACGGTGGCTCACACCTATAATCCCAGCACTTTGGGAAGCTGAAGCAGGAGGATTGCTTGAGCCCACAAGTTCAAGACAAGCCTGGGGAACATAGTAAGACCTTGTCTCTACAACAAAACAAAACAAAACAAAACAAAAAAACCAGGCATGGTGGTGCACACCTGCAATCCCAGCTTCTCAGGAGGCTGAGGTAAAAGGATCACTTGAGCCTGGCAGCGCAAGGCTGCAGTGAGCTAAAATTGGGTCACGGCACTCCAGCCCGGGCAACAGAGCAAGATTCTGTACCTAAAAAAAATATTAAAAGTAAATAAAAATAAAACATGTGCTACCAAAATACATACTCAGTATTCCTCTAATTGGTATTGTAATTAGAATTTGAATACAGTGTAAATTGTGTAATTTTATCTACATTTCTCATTACATTAATAGCACTGACTTGCGTTTCCGTACATTTTGTCCAGCCTCAGTCTACTTTACCCATTTAGCCTAGAGAAAGACAACCTCATTGTTACTATAATGTGCACCTGTACTCAAAAATGCTATCCAGGCCGGGTGCGGTGGCTCACTCCTGTAATTCCAGAATTTTGGGAGGCTGAGGTGGGCAGATCACAAGATCAGGAAATCGAGACCATCCTGACTAACACAGTGAAACCCCGTCTCTACTGAAAAAATACAAAAAAAATTAGCCAGGCATGGTGGCGGGCGCCTGTAGTCCCAGCTACTTGGGACGCTGAGGCTGGAGAACGGCGTGAACCCGGGAGGCGGAGCTTGCAGTGAGCCGAGATGGAGCCACTGCACTTCAGCCTGGGCGAAAGAGCGAGATTCCGTCTCAAAAAAAAAAAAAAAAAAAAAAAAAAAAAATGCTATCCAAATCCCTGCAATACTATCTTGAAAAATGTATCATAGGGAATAGAAATTTGGTTTTATGTGTTTAAAAAAAAATCACTACATTTCCCACTGTGTGGATAGCAGGAGAAAAAATGCGTCCACTTTGAAGGACCATGTTTAATAACGGTCAGATGCCAAATACACTGTATTAATATCAGTGAACAAAAGATATGGAGCTTCTCTCATATCTCCATCTGAATTAGATAGATAGATTTTATACCTATGTAATAAATAAATATAGTTTATACCTATGTAATTTATACCCGTGTCTACTCGGTCACTCTATATACATACATGTGCATGCGTGCACACGCACACACACACATATATACATTTACTTGAATTCAACCAGGTGCTTAACATGAAATAACAGACTATAAGCTGTGAATAATATGTAAGGATAGTTACAATGTACAAGGAGAGTCAGTCACAGTAAATCCTTTCATTCTGAACAGCATTCCTTGCCCACCAATTTAGTTATTAAAACATGACGGCTAATTTTTGGAGAAAAAAATATAAATATTTTAAAATATTAACAAACATAAAATATTTACAAAAAATTTACATTTTTGTGAAACATAAATATTTCACAAAATATTGTGAAAAGTTAATATAATAAATATTTTTTATATTGCAAAGTGGAAATGATGAATACATTGCTCAATTTAAGTAGGAAAACATCACTTGTACAATTTGCTTTTCTGGTTTTTCAATGCTTTCGTGCCTGCTTTTAACCAAAGGACAGAATACAACTGGTCTAGTTCCTCAGGGGATGGCAGCATTCAATCAATCATAGAGCAAAGGTAAACAAAAAGAAATTATTTTCAGAGACTCTAACATCCATCTATTCCTCCAGTATCTTATTCTATCTTGTGTCTCTGCATCAGGGTGAATCATCAGAAAGCTATCTACTTTGACCACATCAGCTTAGCCCTTTAAAAGTGAGTTCCATTGATTTATCGTACCTTAATGTCATGCCAAATGAATTTTTTTAAAAACAATTTAATTCAGGAAAAACCTGGATCATACTGGCCTTCAGAGTTTTATATACTTTATAACTGTGAAACACTTTTCACGCAATTACATTGATCCTCAATCAGCACTGCAATCTACTGGCATTTTGCTGTTTTTATTTCCTCAACTTTTCTTTATTCTTTTTATTACATCTTCATGTGTGTGGTTTCAAATTATTTTAAGAAAGGAATAATATAGCTATTTTTCAATAAAGATAATAGTCTTACTAATAAATACTTCAGGACTTTCCAAAGTACTGCCAATTTCTCACTTTCAGTTTCTCACATACTTAAAAAGTATATCTGAATACAACATGAAACAAAATGAAACATCTTATTAAATAGCATTTTAAAAATTCCCATTACATGCAAATTATTTAATCATCCTTGATCACAGCATAGTAGCAATGAAAGGCAATAATCAAGTACTTCACACTTATTCTATGCTTACAAATACACAGACTGGAAATCTACATATATCTAAAATGCAACTGGACATTCAAAAGACAATCCCATGCAACTCCTACCTAATTCTCTCAATTGGTTCTCTTTGTAACTATATATTTTCAAAGTTATATTGTGTTTTAAAACAGATGTCACAATGACAAAATCCATTTTAATATTTTTAATCAACAGAAAAATATTTTATTAATTTTCTTTTATTTATTTAATTTTTTTTTTTTTTTTTTTTTGATAAAGAGCCTTCCTCTGTTGCCCAGGCTGGAGTGCAGTGGTGCGATCTTGGCTCACCGCAACCTCCATCTCCAGGGTTTAAGCGATTTTCCTACCTCAGTCTCCTGAGTAGCTGGGACTATAGGCATGTGCCACCATGACCGGCTAATTTTTTGTGTTTTTAGTAGAGATGGGGTTTCACCATGTTGGCCAGGCTAGTCTTGATCTCCTGGCCTCATAATCCACCCACCTCGGCCTCCCAAAGTGCTGGGATTATAGCCGTGAGCCACCACGCCCAGCTGAGAAGTAATTATTTTTCAATAGTGTGTCATCTAGGAAAGTTATTATGATTCCATATTGCCTAATACAGTCCATACTCAAATTTATCCAATTGTACCCAAAATTTATAGCTTTAAAATACATGTATAAAGTTGAGGACCCGATCAACGTCCTTGAATCTGATTGCCATGTCTCTTTAGTCTCCTTTAATTTTATATCATCCCACCACTATTCTGTTTTGTGTGTGTGTGTGATAATGACATTATTTATAAACCCAGGGCAGATGTCTTATGGAATGTATGCACTCTGAACTTGTCCGATTCATACCTTATAGTTAGATTTAAGTTAAAGAGTTTTGGCAAAAATATTATACGGGTGATACTGTGTGTTTCACTGCATCACTTTAGGAGACACATGTCAGTTTGTCCCATTACAGGTAATGCTAAGTTTGACCACCAGATCTCTCCACTATAAAGGTATATTTTTCTCTTTGCAATTAACACATAATTGGTGTTGTCATACCTTAAGACCATGTAAATATCCTGTTCACCTACAGCCTTTCACCCAATGGTTTTAACATCCAATGATTGATGATCCTTGTCTGAAGTCAATCATTAGTGCAAATGAGTGATTTTGTAATTTTATATTTTTTCTACATTTTAAGTGTCATTTCTTCTGTAAAAAACAACTTTATATTTTCCCCTTTTTTCTCTTTGTAACAAAGTGAGTTTTTTTTTTTTTCAATTTTAAAGTACAATTATGGACTTACAAATTCTCTTTCACATAATGTGTTATAATCCATACCTACCATTATTCTTTTGGATGTTCAAATTGTTCCAAGTTTTGAGGGTAGGAAACTTTCAAACAGGCTCCTGTGCCTTTTTGACATGTCCCCATCAGTTTTTGAGCACGTTCTTGCTTTGCGACACAATATGTTCCAGGACCTCTTTGTCCCCCATTAAGAAATCAGGAACTTCTCTAAGGAACATTGCCTCCTTTTGGTAGGAAGCCATATTTGGAACCCAAAATCTAGACCCTGGATATATTCATTCTTACTGGGGCTTCTAGGCCCTTTCCTTGGACTGAGATGGAAAACAAATTTTTAAAATCTATGAGTTAATATTAATGCCACCAATTCAAAACTAATACCACAGTACACTTTCTAATTTCATCCCATTCTCCTAATTAATATCTCCTAAGAACCCTGGTTCCCCCACTCCAGTAAAATTATTTCTTTGCTCTATCCTATATTACAAACAAAATAATTTCAAGCTTACTACACATGTAGTTAAGGATGGGAGTGAGACTTCTCTAAGTCTGTTTTTATATAGTTGTGACTTTTGAACTATGTAAATGTTCACATGTTGAACATCTGATCATCTGCTCCTTATGATAATTGTTTTACTGGTCTCTGGTTGAATCCTTCTGTGCTTCTCTTTTGCAAAAATAAACTATTTTTTTTTCTTTTTTGTGGAGAACAGTATCTCACCATATTGCCAAGCGGGTCTTGAACTCCTGGGTTCAAGCTGTCTTCTCACCTCTGCCTTTTGCAATTTTTGTCCTTAGAATATTTCCCTCTGAGTTTGTACAATCAGAATAATATGTTTAAAAGTTACTTAAGCCAAGAAGGATATGGACAAACGCTCAGTATCACTAAACATCAGGGAAATGCAAATCAAAACCACAATAAGATATTTTATGTCACCCCAGTTAGTATAGCTACTATCAAAAAGACAAAACAAATGCTGGCAAAGATGCAGAGAAAAGGGAATTCATACACTGATGGTGGGAATGCAAATTAATACAGCCATTACGGAAAATGGTATGGAGGTTCCACCAAAAAACTAAAAATAGAACTACCAATCTCATTACTGGGGTTATATCCAAAGAAAAGGAAATCAGTATGTCAAAGAGGTGTCTGTGTTCTCATGTTTATTGCAGCATTTTTCACAATAGCCAAAACATGGAATCAACCTAAGTGTCCATCCACAGACAAATGGATAAAGAAAATGTGGTTTATTTACACAATGGAATACCATTCAGTCATTAAAAAGAATGAAATCCTGTCATTTGCAGCAACATAGATGAACCTGGAAGACATTATGTTGAATGAAATAAGAAAGGCACAGAAAGATGAATACTGCACATTCTCATTCATATGTGGAAGCTAAATAAATTGATCTCACAGAAGATGAACAAGACAGTGGTATCTAGAGGCTGGGAAGGGTAGAGAAAAGAAAAGGATAGGGACACGTTGGTTAATAAATATAAAATTATCCTAGATAAGAGTTACAAATAATTTATTGTATATTTTCAATTAGCTAGAAGAGAGAATTGTGAATGTTTCAACACAAAGAAATTATAAATATTTGAGGTAATGGATATGGAATAACCCTAATTAATCATTACAGTGTATACATGTATCAAAATATTGCTCTGTACTACACAAATACGTACAATTATTATGTGTCAATTTAAAATATAGCTTTTAAAGCAACTTAAAAGGCCAGGTGCCCTGGCTCACACCTGTAATCCCAACACTTTAGGAGGCCACAGTGGGTGGATCCTTTGAGTTTAGGAGTTTGAGAACAGCTTGGGCAACATGGCGAAACCCCATCTCTACAAAAAAAATACAAAAATTAGCCGGACATGGTGGCACATGCCTGTAGTTCCAGCTACTTGGGAGGCAGAGGTAGGAATATCACTTGAGCTTGGGAAGTTGAGGTTGCAGTGAGCCAGATCACGCCACTGGACTCTAGCCTGGGTGACAGAGAAAGACTCTGTCTCAAAAAAATAAAAAGTTAAATAAATAAATAAAAGCTATTTAAGTTAATTTTTTTGGTGATTATGTCGTGAATTTGTAAGGCTCATTTGTTCCTGTTTGTATTCAATTTTAGGGTTTGCTTGTGTGTGTGTGTGTGTGTGTGTGTGTGTGTGTGTGTGTGTGTGTGTGTGTTTTGAGATGGAGTCTTGCTGTGTTGCCCAGGCTGGAGTACAGTGGTACGATCTCAGCTCACTGCAACCTCTGCCTCCCAGGTTCAAGCAATTCTCCTGCCTCAGCCTCCCCAGTAGCTGGGATTACAGGCGCCTGCCACCGCAACCAGCTAATTTTTGTATTTTTAGTAGAGACTGGGTTTCACCATGTTGGCCAGGCTGGTCTTGAACTCCTGACCTTGTGATCTGCCCGCCTCAGCCTCCCAAAGTGCTGGGATTACAGGCATGAGCCATCATGGCCAGCCGGGTTTGCTTTTTAAAAATCATTTTTTCTTTACCTTTTTTTGTTTCAATACATGACCAGTTACATGGGGCAAAACTCACAACTATAAAATCAGAGTTAGAAAAATCTCACTCCCATCCCTATTTCCTCCACAGTGCTCTTCATCCAATCCTTATCATAATTATTTTACTGGTCTCTGGTTTAACCCTTTCTGTGCTTCTCTTTTGCAAAAATAAACTATATCTATAAATACACTTTTCCTTTTTGTGGAGAACAAGCTCTCACTATGTTGCCCAGGCTGGTCTTGAACTCCTGGGAACAAACTGTTCTCACCTGTGCCTCGCTAAGTGTTGAGATTACTGGCATAAGCTGCTTTTCCTGGCCAGACTACATATTTTTTATTTTCTGTTCTTTCATATGAAAAAGGGACCATACTTACTATATCTATATACATTGTATATCTGGAAATCTTTCCATATCAGTACATAGAAATCTTCCTTATTCTTTTTAGTATTCTATTCTATTCAATCCGTCTCCTCTGGACATTTAGGTTTTTTCTGCTATTACTAACAATCCTACAATGAAAAACTTTGAGTATATGTTATTCTATATTTGGACAGGTGGTTCATCAGGATAAATTCCTAGAATTTGGACTGGTAAGTCAAAGGTAGGTGAAGGTATAATTTGGTAGATACTATAAAATTCTCATAAAATTACACTATGTCACATTCCAGTCAGCAACGTAAGTGCCTGTTTCTTCACAGGCTTGCCAATTAAGTATATTCTGAGCTTTTAACTTTTGCCAATCTGCAAAGTAAAAATGATCTCTCTATATATTAATTGGCATTTCTCTTATTATCAATGAAATATGAACATCTTTACATATATTGTCATACATCATAACTTTTTTTTAGTGAACTATCCATATCTTTTGTTCATTTTTAAGATCATAAGTTAAACACTTATTTCAATGTAAAAAAGAATTCAATAATCCTACAATGATGGCTTCAAACTTTGTTCTAAAAAAATGTTAAACAATGAAAAAACAATGTAAGAACTAACGGGAAAGAATACGAACAACCCTTAAAACTGTATGGTCATATTCTATACTGTGTTCCCAACAGTCCACTAAAAAGTGGAAGTTAAATCAAATGAGAAGGATTAAGAAAAATGTATTCAAGTTATAATTTTATGATATCAATTAGTGTTAAGTGGTTTATCTCACAAACAACCAAGTCACTGAAGAAGGTGAAAGTTTGGGAAACAGATGGTTGAGAGACATTTTTTGGTAGCAGTTTCATTACACCCACCTCGCAAGTACAGGTAATTCTTCGAGGATGAGGGGCTTCCTGTTGTAGCTGATACACTGTGAGAAGGTAGAAACAAAAAGTGTCAATGTCCCTTCCATAGAACTTATCAATATATTAGAAATAAAAACCTGGCTGCTTTTTATGTTCACAAGAAAACTGGTATAACCTTATTTATTAAATGGTGTTATGAACAAAACAAGGAAAGTAAACAAAACTACATTTAGTGAAAGCTCAGGAGCAATACAAACAGAAAAATCATAATCCAAATAAGTGTCTTTTTACCTTGTAACAAGTCAGTGCTGGATATTTGGCTCTGTTCTCCGAAATGTGGTCATTTATTTTTCCCAATTCTTTGTGGGGATATTAAAGGATGTCTTTGATATAAATCAATAATGGTTATATATACATATATTTAAAGCATGTTATTGTCAAGCTTGAAACTAAAATTAAGATTTATAGGCTAAATGTAATGGATACACTGTTTTTCTCCCCTATTTATATTACAAACATCTATCTTCAAAGATAATCTTCCTCTTTCCCTAAAAACAAAAGTTCTGAGCCAAAGTTACCACTGCTTATTCAACTAGGGCAAATATAGCAAAAGAAAGAATTCAGATATTCAAATAACTTGCCAAAAGAGTGGATCATTTTTAGGGCATCTGAAAATGTATCAGTGAAAATTATACCGATACCATGACTTCCTTCTAGCCTCACTTCAGGCTTTTTTATTTAAAATGAAAAAAGAATGAATAGGATGTGTGGCTACATATGTCTAAGTTTATCTCTTAGAGATTTTTTTCTATTTCTACATATATAATCACATATAATTTAATATTCTAAATACTTAAGATATTTTGTCAACATAACATCAAACTACCCAGTAATCTGGGACCATCAGGTAACAGATGACTCAGATTTCAAATGGATATCATTACACAGACTCTACTTCTGACCACACTGATTCATCTACATCACAGGAACATATATAGAATAAATACAATTAGACTATACATATATACACACATACATAATTAGCCTGTGTGTGTATATATAAATGTGTGTGTATATATACACAACCTCTCTCTATACAAACAACAGTGAACACACACAGATACAATCACCGTGTGTACTTGTATGCAAAGGGGATACAGCACTGTGGTTAAGAATTTGAACTCTTGAATCAAACAATCTGGAGACTGAACACTGGGGCTCTGTCACTAACACTGCATTCTGTGCCTTCATTTTCCTTATTTGCAAAATGGGATTAATAATAATTTCTACTTCACAGATTACTTAAGGATATAAATAGTTTACATAAAAGATGTAAAACTGTCCCTAGCTCATACTAAATGCTCAATGAAAATTACTCATTATTATGCGTAGGTGACTGGTATTAATACATAAAATTCTTTATAGTAATATTTGATTACTAGGATGCATCTTGAGTTCCTCACTAAAACATAGTATCAGAGCAATGCTATAATTTAAAAGGAACTGAGAAAATACAGCTTTACTGTTTAAAAATCAAACACAAAGCCACTTCATCAATAATGTTTAAATTCCACTGGTAGAAATGTGTTCCTTTACCTTTTTCTCCTGATGGCAAAAGTCCCCAAGAGAAGTAATACATTAAAATAGTTTTAGATACCCATATTTCATTGAGTTAATAAGAACTATTCCTGTGGATACAGTTTTATATATTGTTACAGAGATGACACAAAGAGAGTTAATTCTGAGGTAGAAAAGGGAAGAAAAAGCACTAAAGTCAAATTTGTCTGGCCCTGATAATGAAAAGTACATGTGTATCACCCCATAATATGTGTAAATCTCCACCCTCCTGAAAAGCGGCCAAAACATCATTCGTAAGAAAGAAGTGTTCTTCAAGGGCCAGGCACAGTGGCTCGCACCTGTAATCCCAGCACTTTGGGAGGCCAAGGTGGGAGGATCGTTTGAGCTCAAGAGACTAGCCTGGGCAACATAGCGAGACCCTGTCTCTAAAAAACGTAAAAAGAAAAAAAAAAAGATTCTTCAAGTCCATTCCTCCATATTGGTAACCATAAGGTAAAAATTCAGTTCACATTTCTACTTTGATCAGTAATTCTCAAAACATTGGTATTTCCCTTTGTCAAGAAAATGCTCTGGAAAGTGCTGCCATCTATGAAAACCCAATTCTAAGAACTGAATGATAGTCAAGAAGAACATTAAAAGTTAATACAGAAAGTAAAATGTTGATTTTGACTCAAAGCACAAATACTGTGCTTTGTATCTGGTTATCAGCAATAAAGCATTTGCCTGTTCAGTAAGCATACATTAAGATGAGCCACTATGAAAAAAGGGGAGACAATATTGTCATATGAGAATTGATCTGGGTTTCAAATTTGTTTCATCAGAGTTTCAAAGGGTATAGTATTTTCTTAACATTCAGTCACATAAAGTTATTTACTTTTCAGTTTCTTTCAGATCCTCAATTAAGGATAAAGCTCTGTTTCATAAAGAGGAACTTTTAGACAAATGCTTCCTGATTGGCTACCAGTGGTTACCAATGGTTAATCTACCTTTAAGACTTGCTTTTTTTAATTCCTGTTTTTTTTCTTTGAGACAGTGTCTCACTTTGTCATACAGGCTGGAGTACAGTGGCACAAACACAACTCACCGCAGCCTCAACCTCCCGAGTTCAAGCAATCCTCATGCCTCAGAACCCAAGTAGCTGGGACTACAGGCACACACCACCACGTCCAGCTAATTTTTTTTTTTTTTTTTTTGAGACAGAGTCTCGCTCTGTCACCCAGGCTGGAGTGCAGTGGTGCAATCTCAGCTCACTGCAAGCTCCACCTCCCAGGTTCACGCCATCCTCCTGCCTCAGCCTCCCGAGTAGCTGGGACTGCAGGCGCCCACCACCACGCCTGGCTAATTTTTTGTATCTTTAGTAGAGACAGGGTTTCACCATATCAGCCAGGATGGTCTCGATCTCCTGAGCTCGTGATCTGCCCGCCTCGGCCTCCCAAAGTGCTGGGATTACAGGTGCGAGCCACTGCGACCAGCCTAATTTTTGTATTTTTATAGAGACAAGGTTTCACCATCTTACCCAGGCTTGTCTCAAACTCCTGAGCTCAAGTGATCCTTCCACCTTGGCTTCTTAAAATGCTGGGATGACAGGTGTGAGCCACTGTGCCTGGTCAAGTCTTGGATATTTTATAACAAATATAACAAATTTGGATTCAAAAAACACCTATCAAAAAGATCATTAAAAAATTATGCAAAGTAATGAAGTCTAATTCAGGCCCTTCTCTCTGTTTAGAATTTTTGATAATTTGAATTGGAACTCAGCTGAATTTAAATCAGCACAATCATTAAATGATTGATCAAAAATGAATAGCTAAATTCAAGATGAGGGAATATATGATAAAAGTACTTAATATCTTCAATCACCTTAGAAGCGTCAATCGTATATACTTATTAATGAAATTCTCAATCCCTACAGACAATAAATTGTTCATCAAGTCCAAAGATCACAATTGGTATCTTGAAGTCAAAATTGGCCCACATGTGTTTTGTTTGCTGTCTTTTAAATTTGAGTAGGTTTTTAACATCAAAAAATTAAGAAACTTAAGGACAACAAAAGCAAAAGAGAATGCCAGCCTCTCTTGAAAACTCAGATCTAGAAATATGGAACCCAGAGTCTAACAAGACAATAAAAGATGCTAATTTTGAGCTACTCTCTATAGACAGGGTCTCCATGGTCTACTGTCTCAGAGTCCTAATCTGGCTTGGTTGCCTCATTTATTACATGTAAGGTTCCTGGTTTAATTCGCACAACAAGTATTGAAAAGCGATAAAACCATATTTGTTTAAAAAGAGTCCACAACTTAGACTTCTTGCTAATTTTATTTCCCTATTGGTTTATATTTGTAAGACTTCAGAGTTACATTTTAACAAGATCAGTAGAACTAACAGTAAGAAGTACAAGATAGGCATGGGTAAAATAAGTTTCTTCTAGAATCAAATTGTGAAATGCTGTTCAGATTCCACCATGCCAAAGATAGAAAAACAAAACACACTAACATGTAGCAACTTTTGACATTAAATCATCTTGTTTACTTTTATAGATCTATTACAGAAGTGAACAATTAGAACTTCTTGAGCAGCTTTCAATGGGTGTACCACCTTACATGAATTGACATGCCTATTTTTAAAATTTCAGCCCATGTCTATTTCATTACCATTTTAAGAATTTTTTAATAACTAAATTTAAGTCACATCACAGAAGTGCTGAAGCATTACAGTTTGTCGGTCCCAAAGAGTATTAGTAGAAAATATTGTCAATTATCAATTCTAAACTGTATACATATATCTGGCCTAAGATTGTCATGGCTCAAATATTAAGGAAACTGAACAATGCCTACTACCTCAGTTATTTAAAATTCCAGTCTCTATTGATGACATCAGGGTATTACAGGCCTGTCAGTCTTTACAATTTTTCCTACTAAAATGTAAAGACTCTAAGAGATGAAGTCCTTAAGGTACAATTAATAAACATCTTACTGAAGATTATTTAGAGCCGGTTGTAAAAACTGTAAAACTGAGTGGTAAAGATAATATAAACAAAAAGTTCAACTTAATCACATTTTTTTCTAAGATCGGAATTTGACAAACACAGTAACCATCTATAGGATTATAAAAAGTCATCATTAGAATGCATTTATTTATTTAATATGAATGAATAAATGAATGAGACAGGGTCTGGAGTTCAGAGTCCTGATCACAACTCACTGCAGCCTCCACACCCCTTGGGCCCAAGTAATCCTCCCACCTCCACCCTGGAAGCAGTTCCTCCCACCTCCACCTCCCAAGCAGCTGGGACCACAGGAGGGCAACACCATGCCCAGCTAATGGTTTTATTTCTTATTTTTTGGTAGAGATGGGATCCCCCTATATTGGCTAGGCTGGCCTCAAACTCCTGGGCTCAAGAAATCCTCCCACCTCAGTCTCCCCAGACTACTAGGATTACAGGCCTGAGTCACCATGCCTGGCTGCAATTTTTATGTTTCCTCATTTGTTAAAATTTGTACATACTCAAATCTTGGAAGATTAATATCATAATCTTATAAGAAAATTTCTAAAAAGGATTTTTCCACTTGCTTTTAATATAGTTTAATTATAAAATTTCCTTGAATCAGAAGTTTTTTTTCCTTTGACAGTCAAAAGATAAAATATTTATTTTAATAATTTCCTACACATTTCTACTATTAAAATGATTATGGGGAGTTCAGACACTGAAGTCATTAAGAGAAATGATAAAACTCAGTAACAGAATTATAGTCTTATTAAAGAAAGATTCAGCTGGGCACAGTGGCTCACACCTATAATCCCAACACATGGGAGGCCAAGGAGGCCGGATCACTTGAGGTCAGGAGCTGGAGACCTTCCTGGGCAACACAGTGAGAACTTGTAGTCTACAAAATAAAATTTTTAAAAATCAACCTGTGGTCACAGCTACTCAGGAGGTTGAAGTGGTAGGATCACTTGAGCCCAGGGGGTCAAGGCTGTAGCATGCCAAGATTGCACCACTGAACGACGGTCTGGGCGACAAAGTAATAGCCTATCTCTTTTTTTTTTTAAATGTCTTTTTTTTTTTTTTTTTTGAGACGGAGTTTTGCTCTTCGCTCTTGTTGCTCAGGCTGGAGTGCAATGGTGCGATCTTGGCTTGCTGCAATCTCTGCCTCTCAAGTACAAGGGATTCTCCTGTCTCAGCCTCCCAAGTAGCTCGGATTACAGGCATGCGCCACCACACTCAGCTAATCTTTTGGTATTTAGTAGAGACAGGTTTCACCATGTTAGGCTGGTCACGAACTCCTGACCTCAGGTGATCTACTCGCCTCAGCCTCCCAAAGTGCTGGGATTACATAAATGCCATTTTTTAAAACAAATGATAGCTACTGCAAGACATGCAAGATATGTGAAGCTACAAAAAATACCAATTGCATATACTACATTTAGTAATTGATATTTTTCATGGAGGAAAAGATTACCACAAACTCAATAATAGTCTGAGGCTTCATAAATGTTCTTACATTAAAAATGTGCAGGGTGCAAGTCAGAGTCAGAAAATAAAGATAAACTGAAAACCAGAAAATGCAGAGAAGTTTTTTTTTTTGTTTTTGTTTTTGTTTTGTTGTTGTTGTTTTGAGATGGAGTCTCGCTCTGTAGCCCAGGCTGGAGTGCAATGGCATGATCTTGGCTCACTGCAACCTCTGCCTCCCTGGTTCAAGCAATTCTCCTGCCTCAGCCTCCCAAGTAGTTGGGACTATAGGTGTGTGCCACCACAGCCAGCTAATTTTTGTATTTTTAGTAGAGATGGGTTTCACCATGTTGGCCAGGCTGGTCTCAAACTCCTGACCTCAGGCAATCCACCTGCCTCAGCCTCCCAAAGTGCTGGGATTACAGGCATGAGCCACAGTGCCCGGCCAGAGAAGAATTTTAAATAGGCTTCCAGCCAATGAGATTACGAGACAAAATCTTTAGGAGGTAAAGAACATTAGTCATTTTTACACATTCGTATAACTATACTCCCAAGGGAAAAAGAAAAAGGCACCAGCAGCATTGGGGCAAAGCATCTATGGCAATATTTTTAGAGATTGTTCATGTTTTACTTATAATTAGCCCAAAGTGGCAACCTATTAAAAACAAAATTATCTGTTCTGAGAACATAAGACCAATGAGAATCTGAATCGCTGTTCCTTCAGTCGGCAAATTTCAGCAACCTACAAACATCAAATTTATAATAAACCTCAACATTTACAAAGATGTTAATCTATAATTAAAGTACAGGTTTCTTAGGTTGCTAATTCAACTACAGAAATAAACAAGAACTTATAGTGCTTTTCCATAATAATGCATTCATAAATTTTTAAAAACTATTTTGATTATATTAGCCCTATTTCAACTCTTAAAATCTGAAATATCCTTTACTTGATGAAACAATATTCTCTAGAAAACAAGGAAAGGAAAACAAATAACTAAAACCCTAGACGTTTAAAAAGAAATATTTATCCTAACGCAGTTTAAAAAGCAGCATGGAATCAAGTATCTCCCTTATATTTTGGTAAAGTAATTATTTAAAAGTTAGATCACCTTTTGTTTTTTTGTGTTTTTGTTTTTTTGCCTCTTTTCACTTATTCTTTCTGTCAACATAGCCTCCTGAATTATTGTCATTTAAATATTCCTTTCTTCACATAAAGAAACAGGACCTGAAAATAATTAGACTGTTTGAATTCTCAGTGTCTCCTTGTATTAGCTTTATTAGCCACTCTTAACAAGTGGTCTCAAGTTTCACTACATGAAATTCATGCAAGCTCAGAGGGATGAAATGCATTCCAGACAGAAAACCATATACTGAACAGACTTTGTGGAAACACTTACTTAACCACAATTACTTCTATGCTATTCCCAAACCTTGTCGTAAATTAATTTTTCAACAATGGATACAAAATGGAATTTCTATCTAATAATCCCATATTTTTATATTACTTATAAAGCACTATAACCCACAAAATTAAATTTATTTGTAGACTTACAGTAAGATTTCCAAACAGGAGGTCTATATTCATCTGTATCTGAAAGAAAAAACATCAAATTAACATTACCGAATACTTACATTTTAAATGAGACATTTTAATAATTAACTCATTTAATATATATTTGAGATCTATTTGTTCGAGGTATTGTGCTAGGCATGAAGGGGCATTCAAGGGTTTTTTTTAGCCTTGGTCCTTACTTAGTTGGAGAAATTTTACAAAGATGTTTAAAGAAAGTTATTGTATTTATTCAACTGCTTATTACATAAAACATCAAGGTTAACTTTTACTGCTGGTACTCATTTCTTACTATCACTGAAGTAAGAAATCAACAAAGGCTTTGTTTCTTTGGGCTTAATGATTATTTTACTGAAAGATCCCTAAAATTATTGAACTTTTCTTCTTCAGTCAAATTTACCAGATTAATAATTTTAATTACCCCAAAAGTTAAGTATTTCTATTATTTTCCCCCATTATATTTAGGGGATTCCAATGTACATGGTTTTACTAACATGAAGAGAGAACAGCAAGATTCAGATCTCAGTCCTCACACATCCTGGACAATCAAAACCAGGAAATGAGAAACACTTCAATGGAAGAGAGTGTATCTAGGGAACGACAACGAACATGAGGTGAACATCTGCTCTTCAAGTCCATTTCCCCTCACGTTGCCTGAGTGCAGATGTAGGAGACAGTATAAATAGGAAGTGGAAAGAGATGAAAATACAAACACATGAGGGACGCGAAGTAATCAGAGAGAGGAGAAGGAGCCAGTGTGGTCTGGCTTCTCATCAGTAAAGTATAGCTGGGGGCTAATTTTGCCAGCCAAAAGCTCTGCCTGAAAGACTATATAGCCAAGACTGCAGAAACATTTTTTGGTATAAAGATATGGCCAGCCACATGACCTGGCTCTGCTGGAAACCAACATGAACCCATTAAGCAATCTGATCCTAAAATCTTCATCTTCAAGGAAGCAAAAAAGTCCCTGGAAAGTTTATTGAGAAAACTAAACAAGTAGCTAAGGTAAAATGGTCATAGACATAAGACATTCAGCCTCCAATCTGGAACCTTCAAACTGCAATATCACACTTGGTTTATAATGTGTTATCAAAAATCACACAAATACTTTGAGAAAAAGGGTTATAGAAAGACTACTAATAGTGGGCATAATAACATAACATGGAAATTTTAAATCATGTGGAAATTGCTTGGGACCCCATAGGAGTGTTCAAATATGTCTGCTTCAAGAGAAAGAAATAATGAGCATCCAAATTGGTAAGGAGGAAGTCAACCTGTCGCTGTTTGCTGATGACATGATCGCACACCTAGAAAACCCTAAATACTCATCCAAAAAGCTCTTAGAACTGGTAAATGAATTCAGCAAAGTTTCCAAAGTTAACGTACACGAATCAGTAGCTCTGCTATACACCAACTGTGACCAAGCTGAGAATCAGGTCAAGAACTCGATCTCTTATACAAAAGCTGCAAAAAACAACCAACCAAACAAAACAAAAACAAAAACAAAACTTAGGAATACACATAACCAAGAAGGTGAAAGACCTCTGCAAGGAAAACTGCAAAACACTACTGAAAGAAATCATAGATGACACAAACAAATGGAAACACATCCCATGCTCATGGATGGGTAGCATCAATATTGTGAAAATGATCATACTACCAAAAGTAATCTACAAATTCAATGCAACTCCCATCAAAATATCACCATCATTCTTCACAGAACTAGGAAACACAGTCCTAAAAATCATATGGAACCAAAAGAGAGCCTGCACAGCCATAGCAAGACTATGCAAAAAGAACAAATGTGGAGGCATTACATTACCCAGCTTCAAACTATACTATAAGGCCACAGCCAGCATAGTACTGGTATCAAAATAGGAATATAGACCACTGAAACAGAATAGAGAATCCAGAAATAAAGCCAAATCCTTACAGCCCACTGATCTTCAACAAAGCAAACAAAAACATTAAGTAGGGAAAGGATACCCTATTCAAAAATGGTGCTGGGATAATTGGCAAGCCACACATAGAAGAACGAAACTGGATCCTCATTTCTCACTCTATACAAAAACCAACTCAAGATGGATCAAATACTTAAATCTAAGACCTGAAACCATAAAAATTCTAGAAGATAACATTGGAAAACCCCTTCTAGATATTGGCTTAGGCAAAGACTTCATGACCAAGAACCCACAAGCAAACAGAACAAAAGCAAAGATAAAGAGATGGAATTTAATTAAATGAAAAAGTTTCTTCATAGCAAAAGAAATAATCAGCAGAGCAAACAGACAACCCACAGAATAGGAGAAATCTTCACAATCTATACATCCAGCAAAGGACTAATATCCAGAATCTACAAGAAACTCAAACAAATCAGCAAGAACAAAACAAGCAATCCTATCAAAAAGTGGGCTAAGGACACGAATAAACAATTTTTAAAAGATGATATGCAAACAACGTGAAAAAATGCTCAACATCACTAATTACCAGGGAAATGCAAATCAAAACCACAATATGGTATCACCTCACTCCTACAAGAATGGCCATAATCAAAAAATCAAAAAATAATAGATGGTGTGGATGTGGTGAAAGGGAACACTTTTACACTGTTGGTGGGAATGTAAGCTAGTACAACCACTATGGAAAACCATGTGGAGATTCCTTAAAGAACTAAAAGTAGATCTACCATTTGATCCAGTAATTCCACTCCCGGGTATCTACCCAGAAGAAAAGAAGTCATTATATGAAAAAGACACTTGCACACACATGTTTATAGCAGCACAATTCGCAATTGCAAAGATACGGAACCAGCCCAAATGCCCATCAATCAACAAGTGGATAAAGAAAATGTGGTATATACATCTATCTACATATAGAGAGACAGACATATATATACACACCATGGAATACTACTCAGCCATAAAAAAGAATGAAATAATGGCATTTGCAGCAACCTGGATGGAATTGGAGACCATTATTCTAAGTGAAGTAACTCAGGAATGGAAAACCAAACATCGTTATGTTCTCACTTATAGAAGGGAGTTAAGCTATGAGGATGCAAAGGCATAAGAATGATACAATGGACTTTGGGGAGTGAGAGGAAACGATGGGCGGGGAGAGGAATAAAAGACTACACATTGGTTATGGTGTACACTGCTCAGGTGATAGGTACACCAAATTCTCAGAAATCACCACTAAAGAACTTATTCATGTAACCAAACACCACCCAAAAACCTATTGAGATAAATAAATTGAAAAACAAATGAAAAATAAAATAAAGAAAATGTGGTATGTACACACCATGGAATACTAAACAGCTATAAAAAAAAGAATGAAATTATGTCCTTTGCAAAAATATGGAGGCAGCTGGAGGCCATTATCCTAAACAAACTAACACAGGAACAGAAAACCAAATACCGTATCTTCTCACTTATAAGTGGAGCTAAGTATTGAGCACATAAGGATATAAATATGACACAATGTCTACTATGGACTACCAGAAGGTGAGGAGAGGGGTGAGTTAAACTACCTATTAAGCACTATGCTCACTGCCGGGGTGACAGGACCTGTACTCCAAACCTCAGCATCATGCAATATTCTCATGTAACAAATCTGCACATGAACCCCCATATATAAAACCTGAAAAATTTTTTTAAAAATTGCGGAAAACTTAAAGACAAAGAGGAAATCTTGAAAGAAGCAAGAAGAAAAATAACTTTTCCATTGAAGAATAATGGTAAGAATTACAAGCAGACTTCTCATTAGAAACCATAAAAGCATTAAGAGAGAGGAGTAAAATATCCAAAATGTTGAAGAAAGAAAAAAATAACAACTCCAAATTTTATATCCACTAGAATTATCCTTCAAATGAGAAGGAAAGATAAAGACTTTCTCAGACAAACAACAAATGAGAGAACTCATCACAACAAACCTGACAAAAAATAAATGTTAGAAGAAATTCTTCAAAAAGAGGGGGGAAAGGATGTAAGTCAGAAACTCAAATCTACATAAAGAAAGAAAGAGCATCAGAGAAGGAATAAATGATAAAATGAAAAAACAGAACATACACACAAATATATATGCTTGAAGAATGAGTAATAGGCTAGGTACGGTGGCTCACACCTGTAATCCCAGAACTTTGTGAGGCCAAGGCGGGCTGGTCACCTGAGGTAAGGAGCTCGAGACCAGTCTGGCCAACATGATGAAACCCCATCTCTACTAAAAATACAAACATTACAAACATTAGGTGGTGGGTACCTGTACCCCAGCTACTCAGGAGGCTGAGGCAGGGAGAACTGCTTGAACCCAGCGGGCAGAGGCTGCAGTGAACCGAGATCACACCACTGCTCTCCAGCCTGGGTGACAGAGCAAGACTCCATCTCAAAAAAAAAAAAAAAAAGAATAACAGATTACATGAATAAATGAATAAAATGAATAATGAAAGAAATAATGCAACAAATACAGTCATTTCTCATTATTCACAGTAATTATATACCATGAAGTTACCTCAAACACTGAATTTAGCAGCATATATTGAACCACTGCTCCTAGGGGCAACACAGGGTTAGGTTCCTGTGTGCCTCTGGTCACAACATTTTTATTAACCATTAAATACATAAACTTGTGTTGTATGTGTATCTCTTTAAAGATAACTTATTTAGTATATACCGTTGACTCATTAACACTGAACTCACATCAACAGTACTGTAACCATGCCTGTATGAAGCTTATCTAACATATGCATATTCTTCAAAAGATGTATCACAGCCTTCTAACTCTTAGGAACACTGTCTAGACAGCACTTCAGCACGAGGCTTGGGGACCATTTTAAATGGCAAAATCACTAACAACAACAACAGAAACCCCACAAAAATGGCAAAAAGGTGTGCCCCTGAAAAGACCATGAAAAGAGGACTTGTTTACAGCATGAGAGCTGAAACAAGGTGGAGCACTGCCTTCCTTGGCCACAGCCGGGAACAGGCAGGTCATATGACTCAAATTTTTTACTGCTCTGTGATTATTTGCAAGTGACCACAAAAATACCACAATGATTTATTTTAGGGTTACAAATAAATGTTAGAAAGGGGGCAAACTTGCAACTACGGAATCCATGAATAATAAATAAATAATAAGCAATTATTTAGGAAAACAGCTTGCTCAGGTGAACTTGCCCAGTGATGATAAAAAGTTAGAATGAAACACAACCTTAATGCAATGATAGATAACATACATCTTTCCTGTGCTAGAGGGTGTGTGCATGTGTGTGTGTTGGGGGTTAATTATATTGAAGTTTGTCTTAATAAGTAAACCATAATTAATTCAATTGTAGTTTTAATACCAGAAAAAATTTGTCGGTAAGTATTCAAGTCATGTTATTATTTCCTTGATATTTTGCTGTTATTATTCAATCCTAAGGATTATGACGTGTAGTGAGTTTCCAGTTTATAACAGGACACCCATACTCTATGTGTGTCTCCACTTCCTTGTGGGGCTCCAAACCATAAGAGGTAGTGACCAGGCACCTCCTGATCCACTATGGGGGACCAGGAAGGGAGGAGACACTCAACCAGACTGGGACCCTACGTAGTAAATAATTTAATCTTGTCTCAGAAGAGGTCTAGACTTTGCCTTCAACTCCTGGAGATAATTTTTGTTTGCCTGGGGCTAGCCAGAGAGTAACTTGGGGCTTTGGGTCACTGGTATCAGTTAAGGAACCACATGGACAATCAACCATGCTTATGCAATAAAGCCCCAGTGAAAGTTCTGAACACCGAGGCCAGGAGAGCTTCTCTGGTAGGAAATATCCCACGTGGATCATCACACATAAATCAAGAAGGAGCCAGGGACATAACTGTAATCCCAGCTACTCTGGAGGCTGAGGCAGGAGGACTGCTTGAGCCCAGGAGTTTAAGACCAGCCTGGGCACCAAGGAAGGAACGAAAGGGAAGGAAGGGAGGAAGTAAGGAAGGAAGGACAGGAGGAGAGAAGGAAGGGAGGGAGGGAGGACATGTGTCCTGACTCCAAAGAGAGAGGGCAATGGAAGCTCTGCATTTTGCATTTCTCCTGGACCCTGTCCTATGCGCATCTTCCCCTGGCTGATTTTAATATATATCCTTTCCCGGCAATAACCATGACTGTAAGTAATGTTTAGTGAGTTCCGCTGAGTCCTTCTAGTGAATTTTAGTCCATAAAAGGTGGTTGGGGAACTCCCCCCACCCAATTTGCAGTTGGTGTCAAAAGTGAGGGAAGTCTTGGAGACTTTGTAGTTGGCCCTAACGCCTCACAGACCTTGTGCAAAGCTGCACCTATGAGCGGTGAAGGCCTCCCGGAGATCATTCTGACTTTGGAGAAGGTGAGAGAGAAAGGCTAATTCTCACAGTCCTTACTCTGAGAACTGTGTACTTAGTGCTAGGTGGGGCTTTCTTAGGGAACATCAACCTTTACTTGCTCTGTGACTTTAGAAAATTTACTACCTCTCTGCATCTTAATCTATTTATTTATAAAATGGAATAACAATATCATCTAAAATGAGAATAGTAACAACATAGGTTTGTTGTTGAGAATTAAATTAGGTATCATCTATAAAGCACCTTGTACTTAGGAGACCCTTCAGTAAATAAGTACCCTCTCCTGCCTTCACCAAAAGTGATTCTGAAAACACAATATTACCATATTAGCCTCAAGCCACTGTTAATGATTTCAGCCCTTCTTACTATTTTGGTCTTCCATGTACACCTGCTCTGTTATAAAAGACAGTATTCAAGATGCTACAGATCACAATCATGGCCAAACAAATTTAGTATTTGTTAAAAAAAAAAAAAAAAAAGAAATATTAGCGGAAAAGTTTGAGTTTCTTTTAATATTAAAACAATTCTAATTAATGACATTTAAGAGCACTGTTTAGTTTAGGTTTTAAATATATTTTCCTATTTTTTGCTGGTGGAAGTGTAAACTGGCATAGTCTCTTTGGAGAGCAATTAGCTATATATACCATAAGCTTAACTGTGTAACAGGTATCTGTTACGGCAGAGATTAGATGAAACGTTCTTTGAAGGAGAACACTTAAAAATTATTTCAGCCTTTCTTATGTTTATGTGTAGAGACCTTAGATCACTGGTGTGGATCCTTTTGCTGAGAGAAAAGTGGCTTGAATATTCCTTTAGTTGACCAGTGGGTAGGTGCCACTGTCCTTAGGACTCAGAGGAGGAGGGGACACTGGGAGGGGAAAGTTGAATGGCTTAGGAAAAAGTGCCTCTATCTCTTGATATGCAGAATTAGTTGCTAAAGGCAAGAAGACCAGTTTTCCAGGACCCTAAATCTTCCTGGAAGGGAAGAAACATTACCCCAATCTTTGATTCCTGAGATTCAAAATTAAAGAGCTCTGTCACAGAAGACACTCCTAGCTCAAGCCAAGTCCCACTGGCAAGAAGAGGTAGAGACATTCCTGAAATAAAATGGCCTTGAAGAAGGAATAACTGAAACTGATGATCTAAGGTCACACAAAAAGCTTCTGTGTTTATCAGGGAGGACAGATTCTGGCACAGCCTAAGGTGGATGCTGGAAGTGTCTCTGACCTCAGCCTCCCTGGTACACTAAATCCTTCAGTAAAAGAAAATGAACGTTTAAAAAACTGCAATCTTGACCTTCAACTGGGGTGACGGCTGTGACCTGGGCCATGGTCTGACTAGAAACGGGATCCTAGTGGCAGTTCAAGCAACTATTATTCAACAGTGTGGGGCTGGTCTTAAATGCTGACAGAAAATGATGATGGAAAGGAAGAGCAATAGTGTAGTCAGTTCTCCTTCTGGCATTTGGAGGCAGATGAGGTAACTCTTAGACTGGGAAAGCCTCCTGGGGCCCAAACTTGGAGGTGGAGACTGTCTAAAAAAGAAGATACTAAATTTCCTGCTGATTAATAGAAAAAAATAAGAGAGTACATTTGGCCCCTGAATTTATGTAACACGTCATGCCAGTTCCTTCTGCATACCTTTTGACCCAGCAGTTCCATTTTTAGAAATTCATTGTAAACAATTAATTAAGGATGTTAGAAAAATATTAATACAGAAGAATATCACCACAATATTACTTTTAAAGACTAAAATACTGTACTCAACCTAAACGTCCAACAACTGAAAACCGGCTTAATCAATTATGATTAAGTATGATTAAGTATTCCAGTCTGAAGATACCTGGACTACATGAAAAGGACTTTACCTTTTAATCTATTAGAAAGTCTGTTCTCTGTTATCTTAAATATTTTAAAACTTATAAACCAGTGGCTGTCAATCTTTTGGGTCTCAGAAATCTGGATTCTAAAGAGTTTTTAATATTTATTGATATTAGCCACATTGGAAATTAAAATACAGCTGGGGCCGGGCGAGGTGGCTCATGCCTGTAATCCTAGCACTTTGGGAGGCCAAGGTGGATCACAAGGTCAGGGGTTCGAGACCAACCTGGCCAATAAGGCGAAACCCCGTCTCTACTAAAAATAGAAAAATCAGCCTGGTGTGGTGGTGCGCGCCTGTAGTCCCAGCTACTCGGGAGGCTGAGGTAGGAGAATCACTTGAACCCAGGAGGCAAAGGTTGCAGTGAGCTGAGATCGTGCCACTGCACTCCAGCCCAAGTGACAGAGCGTGACTTTGTCTCAAAAAAAAAAAAATAAAAACAAAAACACAGCTGGGCACAGTGGCTCATGCCTGTAATGTCAGCATTTTGGGAGGCTGAGGCAGGAGGATCACTTGAGTACAGGAGTTCGAGACCAGCCTGGGCAACAAGTGAGACCTTGTCTCTACAGAAAAGACAAAAAGAAAAAAAAAATTAGGTGGTGCATGACTGTAGTCCCAGCTACATGGGAAACTGGGGTGGAAGGATCACTTGAACCCAGGCACTGGAGGCTGCAGTGAGCTGTGTTTGTGCCACTGCACACTAGTCTGGGTGACAGTGACGGAGGGAAGGAAGGAAGAGAGGAAGGGAAGGGAGGGAGGGAAGGGAGGGAGGGAAGAAGTGAGGGAGGGAGGGAAGGGAGGGAGGGAGGGAGGAGGGAGGGAGGGAAGGAAGGGAGGAAGGAAGGGAGGCAGGCAGGCAGAAACTTGAATCGTATTTTTTGTTAATTCATTTAAAAATAATTAGCCTATTACATCTTAACATTTTTATGAAAAATAACTATTTTTCAGAACAAAAAATGGTTTTACATTCTGCAAATCTCTTTAATATCTAGCTTAATATAAGTCAGCTGGATTCTCATATCTACATCTGTTGTTATACCACATGCCACGTAGCTTCTAGAAGATTCAATTAGATACTTGCAACAGAATGAGAGTGATGAAAATAATGTCTCAGTATTATTTCAAAAATAGTCTTGACTTTGTAAAAACTCCCTCAGGAGTCCCTGGACCATGCTTTGAGAATGAATATTTTAAACCATAATTTCCTTGGCATATCTAAGATACGGGACGGTAAACATGTCATCTAAGTAGTGGAGGTAGTAAACATTTCATCTAAGGCCAGGCACGGTGGTTCACCAATCCCAGCACTTTGGGAGGCCGAGGTGGACGGATCACAAGGTCAGGAGTTCGAGACCAGACTGACCAACATGGTGAAACCCCGTCTCTACTAAAAATACGAAAATTAGCCGGGCATAGTAGCGCGCGCCTATAATCCCAGCTACTCAGGAGGCTGAGACAGGAGAATCACTTGAACCTGGGAGGCAGAGGTTGCACTGAGCCAAGATCACGCCACTGCATTCCAGCCTGGGCAAAAGACAGAGACTCCGTCTCAAAAACAAACAAAGAAAAATATTTCATCTAATAGAAGAAATACAAAAATTAGGAAGAGAAAAGAGAGAAAATCATGTGTTCTTTTGGCAGAGAACAGCAGCTTGTTCAAAGTTATCCAGGGCTAATACTCCAAAAATGTTTGTGATTGCCTTCAGCTGAAGGTCTCAAGAGCTCACAACACCTCTTTTTGATTCTGTTACAAAATCCGCCCAGACCCATCATACGAATGTGTCAAACTCCAGTAGAATATGACTGAGAATGAGAAGCAGATAACCTATGACTCAGGAACAGCTGCTTAAAATATCTTTATCATGGTATGGCTGGGCACGGTGGCTCATGCCTGTAATCCCAGCACTTTGGGAGGCCCAGGGGGGCAGATCACCTGAAGTCAGGAGTTCAAGACCAGCCTAGCCAACAGGGTGAAACCCTGTCTCTACTAAAAATACAAAAATTAGCCAGGCATGGTGGGATGCGCCTGTAATCCCAGCTACTCAGGAGGCTGAGGCAGGAGAATTGCTTGAACCAGGGAGGCAGAGGTTGCAGTAAGCCAAGACTGTGCCACTGCACTCCAGCCTGGGCAACAGAGTGAGACTCTGTCTCAAAAAATAATAATTATTATTATATACTTATATCCTTATCATGATATATATGACTATTTAAATTAAGTATATACCCATAAAATCTATTAAAAGGTTTTCTCCATTGCTATGAAGTGTCAGTAATACTTTTCATACCTAATATAAAAGATAATTTTATAAAAATATCAGTTACGTTGGCATACAGAAATGTTAAAACAATCAGAAAGTGTCACTCATTCAGTAATTACACATGAAACACCTTCTATGGGTGAGGGTGTCAGTTACGAGGTAGGTCCAGATACAGCTTGTGCCTTCAATGGCAGTAACAAAAATATGATGGATATTATTTACAAACAAGGTAATAAAGTAAGAGCAATAGAAGTTTTACAAACCATTGTCTTGTCTAAATGCCTGGCAAGAAAAGGTCTACAGTATTTGCTGAATTGATGAATGAATGGAAGGAAAGAAGGAATCACTTTTGCCCAGAGTGTCAAGAAACACATACCAGAAGAGGTATTATCTAACAAGGTCCTTAAAAGATAGATGGTTTTTAAAATAAAGGGGCTGAGAAAAGGCAGAAGGACACTAAACAGAGGAGAATGCATGAATAAGAGGGCAGAAACAAGAAAGGTCAGTATATGTTTGAGGAACTGCAAACAATGCAGAGTGGCTGAAATAAAGATACACTGAAGAAAGTTTGTGACTTAGGCCCTGGAGGGAACTTGGGCTGAGTTGTCAGGGGGCATCTATAAATAACGCACTGCGAGGTTTTTTCTGCTTTGTATGTTCTTCCAATTAAATACTCAGTTATTTGAGGACAGAAGAATGCTATAGTCAGGTCCAGCTCACTTCTCAAGACCTGGAGAAAGCAAGCCAGGCAGCAGGAAAGCCAAAGGCAGAAGAAAACAAGCACAACTCGTGGAGCAGACTCACAAGAGCACAAAGTAATGAACTGAAAATGGCAGGTGGCAGCAAGGCCTGGGAAAGGGGAGAGACAGCTTCATGTCTAAGCTAGGTTCTGTGTGAGACATTCTCCTCGAGACTTGATGTAAAAACATAAACAAATTCATGAAAATGAAAGAAAAAGATGAGATCAAAATAAGCCTAAGTTAATTCATATGTACAGTACAACCTCGTCAGTTAATTTTTTCATTTTTTTATAAATGAAAGAAAAGATATTCCTGCGCATATGTATGTGCATGTGTACATAGGGGGAAGAGAGAGGATGAAAGAACTAGAAAGACACACACTAGAAGGGTAACAGTAGTCATCTCTAGATCAGCCTTTCCCCTCGTCTGAAGCAAGCCTGGATAATGTTTCAAGTGACTGTTTTCCTAGTTCTCCCAAGTATGGGAGATAACAAACTCTTTGTGGAAGCACGGGACAGAGGTCACCTTACTACATGTAATGGATGCCCTATGGTCTTGGGGTGTCATTCTCTCCCAGAACCAGGAGGAGAAAGACCTCTCTAGTATACAACGAATATATTACATTTGTGCTGAGAGAACTATTAAAAACAAAAAAGTGCAAGTAAACTATCTATAAGATGAAGAAAACATGGAAACTGAATCAGACAGAGAAAAGTCCTCTTTAACAAACTCCACAGGAGGCTCTAACTGTTTTAGGTGGGTCCTTGAACTGCATGTACTACCGAGAAATCTCAGTCTGAGAGGCTTAGAAATCAACTATAGCTTTGTGGCAAACTTATGCATAATAAAACACCATATTCTTCTAAAGTCTTTGAATTCCCCCTCAGAATCCCTGTGGAGGTCTTCATTTTACCTGTTCTGCCGGTTCTAATTGAATTCACTGAATGTCAAGCATTCGTTATAGGAAATGAAAAACAGTTTCTTAATTAAATTTTCTTTCATTTTTGGTTAACTGCTAGAATTGTAAGTCAAGAAAACTTTACACAAACATATTTTTACATATTCTATCATGTTTATGAAAAGTGATTCCAATTTTTCTTGCTTTTTTAAGCTCAAACTTAAATTTTAAGCAAGATTTAGTGTTAAACTCATTGTTGCCATAATCGTTTGTGCTGCTTTTTCTCTAAATATTAGTATTGTCAGGACATTCATTTTTCTTTAAATAACAAAACTTTCAGGACATTTATCTGTGCCTTTAGGCAATGATTTAAAAAATCCCTAGTTAAATCCATCTTTGATATAATTTATAACATTATGGTTATTTAGGAGATACTCAGAAGTATTCATTTACTGACTGATAGGATTAAATTTACTTATAAATACCTTATTGTGCTGATTTTTTGGATTAATTTATAACATTTTATGACTGAATACATCTTCATGTTCTCTCCAATTAGATCCTATTTACATCCACTACATCTATAGAAGTTGTTAAAAATGACCTCTGAAAACAAAAATTATTTCTTTCTTTTTATTATATATTTTTTGTATCATTATATAATCTGTATCTTATGCATTCTTTGGTTTAGAATAATATTCCTCTGGTGAAGTTTAAACCTGCTTAACGTTTTACTTTTAAAGTTAAACAGTTCATTCTGGAACAGACTAGAATGTTAAATTTAAGCTGTTTATTGTTTTAGGGTCAAGCCAAAGGCTGTTACAACTTTTAAACAATATAATGAATTCTCAAAAAGGCCTGTATTGCATTTTAAATGAGGTTTAGACAAATGACCTATAAACATTCAAAAATTGTGATTTAGGTTTTAAAGCATATTAGTTTCAGATTGCCCTTGGTTTGAAAATTAACAATTTTGAATTGTATAACCAGAATGACATTTATTGGCAAGAAAAAAGACCATTTCTTTCCTTCAAATGACGAGTCGCCTTTCAACCAACTGGTGAGATTTCCTGTACTGCTTTAATCCAAAAATGTAAGGCAATAATAATTAATCCCCACCTGCTGCTGTTCTGTTTCTGTTCAATATTTAGACACACCAAAATAATGACAAGCTTAAATTGTTATTTTACTATAAAGTGATTTTTAAAAGAACAAGGGCATAAACAGTAAATACCAAACAAGTACTATAGTTAATATATGAAAGAGTCACAAAGAAAACATCCAAGCTCTTTAATAAAAGAAGTTTCTTGGAAAACAAAAATTCACAGTGAAAATGAAAAGGCTCCTAATAACATACACGATTCTAAATTAATGAGAAACAAAAATGAGCCTTGCTAGGTTTCTAGGTATCTCACATCCTGACTAAACTTCTTTCCTAGAAGATGCTTCAAAATGTGGAAAGAAGGCATTACAACTAAGATAATTAAAATTCACCCTGCAAAGTCATGGCCAAATCAGGTCAGTTAAATTCACCCTTAGAAGCAACAAAGTCATTTAAAACTGTTCCAAGTTGAAAACTGATGTGTCATGATTCAACTCTGATGGAAATAAACTATTTTTAAAACCAAAGACAATTATTTTTAATTCTTCAGAGAATAGTGACCCAGAACTGTTAATACTAAGAGGAAAAAAAAAAACTTCTGTGCAACTACAGTGCTCACATGTAACTTCATCAAAGATCCCCCAGAAACAAGTATTTTGCAAGTGCAGTGCTCAATTCTTCACCATGGACCCACAGCCTGGGCAAACAAAGCCTCCTAAATGAAATGTGAAGCAAACTTGGAAACGTCTCCTATTTAGAGCTTGGTCTTCAATAACCTAAGCAGTTTCCTCTAACCAGCTTGGCAGACCTAGCAAACAGATTACACAAAGTCCTTCTGCTTACTCAAATCTTTCACTATACTCTTGAAAACGAAAAGCTATACAAAGGAAATGGGTCGCTTAACTCAATCTAAAGGTAAAGAGTGTCACTCTCCAACCTACTAATTAGTCTTCTGGACAAGTCAAATCTGAGGTGAGAAGAAGGGAACTTCTGATAATGCTTCTCCCAACATGTCGGCATAATTACAGAAAGTCTCAGACAGGCCTGTTTACGTACAGGTTTTCCAAAAGGGAACTCCAAGATGACGTTTAATTCCTGTCAATCCTCTCAATGACATCTCAACATTCCCAACTGGCTCCCATTTGGATTTTGCTGTGTACATTTCAAAAATTTACCCTTAATAATATAATACATTTCCTGAAACCCTCTACCCCAGAAAATAGAATATGCAAAACTCAACAACGACAATAAAGTAGATCCTTCTCCTTCTCTGCATCTCACATCTAAAATTAAAATGCGGCTGGGTGCGGGGACTCACACCTGTAATCCCAGCACTTTGGGAAGGTGAGGTGGGGGATCACTCGAGCTCAGGAGTTCAAGACCAGCCTGGGCAATGTGGCAAAACCCTGTCTCTACAAAAAATACAAAAATTAATCAGGTGTAGTGGCATGCATCTGTAGTCCCAGCTACTGGGGTAGGGAGCAGGAGTGGCATGCAGGGAGGATTGCTTGAGCTAGGAGGGTCGAGACTACAGTGAGCCGAGATGACATCATTGCACTCTAGCCTGGGCAACAGAGTAAGATCCTGTCTCAAAAATTAAATTAAATTAAATTAAAATGCAATATGTTTATGAAGTCTTTATAATTCATCCTTAAAAGAATATACTATATGTTATATATGTTTTACTACAATAAAATAATATATGTTTGATGAACATTTTTTCCAATGTTCATGTTCCAATGTTCATGTTTCAATGTTTCAATTTTTTCCAATTCAACAACTTAGACTTTTAACCATTGATAACACTTGAAGTTCCAGATACTAAAAAATGTAACCATATGAACATTCTTTGCAGAATTTTTACTTTTTATAAGTACAAGTTCTGGAAAATAATTAACTATACTTTTAGTGGAGATTTTCCTTGTCAGTTATCTTTCCAACTATAATTCAGTGGTCTCAGATAACCCTCACCTCCTTCAGCAGACCCAGTATACAACCTCCTCAACCTTTTCTTAAAAAAAAATTGCAAACGATGTTTTTCTCCTTGCTATTATTCATTCTTTGGCACAAATTATTCCTAACTCATGCTTTCCCTATACTCCAACATAGTTTTGTAGCACTGACCTACTTGGATTCTTGCCCTAGGAACAGGAATCGATCATCATATTCCCTAGCCTGGGAGTATTTCAAGTAGTGTGTTTATTAGAATGTGCATTATTCTGCAATGCGGATTCATAGGATTTTCCAATGATGAGAGTCAATATGTCATTTTGCCAGCAGGCATTAAAACAGCAACCCTTCAAAGTCTTCCTTACATCCATGTTTTCAAGCTTTATCAAAAGGACAGCTGCTCAGAAAGTAAGATAAACTAACACTTAAATGAAACTACTGGGAAAAGAGAGATAAGGCCTATTACTAATATTCACATCACAGGTAAATGAGATGGGAAAAGATCACAACATTTCTCATCTTATTTTGATCATTTCCAAATGCATTTCTTTTAAACTGGATACCTCTGGGAAAACCACTCAGTCACTAAGGAAAAAAAAGTGGATTCTGAGGAACACAGAGAGGTTTGCCTTAGATTATAAACTATAGAGCCAAATGTGCAATAAGGCAGCTCACAGCTGTAAGGAAGAAAGCAAAGTCAGACATGGAAGTAATACTGTGGCAACCACAAATGAGGAGAGTTGGATAATTCTAAAGCACGTTAACTATCCTAAAGTATAGTAAAATGCTTGGCATCTTTTAATTAACTACGCTTTTATGGCATACACAACAGAATACGTTGCCAAGGGGCAAAAACTCTTTATAAATGAGAACCTGTGTTTCAAATTGATAGGTACTTGTTTTTCTTCCTGAGAGCAGAACCAGAACATGAAAGGCTGTAATGTTTCTTGCTGACACTTGCATACAACAAGGCCTAAAATGAACGTGTAATGGACTGGTTGTCTTAAAGAAGTTCCAGCAGCGTAGGGATATGAGCAACTAACAAGTATAATACCAACAAAGGTCCGTATTTTCTCAATTATAAAATCCAAATGCCTTAAAAAGTGAAAGTATTTTTATAACGCATTTGGCAGCAAAGCCTGGTCTGACCTGAACGTCAAAGTATTTTAATAACTCTTTATAACTCATTTGGTGCCAAAAACCTCACCTGATCAATGTGAGAATATTTAGCCTTTATTTATCCCATTGAGTGTGACTATTCATTTATTTCATGGCAGAAATACTAATGTGTGATTACAGAGTAATGCCTCAGACACTGTTGTGAGTGTTATAAAATATACTATATATATGTGAAATGTACTACCTTTCTGAAGTCTGAAAAATCCTGCATTCCAGCACAAATCTGGTCCCAAGGGTTTTGGATAAGGGATTACAGGCCTGCTACTGTTATTAATATTTATAGCTGATCATGTTAAAACATAAGTCAGAACATGCCATGCTTCTGCTGCATTCTCTTCAATGACTTCCTGTGTCACTCAGAATAAAAGCCAAACTCTTTACAACTGCCTACAAAGACTGCTATTTAAAGAGGACCACAACAGTGCCATCGTCTTGTAACTTGGAAATTTAGAAGTGCAGAATCCAACTCCCAACTACAAATCAGAATCTGCATTTTCACAAGACCAAGTGATGTGTGTGCACACCAATTTTTCAGAAACACTGACCTACAAGACCCTAAGTGATCTGTCCCGACTAAGCCCCAAAGTTCATCTGCTTCACTTCCTCTCACTCACTCTTCTCCAGGCTCTTTATTCCTCTGCCATTCATCAGACATACAAGACACACTTCCACCTAGCTGTTTCTTCGGTCTGGAATGTTCCTGCCCAGGCCCAGGCGTCTCTATAGTTTGTTCCGTCACCTACTTCAGTTCTTGACTTAGTGAAGCCTTCCCTGTCATTTAAAAAGTTCAAAACCCCCTGGCACTTCATATTCTTTTTTTTTTCTACTTAGTACTTATTGTTATCTAAAATGCTATATATTTTATCAATTTTATATTGTTGTTTGTCTCTCTACACCAGAAGGTAAGCTCGATGAGGGCAGGATTTTTTTGTCATCTGTTGTTCACACTGCTGTGTTCTTACTGCCTAGAACCGTAATTCTCAGTGTGGTCTGTAAACACTTGTGGGTCACTAAGACCCTTTCAGGAGAGGTCCACAAAACCCAAACTATTTTAATAGTAATCCTAAGAAGGATTTTGCCCTTTTCACTACATTGACATTTGTACTGGTGATACAAAAGCTATGCTGGGTAAAACAAAGCAGTGGCAACTAGGCTGTCACTGTACTTCACCAGTACACACTCATAGTAAAAAGAAAAATCATTTAACCTAAGAATGCCCTTGATGAAGCTGTTTTAAAGTATTGGTTTTGTTAAATCTTGATCCTTGAGTACACTTCTTTTGGTCATTCTGTTAAAAAAGTGCGAAGTGTGCATAAAGCACCATGTGTTGTTGTATATACCAAGTATGATGGTTGTCTTGAAGAAAAGCACATCTGAGGTCACTGGGGTTGTAAGCTGAACTAGCTCCATTTTCAGAGTAGCCATTTCACTTGAAAGAAGGACTCACAAACTATGACTAATCAGACTTGGTTATTTAATAGGTATTTTCTCAAGAATAAGCAAAGTGAGCTTGTGACTCCAACAAAAATAACCAACAGTATTTACTGTCAGTCACAAAAATTCAAACTTTCAAGTGAAAATAAGAATTCGAGGAAACTTGTATCCACCACCATGACCTTGACAGTTTGTTAATATTTAAAGACTTTTCCCATGAGATCGATGGTAATATTAAAGAAGATGATTCTAAGAAATATTGCATTATGAAATGTGTTAACATTCGCAAGATTTACATAAATCAATGAACTAATATTTTTGAAATGATGAATGTATGATAACACAGTATCATGTGTGGGCAAAAGATCCAGTCAAATACAAGATAGAACAGTAGATTATAACGTACCAGAGTAAAAATGTCATTGATATGGTTTCAAAGTCTACATTACAATTGACCTTTAAGAAACTACCACTTGTCAAGTGTTAGTGTAGCATCAAAGACAGATATCCATAACTATTTGAAAAGATTATTAAAACACTGCCCTTTTTTCCAACTATATATCTGTATAAGGCCAGATTTTCTTCATATATCCCAAACAAAACAATATATGTCAAAAGATGACTGCAAATAGAGAATCTAGCTCTCTCCTAAGTCAGACATTAAAGAGTTTATAAAAATGTAAAAGAATGGCTCTTCTTACATTTAAAAATATAGTCATTTTTCATAAAATGTGTTATCTATGTTAACATGTAATTAATTTTTTAATTGATAATTTTTTAAAACTTCTCAATTTTAATTTCAAATTCAGTAAATAGCAACACATATAACCCACATAACAAACGCACCTTAGGATTCTCAATGGTGAAGAATATAAATGGATCCTGAGATTTAAAAGTTTGAAAACCACTGACTTAAAACAATAACTAGAACACAACAGTAAATTATGTCGCAGTGAACACTTACAATGTGCCAGTCTCTTGTTAACTGTTTTTATACTTATTTCATTTATGTCTCAAAACAATGTTATAAGGTATTATTACTATTACCATTTTATGAATGAAAAAAACAGTAATTGAGAGGGATCAAGGTACCTGTTTAAAGTCACAAGGAGCAGAGCCAGTCCTTGAACCAAGATCATGTGCCTCCAGATCACATACTCCTGACCAAAACTGATAGTATAATAAAGGGATGCTAAGTTAGAAACAAGGCAAAAAGTGCCATGCCAGGTGACTACATCTAAAAATATCAAGGCAATAAGTAGCCAAAATACAAAGCCAAATGAATTGGGGATTGAAGGGAGATAACCTAAGCAAGCTCACATGAGCAGGAGAAAGGCCAGGACAACTTCTCAGAGGCAGATGCAGATGGTTGAGGAAATACTTCAAGTGCAGTCCACAAGGGCCAGACAACTATCACTAGGCTAAACAATGAACAATAATAACCCTGAGGTATCTGGCTTCAAGCGTAGCTTCCAGGACAACAAACTGGTATCCCTTATAGTCAGGTTCATTCATGATGCTATTAAAGTCTTCTCCTTTCTGCTACAGGGTTTCTTTGTAGCTCAAGCTTGAGTATAACCTTCAATGAAATGTTTAGGATGTTCTCTGGTTCCCATGTCCAAAAAGAGTTGACATCTCATTAAAACCATCAAGTCCAAGAAATATCTTCTCCCTGACCCATGGCAGGGTGCTATCCTGATGCCTCATCACTCCAATAAGCTTAGTGACAAGACAGACACTTACTGTCTGTATCTCAAGAAGGAGTCCTGTAAGGTCAAGAACAGTAATCCCTTACCCAATTTCAAATTCCCCTAAGCTAAACATTTCTGCTAGAATATGCAGACAGACTTTCTAAAATCTTGGAATTTACACTTCCTGTAATATTTAGTCTATGAATCACTTTGTTGGGGATGATTAATAAATGAGTGATCTAGGATTGGGAAGAAAAAAAGAAGGTGAAGTGGGTGGCAGAGCAGTAGTCGTAGTTTGAGCTATGCAGCATTCAGACAATGGAAGTTGGGGCAAAGAAAGTAAAGTGAGATCTTGGAACTGTACTCCTCACTCACTCTATTAAGAGGGAGGGAGGGAGGCCATAAAGTCAGGTTGATTCAGTGCCAAGGCTAAGTGTTATCAAATAAGGAATTATACTACATAACCCTATCAGAGAGAATGTTTTAAAAATTCTGACTCAGCTATGCATAAGGAAGTTCAGAAATAGAAAATATAATCCCTGGAGGCGGAGCAAGATGGCCAAATAGGAACAGCTCCAGTCTCCAACTCCCAGCGCGAGCGACACAGAAGACCGGTGATTTCTGCATTTTCAACTGAGGTACTGGGGTCATCTCACTAGGGAGTGCCGGACAATCGGTGCTGGTCAGCCGCCGCAGCCCAACCAGTGAGAGCTGAAGCAGGGCGAGGCATTGCCTCACCTGGGAAGCACAAGGGGGAAGAGAATCCCTAGCCAGGGGAACTGAGACACACAACACCTGGAAGATCGGGTAATTCCCACCCCAATACTGCGCTTTAAGCAAATGGGCACACCAGGAGATTATACCCACACCTGGCCGGGAGGGTCCCATGGCCACGGAGCCTCCCTCATTGCTACCACAGCAGTCTGCGATCTAACCGCAAGGCAGCAGCGAGGCTGGGGGAGGGGTGCCCGCCACTGCTGAGGCTTAAGTAGGTAAACAAAGCCGCTGGGAAGCTCCAACTGGGTGGAGCTCACAGCAGCTCAAGGAAACCTGCCTGTCTCTGTAGACTCTACCTCTGGGGACAGGGCACAGCTAAACAACAACAACAAAAAAAGCAGCAGAAACCTGTGCAGACGCAAACGACTCTGTCTGACAGCTTTGAAGAGAGCAGTGGCTCTCCCAACACGGAGGTTGAGATCTGAGAAGGGACAGACTGCCTGCTCAAGTGGGTCCCTGAACCCTGAGTAGCCTAACTGGGAGACATCCCCCAATAGGGGCAGTCTGACACCCCACACCTCACAGGGTGGAGTACACCCCTGAGAGGAAGCTTCCAAAGTAAGAATCAGACAGGTACACTTGCTGTACAGCAATATTCTATCTTCTGCAAACTCTGCTGCTGATACCCAGGCAAACAGGGTCTGGAGTGGACCTCAAGCAATCTCCAACAGACCTACAGCTGAGGGTCCTGACTGTTAGAAGGAAAACTATCAAATAGGAAGAACACCTATACCAAAACCCCATCAGTACGTCACCATCATCAAAGACCAGAGGCAGATAAAACCACAAAGATGGGGAAGAAGCAGGGCAGAAAAGCTGGAAATTCAAAAAATAAGAGCACATCTCCCCCTGAAAAGGAGCACAGCTCATCGCCAGCAACGGATCAAAGCTGGTCAGAGAATGACTTTGACGAGATGAGAGAAGAAGGCTTCAGTCCATCAAACTTCTCAGAGCTAAAGGAGGAATTACGTACCCAGCGCAAAGAAACTAAAAATCTTGAAAAAAGAGTGGAAGAATTGATAGCTAGAATAATTAATGCAGAGAAGGTCATAAACGAAATGACAGAGATGAAAACCATGACACAAGAAATACGTGACAAATCCACAAGCTTCAGTAACCGACTCGATCAACTGGAAGAAAGAGTATCAGCGATTGAGGATCAAATGAATGAAATGAAGCGAGAAGAGAAACCAAAAGAAAAAAGAAGAAAAAGAAATGAACAAAGCCTGCAAGAAGTATAGGATTATGTAAAAAGACCAAATCTACGTCTGATTGGGATGCCTGAAAGTGAGGGGGAAAATGGAACCAAGTTGGAAAACACTCTTCAGGATATCATCCAGGAGAACTTCCCCAACCTAGTAGGGCAGGCCAACATTCAAATTCAGGAAATACAGAGAACGCCACAAAGATACTCCTCGAGAAGAGCAACTCCAAGACACATAATTGCCAGATTCACCAAAGTTGAAATGAAGGAAAAAATCTTAAGGGCAGCCAGAGAGAAAGGTCGGGTTACCCACAAAGGGAAGCCCATCAGACTAACAGCAGACCTCTCGGCAGAAACTCTACAAGCCAGAAGAGAGTGGGGGCCAATATTCAACGTTCTGAAAGAAAAGAATTTTAAACCCAGAATTTCATATCCAGCCAAACTAAGTTTCATCAGTGAAGGAGAAATAAAATCCTTTACAGATAAGCAAATGCTTAGAGATTTTGTCACCACCAGGCCTGCCTTACAAGAGACCCTGAAGGAAGCCCTAAACATGGAAAGGAACAACTGGTACCAGCCATTGCAAAAACATGCCAAAATGTAAAGACCACTGAGGCTAGGAAGAAACTGCATCAACTAACGAGCAAAATAACCAGTTAATATCATAATGGCAGGATCAAGTTCACACATAACAATATTAACCTTAAATGTAAATGGACTAAATGCTCCAATTAAAAGACACAGACTGGCAAACTGGATAAAGAGTCAAGACCCATCAGTCTGCTATATTCAGGAGACCCATCTCACATGCAGAGACATACATAGGCTCAAAATAAAGGGATGGAGGAAGATCTACCAAGCAAATGGAGAACATAAAAAAGCAGGGGTTGCAATCCTAGTCTCTGATAAAATAGACTTTAAACCATCAAAGATCAAAAGAGACAAAGAAGGCCATTACATAATGGTAAAGGGATCAATTCAACAGGAAGAGCTAACTATCCTAAATATATATGCACCCAATACAGGAGCACCCAAATTCATAAAGCAAGTCCTTAGAGACTTACAAAGAGACTTAGACTCCCATACAATAATAATGGGAGACTTCAACACTCCACTGTCAACATTAGACAGATCAACGAGACAGAAAGTTAACAAGGATATCCAGGAATTGAACTCATCTCTGCACCAAGCGGACCTAATAGACATCTATAGAACTCTCCACCCCAAATCAACAGAATATACATTCTTCTCAGCACCACATCGCACTTATTCCAAAATTGACCACATAATTGGAAGTAAAGCACTCCTCAGCAAATGTAAAAGAACAGAAATTATAACAAACTGTCTCTCAGACCACAGTGCAATCAAACTAGAACTCAGGACCAAGAAACTCAATCAAAACCGCTCAACTACATGGAAACTGAACAACCTGCTCCTGAATGACTACTGGGTACATAATGAAATGAAGGCAGAAATAAAGATGTTCTTTGAAACCAATGAGAACAAAGATACAACATACCAGAATCTCTGGGACACATTTAAAGCAGTGTGTAGAGGGAAATTTATAGCACTAAATGCCCACAAGAGAAAGCAGGAAAGATCTAAAATTGACACTCTAACATCACAATTAAAAGAACTGGAGAAGCAAGAGCAAACACATTCAAAAGCTAGCAGAAGGCAAGAAATAACTAAGATCAGAGCAGAACTGAAGGAGATAGAGACACAAAAAACCCTCCAAAAACTCAATGAATCCAGGAGTTGGTTTTTTGAAAAACTCAACAAAATTGACAGACCGCTAGCAAGACTAATAAAGAAGAAAAGAGAGAAGAATCAAATAGACGCAATAAAAAATGATAAAGGGGATATCACCACCGACCCCACAGAAATACAAACTACCATCAGAGAATACTATAAACATCTCTATGCAAATCAACTAGAAAATCTAGAAGAAATGGATAATTTCCTGGACACTTACACTCTTCCAAGACTAAACCAGGAAGAAGTTGAATCCCTGAATAGACCAATAGCAGGCTCTGAAATTGAGGCAATAATTAATAGCCTACCAACCAAAAAAAGTCCAGGACCAGATGGATTCACAGCTGAATTCTACCAGAGGTACAAGGAGGAGCTGGTACCATTCCTTCTGAAACTATTCCAATCGGTAGAAAAAGAGGGAATCCTCCCGAACTCATTTTATGAGGCCAACATCATCCTGATACCAAAGCCTGGCAGAGACACAACAAAAAAAGAAAATTTTAGACCAATATCCCTGATGAACATCAATGCAAAAATCCTCAATAAAATACTGGCAAACCAGATTCAGCAGCACATCAAAAAGCTTATCCACCATGATCAAGTGGGCTTCATCCCTGGGATGCAAGGCTGGTTCAACATTCGCAAATCAATAAACGTAATCCAGCATTTAAACAGAACCAAAGACAAGAACCACATGATTATCTCAATAGATGCAGGAAAGGCTTTTGACAAAATTCAACAGCCCTTCATGCTAAAAACGCTCAATAAATTCGGTATTGATGGAACGTACCTCAAAATAATAAGAGCTATTTATGACAAACCCACAGCCAATATCATACTGAATGGGCAAAAACTGCAAAAATTCCCTTTGAAAACTGGCACAAGACAGGGATGCCCTCTCTCACCACTCCTATTCAACATAGTGTTGGAAGTTCTGGCCTGGGCAATCAGGCAAGAGAAAGAAATAAAGGGTATCCAGTTAGGAAAAGAAGAAGTCAAATTGTCCCTGTTTGCAGATGACATGACTGTATATTTAGAAAACCCCATTGTCTCAGCCCAAAATCTCCTTAAGCTGATAAGCAACTTCAGCAAAGTCTCAGGATACAAAATTAATGTGCAAAAATCACAAGCATTCTTATACACCAGTAACAGACAAACAGAGAGCCAAATCAGGAATGAACTTCCATTCACAATAGCTTCAAATAGAATAAAATACCTAGGAATCCAACTTACAAGGGATGTAAAGGACCTCTTCAAGGAGAACTACAAGCCACTGCTCAGTGAAACAAAAGAGGACACAAACAAATGGAAGAACATACCATGCTCATGGATAGGACGAATCAATATCGTGAAAATGGCCATACTGCCCAAGGTTATTTCTAGATTCAATGCCATCCCCATCAAGCTACCAATGAGTTTCTTCACAGAATTGGAAAAAACTGCTTTAAAGTTCATATGGAACCAAAAAAGAGCCCGCATTGCCAAGACAATCCTAAGTCAAAAGAACAAAGCTGGAGGCATCACGCTACCTAACTTCAAACTATACTACAAGGCTACAGTAACCAAAACAGCATGGTACTGGTACCAAAACAGAGATATAGACCAATGGAGCAGAACAGAGTCCTCAGAAATAATACCACACATCTACAGCCATCTGATCTTTGACAAACCTGACAAAAACAAGGAATGGGGAAAGGATTCCCTATTTAATAAATGGTGTTGGGAAAATTGGCTAGCCATAAGTAGAAAGCTGAAACTGGATCCTTTCCTTACTCCTTATACGAACATTAATTCAAGATGAATTTGAGACTTAAATGTTAGACCTAATACCATAAAAACCCTAGAAGAAAACCTAGGTAGTACCATTCAGGACATAGGCATGGGCAAGGACTTCATGTCTAAAACACCAAAAGCAACGGCAGCAAAAGCCAAAATTGACAAATGGGATCTAATTAAACAAAAGAGCTTCTGCACAGCAAAAGAAACTACCATCAGAGTGAACAGGCAACCTACAGAATGGGAGAAAATTTTTGCAATCTACTCATCTGACAAAGGGCTAATATCCAGACCCTACAAAGAACTCAAACAAATTTACAAGAAAAAAACAAACAACCCCATCAAAAAGTGGGCAAAGGATATGAACAGACATTTCTCAAAAGAAGACATTCATACAGCCAACAGACACATGAAAAAATGCTCATCCTCACTCGCCATCAGAGAAATGCAAATCAAAACCACAATGAGATACCATCTCACACCAGTTAGAATAGCAATCATTAAAAAGTCAGGAAACAACAGGTGCTGGAGAGGATGTGGAGAAATAGGAACACTTTTACACTGTTGGTGGGATTGTAAACTAGTTCAACCATTATGGAAAACAGTATGGCGATTCCTCAAGGACCTAGAACTAGATGTACCATATAACCCAGCCATCCCACGACTGGGTATATACCCAAAGGATTATAAATCATGCTGCTATAAAGACATATGCACACGTATGTTTATTGCGGCACTATTCACAATAGCAAAGACTTGGAATCAACCCAAATGCCCATCTGTGACAGACTGGATTAAGAAAATGTGGCACATATACACCATGGAATATTATGCAGCCATAAAAAAGGATGAGTTTGCGTCCTTTGTAGGGACATGGATGCAGCTGGAAACCATCATTCTTAGCAAACTATCACAAGAACAGAAAACCAAACACCGCATGTTCTCACTCATAGGTGGGAACTGAACAATGACATCACTTGGACTCAGGAAGGGGAACATCACACATCGGGGCCTATCATGGGGAGGGGGGAGGGGGGAGGGAATCCATTGGGAGTTATACCTGATATAAATGACGAATTGATGGGTGCTGACGAGTTGATGGGTGCAGCACACCAACATGGCATAAGTTTACATATGTAACAAACCTGCACGTTATGCACATGTACCCTAGAACTTAAAGTATAATAAAAATATATATATATATATAACCCCTTAGTATGCATAATATCTGAATCCATGGAAAAAGTAAATTTATAAACATATTCTCCAAATTTTCAATGAGGGAGATCCTGAAAAGTTCCTAATATAATCACTGATATTCTCTTTTTCTAGTGTTCTATTCTCATTTTATATCAGCAGATACAAAAAGAAAATTAAGGGGGCTTTCATAGCCTTACCAGTGACCCAGGATCACCCTAACACTATTTTTGCCTTGAACCCTTCAGTAATTCAACCACAAATTCTTCCACACTGGGTCATCATAGTAAAAGTCTGAGAGTTAGAAAGAGAATGCTGTATAACAATGATTATGCTCACTGGTATTTTCCACAATTGAATGGGCAAGTGGGCAATCTGCATGCCTCCTTCCTACTATAGCCCATGCTTCAACATATGATATGCAGAATTATCTTGACAACATTTTGCCAGAGCATGAAACAGAAAACCTACATATGAACACAGTTATTCAGTGTTTTAGATGCCACAGAGCACTGGAAATCTTCCTGATGATATCAGTAGGCCAACTCATATCTGTGCATATCTCAACATATTTGTGCTGGAAGCCCATTCACAAAACAGGTTTTTTTCAGGAAGGGCAGAAACCTAGGCAGGAGGTGACAAAATATACATCAAGGCCAGGGAAAAAAGCTAATGACTGAAAGTAAGTTATGGGATATTTCTCCATGCACAAGCAAAACAAGGGAAGACAATGTGATGAAGAAGCAGCAGCAAAAGCAAGCAAAAGATGAAGGATGCCTGGGCACTTCACTTCTGGGTGCTCAGGAGGAAGACAAGTTACACATTTTCAGCCAGGTTGATGTGAGTTTCAGGATTGATGATGTGGACCCACCTCACTTTGTGCTGCCAGCTTTGGCAGTGCAGGACAGCAGTTAGAAGTGTGGGCCCTGGAAGTCTGGAAACCTGCCTGTACCAAACCTGCCTGGAAACCTAATTGTAAGTCTGACCCCGGGCATGTCAGTTGGAAAAATGAATATTAGCTATTGTTATTGTTATTATTATTATTACCATCAAAAAACCTTTTAACTTTATTCCTGAAGTATCTGACATTAAGGAAATTTCCAGGGAAATATAGATGTAACTAGAAAGCAATATGAATAAATATGTGAACTAAAGTAGTATAAGGTATCTCTTATACGAACATATGTAAACAGAATACCTAGAAGTCTCAAGATATCACACTTTAAAGAATTTTCCAAAATGCCCTTATTTAGAAAATATTACTTCTTTTTTTCCCATTTCCACTTCAGGACTCAGAATACTGTGACAATGCCAAACATACTTCACAAATGAAATGTTATAGTCCAATAGGTTTACCAAAATGGAAAGGTGGATAATCGGTTTGTTTTTAAATATTCAAATAGAGTCTTCTTTTGTTTAACTCCAGACTTGATGTGGACTTCTAATAAGCAATATTATTTGTTATTCAAAGAGCATTCTGAGTGATTTATGTCATGCAGCTGTGAACAAGCATTTTGTTGAAAATATCGTCTGCATGCTTTACTGCACTAACATTGTTGGAATGCCCGCAAGGATGTTGAATACTAGGAATTGAAAAGCAAAAGGTCACTGTCACTGGAAAATGAAAAAATTATCTGATTCAAACCCACATCAAGCACAGACAAATGACAGCAATGAAAAAAAATCTTCATGTGCTTTTATCAGTCTATAAGAGAGAATTATTTCTCTAATAAGACTTTTCAAATTCCCATAATATACCAAAAAAATGAATTTTTACTGTTCACAAGTGACAATTAGATCAAATTGTGTTCTCATAAATTTTTAAATATTGGCCTACTCTTCAAAGTCAAGGCAAATATGCTACTAGTAAATGTTTTCCCAGCACCAATAAAATGTTCAAAAATAAGGATAATAATAAAGGTAAATAAAATAAAGGTAAGAGTAATATACTTTTGTTCATATCATTAATAAACACAAACATGAGACTGGTTTCCTTTATGCACATATAATATATATGAAATAAATTCAGAAAACTTGAGTTCTCAGTATATATGACTGTAACTTGAAGTTCTGATTTTCTGCAAACAGGCCATAAGAAATAATTTTTAAAAAAACAAAAACAAAAACGAACACACACACAAAGAACAAATTGACACAATCTAAATCGCCCACTGGGGTCAACTGTTGTAGCAATCTTGCCTAACAGACAAGGAAAATAATTTATGCATTTTACTGCTAAATGTAACATTTTCTGAAAGCATAAGAACTTCTTAGAAAACCCCTGGTGGCCAACAACTACATATTATTAACTTCACCATTTTATTCCTCTACTGCTCAGTAGCAAAAAGCTGACACAATCATAATGAAGCTAAAGTAACAATTTTAAAATATGTATTTATAGTATAAATGCAAGTACTTCCTCTAAAAGGGACAAGTACTGGGGGGAAATGGTTCTTTACATGTGTTTGAGAATCAAATTTTCATTTCTTAGGTTTTATTTAATTTTTAATTTTTAAAATATCCAAGCCTACAAAAACATGGAAAGAATAGTACAAGAAATCAGTATTCTTTCATCTAAATTCACTAACTGTTAGTACTTTGTCCTATTTGTTCTCCCCTCTCTACATTACACCCTCCCCAAGCACTTCAAAGTAAGCTGCAGGCATGCAACACTCCACCTTTAAATATTTAGCACATACCTACTGAAAAAACAAGAACCTTCTCCTATATAACCACGAAAACATTATCACACCCAAGAAATTAACCTTCTGTGCCTGGAAGAGCAGTCATTACCATTTACCAACCAGGTCCATAAACTCTTTTAATTTATATAAATTTTAGCCAGGCAAAAATAAAGAAAAAACAGAAGCAATGATAAGCTAGAATCTATTTGATATAAACTAGATGTATTTGAAGCCTGGAATCAGTATTTACATAAATGGATATATCCCAGGTTCATACATGACAGAATTAATGAGCAGTTAGTTGATGAGACTTCAAATAATGCTGCCCATCTGGGGTATGTATCTTTAAGACAAACAAAAAAATATATAGAATAAGATTTCGGCTTTCCTGTTTAAATTTTTATTAAAATTTCTGCCATGTTACGTTTCACTATCCTTTTATTACATCTGTAAATCATTCATAAAATGACTTCAAATTTATATAAATTTCACCCAGGCTGGAGTGCAATGGCACGATCTCTGCTCACTGCAACCTCTGCCTCCCAGGTTCAAGCAGTTCTCCTGCCTCAGCCTCCCGAGTAGTTGGGATCACAGGTGCCCACCATCATGCCAGGCTAATTTTTTGTATTTTTAGTAGAGATGGGGTTTCACCATGTTGGCCAACCTGGTCTTGAACTCCTGACCTCAGGTAATCTGTCCACCTCGGCCTCCCAAAGTGCTGGATTACAGGCATGAACCACACACCCAGCTGCTTCTGGTTCTTCTGCTTGCACTTACCCTGTCAAAATGCAATCAAGATTCCAGACTTCAAAAGTATCTTCATTAAGTTCTAGCTTATCATTATTTCTGGTTTTTCTTCTTGTACTTGCATCTTCAAAACAGAATATCTTAAAGAACTCAGATGGCTTATAATTTTGTTGAAGAAAGGACAGCCATCTTCTTTGCTCCATAATTGCAAAATATTTTCATTTTTAGATTTATAAAAACCAATTAAAATGATCAATCCAATAAATTTGTTCATTTCTATATCACTCATTTCCTTCCAGTCATTGTTATACACATACCTGTCTTTGGCATTTGTCCACTAAATAACTGCATCAAGTATATTCTGGCGCACAAACATCATAAAAGATGAAAAAATACTGTCAATGGTCCTATTAGCAAACAGGATGGTCCAGCATCTTGCTGCAGTAAAATCCTTCCTGTTGAATGACTACGTGAGTTTGAATACTATTTCTCCTTCTGTTCTTAGACACATTGTCCACTGTCAAGTTCTTGAGTTTGATAAAATTCACCTTAGACAAGTAGGTTGGCAAACTTTTGTGAAGTTTCAGAAAGTAGATATTTTAGGCTGCCAAAACAAACCATCTCTGTCTCAATGACTGAACCCTGCCTTTGTAGCAGAAAAGCAGCCATAGACAATATGTAAATGAGTGGGCATGGCTTTCCTGATAAAACTTTGGCCAGCTTGTCAATCCTAGACCTAGGATATCATCATCTGGTAATTTATACTGACATTTCTTCTACATAATCAATTTAACCATTATCATTAGAGTCTAGAGTGCCATTATCTGTTCATCTGATTTATCTAATAATTAGAAAAATCTTCCTCTGTCAAAGAATTTCTGTTTGCCAAAATTGGCTGAAAATAAACAATTACAAATTTTCAACTGTGTTTAACAAAGTGTATTCAATGAAAATTTAACAAACAACAAAGACAGTGTCTTCAGGCTGCTTTTATACCTTGTTGAAGATGATGCAATACCCTAGGCAATGCAATAGGAAAACTGAAGGATGACACAATCGGATCATGTATTTCACAAATATGCAATTCTTTTGTTTGATTTTTATGTTAGTCTTTTTACTTGTAGTATAATTTGGAGTAACTGATAAGCAATGAGCAAATAATTCCTAGGATGATGGAGTGTCAAAATGTTTCAGGATAAGATCACTAAAATTCCTTCATGAGACTCACATTTCTAAACGGACCCGTGGGGTAATTGCAAGATATAACGAGTTTTGGCTGCTCCAATGGTAGTGGGTTATCAGAATTTATTAACATTCGTGTCACTAAAGTTGATATATAACCCCCCATTGCTAAATTTGACTGGCTTTGAAATGAATAAATAAATGAAAGGTTTAAAAGATACAATGGGCCGGGCGCTGTGGCTCAAGCCTGTAATCCCGGCACTTTGGGAGGCCGAGACGGGCGGATCACGAGGTCAGGAGATCAAGACTATCCTGGCTAACATGGTGAAACCCTGTCTCTACTAAAAAAAAAAAATACAAAAAACTAGCCGGGCGCGGTGGCGGGCGCCTGTAGTCCCAGCTACTTGGGAGGCTGAGGCAGGAGAATGGCATAAACCTGGGAGGCAGAGCTTGCAGTGAGCTAAGATCTGGCCACTGCACTCCAGCCTGGGCAACAGAGTGAGACACCGTCTCAAAAAAAAAAAAAAAAAAGATACAATGACTTTCATTCTATTAAAAACAGGTAAATTGTTTTCTTTGTTCTATGGAAGACTTCTAAGAAAAAATAAAAGTAATGAAATGTCAAACTATATAAAGATTTAGAACTGTTCAAAAAAGAAACTCAAAAATTAATATTGGGCAAAAAGGACCCTAATGGTATATTAAGGTTTAAACATATCATCAAGTATTTCCAATTATGTGAAAAATGTTGTTTTATTTTGTTCTTTGATCCAGGATCCAATCAAGGTTCATGCATTGCTTTTGGTTACCATGTCTCCTTAGTTAGTGTTCACTTCCCACTCGTCTAGGTTTTAAAAACATCTTTCATGACAATGACATCTTTTTAAAAATCTAGACCAGCTGTCTTGTAGAATGTCCACATTCTGTATTTCTGTGATTATTTCCCCATGATTCAGATCAGGATCTGCTAGATAATTTGAAGCCCCTTGTTCAAAAATTATTCAAAATTTCAAAATGGCAGCACAGGACATTAAACAAAGAATGAGGTTCCTCTGCGTGTGGGCCCTGAGTGACTGCATAGGTCACATGCCAATGAAGCCAGCCCTGATTCAGGTTAAACATTTCTACAAACCTACTTACTACTCAGGTAATGGCTCATACTTTTCCCTGCATCACACTGAGAGACTAATTCATTTTGTAAACACTAATTGAAGGCTCCAAATGCATCTCTAATCAATTCTAGTTTATTATTATTTCTGGTTCTTTTTTCACTTACATTTGTCAAAATGCAATAAAGATTCCAGATTTTAAATATATCTTTAATAACTTTTGATAGTGTGAAATGGAGTTAATGATACACAATCATTTTAAACTGTTCTTAGCATGTTATCCTTTGTCCTTCCAGACTGACCAAACAGATAATGTTTTCAAAATACTCTGGAAATCAAAATGATAGCCAGACCTTTAGTGATTAAAGAGAAAAAAATATTAGATCACCATCAATCAGATAAAATCTCACCCATTCAGTCCCTTCATTCATCCATTCATCAAACATGTATTAAGTACCAACTAGGGCTAAGTTGCACAGAAAAAAACATGAGTAAAGCACAGTCTCTGTATTTGAGAATTCCATAGTTTAGGGTTGAGGAAAGACATTAAATAATCACAATGCAGCATGAGAAAAGCTGGACGAGGGTTGCTAATGGATACCAGAAGGAGAGCCAATTTCAAGTTGAGGCATCATCATTTACTAAATTTTATGAACAGTCAAGATATTTTACAGTGGAATTACAATGAAAGAAAGCACTTTGAAAATAAAATTATTAAGTAATATAGGAAAATGAGAGGTGTCATCCTTATCAACCATAACAACTTGTTACTGGAATTTTTACACGGAATAATTATTCCATTTGATAAAATACTCATGAGCAATGGAAAGTTTTCTGGATTACACACTTATCTATTTTAAAATAAAGAAATATCAATTTACTAATATACGACTTAAGCCAGAATCTCAGTCCTTTATTTTCTTTCTCTACAGTCAACCCAGGAAACCTGCTTATTGGCAGGCTCTGGTTATGTGTAACCCAAGGGGTACAAGGCAATATTTAAGATGTACACAGGGCCAGGTGCGGTGCTCACAGGCACTTTGGGAGGCCGAGGCGGGCAGATCACGAGGTCAAGAGATCGAGACCATCCTGGCCAACATGGTGAAACCCCGTCTCTACTAAAAACACAAAAATTAGCCAGGCATGGTGGTGGGCGCCTGTAGTCCCAGCTACTCAGGAGACTGAGGCAGGAGAATCGCTTGAACTCGGTAGGTGGAGGCTGCAGTGAGTTGAGATCGCACCACTGCACTCCAGTCTGGTGAAGGAGCAAAACTCCGTCCCCCCCACCACACACAAAACACGTACACAGTATTAACATGGCATACCTTTTTAGAACAATTTCATTCCAAGACTGAAAATTTAAGAATTTTTATATATACCACCTGACTCTCACTTCTCTATAGAGGAAAGAGAAGTTGTTAAAGTCTTAAGAGTAGAAACGCTTCTGTAAAAAAATAACTAGAACTGTCGGCATTTTTATGTTATTAGCGTATTCTTTTCCTCAAGTGTAAGTGAACAATAAATGCTAATGCTTTGAGAATAAGAGAGGCTATTAATACTGACCAAAATAACCTCTGCTATCTCTAATTCACCCCGGGGAATTACTCAACAGCAAGACTTACAGAAAAGAAAGTTTTCACTCTAGAAACCAACGTTTGGTTTCCTTGCTTGTTTACTTGAAAACAAAATACAAAAAAACTCCACAAACTCCCACATATCAGTTTAATTTCCTGCTGTAATTGCATTTGATCAAGTATTTAGTATATAAACACTGTATTTAGTTCTACTTCTTTGCCACTGTGAGTTCCTCAGAACATAAAAATACCCAGAGTCCTGTTTATACATGTGAAAATCTTTTTCCTTTTTTAAATTATGATTTTAAAATTGTTTTCAAATAGGAACATGCATTATTGGTTAAAAACAATTTTTTGATTCCTAATTGAATCAAATTATTTAAAATTCAGGTGAGATATGCCTGGTTTCCTAAGAGTGATGAAGATGCTCTGTTTTTCCTTGACTACAACCAACCAATCAGTAATAATTAGCAGCAGACATCTAAAAAACATGAGATACAATTTTTAAATGGATAGATTGTTGCAAACTTGCAAATGAATCTAAACTATGATATTCTGTATGTAAGAAATACCTGAGTAAAAACTACATTGAAATTATTACTCTTCCAGTGCCTTGTAATCATGTAATTTTGAAGGAAAAGCTCCAAAGATAGTTTGCAACTAAACAGAAAAAATGACTTAGCTAGAAACAATAAAGTAAGACACTCAAGCTAATTTGCAAATTTAAAAACTGCTTAAAGCTTCCATAAAGAGATCAGGTTGAGAATTAACCTTACATGTAAAATTTCACCAAATTTTACACTGTAGATATAGTGTAATCCACATTTAGCAAAAAGAAGGAAATCAAATTAAAGAAAGGTGCCATGATCAAATTATATTTTTCAATGTGCTCAAAGATCTATTTATTGAGGAAGCTAACCTGGATCTTTCACTTCGAGTTGGATAAATGAATCCTAATAACTGGGTCTTTGTATGTTTATAAAAATAATATTGATGTAAACATGTCATTTTGCAAAATGCTTGCCAATAAACAAAGAGATGTGAGATCAGCTAAAAAAAATTCATGGGGGTGGACTATAAATAGGTGAAATTATTGACAAGTTGTCAGCATTAAGGCCACTGAGCACCCCAGAAGCTACTGTATCATCACAGAACCATTATCTTTTGTTACTGAAAACATTCCTTCAACAAATTTTTGAGACAGTAAAAGATGCTAACTTTCGAGTAAGCAACTTTATTTCTCATATGACAAAGCAATTTAACTTCTTAGCAGATGAAACATCTATTGCACCCCTACTAAAAAAAGATGAAAACACTGAGCTATTCAGCATCCCTCATGATGACTGCCTGAACATATATCACAAAGCAATAAAAGAAATTCTTCTAATTTGTGTTAACAGACTTACACAAGTCTGAATGCTTTTTAATTCAGTGCAGTTTTCCATAAGTAACAGTTCATCAGCATTTTGTCCATTAACTTAGGAAAGCAATTGTAAATATTTTTTTCCTGATGATATGAAATACTCTATTAAAAGTAGACAAAATGTGAAGTAGAATATCAAATTCACACTAATTTTTAACATAAAACATTTCATTTAGAGAAATTCCAGAGTTCTGGCTATATCAGTTTGTGACCCAGAAACGTCCCCCAGTAATCCCTAACCTCATCCATTCACTCTCTTCTGCCTTTGCTGGCAAGTATCAAAACAAGCTAAGGTTAGGATGCTGTGGGTCACCTTTTCTGTAAGCAAGAGCACACACATACCTTTAGCTGCTATTGATACAGCAGTTTAAAATAAACAGTTATACATCAAGAAATATTGTGTTCATTTTTTTAATTTAAAATTTAAAACTTATTTTAAAATACAGTCACCCCTCGCAAGTATAGTCTCCTCCCTTTCCCCCACCAATGAGATTCAGAAGCATTTTACTTGGTTAAACTGGATTCTAATGAAGACTCTAGGATTACAAAAACATTTTATAACCACTACCAAAGAGAAAACAGAAGACATTAAAAAAAAAAACACGGGCAAAACTAAATTGTAGTGTTAGATGTCAGGATAGCGACAAACTTTGGGGAGGCAGAAAAGGGTAGTGACTAAGAGGTTTCGAGGGGGCCTATGCTGGTAATGTTGTATCTTTTGGTTTGAGTAGCACTTACATAGATGTGTTCAGTTTGAAATAATTCATGGAGCTTATGATTGCTGTATTTTACTCTTTTAGTTCTTTGTATGTTTTACTTAAATACACTTATGCATTGTATATTTTATATGTATGTTACACTTCTGTTTTTTAAAACAAGTTGTAATCTTTTAGGAATAAATGAGCATGACTCCTTACAGTTCCACTGTTCTTAGTGTAACATCAGTAAGAGTAAGTGTGAGGGGGATGCGATAATTATCTTAAACAGTGCTTGCCATGGGCCGAAAAAACCCAGGGAGGTCCCACACACATGAAAACAGGGATCAGAAAAACAAATAAGCAAAATGTATCTGAGCATGGAATCAAACTACAGAACTCATACGTTCAGGAAAAAAAAAATAAGCTAGACGGCCGGTCACGGTGGCTCACGCTTGTAATCCCAGCACTTTGGGAGGCGGAGGCGGGTGGATCACGAGGCCAGGAGTTCGACACCAGCCTGGCCAATATGGTGAAACTCCATCTCTACTAAAAGTACAAAAATTAGCTGGGCGTGGTGGCACGCACCTGTAATCCCAGCTACTCGGGAGGCTGAGGCAAGAGAATTGGTTGAACCCAGGAGGTGGAGGTTGCAGTGAGCCAAGACTGCACCACTGCACTCCAGCCTGGGCAACAGAGCAAGACTCCATCTCAAAAAAATAAATAAATAAAATAAGCTAGCCAGTCAGTCAGCCAACTGAAAAGACAATTCCTTTCACTGACAACTGCATACATGTCTACATTTTCTTTTTTTTTTTTTTTGAGACGCAGTCTCGCTGTGTCGCCTGGGCTGGAGTGCAGTGGCCGGATCTCAGCTCACTGCAAGCTCCGCCTCCCGGGTTTACGCCATTCTCTGGCCTCAGCCTCCCGAGTAGCTGGGACTACAGGTGCCCGCCACCTCGCCCGGCTAGTTTTTTTGTATTTTTTTAGTAGAGACGGGGTTTCACCATGTTAGCCAGGATGGTCTCGATCTCCTGACCTCGTGATCCGCCCGTCTTGGCCTCCCAAAGTGCTGGGATTACAGGCGTGAGCCACCGCGCCCGGCCTATGTCTACATTTTCACAAGAGATCATGGGAAAGACTCAGAAAGAACAAAAGTCAGTTTGAGCTATTTAATTTTCACTTGGTCTCAAATGTGGACTACAAATCTAAACAGAGAAAAAAAAAAGGGAACATCTACTGCTTGACAGGAGTTTTTTTGTTTTGTTTTGTTTTTTTCATTTTCAGAAGTTTCTTAGAATTTAATTCTGGAAAAAAATAACTAGAAATAGGCACATTTGAAAGCTCAATCTTCATTTTATCCATGGGGGAAAAAACACTTTTAAAATAAGATCTTTCAAAGATGTCAGTGGATGAATCTGCCCTTTGGGCTATGTGTGTATCCCTTACATCTGCTCCCACATATAATACTCTCTGATCCATGTTTCTCAAGAAGTTCCTTAGTTCTAAAATTAATGTTTCTATAAATTCAATGAAAATTACAGAATGTATTTTATAAGCTTTTTTTTTTTTTTTAGACGGAGGAGTCTTGCTCTGTTGCCAGGCTGGAGTGCAGTGGCGCGATCCTGGCTCACTGCAACCTCTGCCTCCCTGGTTAAAGGGATTCTCCTGCCTCAGCGTCCAGAGTAGCTGGGACTACAGGCATGCACCACCACGCCCACCTAATTTTTGTATTTTTAGTAGAGATGGGGTTTCACCATGTTGGCCAGGATGGTCTCGATCCCTTGACCTTGTGATCTGCCTGCCTTGGCCTCCCAAAGTTCTGGGATTACAGGCGTGAGCCACTGTCCCCGGCTGTGTTTTATTAGCTTTTAAAAAGACATCTTGTGCAAAATAGTTCATGTAAACGATGGTAACCTGAAACTGAACACTAAACCCTTGATAGAAGAAAGGGCAAGCTAACAAAGGAATAGTTTCAATGTGCAGCCTCCCCACAGAACATATTCATTAAGCAAGCTTAGCAGCCAGTACATACAAAATCGTTTTTAAAAAGAAACCTGTATTGATTCTTTCTTCGTATGTAATAGATTCTTTCTTCAAAAAACCTTCACAAGAATGATGAAAAAAATGAGTGCTTTCACAATTCTCTAAAACATGTGGTTATAAGCTTAAATTTAGATTTTTGCAAGTCTTAGTTTTCAAAAGAAAGTTCCTTGGGCTTTTCTTATTCTGTGATATGTCTTTGGTATTATTTGCTTGATGATTTTTATGATAAGGCTGAGAAAAATCAGAATGCTATAGACATAAATCTAACTTGCTCTAGATTTTAGTTGATACACTTTACTGTTTTAGTCTTCTATGAACATGTAGCTCCTTCCATTGAAATTATTGACAGGATTTCAGAAAGCAATAAACAATATAAAACTTCCCTACCAACCTCAACATAATTTTAACATCATTCCCTTCCCTAATGACAATGTTAATGCAAACAGTAAACATGTAAAACAGTATTGTTAAATATACAAGAGTAAAAAAGAAGCCCAATTTAATTAACACTCTGATTGGATTCCTGTTGTCCTTCATTACCACTCCACTTATTAAATTTCATTCATAATTAAAAATTATATAATATATTCCAACTACATCATCTTGTTTTTAAATAGAAAATAACAATTACTTTAGAGCAATTACTAATGCCCACTGTTCTAATAAATGTCCATATTTTAAGATGTCCAGAAATGAGGCATATAGACTACAAGTCTCATAAATCATATACATTCTTTTAAAAGTAAAGGCAAACATCATGAATGCAGGCAGCCCTTTGTATTCTACAGATCCCAGTGTGTTTTACAGATCTTCAACAAAGGATTTTGGCTCCTATACCAGAAATGAACACTGTTTAAAATGTTGAATTGAAGCTCATCAATTTCAAGGAGTCCTGACTAAAGCTTCTAGAAATCTAAACTTTAGCATTTTAAGGGCATAAATATTTAGATGTTCCTTCTTAAATTTTGCTGCATTTCCGTAAGTTAAGGAAAAACAGAGGAAACAGGTTGGCAAGTGCCATCTTGTGGACTCTCTGGAAAATGTTTTCACCTATTCAGCAGTACAATTCGAAAAGCAAATCATTATAAATGTTCAATACAATATTCCCAATAATCAAAATGTTTCTTTAATTTAAATTAAAAGATTAATTTTCCAGGGTCCAAACATCAATAACTGTAATAAACTGCAATTGTGGATTTGAGGTAAGATTATTCTAAATTACGTGAAGTATTTATAGCCAAACCATCACACTGGATCCCTACATTATCTTCAGGAGTTATGCCAGAGAGATATATTATGCAATGAAGCTTGAGAATCTGATATACCAAAGAAATTTTAAAAGCACCTACTCAGCAGAGTTAGAATTACTCTCCTAATTTTATAATATAGCAAACATAGCTATAGAATATACCTTGCAAAAAAAAAGGGGGGCCCTTTGTTTTTCATAACAACTAAACCAAAAAAGTTACCAATAATTCTAAAATATAGTGGAACTAATGAATACACACATCAATAGATCCACCATGTGTGTATGCCTAATAATCAAAAGTTTACAGATTAAGAGTTAAGATGCGTAGTATGTAAAGACGAAAACAAACACAAGACTAACAGGAAAGAAAATACCCCAGAGTCACAATGTTCATGATTCTCTTTAGACTTTAGAAATACAGCGGACCCTTAAACAACATGGGTTTGAACCACGTGGGTCTACCTATAAACAGATTTTGTTGCGTTTCTGCTACCCCTAAGACAGGAAGACCAACCAACCCCTCCTCTTCTTCAGCCTACTTAACATGAAGATGACAAAGATGAAGACATTTACGACGATCCACATATCTTCAGTAAATATTTTTTCCTTATGATTTTTTTGTTGTTGTTTTGAGATGAAGTCTTACCCTGTTGCCCAGGATGGAGAGCAGTGGTGCGATCTGGGCTCACTGCAACCTCTGCCTCCCGAGTTCAAGCGATTCTCCTGCCTCAGTCTCCCACGTAGCTGGGACTACAGGTGCCCACCACCACGCCCAGCTAATTTTTCGTATTTTTAGAAGAGATGGGATTTCACCGTGTTAGCCAGGATGGTCTCCATCTACTGAAATGATCTGCCCACCTCGGCCTCCCAAAGTGCTGGGATTACAGACATGAGCCACTACGCCCAGCTGATTTTATTATTTTCTTAATAACATTTTTTTCCAGCTTACTTTATTGTAAGAGTACAGTATATAATACATATAACACAAAATATGTGTTAATCAATTGTTTATGTTATTGGTAAGGCTTCCAGTCACCAGTAGGCTATTAGTAGTTAAGTTTTGGGGAAGTCAAAAATACGTGGATTTTTGACTGACTAGGTGGGGTGGGGGGCAGGGGATGATATCTGCCCTCCTAACCATCATGTTCTAGGGTAAACTCTTGTATGCTTTTATTATTTCACAGAGCATGCAAGAGGAAATATTAACATTCTAGATTTACATGGCACTGCCATATACATAGAAACTCAAATTATATTACTGTCTCTTGGTCATAATACTTTTTTTTTTTTTTTTTTTTTTTTTGAGACGGAGTATAGCTCTGTCACCCAGGCTGGAGTGCAGTGGCGCGATCTCAGCTCACTGCAACCTCCACCTCCCAGGTTCAAGCGATTCTCCTGCCTCAGCCTCCCAAGGAGCTGGGATAACAGGCGCCCGCCACCACTAATTTTTGTATTTTTGTATTAGCCCGCCACCAGCTAATTTTTGTATTTGTAGTAGAGACGGTGTTTCACTGTGTTGGCCAGGATGGTCTCAAACTCCTGACCTCATGATCCGCCTGCCTTGGCCTCCTGAAGTGCTGGGATTATATGCGTGAGCCACCACACCTGCCAAGTCATAATACTCTTTTACAGAGGTAAGTAAGGAGAAACTGCTTTTATTTCACTTTTAGATTGAAGGGAGACAAATTTTAATAACTGTTGAGACTAAATATTTAGATGATGGCAATTTTATATAGATGTGTTATCTTCTTAGACCTGGTTATCGACAGTCAGTTTTACCTTATCCAGGAAGAGGGAGATGTGAGTTTTAATTATTGTGAGTATGGTCTAAACTGAGAAAGACCAAAAAAAAAAAAAACCTCCAAAATTTTCACATGCTAAAGAACACTAACATGCCCGTACATAATGAGACTTTCCAAGTATGAGTAAAATTGGGCCATAAAAAGTGACAACAAACAAGTATTAGGTGAAGGGCATGTTTGATAAATATGTAGTCCTCCTTGAATAATGAGAATATGTCCCTTTTTAAAAGGTACAATTAACATGGGAGAAAGCACAAAATATAATGTATTGTCAACAATCTTCTCCAGACCCTGCCAATATCTCAACTGTAGAAATCTTCAACTCCCTGTCTTCCCTACCTCTCCCCTCAATTCAACTCAGCCATCATCTTTAGGATCATCTTGTCCTCCCTAGTTGCCTCATCAAAGATTCGTACCAGGTCAGTCAAGGTTCCCATTTTCACAATATTGAGTTTACAAGTGAAAAGTCATCAACTAGTGGCCTGGAGTCACTTTGATGATGCATTTTCTTTGGCCTATGCAGTGATTTTTTAAAGGCCCAAATTACCAACATTTAAAATCGGGGAATTCCTCAGCATTCCCTATTGTCTATGGTACCTGTCTGCCCACCATAAACATCTGAATTTGTGGCCCTGGTTTGTACTCTTCTTCGAACTTCCCAAACTTTTTCTTCAGTTTGCACAGACACAGGTGGCATCCAAGATCATGTCCTGTGATGTCATGGAATAGTAACTGCTTGAGGATTCTTCACCAGTGTTCTTCTTAAATGGTGCTTAATCCCAAGTCTGCTACTGGTTGATGATGTAGCAACACCTAAGTTTACACAGTATTCACCTTAATAAATTTATGTTTTGAAATGTAAAACTTTGAGAGGGCTTTCTGCTTTGCCTGCCTCTGGACGGTAGATCTGAGATTTTTGTTATAGTTGACATTTTCTTTATGGGGAAAAAAAAAAAAGAACAAATACTTGGGAAAAAATAGGTGAACTTAAGCCAAGCCTAAGTTAAGCCAAGTCTAAGTTGGCTTAAGATTTGATGGCATTTTTAATTGTCTACAACTTCCCAACTCTGTTTCAATAAAATTAGCACAGAGTGTACCGTTTTGCAAATATTGCTAATATCTTTTTCTTAGTGCTTTATTAGTGATTACTTATAATATAACAATATATTTAGTTGCCTTGAGACAACATGACAGATAATATTCTATGGCAGCTTTCTCGGCGGCTATGAATCTTCTTATCATAAGGCACTGGAAAATAAAAAGAGCCTATAAAACTCATCACTGGTTTGAGCTCTTTTAAAAAACAGACAGTATGTAAAGTGTTAATAAATACAGTATGAAATATACCAGTTCATCTCAGCATTAACAATAAATTATTTTTATAATTTGAAAAAAGGTGTATATTGCTGTAATTTAGGGAAATAGATTTGAAAGAACACAAGGGTTTAAAGTAGTTTTATTTCAGTTCACATTACCATCTGTGTGCATTAAAATTTTAAGTCAGAAAAAGTACTGCTTGATGGTATTTATTATTAAAAGCTGTCGCATTTTTTCAAAAAATAGTAGTGAAATTAATCTATTATAAAGTCTTGATCTCTCAATCTGCTAAAAGTCCTATGAACTATGTAGTTTAACTGTATTACCATAAACCTGTTTAAATCTTAAAAGATAAGGCCGGGTATGGTGGCTCACACTTGTAATTCCAGCATTTAGGGAGGCTGAGGCAGGCAGATCACAAGGTTAGGAGTTCGAGACCAGCCTGGCCAACATGGTGAAACCCCATCTCCACTAAAAATACAAAAATTAGCTGGGTGTGGTGGCGGGTGCCTGTAATCCCAGCTACTCGGGAGGCTGAGGCAGGAGAATGGCTTGAAACCGGAAGGTGGAGGTTGCAGTGAGCCGAGATCGCACAGTGCACTCCAGCCTGGGCAACCAGAGCGAAACTCCATCTCAAAAGAAAAAAAAAGATAAATACGTCAACTTTTAAAAAGTGTGCCTTGCCACCTAATAATTATGACAGCTGAAAACACATAGTAAGCAACATATTAAAGTTGCATACTAGGCTGGGCATGGTGGATCACACCTGTAATTCTAGCACTTTGAATAATTACTTTGAAGGCTCCTCCTAAGATGGGAGGAGTGCTTGAGCCCAGAAATTCGCGACCAGCCTGGACAACACAGGGAGACCCTGTCTCTACTGATAATTTAAAAATTAGCTGGGCATGTTGGCACACACCTGTGGTCTCAGCTACTTGGCAGGCTGAGGTGGGAGGATCGCCTGAGCCCAAGAGGTCAAGGCTGCAGTGAGCAGTGATCACACTACCACACTGCAGCCTGGGAAAAACAGTGAGACCCTGTCTCAAAAGAAAAAAAAAAGAAGTTGCATGTTTATCTTAAATGTACTCTTACTAATGAAAAAAACACTATTTTGGGACAGATCTTTTACAAATTATCTAACATTAATGTAAATAACATACATCCATTTTCCTCCTTCTCCTGGTACAAACAGATAAGACCTGAAAACACTGGACTTTTTCTATTAAGATTTTGATCAACTTTAACTAAAAATTATTTCCAAAAAATAGTTTAAAAATTGTCATAGGCCTGTTTTCCTGAAAATCAATTATTGTACTTGAATAAAAGTAAAAGAAGAAAAGTTTGGATTAGAAGACTGACATGAGAAGGCATCTTGAGCTCAATGAGGTCTCATCCCAAATGAGTAAGTTCTGGGATCTGTGTGTTCGATCACTGCTCTTTCCTTCCCATTGCTCCTGACATTGGTAGACTTGGTGTGTGGGGGGTGTGTGTGTGGTGTGTGTGTGTGCCGCACGCAAGCGAGCGCGTGTGTGAGAGAGAGCGCGCGCGAGCAAGAGCAAGAGTGCAAGGTCAGAGCGAGGGGGGGGAGGATGGAGGCTGAGGGAGAAGAGATGAAGAAATAAACACTAAAAGAGAAAGCAAGAGCTCCTCTGTCTGGAGAGACCTAGGAACAGCAGATCTTCCCCTACCCACTCCTATCCTCACCAACCTGTCTCGCCCCTGCAAGAAAGGGGCTTGTGGCTCTCCAGAGAACTGCAGAGCCATGTGTCTGGAAAATTCAAGATGACAAGCCTTTAAGTATTCTGCAAGTGTCCCTACTGTATAGCGATGTCTGTTGCCCCCTTTCTTTTTACCACTGTATTATTAATCCATCTTGTTCCTTTTCTTGTCCTTTTGAAAGAATCTATCCTTTTAACTTCAACTAAAAAAAAATGAACTGACATGCCCTGAGAAGCATTTCTCATTCCAGGAATATATAATAACTTTAAAATCTCTGGTTAACTTTTAAACATTAGGATAAAAGAAACATGAATTGCATTTTTATGGCTCTCATCTTTAATTACATATGCTGTACACATATATAATGAGCATCTTTGTAACATCCAAATCTGAGATCCAAATCTCAGAATAGTAACAAATACCATCCAAAGACTTAATAGGCAAAATCATCTTATAGGAACAACTTACAGGAGTAGCAAAGTCAATTTCATCAAAACATTTTTTTCACAATTAAATATTATAATCAGCAGTAAGTGAAATGTCCTATAAACCACTGACTGCATCTTTTTCAAGGGTCATGGTTTAATATATTCCATTCTGTAAAACAATTATTAGTGTGAGCTTTTCGGTCTACTACTTAGTGACATCTATTCAGCAACCTTCAAAACACAAGCTAGTTTTTAAGTGGAGGACTAATATGCAAACGTCCTATGAACTTGGCTAACCCACCAGGGTCTGAAAGGGAGACCTGAACAAAGAAAGGCTGCCCTTCACAACTCCTTGCCATCAGCCTAGAAAGTCTAAAAGAAGAGAAAATAGCTCTCAGAGCAGAAGAACCCATCATTTTTCTTACCTTTAGCACAGTCCCTCCAGAAGGTTTCTGTTTCCAGTTGACTACTGGACCCAGGACAACATGAAAGGGGCCAGAAAATCAACCTGGATTATAACAAGGCCTGTGTTTACAGATACTGTTTAGTGTCCCTCTCCTCTGGTTTGAAAGTTAAAAGACGGATAAAGAGGTTTTTATAAAATATAACACAGTATAAATGTAACTGTAATTTCACAGGAAACTTTTGAAAAAAGATAAGCTAGCAAAAGGAACCAATCCCAGAGTAAATGATATACCTGCCCTTAGACATGAAACAATACTGCAGGGATACATGTATTTTTTTCTGTTAAAGTCTGGAAAAAAGATAATTAGTTAACAAAAACAATATTTAAGAGATCTGGAAAGGTTAACTGTTGATAACTTGATTAAAGTATTATAAAGCAATAGAATAACTTTAAAAATGCTTTATATTTCTACCCTGGAAATTGTTAAGCTACAGGAACACCATGGTTTAGGGGAGATTCTTTTTCATTTAACAAATATTTTCAAGCACCTGCTATGTATGAAGCACTGTGCTAAGTTTAAGAAAGGTGAGGAATACAGAAATGAGAAAGAAATGAATCTTACTTTGGAGAAACTGTCAGTCTAGAAAAGATGACAAAAATAAGATACATAACTATTATGAAAGAAATGCATTCATAAATGTTATGAGAGATTCAAAGAAAAAATGATACAGAATTCAGAACATGAAGGGACTCCTTCTGATGGGTGGCAGCAGGCAGAGTAAGACGTTGCAGAACTGAAAGGAAAGGCAGAGCCACAGAAAGAAAGAGGTATGAAAGCCATGCAAAGACCAATCTGCAAGAGTTAGCAGCTGGTTGGATATCAGAGGCAAGGAAAGAGAGGATGGAAGAATAAACACTAAGAATGTGGGGCTGGAATATGTGGCATCTGAATTGTCTATAGGAAATCCAGACAGAGGTGTGGAGTGTATGGAAGGGCAGGCTGGAGATAGCTAAAGACTTGGGAATCATCCACACGGTGTTCACTGTTGAAGCCTACAAGCTTCCAAATGAGAAAAGGTCAGTTCTTGAAAAGCACTGACATAGAGGGGATCAAACAGAACAAACTGAAGCATAGGAAAGGGAGGAAAAGGAGTAGCGGCAGAACACAATGTCTAAAAAGACGAGAGAAAAAAGTTTTAAGAAGAAAGATGTAATCAAAGACATCAAATAGTGCAGAAAGAACAAATATTCAAACAAGCCACTGGATACTGGCTCCTAAAGGATAAAGCACTTCCAGTTGATCAGAAGCAAATATAAGACGACACTTGTGGCAAGATGCTCTCCTTGACCAAACTTTAGTCAGGCTTCTCCTAGGCCCTCTTCTCAACCAGGCTCCACCTTGGCCCAGGCCCCACCAGACCTACATAGCCCAGTTTTACCAAGAAGCCTGCTAAGTCGGTTTAGAGAGAATCCTTCCACCTTTGATAGCTAATCACTTTTTTTTAAAAAAAGAGACAGGGTCTGACTCTGTCACCCAGGCTGGAGTGCTCACTGAAGCCTGGGCTCAAACACCTGGGCTTAAGCAATCCTCGAGTCTCAGCCTCCTCGAATAGCTGGAACTACAGGTGTGTACCACCATGCCAGCTGTTTTTACTTTTTGTAGAGATGAGGGTCTCGCTCTACTGCTCAGGCTGGTCTTGAATTCCTGGCCTCAAGCAATCCTTCTGCTTCAGCCTCCCAAACGGCTGTGATTACAGGCATGAGCCACCACCACACCTGATTCCAATCACTTGTTAGCTAATGAAATTCCTCATCCCTCTACTCTTGTTATCTGATCACACTGACATGCCCTCAGTAAGAATCCTGTTATGTCAGTTTAGCAGTAATTCCCCCCACCCTTGATGTCTCCTCTTAGTAACTGTCCATCGACCACCCCACAACCTGCTTCATGGTTATAAATTCCTGCTTGTTCTTGTTGTATTCAGAATTGAGTCCAATATCTCTCCCCTATCACAACAGTCTGGACACCTGTCATGATCATCTTAAATACAATCTTTTTTGCTGCTTTAACAAGTGTTAGAATAAGTTTTTCTTTAATAGTTGTCAATCTCTCATTTTTCACTGGAGATGAATGACATTCACAAACACCTAAAAACTAATTATTATCTGTGGCACTGTGGCTGGGAAGAGATGCAAACAGACATGTAGAAGTGGAAGGGGAGCATACAGATACTTCTCTTTCAATAAGTCCTTGGTAATGGGAGGAGCACCAAAAAAACACATGACAGTGCTTGAGAGGGTACCAAAGTTTAAAAAAAAAAAAAAAGGCTTTACCATATGGAATGACAAATCACGGCTGCAGTCAGAGAGAAACAACCCAAGGAAGAGGAAGAATCTAATGACACAAGACAGAGAAAAACAAATTCCCATGATTATTGTTTCAATCTTCTTGCACTGAATCTTTTTGTAAATTGCCTCAAATTCTTCCTAGAAAAACAAGAGGCACTAATAGACAAGAGAAATAAAAGGTTTTTTAATCCATTTAAAAATGTTAATGTTTAAACTGTTGTTTATATCTGCTCTTCTCACAACCATCTGAAAACTAATAGGAATGTTCATGTAGCAGACAAATTAATGAAAGATTATGTTGTTTTTATTTTCAGACCTCTAAAAGGTTAAATTAGCCATTTTCATACTGAATTCATATTCAATTTGATTATGAATTCCCTACTGTGAGGGTAAAACATGAACAAACCAAGCTAATTTATGTACAATCCCTTTGTACTATTGAAATGAAAATGAACAATAGTTTAATGAAGTGGAATTTGTTATCTAATTATGCCAAATAATTTAGAAACATCTGCTGGTAGTTAGTAATATTATAGTTAAACCTCATGGAATTTGATCCAGAGAGATTTCTATTTTATTCAAGCTTTTGTGAGCTTACAGTTGGGGAATCCATATTAGAATATAGAACCAAGGGATGACAGAATGACACATTTACTGAATTTTTAAAAATGCAGAGAAAATGATGAAAGGAAAATGGGGGGTCCATGTCATATGGATCTGGGCCTTACAGTTAACTCCCAAATTTAATAAATACAGTAGACTCCATAACATGCAACATTTATTGAGTAGCTGGTAGGCAGCAGACACTGTAACGGTTGTTAAATATACAAAGAAAAAACCTATAGCTTTCCCATTAGGGAACTTCATCCAATGGGGAGACAGGAGTCTATAAAGTACTATGTTACCACATAATAAGTGCTAGGGCAGAGATGTGTAGTATAGGGCACTCTGGATGCAGAAAAGGGATAACTCACAAATGAAGGCCAGGTAGAAGAGATGATTATTCAAGCTGAGTTTTGCAAGATGTGTAGAGGTGACAGCAAAGAAGGGATAGGGACATGATGGTGCCAAAGGCTCATTAAGTAAATTTTTTTCTGGAAAGTAGTCCAGTATGGCTGAAGCACAGTTTCTAAGCGGGAGACAGTGAGAGATGAAGTCAGACAAGTAATCAAGGGTCCTATCTTGATAGTCTTACACACAACCTAGGGAATTTGGACTTAATGGTGACAAGGAACCACTGGAGGATTTTAAGTAGGGAAGTAAATTGTAAACTAACCAATTTCTAAGAGGCAGGTTTAAGTTTCCGATTACAGACTCTCATATAATAAGCAAGGGTAATGTAAAATAATAAAGGAGGAAAAAACATAAAAGTAAATGTTTAAATTGATTGAAGGTTATTCACAAGTTACATATACACAGTCACAGTATTGTTATATGTTTATTCTTTCTTTCTTCGTTTATTCGCTTAACTTAGATTGTGTACCTATTATGTGCCAAACATTGAGTTTACAGTCCTTGATACATTTTAAGTGTTATGAGGGCAGGCATATAACTGATTACAGAAATCCTTATCCAAGGTTTCACTTTTCATGCTTTCAATTACACACAGTCAACTGCAATGTGAAAATATTAAATGAACAACTCCAGAAAATAAGCAATTCACAAGTTTTTACATTGCATGCTGTTCTGAGCAGCATGATGAAGTCTTACACTACACAGCTCCGTCCCACCAAGCAGCAGTCCCCAACCTTTTTGGCACCAGTGACCGGTTCTGCTTTCATGGAGGACAATTTTTCCATGGACAGTGGCGGTATGGGGGCATGCAAAGGGAATGTTTCGGGATGCAACTGTTCCACCTCAGATCAACAGGCATTAGATTCTCGTAAGGAGTGTGCAACCTAGATCCCTCACATGAGCAGTTCACAACAGGGCTCACACTCCTGTGAGAATCTAATGCCACTGCTGATCTGACGGGGTGGAGCGCAGGTGGTAATGCTCACTCACTTGCTGCTCACCTCCTGCTGTGTGGCCCAGTTCCTAAAAGGCCACCAACCAGCACCAGTCCATGGCCTGGGGGTGAGGACCCCTGCTGCCAAGAATGTGAGTAATTCCTTTGTCCAGGATATCCACTCTGTAGACACTACCTGCTTGTAAGTCACTTAGCAGCCATTTTAGCAGTACCACAGTGCTTATGCTCAAATAACCTTTATTTTACTTAACAGTGGCCCCAAAGTACAAGAGTAGCAATGCTGGCATACTATTATAATTGTTCTATTTGATTGTTAGTTACTGTTAATCTCTTACTGTACCTAATTTATAAATTAAAATTTTACCATCCTATGTTTGTATAGGAAAAAACATAGTAGATAATAGGGTTCTGTAGTATCCAGTTTCAGGCATCCACTGAGGCTCTTGAAATGTATCCGCTGAGGATAAGGGGAGACTACTGTATTGTCTGGGTTACCTCCCAAAGGAGAAGTAAGCATTGCCTGTTGAACAGGGTATTGTTTACATTTTCAGAGAGTACCGGAAAGTGTCACAATGGCCAGCACTATCACAGAAATCTACTTGATCTTCACTGTAAGGCCCCTGAACCAGGTCTGCAATGGCACATGGCACTTATTCAGCCACACACACAAAGTAGAAATATTACAAAACCATTTTTTCAAGTGAGTCAACAGACTTGTTAAATGGAGAAATTGTTCTGGTATCTTCAATCTTTGTTAATATTTACAATAACAACATTGGTGACAATAAGAGCTACTATGTATCTTCAACCACTGTGCTAAAAACCCTATAAAATAATCTCATTTATTCCTGCCCAGATGGGATAAGGGAATAGTCCCTGTTTACCTATCAAGAAATTGAGACTAGAACATATAGCTGACCCTTGGCAGAGAAAGGATTAAACATAGCTCACTTACTGCCAAATCCAAGCTCTTTCCACTACACTACATGCTACGAAAGTACCATCCTCCATGAACCTCCCATCTCACTCAGTAAAATCTCAAGTCCTTACCAGGCCCTGGGGGATACATCTCAGTACTCTCTATCCCCCAGTTGCCTCTCTCCTCATCTCCTCCAGCTTTCCCCTTACTGACTCCACTCCAGCCACACTAGCCCTTCTGTTCCTCAAAACTGCTCAGCACATCCTTGCTTCGAAGCCTGCTCCATGAGGCAATTTCCCAATTTAACATAACGGGTTTCTCACTTCTTTCAAGCCTGCTCAAAATTCACCTGTCTGTGAGGCCTACTCCCCGTCCCCCTACATTGTGAGACAGGTAACCCCTTACCCCTCACTCTCCTCTATTTTTCTTCAAAGCATTTGCCACCTGGCACACTATACATATTTTATTGTCTGTCTCCCTCCACAGCAAATATAAATTCCTTGATGGCAGGAACGAATACGTACTTGGCACATATTAGGCACTCACTAAATATTCATCAGATAGATGGATAAACAAATCACAAAATAGGAAAACACATCCCAAGCCTCAAAGCTACTCCTTGGCAAAATTACAGAAGAGTACTCTTCTAGTTTCTACACCCTTCTCTCACTTAATGGTATCATCCACTCCTTCCCCAGACCTTGAATGTCCTCTGCTTTTTCATGCACTTTTGCTTATGACATCACCTCCTACAAACCTTCTCAGGAAAGCCCCACCATCTACAACTTCTGCTTTCTCTTACAGTATAATTCCCTCAATCAAAATGCCTGCTCTATGTTCTTACTACTTGAAGACTGCCCATCCATAAACTGAAATAATTCTTTCATGCTAAAAGAACGTATTTATCTATATTTAGCATGTAATTCCTCATAGGTAATATGCTAAAAATCATGCTTAATAGTGTAAATTTCACTTACCATGGGAGGTCTGCAGGAAAAGATATTTCAGTCAAACAGATGTTTCCATATCCCTCAAATGGACATCGACACCACTCACCTGCTCCCTGTCCGACCTAGCATCGACTACTTCAAACCCTAAAATCATCTTTACCAGAGTAACTTCACAGCCATTAAAGAGCTAGAAAACAATAGCAAAGTTCTATATAAAAGATACAAAAGGCCGGGCGTGGTGACTCACATCTGTAATCCCAGCACTTTGGGAGACTGAGGCGGGAGGATCATGAGGTCAGGAGTTCGAGACCAGCCTGGCCAACAAAAATTAGCTGGGTGTGGTAGTCCCAGCTACTCGGGAGGCTGACGCAGAAGAACTGCTTGAATCCGAGAGGCAGAGGTTGCAGTGGTTGCAGTGAGCTGAGACCATGCCATTCCACTCCAACCTGGGTGACAGTAAGACTCTGTCTCGGGGGCAAAAAAAAAAAAAAAAGATACAAGATAGGGCCAGCCACAGTGGTCCACATCTATAATCCCAGCACTTTGGAGGGCCAAGATGGGCGGATCACCTGAAGTCAGGAGTTCAAGACTACCTGGCCAACATGGTGAAACCCTGTCTCTACTAAATATACAAAAATTAGCCAGGCGTGGTGGCACACGCCTGTGGTCCCAGCTACTCAGAAGGCTGAGGCAGGAGAATTGCTTGAACCTGGGAGGCGGAGGTTGCAGTGACCTGAAATTGCGCCACTGCACTCCAGCCTGGGTGACAGAGTGAGACTCCGTCTCAAAAAAAAAAAAAAAAAAAAAAAAAAGATACAAGATTAAAAAAAAAAAAACAAAAAACACATAGTTTAAGAGCTGAAGATATGACAGAAATGGGAAAAATCAGGAAGAATTTGCAGTTTTAAAAGCCTCAAAGACTCATTCAGTTTTGAAATGTCAAGTCTGTGGTCACAAAAATCTATTCAAGGAGAGATAGGTCTGACACATCCCTGTGCTCGCCTTCCACCACGGAACACATGCAATCCAAAGGAATCGAAAGGTCAAAGTCAGAGTAGAAAGAGAAAGGAACCACTCTCAGTGCAGCTGGATAAAAACAGAGGTGGCTCTATGGCAGGCCACTGAGCAGCTGCTGACATGCTGGCCTGACTCATCTTCCCTTCTCCCCCATTCTCTCAACTGTGGGTATTGGCTCTTCCCAAGAAGTGCTTACTTTTCTAAATGTAAAACAGGTAGGAACAGTTTTACCTACCTATTTTTAATTTTATTTTTTGTTCTTTGAGGAAGAAAAGTAAAAAAAATTCTAAAAATTCAAAAAGCTCTTAAAGGTTCTTGGATATAAAACCATTCTTTTCTTCTATTTAATCTTTATTTTTAAAGCTCAGGTGGTTTTTTAAATTAATATATCTCAGCCTTACTGAGATATATTCCCATACCATAAAATTCACCCTCTTAAAGTACACAATGTAGTGGTTTCTAGTGTATTCACAAACTATCTATTCTTTTAAAAATAAGCAGCCAAATTAGGAATATACATTTATAACTTTGTCAGGCTTTTTTTTCTATTCAATATGACTTTTCAATGTAAATACGGTCATACTGTATCCTCTTTCCTTAGTTTTGTCCTATCCTATTTTTAAGGATAGTAGGATTATATTAATAAAAAAATCAAAGTTCATAGAAATTATTTTCTATGTAAGAATGACTTATGGCTGGTAATTTGGTTATAAGGCCAGGCTCAAGGACTTGTCCTGAATTGAGTTTGCACAGAAAGTTCTGCGATTTCATTTAGTTTACATATTTCACATAAATAAAGTCTTCTAAAGATGCTGTAACTAATACTTTCTGTAAGACTGAGAAAACATCAATTGCCCATAGAAAAGGACCTTATCTTTATCCGAGGGGCTCTGAGAAACGCTACACCCTCACCAGCCCCAGCAAGGTACTCTTTGTCATGGCTGCTCTCAAGATGATGGTAAATTCCTAGGTTAAAACAATCTTATGAAAAATCTACAACTTATTATACTAATGTCATTCCTTTAATACTATTATTATAACATATAAAACATGACCAAACAGTATTTTTCTGCCTCACTATTTTATGATTGCTTTAAATTAGTATAAAACATGTATTCTCAATGAGTTGCGGAGATGGAGAGTTGGGGCAAAAAAAGTACTGTATTTATATTATGAAGAAAGCAGATATATCTACAGTACATAAAGAGATACATGGTATATTTCTGGTATTAAATTTTCATGGGGAGAACAATTAGAAAACAGGCCTAAAAGGCTGGGAGGGGGAGGATTTTTTAAAAGGTTGAGAAAAAGTAATCTAAAAGAAACTAAAACTTTTATTGAAAATATGTCAAATTTGTACAATTATACATATCACTATTTTCTATGTTCAAAAATTAGGCTGCTTATAGGATGGTTATCTGCAGAACCAGCTGTGACTCAAAAGACTGCAGCACCAATATTCCTTGTACATAGATGGTGACTATCAGAGTTATAACAACCATAATTATTTTATTGTTCTTACATTGTACCAGCTCTCCACACATTAAAAGACAAATTTTAAAGCTAAAATATTAGAACCACAGGCATGCATCACCACACCTGGCTAATTTTTCTTTTCTTTTTTTTTATTGAGATGGAGTCTCGCTCTGTTGCCCAGGCTAGAGTGCAGTGATGTGATCTCAGCTCACTGCAACCTCTACCTCCTGGGGTTCAAGCTATTCTCCTGCCTCAGCCTCCCACGTAACTGGAACTACAAGCATGTGCCACCACGCCAGGCTAATTTTTGTAATTTTAGTAGAGACATGGTTTTGCTATGGTAGCCAGGTTGGTCTTGAACTCCTGGCCTCAAGTGATCACCCACCTTAGCCTCCCAAAGTACTGTGATTACAGGCGTGAGCCACCACACCCGGCCTGATTTTTTTGTTGTTGTTGTTGTTTTTGAGACAAAGTCTCTCTGTGTCTCCCAGGCCAGAGTGCAGTGGCGCGACCTTGGCTCACTGTAACCTCTGCCTCCTGGGGTTCAAGGGATTCTCCTACATCAGCCTCCCAAGTAGCTAGGACTACAGACACCCACCACCATACCTGGCTAATTTTTGTATTTTTAGTAAAGGTTGGGTTTCACCATGTTGGCCAGGCTGGTCTTGAACTCCTGACCTCAAATGATCCACCCACTTCAGCCTCCCAAAACGCTGAGATTACAGGTGTGAACCACCGCACCCAGCCTTTTTTATTATTATTATTATTTGTAGAGATGGTATCTCCCTATGTTGTTCAGGCTGGTCTCAAACTCCTGAGCTCAAGTGATCCTCCAGCCTCGGCCCCTCAAAGTGCCAGGAGGCATGGGCCACCCATTACAGACGTGAGCCACTATGCCCAGCTGGGTTTTCTTATTTTTACTCTTTAGAGACAGGGTCTTGCTATGTTGTCCAGACTGGAGTGCAGTGGCTACTCACAGGCACGATCATAGTGCAACCACAGTCTTGAACTTCTGAACTCCAGGAATTCTCTTGCCTCAACCTCCTGAGTTGTGCAACTACAGGCACATTGCCACCATGTCTGACTAAAATATTAAGTTTTGACACCAGTGTGAGAAGGAACATGGAGAAAAATTTTAATAATGATTATTTAAATGACAGCTGAAAAGAATATATTCTGAAAAAGGCAGATGAGCTCACACCACTGGGCCACCCTCTCATATTCTTTGGATAACTGAAAAATAAAAATGTCAGCAGATAGTATAGTTGAGTGGAAATTTCCTATAAAATTAGCTTTCAGTCAAATAAAGCATACTGAAAATGTTCAATTGACTTGTCTTTTAAAAAATACATTTTAATTTCAGGACACTCATATGGGAAATCAGAAGATTTCCTAACTACATCACAAAGGATATGCCATTGCTATTTAACTGCTCCAAAAGATGTCCATAGGAAGGTTTGTCAGGCAGACAATGCTGAATAAAGTGAGATAATGAAAAGGTTTCCATGGCAGAAGGGTCTGAGGAAAGATGGTATAAAATTACAGCAAAATCGTAAGTATTATTAGAAGTGATCCATGGTAGTAAGGATGGTGACTAACTGGTAACAAGAATAGAAAAAGTAGAGGCAAGGGGCCGGGCGCGGTGGCTCAAGCCTGTAATCCCAGCACTTTGGGAGGCCGAGACGGGCGGATCACGAGGTCAGGAGATCGAGACCATCCTGGCTAACACGGTGAAACCCCGTCTCTACTAAAAATACAAAAAAACTAGCCGGGCGAGGTGGCGGGCGCCTGTAGTCCCAGCTACTCAGGAGGCTGAGGCAGGAGAATGGCGTAAACCCGGGAGGCGGAGCTTGCAGTGAGCTGAGATCTGGCCACTGCACTCCAGTCCGGGCGACAGAGCGAGACTCCGCCTCAAAAAAAAAAAAAAAAAAAAAAAAAGAAAAAGTAGAGGCAAGGAGGGTGAGCAGCAACGCTAGAGGTGACTCTACCCAGATCGAGGAGCATTATTCAAGGTTCAGCCAGCCCAGCGGATGGTAACTGAGTTCCCAATCTCATCAGTTGGTCTGGGCTATAAACCACAGCCCCATTAAGCTATAAATGACAGAAATTCCTGCCAAGGCAAGAGCTGGCAGAATGCTTATTCACCCAGCTCTGCCAACTAAGACTCTATTGGTGTGGCCAATCAGGACATTTTGCCAGGTACACCAGCTACAAATTCCCACATTCAAGGATCTGAGACTTTCCTTTTAAACCAGTAATTACTATAAAACATGTGCTCTCTACCAAGGAAGTTCTCACAAAGCCTGTATGGAATTAGTTAATAGTTAAGTGCCACTCACTATATGGAATTAGGTAATTAGTGAATTAGGTGCATTTGCTATAGTTCTAGAAAAGACTCTGGAGTGCCACTAGAGGACCATGTCTCTTGTACATTGTGACAGATGTTTGCTGAACAAATGAGCAGGGTGAGTGAGCAGAGTCTGTAATACATTTGGATAATTTTTGAAATTGGGGGATTTAAAAACTATATCGAAGCTGAGTTCATATGTGAGTTCATTTGAAAGGAGAAGAAAAATGGGTGCAAATCCTTAAGCTTTAAAAAATGCACATTTTCAATTCCCAAATGAGACTGTAAAATCATTCAAGATTGGGGTCTGGTTCTTCTATCCCAAAATAAAACAAATATGCATTAAAAATATCATTTTAAGCAGCAAAGGTGATTAACAGTGAGGATGAGAGATAAGACAGTCTTAGCCATTCAGCTTAATTTAACAAGTATTTGAGTTCCTATAATACACTTAACAAGTGAAAAAAATTAAATGTATGCAAATGCAAAATCAGGTAATGTTAGAGGTTCCACTTCTTAAAACTAAGTCACCAACTCCCTATAAAAAGAACATTTCTAAATTTATAAAAAGCCTGAAAGAAAATGTAAAACACAAAGCTAATAACTAGTCTAGACTCTACTGCTGGACTGGGCTAACTCATCAACCAAGATAGAAAAGATAGGGCCCTGACAATGGTTACCCTGGGGAGCCTCAGGTATAAACTCTGCTGAGCTCTGACAAATTCCGTTGATCTGGTTAGGTCCCTGCCTCTAACTCTTTTCACTACCATCTCATAGAACTTTATTGCTCCATTGCTCTTCTGTTCTAAGTCATTAAGAGTAAATATAAAGGGACATGAGGCACTTCTAAGACCAACTAGTTAAAGGTAGTAAAATCTAAAATAAAATCCATTTCTTCTAACCCATGGGTATGTCTCTCAACATACACAAAAAGTTATTTTGAATTGGGCAAGTTTGACCCAATCTCCTAGTATTTATCTTTAATACAACAGTTCTCAAACTTGAGTGAGTGTAAGAATCACAAAGGGAGTCACTTTAAAATCCCCTTCCCCCATGTCTTTGGGCAAAAGAAACTACATTTTTAACAGACATCCCAGATGACTGATGAGTGCTGTACAATCACTTTTAAAAACAGCTGCTGCTCTATCACTACTTACCAAATAGCCTCTGCATTCAAGAGTGGTTTGTTTTATAACACAGAAACGTTCACACTGTAACAAACTGGATTTTGTGAAGTGAATTCTATTTTCCCACAAGTAGACTTTAACACTTTAAACATAACATTATTCATTTTCAAGGCTGGGAGTGATTTCTTATACTTTCTACTATAGGCCACATTCCATACTTTTCCCTTCCTCATCTTCACCTCAGTGGTGAAAGATTTAGAATTTAGAAATCCTTTAAAAGAGCATTTTTCACCCCAATTTATCTTTTTTACTCATCAGGAAAGCCAGTATTTGAAAAGTTGACTTGTAAACCTTACTTCTGAAACCAAACCTTGAAAATGCTGAATATCTCTTTAGGAAACGAAATTTTTGTACCAAAAAGTTCCACATTTAAGGAAAATGCTGCTATTAAATAATGCTTAGATACAAGGTACTAAGAAGCAGCGAGAATTTTACTATTTTTCAGAAAAAGAAGAAACTTTTTTAAGTACCTATGGAGGATCATCACCAAGTAAGAAATGTCACTTCTAGTAACGTACTTGGGCACAGTAAACACAGTCCCAGAGTGAAGCCTGGTGAAGTGAATTCTAGGCTCAGTTTTGCCACAAAAGAGCCTTGTGACCTTGGGAAACAACCTCTCTGGATCTGTTTAATTTATAAAATAAGATAGTTAAATAAAAGTAACATTTTGATTCCAGCAGCTTAATTCACTGGGAGGTATTTACATCAAAAAGCATTTGAGGTATGTAACACATCTAACGTGCTTGAATCAAATGACATAATTAAAACTGAACTGGAAACTTGATATTGTGAATAACTTACTGAGGCTGTTCTTGTAGCTATCAGTTACATATCATTGTACTTTGCTTCTTCGAAAAAGCTGAATACTTTGAACGTCTAAATGTTCATATATTGAGTTTTCTTAAAGTCAGGTACGTATGTACCATAGTCTAGTTTTGTAAAAGGAAAGAATGTATCTTTTCAGTCCTTTTTCCCAACCCACTGTCATTGCAGACTGAGAAAAAAACACCCTGAAGTCTTAAACACTAAAAGCAACAGTGTTGCAGTAATTACACCACAAAAATAACATTTCTTTCTTAATGAATACTCAGTCTCCTGAGATTACAGTTACCTTCCGGTAACCAACTTTCTTCTGTCTGCTCTCAGTCGTTAGCGCAAACATTTTCAATTTTAACCTATATTCAGTTCACAAATCATACTTATTTCCAACGGAATATACTGAGTCCAAAAAAAAAATTCCCCAATAGTCCAACAGGAAGCAACACATGCATTTGGCAATTCCAAGGAGGCTGGGGATGCACAGATACCTCGTTCAAAATAAATAAACTTTCCAAGGACCTTTATTTACCGACGGGAAAGGGAGGTTTGAAAACAACCGGTTAACTTCACTCCCAAGTTGGCATCTTAAAGAACCGTTGAGCGTTTGCAAAACACCCAGGACCTCTGAGCCTCCCAGCCGAGAACTGGCCAAGGGAGCACACGCCCATCGGCCCTGCCTGGAGAGGAAACAATGGGAGAAGCGCGAGGGAGCGAGCCGGCGCCCCGGGCGCCCCAACTCTGCGGCCCCGGCCAGCTCCGACCCCACGCGCCGCGCCCCCTCCCCGGGCGCCCAGGCCCCCCAGGTCCCCGCCCCCGAGCCCCGAAAAGCGGCCCACCTGCGGCGGCGTAGGGAGACAGCTGCACTTACCAAACAGGGTCAGGGCCATTGTAAAGACGCTCGCCGCCTGCTAGCCGCCGCCCGCCGAGTCCACGCGCTCCTCCCAGGAGGGCTTGGGATCACCTCATCGGCCCGCCGCACCCACACCTCGGAGGGAGTGGGGTGCCCGATGGGGCGTGCTGGGGGCGCCCGGGGAGGCTGCAGGCCGGGACGCGGGGGACCGCTGCAAGAAAAAGTTATTCACGCGTTATTGTCGGGCGCACCGGGCCCAGGGAGCCCCGCTAGCTCTCCTCGAGCCGGCACTTGTCGCTGCTATCAGGCGCGGAGCGTGCGCGCGGGAGGAGGTACCTGCGAGGCGGGAGGCTTGGCCGCGCGCAGTGGCAGGCGGAGAGGCGGCGCCGCAGTGGCGGCGGCGGCGGCGACAGGGAGAGCAGCAGCCTCGCACAGCCCCCGGCGGGGCGCGCTCACTCTGCATCCCGCGGCCTCGCCGACGCCATCTTGCGATAGCGTCTCCCACGAGCTTGGCCGCGCCGCCGCCTCCCGCCTCTCCCTCGGGCTTCCCGGCCCAGTGCGTTCCCATGGCAACGGGCGCGCGCGGGGTCGCGAGGGTGCGCCCTCATTCTCGCGGCTGCGAGGAGCAGCCCGCACCCCCCTAGAGGCGGCCGCCGGGAGCGGGGATGGAGCGGGGCCGGTGTGCGTTTTAGCTGAATGCCCAGGTTTTTTCTTGAATGGAATTTGAGGAGGCGCAGAGAGGAGAAAAACGGTGTTACTCGAAAGAGAAAGAGTCACAGGAGGATGCTGCGTGAATACAGCGTCCGGGCAGGGTCATCTGGGGACCTGGTGCGTGTGAGGACATATTTCTCCTTCTGGCGCCCTCCGGGTTCACTGAGGCTGGAGCCAGGGACCTGAAGATGCAGGGCTCTGGAAGGAACAGAGACACTGAATGCTGCTTTCCTCTCCGTTTGGACTTAGGAGCCGCTAGGAGTAATTCTGATCAAATTGTCACACATTAGGAAACAGGAGTCGCTTAAAAAGCATCTGAGATTACCTCAGATAATTTGTTAAAATTACCTTACACCTGATTTTTTTCCCTTTCCATTATACCTCTTTGATATTGTCTCAAGGGAAAAAAATATCAGCATGTGTCACTGACTGGCACTTATTTGCCACAAAAGATTGTTCCCCTGAGCTTCTTGTATTTATCTGATAATCACCGGCAACGTCCTCCTTTCTGTGATGTTCTCTCCTCACCTCTGTCTCTGCCGTGAGGAGCCATACAACGCCTTGAGATTGTCAGCCAAAAGATGTTCTTGAAAAGCTGGGTTATGATGTTTTTCGTCGTTGTCGTTTAATGTATTCAAAAAGTCATTCTTCTCTAGTTGTCATATGTGTGCCCTGTTTAAGAAATTCCTTCTTTTTCCTTGTTTCTCTGCTTAGGGATTTGGTACTATTTTGGTATCTGATCGTGTAGATCTTCTCCTTGGTTCTCCTTTCTTTCTACAGGCGTCTTTGCTCTTAGTTCCTCAGGTTCCCTGGTGTCATTTCCCTCTTCTCTTCGATTTTCAAATAATTACTTAAGACTATTATAGAAAGATCTTGTATTTAATGTATCTTAGAGACCGAGTCGTGATGAAGTGGGGGATTACTACAGTACTTCCAATGGAACCACAGTTAATTCACCATCATTATTTCACAGCTGACTTAAGCATCAGAAGAAAAGCAGGTTGGAAGGAGGAGCCAAGCCTTTTGTTTCAAGTCAGTTAACTCAGGAAGAAAGAAATATTAAAATGATTCAACATGAATGGGCAAGTGTTTAAGATGCTATATGCTTGGAATTTTGTGATGTAAAATGGCTCTCTTTAGCCACTAATCAAAATAAATCTTTAAAATCCCCAGAATTTAAAATATTTCATGAAAATGGGCTCTTGATTTTGAACAACCTTTCTGCTCATGAAAAATTACAAACACACAGCTCATGAAGATAAATGAGAAACTCACGAAAGCTTTGTGGGATAGATTTTATAACAATATAAAGATTGCTGCTCATCTACTCTGCAGCCAAATAAATCAGAAACTGAAGACTCCATTTACTGTTTCAACCAGTGGTCTTCAACATTTTTGGACCTAATTTCCTTTTGAGGCTCTCAATACTGTTCCTCTTCTTAGAAAAGTGCTTGCATACATACACAATTCACCGGCAATTTTTCACATAATTTCAAGGGGATTATGCGCTATTCAGGGACCTTAGGTTATCCCCTGGAAGTGTTTTTTGTAATCTCAGAAAGTTTTCGCCTTTATAATTTAAAAGAAAATATTTTCCTTCAGAATAGAACCATTAAATTTTGAATAGGAAAAGACCAAAACTCCCATGATTTACAGATAAGAAAATTGAGTTCCCCGTTGTTAAAAGATTTTCGCAAATGTGTTCACCTATTTAGTAGCAGAACCAATGGGAAAATAGGTTTCTGGTGTTCTCACCGACCACCTTCCCTACCCGCTTCCCGCATCAATTTAGAGGTTGCATGGTTTGAATTTCAAAAGAAAAATCTGTTTAGTATTAGAAGCAAAATAACGAGAGTATTTTGTCCTTAGCCATTTTGCATAGAGTTTGGGAAGTTGCATTTCGTCTCAAAGAGTTTTTATTAACATGCCCTTCTACTCAGAACTATGTGTCTAATCATGCTAAAAGAGAAACAATGCCTTTCTCACTTTGTTGAGCTCTGTTAGAGCATCAAGGTTTTGGTGCTGCGACTGGGCTTGCTAGTGGCTCTCTCCATCCCTTGAGGGGTTGTCCTGGGGGTGAGACAGAGGGAAATGAGCTTCCATGTGCTCAGATTTACCCTCCCATCATACAGCCAGCCTTTGGTTACTGGACCAGCTTTCCTCTCACTAGTCTGGCCAAATACAGCTGAATCCTAGTGACACCCTGCTTAAACTCAAGTGAAGATCCTTTTCCTCTCCCCTTTCTACTCACACACCCACCCACCCACCCACCCACCCACACACACACACACAGCTGTTTTTAAGGTACACTTTGGAACAAAACAGTGTGAATGTTGCTGTGTTTCCCTTTAAAGCATCCTGCTTTCCACAAGCCATTCCTTTCAACTGACTTCCAAATGGTTTGATGCTCTAACAAAATGCTCTCTATACTTGATCAAAGTGCCTGTCTTGGAATTAGTATTGGCTTTTAGAATAGTGTATTTTTTTTCACCAGGCGTGGTGACTCAAGCCTATAATCCCAGCACTTTGGGAGGCCAAGGTGAGCGGATCACAAGGTCAGGAGTTCGAGACTCAGCCTGGCCAACATGGTGAAACCCCATCTCTACTAAAAATACAAAAAAATTAGCCTGACATGTTGGCGCCTGCCTGTAATCCCAGCTGCTTGGGAGTCTGGGGCAGGAGAATCTCTTGAACCCGGGAGGCGGCAGTTGCTGTGAGCCAAGATCGCCCCACTGCACTCCAGAGCTTGGGCAACAGAGTGAGACTCCATCTAAAATAGCGTATTTTTTTCAATGAGCTATTCCTATTCCATTGCATGTGCTTCTTTTCTCACTTAGCTGAAAATAAAGCCACAGCCTTTCAGCTACAGATTCAATGCAAGGAAGGGCGTTAACTACTTGGAGGTGATTATTATGGGTGGTGACTTAGATTGTTTATAAAAGAAGGGCAAAGAATGAATTGACTTCTCAAACTATTTATGTTTTCATTCAATGATTTCATTTTGTGCTTAACATGCAAGAGCCAGATTTGTTTACTCGTTACTAACTAGCTGTCAGATTTTTAGACAAATGTTTTACTCTTTCTAGTTCTTATCTTCCTCCTTTGTAAAATGAAAGGACAGTACTAAGTTATCTCTAATATCCCTTTTAGGTTTATCTGTCATTCTGTGATATTTTAAAATCTTTAAATTAACTGGTTTATGGATAAAACAGGACATTTTTATTTGAATCTTCAATATATTTAAAGTATTATTATATCTAAAGTTCATACATACCTAATGTAATAAAGAAGTCATACTTTATTAAACCACTGGTACTGCTATTTCTTCTGCAGTGTGTTGTACTAATAATATTACATTAATCATGTAGAAAGCAACCTTTTTCTGGTTTAACAGGATTAAAATTAAAAGTGTGCGCTGAACAACCCATTTCAAATTTACTAAAACAATTTCTCATTTTTATTTAAGTTTTGTTGACTAAATAGAACCTAGACAACCCTTTAAAATGGTTTTCCTACATTTTAAACTAATGACTTATCACAAGTGTTTTGAGTTTTCTTTTTGTTACCTATTTAGCTTCATTCCCATTGGTAAACATTGATTTGTTCCTCAGTTTTGAATGAAGCAGAAATTAACGAGGCGGTTTCTGCCTCACAATAACAAGTTAAAATTATAGCACTTTATCATGTCAGCACAGCTTTAAACACTAGGAATACCAGTGCCATTAGCACAGTTCCCAAAATAGTGCAGAAGTTTGCTAGTGAAGAGAAAAATTACACAGTATATTTCTGCTAAAGAGTAAGAAAGTTAAAATTATTTATTTAGATATTCACAACATGTGACATTCTATCCCATATTTATGTTACTGATGAAAGTGTTTGTTTCCATTATGTGAATTTGTTTAAAGTGGATTTGTTTTTGGTTTTGTGTTTGTTTTGAGACAGGGTCTCGCTCTGTCACCCAGGCTGGAATGCATTGTTGGGATCTCAGGTCCCTGCAGCCTTGACTTCGCCTGCTCCAGTGATCCTCCTACCCCAGCCTCTGGAGTAGCTGGAACCACAGGTGCATGCCACCACACCTGGCTAATTTTTGTATTTTTAGTAGAGACAGAGTTTTGCCATGTTGACCAGGCTGGTCTCGAACTCCTGAGTTCAAGCAATCCACTCCTCTCAGCCTCCCATCGGGCTATTTGGTCTGTTTGGTTTTTTTTTTTTTTTAGACGGAGTTTCACTCTATCACCCAGGCTGGAGTGTAGCGATGCAGTCTCGGAGCTGACTGCAATCTCTGCCTCCCAGGTTCAAGTAATTCTCTTGCCTCAGCCTCCTGAATAGCTGAGATTACAGGCATGAGCCACCACACCTGGTTAACTTTTTGTATTTTTAGTAGAGGTCGGTTTCACCATGTTGACCAGGTTGGTCTTGAACTCCTGACCTCAAGTGATCCACCTGCCTTGGCCTCCCAAAGTGCTGGAATTACAGGTGCGAACCACCTCGCCCAGACTATTTGGCTTGTTTTTAACGACGTTTTCCTTAAACACTAATTCCGATGATTTTTTATCCCCCTTCTTGTTTTTTATCTCAGACTTTCTGAATTAATACCTTACCTGATATTTGTGTGGCATTCCATGATTTACAAATAGCACTTTCACAGGACAAAGCCATATGCACACAAGTAACTAAGGCAGCGCTTGCCTCAAACATAAGGATTTAGACCATAACACTATTTATTAAAAAAAAAAAATACCTATATCATAAACTATAAAATTGCCCATTAACCTTAAAAAACTCAATGTTTAGGAGAATTATTTGTGTTCTGTTCACCACACCTAAATTATAGTAGTAATATTGGGCCTTAGAAATGAAGTAAAACTCAGTTTGAGAAATACATAAGAAACCTTAAGAATTTAAAACTTTCTCAGTTCCCCTACACAGTGTTTGCTATATTAGCAGAAGATACTGTCGCCAAAAACATGCTAAAATGAGAGGTGGCTATCATCTGGCTAGGCACAGATTAGGAATTGGATTATTACTGAGGAAACACTGCTCAGCCCTTATTATATCACTTTCAAAGTAAAAAGAATATGTGTTTGTAGGAGCTGTGTGTGTGTGTGTGTGTGTAGGTGTGAAGGGAGGGGAAATTGGAATTGAAAATCGGAATGAAAATAAGGTTTTTTATCCTTGACCCAGGAGAATGGAGTTCTTTTTCATTGCTCAGCACCAAGAGGAATTCTTAGTTCAATAGGCAATAAAACTGCATATATTACTGTAAACCCTAGGTTAGAATATTCTAAAAGACATGGGTTCTAGTTTTTTTTAATTTTGTGATACGATTTATTTTGATATAATGTCAAAATGGCTACTGGTTTGGAGTGGAACAAAAAAGGAAGGGAGTGGGTAAAGAAAAGGTCTGTTTTCAATGTGTTTTGAATATATGTTTTAAAAGAATACTTATTTCCTGGTTAATAGTATAACAGATCTTTTGGAATTTTTTTATAGGCTTAAAGTCAAATACATTTTCAAATATACATTAGATAACAGAAGAATGATTCTGGCTGCTCTCAAGTAAAAGTTTTTGTTCTGAACTACAATCATATTATAGTACTTTAAGCCAGCATTTCTATTCAAGTGTATTTTTCTGAGGTCACCAGGCATATCTAATGCACAGTGTGGCTAAATGTCTATTTGACTGGAGCAGTTGGATTTCTGCCAGATTTAGTTTTCAAGAGGGTATAAGTGGATTTGGCTACAAATCAAATCTCCCTAACATGGCCATGGTTTTTCTGGTTAACGTGGGTGTTCACAGTAAGAATGACTTATTCAAGTTGATTACATTGTGAGTTATAAATCAGGAAAATAGCTATGAACTCTGGATGAGACTTACACAATCTCTGATTAGAAAACAGAACTGAAAAACAGACAAGTGAAATTCCATGATTAAAATCACAATCTGGGTTGGAAACTCGTCTACTGCTGTGATGGAGTTTTCATAAAGCTCTTTTGTATTCTGTTGTAAAATAGGACCTGTGTCAGATATTTGAGACAATGCACATATTTAAAATCATCCATCCATCCTTCATCCATTCAACAAGTATTTGCTGAGTACCTACGATATTTCAGGCATCATGCTAGCTTCTGGCAAAGAAGCAAAAGATGAATCAAACATGTATCCAGATCTTTAAAAAAAAAAAAAAAAAAAAGATAGTCTCTGGGGAAAATGGGACAATGACAGAGGCCATAACAGGAGCACAGATTAAATTTTGTGGGAGTTCAGAAAAGAGAAAGATGATTTCTAGCTGATGAAATAGGTAAAATGTTCATGACAGATGAAGCTGTGCTTTGAGGTCTGAACAGGAATTAGGCAAACAGAAAAGAGAAAAAGGGAAATGGAGTTTAGGAAAGAGGGGAGAACATGAGGAAAGTCTGAGACTTTCTAGTGAAAGTCAGAACATGAGGAAAATCATGAGAGAAAATTTGCTGGCAGGGCAGTTTTTAGCAAAGGACTCATGAGAGGAAGAAGTGGAAGAAGAGGCTACACAGGCAAGTTTGAGGACTGACATAGAAGGCCAGCCTGTTGAGTTGATGCTTATTATGTTGTCTGAAGCCTGCTTTCTACAAGTACTTAAGGCAAATAGGAATTTGGATTCATTATGTAAAACTCTGGCCTCAGATTATTTGTAGTGCCCTATTTTCCAGTAACACATTTTTGAGTTACAGTAAAACTGTGGAATACACACACACACACACACACACACACACACACACTTGCCATTATTGTAAGCTAATAACTTAAGGCACGATATACCCTTGAGATTAAGCTCATCATTTCATCTGCTACTTCCCTGGGACTTCTAGAATGCCACAGTCATCTTGAAAAAACACTGGTCAGAAAGACTTGGATCTGAATCTTGCTTTTAACTCTCACTACCTATGTGATTTGGAGAATGTTTAAACTTTTCTGGATTTCAGTTTCTTCTGCAAAATGAGGGTACCTTCTGTATCAGTTTGCAATATTTTGGTTGCAACTGATGGAAAATTTAACTCAAATTGGCTTTGAATTAAATGAACAAAGAGAATTTATTTGTTCTGTAATGGGAAAGAACAGAATCAAGGTGAGTTTCAGGGGAGGCTGATCCAGCTGTGCAAAGAATGTCCCCAAGGACTTAGTTTCTTCATTTCTGTAGTCACTGTATCACATACCACAGGGCATCCCAACTCATGGCATCTCCAGACTCTCCCCTTTTGGTAGCAGAATGGCTTCAGAGCTTCTAGACATCACATAGTCCCACCTCTCCATCCAAGGGAAGAGAGTTGTGCATACATCTTGGAATCTCTCTCTCTCTCTCTCTCTCTCTCTCTCTCTCTCTCTCTCTCTCTCTCTCTCTCTCTCTCATTGGCCTGAATTGAGTTGTGTGCCCATCCATGACTCATCACTGTGGCCAGGGGGAAGAGGTAAGTGCAAGCCAATCACGAGTCACCCTGAACCTGAGGGGAATAATCTTCTCAAACCACATGGCTGAGGTGAATTTCCTGTAGAAATACCAGGCAACAGCTAGAGGAAGGGAAAAGGAACTAGGCAGGCAACTAGCACGTGTCTGCTTCTAGGGTCAGTCTGAGGAGTAAAAGCACAGAGCAGAGAGTCAACGAATATTTTTCTTCCTCGCTCCATGTGGGTTATCTTCCTCAGTATTCAGTAAAAGCCAGTTTCTTATAAAGTCTTAAATATTTTCATTTATCTTTTGTTTACTTATTTTTTCAGAGACAGAGTCTCACTCTGTCACCCGGGCTGGAGTGCAGTGGCACAATCATAGCTCACTGCAGCCTCACACTCCTAGGCTCAAGTGATCCTCCCGCTTCAGCCTCCCGAGTAACTGGGACTACAGACGTGAGACACCACCACGCTCAGCTTCAGGTCCTCTTTTTATGAAACAATCTCTTGAAATGCCAGAGCAGTGCCCTTCTCCTTTAACCTCATAAATATTTGCTTCCCAGACTATATACAGTCATGGCAGCATCACCAACACAACCTTTTGGAAATAAAAACTGTAATCAATTATTTCACAAAGTGTGTTTTCTACTATGCAATGCCATCCAAATAGTTGGATTTTTTTCATTAAATCAGCCATTTGTTTTGTCATATTTTTCAATTTCAAAATAAGTTAAACCTCTTAAAATATAATTTATTCAACATCAGGAACATTATTTTGTATATGTTTTAGGATTTCCAGTTGAGCCTCAATGGGATTTCACATCTGCCTGTATGTGATGAACCAGTAAGCTTTATAGGAGCATACTTATATAAATTGCTATACAGGGATGGGTAAGTATTAATTATGTTCATAATTGGCTACCAACTATAGAGTTTATAATAAGATAAATAGATTCCAGGACCCCAAATGGCCTAGTCTCTGCAGAGTTGCATTCTAAGCGAGAGTCCACGTAGCAAAAGGAATTTAAAAGGAATTGTAGCCTTCACTTGCATTTCACAAGGAATATTATAGTGTATAATATATAGACTCTTCTTAAAATTTCCTTCCTCCTTTTCTGCCATACCCCACAGAACACTCCCAAACCCCACAAATTCTCTCCTATACCTCAGCCTATATGACTTTCCTGCCCTTCTCTCCAGCCCCTATTTCTTATTATGTAGATTTGTTCCCCTGGTTTCTGTTTACTTTCCTTAACCTTCAAGTATTACCTAAATTCTCCTATGTAAAGGGGACTCAGGAACTGGCACAGCAACCAAGAATCTTCCTCCTGGTCTTCCTGCTTCCTTCTAGTTTCTCTCTGCCCACCATATTGATTCAACACTACTAAAAAAGCTGAGAAATTTGATGTGGGAGGGTGAAATAGTAAGAAATGTGGCCTAGATAAAATTCTAAGAAATATTGTCCCCAGCTTAAAGTGAATGTTAGGGATTGTGTGGAATGCTTTGCATACATTTTTTTTTTTTAAATCTCTCAGCAACCTTATAGGGTAGATCCTGGAATCCAGGACTTTCAACTCAGAACTCCATTGCACATCACCTTTCTATAGGAAAGGGTCTAGCCACAAATGTTTATCATTGGCATATTCACATACATTGGTATAGTTTGCTCATTCAGTATCCTTTATTGCAAAAGTTAGCCTAATACCATAAACAAATATTTTGTTATAAAAAATTGAGTTTAGAATTGATACTCCAATTAGAATCCAGTTTCGAAATTCCACCTTTATTTTCATTTGACAAAACATTCATTGATGATAATAATGTACCTGTATGAGTCTGTTCTCATGCTGTTATGAAGAAATACCCAAAAATGGGTAATTTATAAAGAAAAGAGGTTTAACTAATTCAGTTCCACAGGGCTGGGGAGACCTCAGGAAACTTACAATCATGGTGGAAAGGGAAGCAAACATGTCCTTCTTCACATGGTGGCAGAAAAAAGAAGGGGGAGGCCCCTTACAAAATGATCAGCTCTCGTGAGAACTCACTCACCATCACGAGAACAGTGTGGGGGAAACCGCCCCCATGATTCAATTATCTCCACTTGGTCCTGCCCTTGACAATTCAAGGTGAGATTTGGGTGGCGACATAGTCAAACCATGTCACTACCAGAAGTTCAGATATAAAAAAGATAAACTCCAAGTAATAAAGCAAATAACAGGTATTTATAAAATATTGCTTATGAACTTAGTATTCTGCAAAGAGCTTTGACAGAAAATTTTTACATAGGATTTGAATAGACCAACTGAAAAAAAAAAAACATTATATAATTGGAGTAGATCTAAATTGAAAAACTGCTGGGAGAGAGTTAACCTGCAACTCTTGCCCTTAAATCTCTCTGGATAATTGTTGCTGGTGAGACAGCTGGCTGAGAGCAGAGAGGGAAAGGAAGAAGGGAAGGGGGTCCTGAGAACCTGCCTGTCATTGGACCATCAGTGTCACTGGAATGCCCAGATACTGCTGGCCCAGAAATGACAAGATAATAGGTTCTTTAGCAGTTGAGTGACAGAATGAAATTTATTTTACTGAAAAGTGAAATTTTAAAATTCCACTCTAAGGTAGAACCAAGAGTTTCCTGTTGAGTTTCTGTTGTACCCATAAGTGATTTCATTAATACCCCTTTCTTTCTGAGCTTGGGTCAGAAAGAAGTCTGATTCTTTGGCTTTAAAAGTGTTTTAAGTGCCTGGTATCTTTTAGCTGTGAGGGGAAGCCAGCTGTCTTAGGGAATGTCTTCCTGTGTTTCCTGTGTTTCTTCTGAGGAACAATGCAAATTGGAGAAAGATAACCTCCAGAGACAGGGTGAAGTTAAGTGCTAGTTTCAACCCAAAGAAGAAAACATCCAGAATGAGAAAAAGCTTCTCATGTCCGGTCTTCAATCAGCCTGGCCACACCTTTGTGTTCTCCACCTCTTTTCTGTCCTCAGTGCATTAGGTTAAGTTTTTCCCTCCACATTGAAGCTCGGCCTCCTTGCCAACTGTAATGGGAAACATTAGGCTTTCTACCATCCAACATACATTTGTATCCCATTACTTAATGGAGCAGCTAATTCATTTCTCCAGCTTATATTTTTTAATACAGGACAGTCTCCTTAGGGAAGAGCTGGTGCTTGCTTATCTTAGGGTAATCCGCCTCAGACCCAGGCATTTCTTAGCATAAGGGAATCAGCCTTGACAGCCTCCACATTCCACAGTCCTTCCCAGTCTCCCAGACCCTCAGGGCCTTAAAACTTCGCCCTTCTTTTCCCTCCTTGAAACTTGTGAGAGTTTAATTTAATCAAAAACATGTAATACTAGTTCTTTAGGGTCCCACCTTTGTTTAAAACCTGTGCATCCCACTGGTATGGAGATAATCCAGATGCTTGGTTAAAACAAAATGAACAACAATAACAACCACAAATATATATATATACACACATATATATATTTAGATAGATAATGATATGTTCAGCTGAAATCTCAAAACAATCATTTAAACTGAAATTCTCCATGAAGCCAGCCCACCCAGAACTATTTTTTTAACTCATCCTTTTTTTAACACTCAGAGAACTATTCAAGATGGATTTTAATGCATTTAATATTTCATACATTTTATTATAACTATTTCAGTATATATGCAAATATATATTTTGTACACACACACTCACACACATATTCTACCATTCTGTCTACTGGATCCTTAGCTCATTCAGAGTAGGGTTCTGTTGTTTTTCTTTGTATTTCCCAGCATATAGGTACTCACCAACATCAGTTAAATGAATGGATGAATATGTTAATATAAACATAAAAGCGATTTTATGTTTCAAATAGTGATTTCAAATAGGCCACTGCTGTGCTGGACCTCCCAGCAGGTAGCGTGCTAGGATATTGAAGACATCCTTGTCAATGGTTTACACTGTCCTATTTCAGCCTACATTTTGGCAAATGCAATGGATGGTTTTGTTTAAAGTTTGTATTTATTGCGTGGTCACACCATAGAGGATTAAGGAGCACCAGGATGTAAGAAGGTGATACAGTTGGGATGTTTTGTCCCCTCCAAATCTCATGTTGAAATGTGATCTCCAGTGTTGGAAGTGGGTCTGGTGACAGGTGAATGGATCATGAGGGCAGATCCTTTATGAATGGTTTGGCACCATCCCCTTAGTGATAAGTGAGTTCTCACTCAGTTAGTTTACATGAGATCTGGTTGTCTAAAAGAGTCTGGGACCTCACCCTTCTCTCTCTTGCTTCTGCTCTCACCATGCTTGCTCCCCCTTTGCCTTCCACCATGATTGGAAACTTCCTGAGGCCCTCACCAGGAGCAGATGCTGAAGGCATGCTTGTATAGCTTGCAGAACTGTAAACCAGTTAAACCTGTTTTCTTTACAAACTACCCAGCTCCAGGTATTTCTTTATAACAATGGAAGAATGGGCTAATAAAATTGATAATGAGTAGTGGGACTTTGCTGAAAAGATACCTGATGATGCGGAAGCAGCTTTGGAACTGGGTAACAGAAGATAGAGGAGTTTGGAGGGCTCAGAAAAAGATAAGAAGATGAGGGGAAGTCTGGAACTTCTTGCAGACTGGCTGAATGGTTGTGATCAAAATGCTGATAGAAATATGGATGATGAAGGCCAGCTTGATAAGGTCTCAGATGGCAATGAGAAACTTATTGGGAACTGCAAGAAAGGTCACCCTTGTTACTCCCCAGTTAAAGAACTTGGCTTCATTGTGTTCATGTCCTAGGGCTTTGTGGAAGTTTAAACTCAAGAGTGATTACCTATGGTATCTGGCAGAAGAAATTTCTAGGCAGCAAAGTGTTCAAAAAGTGGCATGCCTGTTTCTAACACCCTAAATCAGATGCAGGAGCAAAGGAACAACTTAAAGTTGGAATTCATATTTAAAAGGGAAGCAGAGCATAAAAGTTTGGAAAATTTGCAGCCTGGTCCTGAGGTAGAGAAAGAATCCAAGTGGTCTGGATAACAACCACTTGCTAGAGAGATTAACATGACTAAAAGGGAGCATGACTAAATGCGAAGGCATTTCAGAAATCTTTGATGCAGCCCTTCCCATCACAGGCCCAGAGACCTACAGGGAAAGAATGGCTTTGGGACCAGACCTGGGGTGCTGCTGCCCTGTGCAGCCTCATGATACTGCTTTCTGCATCCAGGCTGCTCCAGCTATAGCCAAGGCTTAAAGGGCACCAGATACTGCTTGGGCTGCCACTCTGGACAGCACAAGTCGTAAGCCTTGGGTGGCTTCCATGTGTTAAGCCTGCAGGCACACAGAATGCAAACAAGGAGGCTTGGCAATTTCTGCCTAGATTTCAGAGGAGGTACGGGAAAACCCTAGGTGCCCAGGCAGAAGCCTGTTGCAGGACAGATCACCCATAGATAAACTCTATTAGAGCACTGCTGAAAGAAATGTAGGGTTAGAACCCTCACGCAGCGTCCTCACCAAGGCACTGCCTAGTGGAGCTGTGGGAAAGGGACAGCTGCTTTCCAGACCCAAGAATGGTAGAGGCACCAGCAGCTTGCAGCCTCAGTGTGGCAAAGCCATAGGTACCCAGCTCCGACCTATGACAGCAGACACAGGAGGTGTACCCTGCAAAGTCACAGGGACGGAGCTGCCCAAGGCCTCAGGAGTCCACCCCTCACAGTAAGACGTGGGACATGGAGTTAAAAGAGATTGTTTTGGAGCTTTAATATTTAATGTTTGTCCTGCTGGGTTTCAGACTTGTGTGGGGCCTATTGCTCCTTTCTTTTGGTCAATTTCTCCCTTTTAGAATGGGAATATTTACCCATTGCCTGTACCACCATTGTATCTTGGGAGTAAGTAACTTGTTTATCTTACAGGCTCATATGTGGAGAAACTCACCTTCAGATAAGACTTTGGACTTTGGACTTGAGGCTTTTGTCCGAAGTTAAGACTTTGGGGGACTATTAGGAAGGCATGATTGTATTAAATGTGAGAAGTACATGAGATTTGGGAAGTTAGGGGCAGAATGATATGGTTTGGATGTTTGTCTTCTCCAAATCTCATGTTGAAATGTGATTCCCAATGTTGGAGGTGGGACCTGGTGGGAGGTGACTAGATCATGGAAGTAGATCCCTCATTAATGGTCTAGTACCATCCATTGGTGATAAGCAAGTTCTTGCTCAGTTCATGTAAGATCTGGTTGTTTACAAGAGTCTGGGACCTCCCCCTCCTCTCTCTCTTGCTCCCGTTCTCACCGTGTGACATGCTTGCTCCCTTTTCACCTTCTGCCATGATTGTGAGCTTCCTGAGGCCCTCACCAGGAGCAGATGCTGGAGGCATGCTTGTATAGCCTGCAGAACCATGAGCCAATTAAATGTTTTATTTAAAAATCACCCCTGTTTAGTTAGTTTGCAATTTGATGAAATAAGCTTTGCAAAGTTAAGCCAGATTTTTTTTTCTACACCAGTTCCCAGAACATCATACTTGATATGAATATTCTTCCTACAGCCTGTAACTAGTGGATCTTTTATGCAGAAGACAGAAACAGGTATCTACTTTTTCTTTTTTAAAACTATTTGCAATTACTAAAATATGATTCTACATATAACAATGACAAAAAAGGTATACAAAAGGAAAAAGAGGAAAAAGTAACCATTGTCAATTCTACTACCAAAAGTAACTACTGTTAACACTTTAATGTATATTCTTTGAGATTTTTTTTTCCTGACTCTATAGATGTGGCACATGCAAGTATGGGTTTGCCCCCTTTCTCTACTTCTTTGAATACAAATAGTTACAGCAGGTGCCATCATATTAGTACTAAGTAACAACATTACCCTCTACTATAGTTATTTGGTTAGGTCCATGGATGGACAGTGACCCAAACTGGACCATTCAGAGTTACCCTGTCTCTGAGGATGAAGCTGCTGGAAATAATCTTTGACCATGTGAAATAAGAAACTGGGAAAACAGTCCAGAGTGAGAGAGATGCATAGAAAGAAATGGTCAAGAGAGAGCCCTGGCAGCATCCAAGTATCTGGTTCCAATTATCTGAAGGCCTGGAGGAAACTAAACTTTCTTTAGTTTCCCTAGAGAGCAGATGCTATGGTATGCTGCTTTCCAGATCCTCCCCATCAGGACCAAGGTATCCACTGCCCGAGATGCCAGGAGAGTGGGTTATTGATGGCTCAAAGCTGAGTCAGTTCCTAGGATTTGCCCTTGTACTAAGGCAGCTGTTTGGACCAAAGCTGCACACTCTTTCCAGGATTATCCTACAAGCAATTATTGGTTAATATATCAATATAAAGGTCTGAGTCCCTTGCCTCAAAAGGGAACAATGGCAGAGCTCACCATGGAATTAACTATAGCATGGGTTGCACTGGCATCTCAGTTCAACTTTGTCCTTTGCTCTGTCCTGCTTCCTTCACTCTGTTACAGGTATTGATTCAAAGAGCACTGCCTAGAAAACTTTCCGTCTCCATCTGTTTCCTGGGAAGATTAACTTAAGCCAGTGGGTTTGGTAGAGCAGTCTAAATGTCCCACATAATGCATTCTTGCTTTCTTCCCCTGTAATGTGGCATATAATGTATCATAATAAATCACTCTGGCTGGGTGTGGTGGCTCACACCTCTGATCCCAGCACATTGGGAGGCTGAGACGGGTGGATTACCTGAGGTCAGGAGTTAGAGACCAGCCTGACCAACATGGAGAAATCCCGTCTCTACTAAAAATACAAAACTAGCCAGGTGTGGTGGTGCATGCATGTAATCCCAGGTACTCGGGAGGCTGAGGCAAGAGAATAGCTTGAACCCGGGAGGTGGAGGTTGCAGTGAGTCGAGATCGCTCCATTGCACTCCAGCCTGGGCAACAAGAGCTAAATTCCATCTCAATAAAGAAATAAACAAATAAAAAAATAAACAAACAAAACACCCACCATGAGTACTTAAGTTAGCACAAGTGGCTTCCTGTTATTTGCAACCAAAGGGCTCTAACTAACATATTATTTGGTCATGATAAATTTCTCAAAGTAACTGATGTTACACAAGAGTGATACATTTTTAAGATTTTAATCCCCATTGCCACATTATCCTTCAGAAATACTGCACTAGCTTACATTCTCATTAATAGTATGCCAAAGTAACCATTTCCTAGACTCTGTCCAACTCTGATATTATCCTTTTTTACTTTTTCATTCAATAAATCTCTATTGAGTGTCTACTATGTGCCTGGCTATGTACTAGGGGCTGGGGATAAATCCTTGCCACAATGGAGCTTCCATTCTAGATGTGAAGAGATAGACAATAAACAAGATAAGTAAGTGGTATTGTACACTAGAAGGTGGCAAATGTCATGGAGACACATGACACAGGAGAGGACAGGCAGTGCAGGAGGTAAGGGGCGTCCATGTTATGTGCAGGGGTCAGGGATGCCCTCTCTGAGAAGATGGCTTTTCGGCCAAGATTGGAAGAAGGTAAAGGAAAAAGTCGTAGGCACTGGTAGCGGCAGAGGGGGTTGGGCAGGAAGAGCATCTGGGGCAGAGAAAACAGCCAGGACCAAGTTTTGAAGACTAGAGTATGCCTATTATGTTCAAGCAGTAGCAACAAGGCAGTATGAAAAGGCAGGGGCAAACGGAGCAAGTGGGAGACTAGGAGATGTGGTTAGTGAGGTAATGAGGGCTGCCACGTCGTCTTGAGGAAGGTGGCTTTCTCTTGGTGAGATGGAGAGCCACTGGAGGGATTTTAGTAGAAGAGTACGTGGTTCCCATTTATGATTTGAAGGGCACACCCTGGCATTAAGAAAAGACTACAGGACAGACGCAATGGTTCACACCTGTAATCCTAGCACTTTGGGAGGCCGAGGTGGGTGTATCACTTGAGGTCAGGAGTTCGAGATCAGCCTGGCCAACATGGCAAAAACCTGTCTCTACTAAAAATACAAAAATTAACCAGGCATGGTGGTGCATGCCTGTAGTCCCAGCTACTCTGGAGGCTGCATCATGAGCATTGCTTGAACCTGAGAAGTGGACGTTACAATGACCGAGTTGGCACCACTGCATTCTAGCCTGGGCAACAGAGTGAGACTCTGTCTCAAAAGAAAAAAAAAAAGAAAAGAAAAGAAAAAGAAAAAAAGAAAAGAAAAGACTACAGCCACACATCACTTAATTGATGGGGTACTATTCTGAGAAATGCATTGTTAGGTGATTTTGTCATTGTGTGACCACCATAGAGTGAACTTAGACAAACTTAGATGGTGTGACCTACTACACACCTAGATTATATGATATGGTCTATTGCTCCTAGGCTACAAACCTGTACAGCATGCTGTTGGACTGAATACTGTAGGCAATTGTAACACAATGGTATTTGTGTATTTAAACACAGAAAAGCTACAGTAAAAATACAATATTATAATCTTACAAGACCACTGTAGTGTATGTGGCCTGTCACTGATTGACACATTGTTATGCGGAGCATGACTGTATAACAAAAAGTAAAATTGGAAGTAGGATGTGCTGGTTCTGCCAGTGCATACACTAAAATTGGAACTATATAGAGAAAATTAGCATGATCCTGTGCAAGAATGACATGCAAGTTCCTGAAGTATTTAATATTTTAAAAATACATTTTAAAAAATATTCGAAGTAGGAGAGCAGGTAGAAGACTTTGCCTATCTGCTTGACCAAAACTAATATTTCTTTGTTGTTTATTTTGCATCCAAACATTTTATATATAAATTGGTTGTTTGTATTTCTTCTATTGGGAATGGCCTATTTAAGACATTGGATGATTTTTCTATTAGAATATTTACCTTTTTGTATGAATTTTTCAATGATATTTAAAATGTTGCTGTTTTTCATATATGTGTAGTTCTCTGTCCCCAGTTGTTCTTTCAGTTTAGTGCTGTATATGATTTTTTTAGATAAAGACATTTTTAATTTTTATGAGAACAGATTTTTAAAAAACATTTTCTTTACAGGTTCTATGTTTAATATCATACTTGGTATTTTGCCAAGATTATTGCTTCAGTCTAGGCTTTTTTGTTTGCAAGCAATAGAAGCAGGCTTACTTAAAGGGAAATTCAGTTATAATACAGGGGATTTGAACTGGAACCCAGATGTAGAAGGTTTAGCCAGGCTTCGTGAGATATTGGGAACCAGGAATTGAAACCTTTTCCAGAACCGAAACATCCTTATCCTTTTCTCTAAGCTTGCCTTCTCTCTCCTCTCTGCTTCTCTCTAAGCAACTGCTTCATTCTCCTTTCCTCCTCTATGATAAGTTGTTTATCTATACACATCACTGATGTGGCTACCTCAGTTCCAAAACCACTGACAAGTGGACTGGTATCTCTGTGCCCCAATTTTAATTTGTGGGAAACAGAAGCTGATTTACGCAGTTCATCTAGTAGATTGACTGGTCCAGGGATCAAGTTCCCATCTCCGCCCTCTCCCAACAAATGAGCTGTGGCCAGGGAGTACGGAAGTCACAAGATACAAGGGGCTTATCTTGAGGGGGCCATGTACAGAAAGAGCTGTTCTCACAGGGAATAGGGGATATGTGTTGAGTCTTTGCCATAAAAGAATATAATCCACATTCATATATATCTTAGTCTAGTACTCTTATAGTTTTTAAACTTTCCATGTATCTAAAATAAATTTTTGTATTAGATATGCTTTAGAACTCTCACATTATTTTATTTTGTATTTTATTGCAAAAGGTTAGCCAGTTGCCCCAAAATGTGATTGAAAAATAAATTGAACAAGTGCCCAAATTGCTATGGAAATGAACTAGATGTCTTAATTTTTAGACTATTTAAAATACTTTTGACAACTACTGCTATTTAAATAATGTTTACCTGATTGTTGGAAATTTCTCATGGTTATATGTTTGTTGTTGTTCCTTACCAGTTAAAAAACAGACCAAAGGCTAGATCATACCAACAAGATTACTCTACCTAATGGCTCATCAATACAAAAAGAATATGGGAGCCTCCCCAAGGCCACCGTATTTACAAAATCCTTCTCCAGAACTTGGTGAAGAAACAACTGTTGATCAAAGAGTACAAACTTTCAGTTATAAGATGAAGAAGTTTTGGGTATCTAAGGTACAGCATGGATGGTGGTGATGTTAATTCATTTGATTGTGGCAATCCTTACACCATGCATAGGTATAGCAAATCATCACATTGTACACCTTGAATATATACAATCTTTGTCAATTAAATATTTTTTAAAATCACCCAGAAAGTTTTAAAAGTAAAAGTTTCCCATGTTGAAAAGAAAAGAAATTAAAGAGAGAAAGAAAGAAAAGAAAAGGAAAATCCAGCTGAATTCAGAAAGGCACCATCAGGCAAGTGACAACCATGTCTTTCCCATCCTTTTTTACCTGTGAAAAAGCAAGGTCTCCACACCAAAGAAATCAGAGATTGTAGAAGCAGAAACCATTCAAACAAATTTTAAGGTCTGACAAGATTGTTATTATTTATTTCTAGGGGGTGTGTCATTGCCCAGCAAGATCCTTTTAAAATTCATTATATCATAAATTAAAAAAAAAAAACCTAGTCAAATAACTGTAGCCTAAATGTCACAGTTGAAGTAGATGATTTCTGACGTTTCCTAATGATTTTTAATGTTCCTACAAATGTAAAAATCCTTAACAAACATAAAAGTTTTAGTGAATTTACTGATTTACCAGTTTCCCATGTAAAAATGCATTGGGCTGTATGAAACCATTAATCAAATATTGTATTCCCCAAAGGCATTTAAAATCCACCAAAGTCAACACCTTCAAAGACTAATTTACCAAAGGCTCATTAAGAAATTAGCACACGTTTAATAATTATTTCAATAGAAAAGCAAACTATTTCTGTATAATGTAAACCACGTAGTGGACACTGCATATGAGCACACTATAATATGATTTCCAAGAAAGTATTATCTTAAGACTGGGTGGTGACTGAAAGAGGAGAGGGATGGTCATCTCTTTTCCAGTTTTATAATGGAGACTAGAAAACATTTTAAACAGCTTATTAAAAACCTTTTTAGCAGTTTTTTGAGATATAATTGACACCTGGTTGACTATGCATATTTTAAGTGTAGAATTTGATATATTTAGACATATGTGTATACCTGTGAAACCATCACCATAATCAAGATAATAAACATATTCATCATCCCAAAAAGGTTTCTTTTTTTTTTTTTTTTTTTGAGATGGAGTCTTGCTCTGTTGTCCAGTCTGGAGTGCAGTGGCACGATCTCAGCTCACTGCAACTTCTGCCTCCTGGGTTCCAGTGATTCTCATGCCTCAACCTCCCAAATAGCTTGGACTACAGGCACATGCCAGCATGCTCAGCTAATTTTTATACTTTTAGTAGAGACGGGGTTTCACCATTTTGGCCAGGCTGGTCTTGAACTCCTGACCTCAAGTGATCCACCTGCCTTGGCCTCCCAAAACACTGGGATTACAGGTGTGAGCCACCACGCCCGGCCCCAGAAAGTATTCTTTGTGTTCATTTGTAATTTTTTCCTCCAGCACTCCCCAGCCCCAGAAAACCACTGATCTCCTTTCTGTCACTATAGATTAGTCTGCATTTTTTGGAATTTGATATACATGAAATCATACAGTATGCAATCTTTTTGGTCTAGCTTCTTTCATTCAGCATAATTATTTTGACATTCATCCACGTCATTGTGTACATCAGTACTTCACACTTTTTTTATTGCTGAGTAGTAATTTATTGCATAGATATAGTAGTTTATCCATTCCCTTTCTGATGGGTATTTGGATTGTTTCCAGTTTGGGGATATCATGAGCAAAGTACTATGAACATTCATATTCAAATCTTACTATGCACATATGTTTCCATTTGTCTTACATAAATACCTAGTAGTTGAATGGTTGGGTCAGATAATAAATGCATGTCTAACTTCTTAAGAAACAACTAAACTGTTTTGCAAAAAGGTTGTGCTATTTTACATTTCTACCAATGGTATATGAGAGTTCCTGTTCCTCCACATGCTCATCAATACTTGGTATGGTCAGTCATTTTAATTTTAGCCATTCTACTAGTGTGCAGAGGTGCCTCATTAATCTTGAGTGAAAAAATGCAAGGAGAGAAAAAAAATTATTAGTGTTGATTCAGTCTAGCAAAGATGCTTTGAGTGAATCTCATGCTCCTTGGATCCCTAAAGCTGCCCAGGTTCTTGCTCCTGGTGAGCCTGGCTCTTTAGCTGATTTTATGATTTTATGAAAATCAGGCTTTTCCTCATCTTGTACTGGTAACAAATTTCACCCATCCGCCTTACCACAGCATCTTTGTCTCTAGATTCCATTGCCTCTAAACCAAACTCTATTCCTCTAATGATTTGGACATATGAGCCAATAACTCCACTTTTTGGCTTACTCTAGTTTGAGTCATGTTTCTCTCAGTTACAACTGAAATCACCCTGTGCCCAATCTTCCCCACATCTGTTCTGTGTGTCATGTACCCAATGCCAAGCATAAGGTCTGGGAATCAGCAAGTACTGAATAAATAAACTAGTATCCTCTTAAAAATAAAAGACATTTTAGGCTGGGCATAATGGTTCACACCTTTAATCCCAGCACTTTGGGATGCTGAGGCAGGTGGATCACTTGAGCCCAGGAGTTTGAGACCAGCTTGGGTAACATAGTGAAACCCCATCTCTACAAAAACTTTAAAAATTTGCTGGGGGCATGATGGCATGCATCTGTGGTCCCAGCTACTCGGGAGGCTGAGGTGGGAGGATTGCTTGAGCATAGGAGGTTGAGACTGCAGTGAGCAGAGATCACGCCACTGCACTGCAGCCTGGGCTACAGAGTGAGGTCCTGTCTCAAATAAATAAATAAATAAATAAAATAAAAGACACTTAATTGAATCTATAGATGACAAAAAACTAGAAGGGTTGCTTTTAGAGGCATAGTGCTTAAGCACACCTCTTCTGGAGTCAGACTGCTGGGTTTGAATCCTAGCTCTTTCATTTATTATATTACCTGTGTGACTTTGGGCATATAATTAACTTCTGTGTGTCTCAGCTTCTTCAAGCTTAAAATATTGTTGATAATAAGACCTGTCCCATAAAGTTGTTATGAGGATTACATGAGTTAATTTACAAAAAGCACTTAAACAATGCCTGACACATGCAAGTATTTTTATTTTATTTTATTTTTATTTTCATGCTTTTTTTTTTTTTTTTGAGACAGAGTTTCACTCTTGTTGACAGGCTGGAGTGCAATGGTGCAATCTTGGCTCACTGCAACCTCTGCCTCCCGGGTTCAAGAGATTCTCCTGCCTCAGCCTCCCAAGTAGTTGGGATTATAGGCACGTGCCACCACACCTGGCTAATTTTGTATTTTTGGTAGAGATGGGGTTTCTCCATGTTGGTCAGGCTGGTCTCGAACTCCAGACCTCAGGTGATCTGCCCACCTCGACCTCCCAAAGTGCTGAGATTACAGACATGAGCCACTGTGCCTGGCCCGTGCTCATAATTTTTGAATGACAGAGTTGAGATGGAAAACGTGTTGATACACTATCAAGGAATGATATGCTAAAACCTCAGTTACTCAGTTACTGCATGAAATGCCTAACTTCCCTGAGAAGCAGTTTTTTTTTTTTTTTCAGTATTTAACCAGGCAAATATAAAGTCTCATATTCATTCAGGCTCAAATACCTGGAAATAAGACAGTTTAACAGAAGTTCATGGATTAAAGACTCTAAGTCTTCCTACCCCATATCTTGCTTTGAAAAAAGAAAATATGAAAAAATTAAAAAAATTTAAAAGACCCTGAGTTAGGAAGTTGACATGAGATTAGCTGATGTCAAGTCCATTTTGAGCTGTTAAAATGGCAATGCTATTATAAAACTTGCAAAGATGAGACTCCATTGCTAGAAGTAGTGTGTCTTAATTATGGAAGATTATAATTTTTGAGTTCTTTCCTCAGCACCCATCAAAATAGAGTATGTACTCAGCACTTTGAGGGGCTGGAAAGCCCTGGAGGAGGGTGAGAAGAGAGACAACCATGTAATCTGAAGAACAGTTGAGAGCCTTTAAAAGGCTTGTTCTGAACAACACAAGATGCAAAGCAGGTGAAATAAGTCTTCAGATACCAGAAGGACTGTCCTATAGAAGAGAGATGGGACTTCATCTGAAGATGAAGATGGGACTTGCTCCTGAAGCCCTGTGAGGAAGGGCCTGGTGCAGACTCCAGCCCAGTGGGAGGACATGCTCTTTCCCAGTGCCAGCTGCCTGGTGATGGAGGGCCGCAATCCACTGGTCCCAAGAGGAGCCGGGTAAATGTCATTTCAGGGACACATGAACAAGGAATTCTAAATGGAAGATAGGTGGATCATTCAGGCCTGTTCTGTTCCATTTCATATTCTAAAAATGCATGACTCTTTTTTGAGATTTTTGTTTAGGTTTAAAGGAGGATAACCAAACACTAGACCAATGAATTGCAGTTTGTAAAAAGTAGAAGCAGCTGCCTGCTGGCTTTGGCCCTAAAGGTCCATGGGAATGGAAAGAGGCATGACTGCCTCCCGGGACAGATTGTTCCCAACTGGTCTCACTTTCAGGATTGTGCCCACGTGGTCAAAGTTGAGTCTACTTTCCGTTTTGCTGATGCCTGTGGCCATAGCCATGGAAGGATGCGGAAGAAGCCGTGGTCCTGGCCCTGTGTAAGATGAAGACTTGTGAAACCACTGGGTTATCGTTTTTCATTCTGGTCACTTGCTGTCAGCCTTGGAGGCATAGAAGACAGAGTAGATGGTGCAAATCCATCTGCAAGTGCATTTTCTTTCTAAAGAAGGTGTTGCCAGACTATTTACTCATAGAACAACCACTGGCTAGATGAGCCCACACTAAGTAAACACAAAGGAATTAAAACAAATCAGGGGGATCTGAATTCCTCTGTTTATTTACTCCACAGTGAAAGAGGCTTATTTTTTCTTTAAAAAAAGAACTTTGTTCTCAAAAGCTGCCCCACCTCTAATGCTACCTTTTTAAAAAGAAAAAATATACATATAAGAAGATAGTATATTAAAAGGCTATTGTTAAAAAAAATCTATTTCTTCTATATTGTAGATTTAAATAGCAGTGAAAAACAGCCCATGGATACTTTGATATACATGTGTGTTTGTAGGGGAAAAAAAGTAAGTATCAGGCTGTGTGCAGTGGCTTATGCCCATAATCCCAGCATTTTGAGAGGCCGAGGTGCAAAGATCACCTGAGGTCAGGAGTTCGAGACCAGCCTGGCCAACATGGTGAAACCTTGTCTCTAAAGATACAAAACTTGGCTGGGCGTGGTGGCAGGCACCTATAATCTCAGCTACTCAAAGGCTGAGGCAGGAGAATTGCTTGAACCTGGGAGAAGGAGGTTGCAGTGAACTGAGATCATGCCATTGCACTCCAGCCTGGGTGATAGAGTAAGACTCCATCTCAAAAAAAAAAAAGAGTAAATATCCTGCAATATGAAAAATCTTAATTAAATACAGCTTGTTTAACTAAATAGAGGCAGCAAGAGTGGTGAGTCACCCTGGATTTTTTTTTTTGTTTTGGGTTTTTTTTTTCTTCTTCTGATTATAAGAGCAATATATGATCATGATAGGAAAATCTGGAAAATTATGAAGTTTTCTATGTTCACAGAATGAATATAAAACAAAAAAGTACATATTTTAGGTGGTTAGTTTTACATTTATTAAATGCATTACTTTTTAAAAATGCTTTAAATGCCCTAACAATAAGTGCTGGCTGGTTAATCTCCCTCTGAGGAGCTCAGAGCAATTTACCAATACCCCTGCTTTGACTGTAAAAAGGGTATGATGAGTCTTCCAGTCTTTAAAAGCATATTGATCCTTTCAAGCTCTTCACGTACTCAGCACTGATTAATTCATTGGAAAGCAGTCTCAAAAGGGCAGTGTTCTGATGCAATCTATGCTTATAACTTTGTTGACTCCTTTGCTGGCAACCAAGACACACTCAGAAAATTCTGGGTCAGAAAATAGAAGGCTAGCCTTTAAAGACCCTCAGTTAAGTATATGGCCAATTCATTTTTACTAAAATTGTGTTCTCTTGGACAGCACATATACTAAAAAATTGGAACAATACAAAGAAGATTAGCGTGACCCCTATGGAAAGATGACACACAAATTCATGACACACCGTATATTTTAAAAGGAAAAATTAATAAATAAAACTATTTTGCTAATGGGGTTTCCTTCTTTGTAGGACTATGAATTGGAGACAGTTCAGAGCTGACTAGCAGTCCTGAGCCCTGGGATTCCCTAAGTGTGGTCCCTGAACAAGCAGCATAAATATTACCTGGGAATAGCAATCTGTGTTTTTTTTTTTTTTTTTTTTTTTTTTTTTTGAGACGGAGTCTCGCTCTGTCGCCCAGGCTGGAGTGCAGTGGCCGGATCTCGGCTCACTGCAAGCTCTGCCTCCCGGGTTCCCACCATTCTCCTGCCTCAGCCTCCCGAGTAGCTGGGACTACAGGCGCCCGCCACCTCGCCCGGCTAGTTTTTTGTATTTTTTAGTAGAGATGGGGTTTCACCATGTTAGCAGGATGGTCTCAATCGCAATCTGTGTTTTAATAAGCCCTCTAGGTGATCCAGAAGCATACGAAAGTTTCAGAATCACTGTCTTAGGTGTTTTCCCCCTAATGTAGAAATTAGCTCTAATTGACTCACGCTCTCAAACTTCATTTACATGTATACATGGATTTGGGTGATGGTTATATGGGGACACATGTCCATAAAAATTCTCTGAGCTTTACACTTAAGATACATACACTTTACTGAATTTAATTAAACCTATTTAAAAAAGAAAAAACACTGCTAAATTACATTTCTAAGAAAGTTGGCTGGGTTCAGCTTGTCTCTTGAATAAAGGTGGTGAGATCCAGGGGCCTTGCCCACAGCATCACTGCCATGATAAAGAGATTCCATGATACTGACAGCCAAGGACATCTGTGTGTAGCAACCCCAAAGACATTTATTGACATTGTTTAGCAGTAAGTCAGTCTCCAAGCAATAACCTCAACTTGTTTGACATCATCCTGGGTACATCTCTAAGTTGTGGGGCACAGCCACAGGAAACCCTAACATGAAACCAAAAGGGGCAGGTGGAAAAAAGTGCTGGACCTTTAAATTGGAGAAGGAAAGTATGAGAAACCTAGGAAGCAGTGAGTAAATGCAGCCAATCAGGTGGTACGTACAAGTGTTGGGTAAGAGAGAAGCCATGGTCAAAGGCCATGAGAGACACAGCAATGAGAGCAGAGCTGCCCAGGCAGCCTCTCTGCTGACCCGTAGAAGAGGATTGTGGGAAAGAGGGAAGAAGGATGACGCATGAGCCAAGAAGGGCTTCACAGGGCCACAGCTCTAGCAGGCGTCTGTCTGCTGTCTTGGCCCTAAGGATGAGGTGGAGACCCCTAAGAGCCCTGGTGTCAATTGGGCATCCAGTCTCAGAATCATAGAAATTCTGTACCTCAGTGCTGAAGTGTTTTGTGTGTCCCTAAATGAAAAGCACTCCTGGAGCTGGTAGGTCCCCATCCCGACCATGAAGAACTGTCTTCTTGATTAATCACCCCCTCTTTCACTGTCATGCAGGGAACTCACATTAGACTTTGTATCTGGGCCCATTTTTGCTCATTGCCACACTGCTGGGAAATGTGAACCATCCACAGAGAATGCTCAGGGAAAGAAAAGTTGAAGAAAAACTGCACCAGCAGGTGGACCCAGAGTCCCAACTATACTGTGCCCATGTGCCCAGCTGCCTGGCTGCTGCTCCCAGCCAGCTCCTGAGTCCTCAGAGTTGCTTCTGCTTTTCCTAGGCTCCTTATGTGAAATGTGACTTTTTTCGTGGAAGTATCCCCCACAAGGTATTTCCCAGTCCCACCCTGCTCAGCTGAAATGTAAACAAATTCGAAATTGCTCCTACCTAAATCAGTGAAGTGTCCCTAAATTTCCTAGGCCATTTCAACATGAAAAGCAGTTCTAGGCATTTTGGGTTTTAGCTCATACTCAGTTTTGTTTCTGATGCTTCAATTTCATATTTCACTATGGTGGATGTTTGTTAGTTCCCTTGGCTACTGAGCATTCAAACTTCATTTCTCTGTTGGGTGAGTCTTCTATTGCATTAATCTTGGTGGGAAAATGTCTCCCTCTCACTACAGAATTTCAAGGGGAGGGTACTCATTTCTCCATCCCTGAGGAGTTAGCATGAGGAGCTTGGGGGCTGAGCTCAGCCAATCAGATGCTACCACTTGCAGCTTTAACTCTTGAGCAATAATGCAAAGATTGCGGCATCATTAAGAAATTATTCACTGGCCCGGCACGGTGTGTCATGCCTGTAATCCCAGCACTTTAGGAGGCTGAGGTGGGTGGATCACAAGGTCAGCAGTTCAAAACCAGCCTGGCCAAGATGGTGAAACCCTGTCTCTATTAAAAATGCAAAAATTGGCCGGGCACAGTGGTGGGCACCTGTAATCCCAGCTATTTGGGAGGCTGAGGCAGAGAATTGCTTGAACCCAGGAGGCGGAGGTTGTGGTGAGCCAAGACCGCACCACTGCACTCCAGCCTGGCTGACAGAGCAAGACTCTGTCTCAAAGGAAAAAAGAAAAGAAAAGAAACTACTCACAGGACTAACAGCGCAGAGTCTAGTGTGTAGGGTCAGTGTCCACGGGCGGGTGAATTAGTGGCAGCTTCCTAGCTGCAAACTCTTTGGATGACAGCTCCTGGAACTTCCTAAAAATTCTTGCATGGCATTTCTTCTTAGTTCTTTGTCCCAAATTCTAGCTTTTCTTCTCAATTGCAGGTTAGATCAGACTCTAAGCCCATGTTTCTCTGTTTTTAGTCTCTGTCTGAGATACACAAAACCAGGCATGGCAACTATATCAGAAGCACTTGAATTAGATGTCAAAAAGTATCCTTTTCTTTTCAGTAGTGCTTTTACTGTTAATCATTAGAATAGTTCAGATTAGTTTGTGTTTTAGTGTTAAGTCATTCATTTATTATTTTTCAAATTTATCCTTTAATTTTAGATTCAGGGGTACATGCGCAGATTTGATACAAGGGTATATTGCATAATGCTGAGGTTTTGGCTTCTACTGATCCCATCACCCAGATTGTGAACATAAATACCCAATAGGAAGTTTTTGAGACCTTGTCCCCATCCATCCCTGCCTCTTCCTGGAGTCCCCAGTGTTTATTATTGCCATCTGTGTGTCCATGTATACCCAAGGTTTAGCTCTCACTTATCAGTGAGAACATGCAATATTTGGCTTTCTGTTTCCACATTAATTCGCTTAGGGTAATAGCCTCTAGTTGCATCCAAGTGACTGCAAAAGATACAATTTTGTTCTGTTTTATGGCTGCATAGTATTCCATAATGTGTATGTACCACATTTTCTTTATGCAATCCACCATTGATAGGCACCTGGCTTGATTCCATGTCTTTGCTATGGTGAATAGTGCTGTGATGTCCTTTTGGTAGAATGATTTACTGTCCTTTGTGTATATACCCAATCATGGGATTGCTGTGTTGAATTGTAATTACATTTTCAGTTCTTTGCAAAATCTCCAAACTGCTTGCAACAGTGGCTGAGCTAATTTACATTCCCACCAACAGTGTATAAGCATCCCCTTTTCTCTTTATCCTTGCCGTCTGTTTTTTTTTTTTTTTTTTTTAACTTTTTAATAATAGCCATTCTGACCGGTGTGAGACGGTATCTCATTATGATTTTGATTTGCATTTCTCCAGTGATTAGCGATGTTGAGCATTTTTTCACGTGTTTCTTGGCCCCTTGTATATCTTCTTTTGAGAAGTGTTTGTTCATGTCCCTTGCTCACTTTTTAATGCAGTTATTTGTTTTATTCTTGTTGCTTTAAGTTCCCTATAGAATCTGGATATTAGTCCTTTGTTGGATGCATAGTTTGTGAATATTTTCTCCCATTCTGTAGGTTGTCTGTTTACTCTATTGGCAGTTTCTTTTGCTGTGTGGAAGCTCTTAAATTTAATTAGGTCCCACTTGTCAATTTTTGTTTTTGTTGCAATTGCTTTTGAGGACTTAGTTACAAATTGTTTGTCTAGGCCGATGTCTAGGAGGGTATTTCCTAGGTTTTCTTCTAGGATTTTTATAGTTTGAGGTCTTACATTTAAATCTTTAATCTCTCTTTTTCTAAAACAAAATTATTATTTTTAATTTTTGTGGGTACATACTAGATATTAATATTTATGAGTTATATGAGGTGTTTCGATACAGGCTTGCAATATGAAGTAATCACATCAAGATAAATGGGGTATCCATCACCTCAAGCATTTATTCTTTGTGTGTCAGTCTGATTATATTCTCTTAATTATATTAAAATGTACAATTAAATTATTTTTTTACTTATAGTTATCCTGTTGTGCTATCAAATACCAGGTCTTATTCATTCTTTCTAACTATTTTTTGTACCCATTAACCATCTCCACTTCCTCCTCCTATCCTTTCCAACCTCTGGTAACTATCCTTCTACTCTCTACCTTCATGAATTCAATTGTTTTGACTTTTAGCTTCCATAGATAAGTGAGAACATGTGACATTTGTCTCTCTGTGCCTGGAGTTCCATCCATGTTGTTGCACATGACAGGATCTTGTTCCTTTTTGTGGCTGAATAGTACTCCGTTGTGTATGAGTACCACATTTTCTTTATCCATTTATCTGCTGATATACACTTAGGTGGCTTTCAAATCTTGGCTATTGTGAATAGTGCTGCAATAAATATGGGACTGTTGATATCTCTTTAACATACAGATTTCCTCTCTTTTAAGTATATACCTCGGATTGGGATTGCTGGATCATATGGTAGTTTTATTTTTAGTTTTTTGAGGAACCTCCAAACTGTTCTCCATAGTGGTTGTACTAGTTTACAACCCCCAACAGTGTACAAGAATTCCCTTTTCTCTATATCCTCACCAGCATTTATTGCAGTCTTTTGGATAAAAGCCATTTTAACTGGGGTAAAATGATATCTCTTTACAGTTTTGATTTGCATTTCTCTTATGATCAATGATGTTGAGTACATTTTCTTTTTTTTTTGAGACAAGAGTTTTGCTGTTGTTGCTCAGGCTGGAGTGCAATGGCGTGATCTCGGCCCACCCACAACCTCTGCCTCCCGGGTTCAAGTGATTCTCCTGCCTCAGCCTCCCAAGTAGCTGGACTTACAGGCATGCACCACCACGCCTGGTTAATTTTGTATTTTTAGTAGAGATGGGGTTTCTTCATGTTGGTCAGGCTGGTCTCAAACTCCCAATCTCAGGTGATCTGCCTGCCTCGGTCTCCCAAAGTGCTGGGATTACAGGCTTGAGCCACCACACCCGGCTGAGGACATTTTCATATATGTGCTTGCCATTTGTATGTTTTCTTTTGAGAAATGTCTATTCAACTCTTTGGTCCATTTTTAAAATTAGTTTGTTAGGCCGGGAGTGATGGCTTACACCTGTAATCCCAGCACTTTGGGAGGCCAAGGCAGGCGGATCACCTGAGGTCAGGCATTTGAGACCAGCCTAGCCAACATGGTGAAACCCTGTCTCTACTAAAAATACAAAAATTAGCTGGGTGTGGTGGCGGGCACCTGTAATCCCAGCTACTTGGGAGGCTAAGTCAGGAGAATTGCTTGAACCTGGAAGGTGGAGGTTGCAGTGAGCTGAGACTGTGAGATTGTGCCATTGCACTCCAGCCTGGGTGACAAGAGAGAAACTCAGTTTCAAAAAAAGACAAAAAAAAAAAAAAAAAACCAAAAAAACAAAAAATGGTGTATTAGATTTTTTTCCTGTAGAGTACTTTGAGCTCCTTATATATTCTGGCTACTAATCCCTGTTGATGGTTAGTTTGCAAATATTTTCTCCTATTCTGTGGGTTGTCTCTTCACTTTGTTGATTGTTTCCTTTACTACAGAAATTTTTTTTTTAACTTGATATGATCTCATTTGTCTTTGCTTTGGTTGCCTGTGCCTGTGGGGGCTTTCTCAAGATGTCTTTGCCCAGACCAATGTCCTGGAGAATTTCTCCAATATTTCTTGTAGTAGTTTCATAGCTTGAGGTGTTAGATTTAAGTCTCTAATCTACTTTGATTTGATTTTTGTATATGATGAGAGATAGGGGTCTAGTTTCACTCTTCTGCATATGGATATCCAGTTTTCCAAGCCCTATTTATTGAAAAGACTGTATTCTCCCATTGTATGTTCTTGGAACTTTGTTGGAAATGATTTCATTGTAAATCTGTGGATTTATTTCTGGCTTCTTTATTCTGTTCCATTGGTCTATGTGTCCATTTTTATGCCAGTACTATGCCATTTTGGCTACTATAGCTCTCTAGTATGATTTGAAGTTGGGTAATGTGATTCCTCCAGTTTTGTTCTTTTTGCTTAGGATGCCTTTGGCTATTATGGGTCTTTTGTGGTTCCATATAAATTTTGGGATTGTTTTTTCTATTTCCATGAGAAATGTCATTGGTATTTTGATAAGGAGTGTGTTAAATCTGTAGATTGCTTTGGGTAGTGATATGGTTTGGCTATGTCCCCACCAAAATCTCAAAAAATCTCAATTTGAATTGTATCCCCAAGAATTCCCACGTGTTGTGGGAGGGACCCAAGGAAAGATAGTTGAATCATGGGGGCCGGTCTTTCCCATGCTATTTTCATGGTAGTGAATAAGTCTCATGAGATCTGATGGGTTTATCAGGGGTTTCCGCTTTTGCTTGCTCCTCATTTTTCTCTTGCCCCTGCCATGTGAGAAGTGCCATTCACCTTCTGCCATGATTCTGAGGCCTTCTCAGCCATGTGGAACTGTAAGTCCAACTCCAGCATGGTAGAAACACTGACAGCCTACACTGTGTGCCTGGAAAAGCCACAGATGCTCAATGTTAGCCCCTGAAAGCAGTCAGGAAGGAGGCTGTACCCTGCAAAGCCACAGGAGCTGAGCTGCCCCAGATCATGGAAACCCACCTCTTGATTCAGTGATACTTGAATGTGAGACCTGGAGTCAAAGGAGATTATTTTGGAGCTTCAAAATTTGACTGCCCTGCTAGATTTCAGACTTGCATGGGCCCTGTAACCCCTTTGTTTTGGCCAATTTCTCCCACTTGGAGTGGCTGTATTTACCCAATACCTGTACTCCCACTGTATCTAGTAAGTAACTAGCTAGCTTTTGATTTTACAGGTTCATAGGCAGAAGGGACTTGCCTCGTCTCAGATGAGACTTTGGACTGTAGACTTTTGGGATAATGCTGAAATGAGTTAAGATTTTGGGCGACAGTTAGGAAGGCATGATTGGTTTTGAAATGTGAGGACATGAGATTTGGAGGGGCCAGGGGCAGAATGATATGGTTTGGCTATGTCCCCACCCAAATCTCAACTTGAATTGTATCTCCTAGAATTCCCACATGTGGGAGGGACCCAGAGGGAGGCAATGAATCATGGGGCCAATCTTTCCCATGTTATTCTTGTGATAGTGAATAAGTCTCATGAGATCTGATGGGTTTATCAGGGGCTTTTGCTTTTGCTTGTTCCTCATTTTTCTCTCTCTGCTGCCATGTAAGAAATGCCTTTCACCTCCCGCCATGATTCTGAGACCTTTCCAGCCATGTGGAACTGTAAGTCCAATTAAACTTCTTTTTCTTCCCAGTCTCGGGTATGTCTTTATCAGAAGCGTGAAAATGGACTGATACAGGTAGTACGGACATTTTAACAATATTGATTCTTCTAGTCCATCAACATGGAATATCTTTCCATTTTTTTCTGTCCTCTTCAATTTCTTGCATCAACATTTTATAGTTCTCATTGTAGAGAGCTTTCTTTCTTTTGGTTAATTGGTAGGTATTTTATTTTATTTGTAGCTATTGTAAATGAGATTACTTTTTTTTTTTTTTTTTTTTTTTTTTTTTTTTTTTTTTTTTTTGGGACAGAGTCTTTCTGTGTTGCCCAGGCTGGAATGCAGTGGTGTGATCTCAGCTCACTGCAACCTCTGCCTCCCGGGATCAAGCAATTCTCCTCCCTCAGGCCCCCCAAATAGGTGGGATTACAGGTGTGTGCCACTATGCCCGGCTAATTTTTGTATTTTTAGTAGTGATGGGGTTTCCTTATGTTGGCCAGGCTGGTCTCAAACTCCTGACCTCAAATGATCCTCCTGCCTTGACCTCCCAAAGTGCTGGGATTACAGGTATGAGCCACCGTGCCTGGCCATAAATGGGATTACTTTCTTGATTTCTTTTCCAGATTGTTCATGGTTGGCATATAAATATGCTACTGATTTCTGTATGCTGATTTTGTATCCTGCAACTTTACTGAATTTATCAATTCTAAAAGTTTTTTAGTGGAATCTTAGGTTTTTCCAAATGTAAGACTATATCTGCAAACAAGGATAATTTGACTTCTTCCTTTCCAGTTTGGATGCCCTTTCTTTCTTTCTCTTATCTGATTGCTCTAGCTAGGACTTCCAATACTATATTGAATAACAGTGGTGACAGTGGATATCCTAGTCATGTTACAAATCTTTGAGAAAGACTTCCAGTTTTCTCCATTCAATATGATACTGGCTGTGAGTCTGTTGCACATTGCTTTTATTATGTTGAGGTATGTTCCTTCTTTTTGTGTGTGTGTGTTTTTCAGACAGGGTCTTAGGCTGGAGTGCAGTGGTGTGATCATGGCTCACTGCAGCCTTAACCTCCCAGGCTCAGGTGATCCTCCTGCCTCAGCCTCCCAAGCAGCTGGGACCAAAGGCATGTGCCACAACACCTGGTTTCTTTTTGTATTTTTTGTAGAGAGAGACTCTCATCATGTTGCTCAAGCTGGTCTCGAACTTCTGGGCTCAAGCAATCTGCCTACCCTGGCCTTCCAAAGTCCTGGGATTACAGGTATTAACCATTGCACTCAGCAGGTATGTTCTTTCTATACTCAGTTTTTCAAGAGTTTTGTTTGTTTGTTTGTTTGAATTACGAAGGGATGTTAACTTTTTATCAAATGCTTTTTCAGCATCAATTGAAATGGTCATGCTTTTTGTCTTTCATTCTGTTAATATGATGTATCACATTGTTTGATTTGTAGATGTTGAGCCATCCTTGCATCCCTCGGATAAAGCCCACATGGTCATGATGAATTATCTTTTTAATGTATTCTTGAATTGCATTTGCTATTATTTTGTTGAGGATTTTTGCATCAATATTTGTCAGAGATATTGGCCTTTAGTTTTCTTTTTTTGATATGTCCTTGTCTAATTTTGGTATCAGAGTAATACTGGCCTTGCAGAATAAGTTTGGAAGTATTCCCTACTCCCCTATTTTTCAGAATAGTTGCAGTAAGGTTGGTATTAGTTCTTCTTTAAATGTTTGGTAGAACTCAGCAGTGAAGCCATGGGTTCTGGGTTTTCTTTTGCTAGAAGGCTCTTTATTATGGCTTTGCTCTCATTATTTGTTATTGGTCTGTTCAGGTTTTGGATATCTTCATGGTTCAATCTTGGTAGGTTGCATGTGTCTAGAAATTTTTCCATTTCTTGTACATTTTCCAATTTATTGGCATATAGTTGCTCATAGTAGCCACTAATGATCCTTTGAATTTCTGTGGTGTCAGTTGCAATGTCTCCTTTTTCATCTCCAGTTTTGTTTATTTCAGTCTTCTCTCTTTTTTCCTTAGTCTGGCTAAAGGCTTGTCAATTTTCTTTAACTTAAAAAAAAACCCAACTTTTTGTTTCATTGATCTTCTGTATATTTTGTTCATTTCAATTTCATTTACTCTGCTCTGATCTTTATTATTTCTTTTCATCTACTAATTTTGGGTTTGGTTTGCTTTTGCTTTTCTTTCTTTCTTTCTTTCTTTTTTTGAGATGGAGTCTCGCTCTGTTGCCCAGGCTAGAGTGCAGTGGCGTGATCTTGGCTCACTGCAAGCTCTGCTTCCTGGGTTCATGCCATTCTCCTGCCTCAGCCTCCTAAGTAGCTGGGACTACAGGCGCCCGCCACTACGCCCGGCTAATTTTTTTGTAGTTTTAGTAGAGATGGGGTTTCTCTGTGTTAGCCAGGATGGTCCCGATCTCCTGACCTCGTGAACTGCCCACCTCAGCCTCCCAAAGTGCTGGGATTACAGGTGTGAGCCACTGCGCCTGGCCTCTATTTCTTTTAAAGACATTATTAGGTGGTTTATTGGAAGTTTTTCTTCTTTTTTGATGTAGTCACTTCCAGGTATAAACTTTCCTCTTAGTACTGCTTTCACTGTATCACTGTATCCCATAGGGTTTGACATGTTATGCTTCCATTGTCATTTGTTTCAAGAAATTTTTCGATTTTCTTCTTAATTTCTTCGTTGACCCAGTAGTCATTCAGGAGCATATTGTTTAGTTTCCATGTATTTGTATAGTTTCAAAAATTCCTTTTTTTTTTTTTTTGTTTTTTTTTTTTTGTTTTTTTGAGAGAGGGTCTTACTCCTGTCACCCAGCCTGGTGTGTAGTGGCACAATTTCAGCTCATTGTACCTTCAAATTCCAGGCTCAGGTGATTGACCTCAGCCTCCCGAGTAGCTGAGAATACTGGCATGTGCTGCTGTGCACAGCTAATTTTTTGTATTTTTAGTAGAGATGGGGTTCCGCCATGTTGCCCAGGCTGGTCTCAAACCCCAGGGCTCAAGTGGTTCAATCACCTTGGTTTCCCAAGGCCTAGTATCCTCTTGTTATTGATTTCTAGTTTTATTCCACTGTGGTCAGAGAAGATGCTTGATGTCATTTCAATTTTGGGTAAAATGTTTTTGAACTTGTTTTGTGACCTACATATGGTCTATTCTTGAGAATGATCCATGTGCTGAGGAAAGGAATGTGTACTGCAGCCATTGGATGAAATGTTCTGTAAATTCTATTAAGTCAATTTGCTCTATAAAGCAGATAAAATCCAATGTTTCTTTGTTGATTTTCAGTCTGGAAATTCTGTTCAATGCTGAGAGTGGGGTGTTGAAGTCTCCAGCTATTATTGTATTGAGATCTCTCTCTCTCTCTTTAGCTCTAGTAATACTTGCTTCATGTATCTGGGTGCTCCAATATTGGGTGCATCTATAGTTAGAATAATCATATCCTCTTGCTGAGTTGACCCCTTTATCATTATGTAGTGACCTTCTTTGTCTCTTCTTAAAGCTTTTGTCTTGGGATTTATCTTGTCTGATATAAATACAGCTACTTCCATTCTTTTTTGGTTTCCATTGGCATGGAATATCTTTTTCCATCTCCTTATCTTTCAGTCTATGTGTGTCTTTACAGGTGAGGTATGTTTCTTGTAGGCAACAGATCACTGGGTTTTGTTTTTTCATCCTTTCAGCTACTATATGTCTTTTGATTGGAGAATGATATGGCTTGACTCTGTGTCCCCACCCAAATCTCATCTTGAATTGTAATCCCTATAATCCCCATGTGTTGGGGGAGGGACCTGGTGGGAGGTGATTGGATCATGGGGGCTGTTTCCCCCATGCTGTTCTTGTGACATGGAGTGAGTTCTCACAAGATTTGATGGTTTTATAAGTGTTTGACAGTTCCTCCTTCTCATGCTCTCTCTCTCACCTGCTGCCATGTAAGATATGCCTGCTTCCCTTTCTGCCATGATTGTAAGTTTCCTGAGGCCTCCTAGCCATGCATAACTATGAGCCAATTAAACCTCTTTCCTTTATAAATTATGCAGTCTCAGATATTTCTTTATAGGAACCGAAAATTGACTAATACAGAGAGTTCAGTCGGTTTACATTCAATGTTATTATTGATAAAGTAAGGACTTAGTCCTGCAATTTTGTTATTTGGTTTCCAGTTGTTTTGTGATCTTGTCTTCCTTCTTTTCTTCTTTCCTGCCTCCCTTTTAGTGAAGCTGATTTTCTCTGGTGGTATGATTTAATTTGTTACTTTTCATTTTTTGTATACGTACTATAGGTTTTGTTTGTTTGTTTGTTTGGTTTTAGATGGAGTCTTCCTCTGTCACCCAGGCTGCAGTGCAATAGAGCATTCTCTGCTCACTGCAATCTCTGCCTTTCAAGTTCAAGTGATCCTCCTGCCTCAGTCTCCCACGTAGCTGGGATTATAGGCCCATACCACCATGCCCAGCTAATTTTTATACTTTTATTAAAGATGGGGTTTCACCATGTTGGCCAGGCTTGTCTCAAACTCCTGACCTCAGGTGATCCACTCACCTCTACTGTATGGTTTTTGACTTGAGGTTATGATGAAGCTTGCAAATACTATCTTATAAGCCATTATTTAAAGCTGATATCAACTTAACACTGTTTGCATAAACAAACAAATGCAAAGAAAAGTAATAAAAATGCTATACCTTAACCTCATTCCCGTGATTTTTTAACTTTTTGTTATTTCTACTTATATTTTATTATATTGCCTGTCTTGAAAAGTTGTTGTAGTTATTATTTTGACTGGTTCATCTTTTTGTTTTCCTATTTAAAATATCAAGAATAGTTTACACACTACAGTTACAGCATTATAATATTCTTTTTCTTTTTTAATCTGTGTAATTATCATCATCAGTGAGTTTTGTACCTCCAGATGATTTCTCATTGCTCATTAACGTCCTTTTCTTTCTGATGGAAGAACTTTCTTTAGCAATCCTTGTAGGACAGATCTGGTGTTGAAGTCTTTCGGCTTTTGTTTCTGTGGGAAAGTCTTTACTTCTCCTTCATGTTTGAAGAATATTTTCACTGGATATACTATTCTAGGGTAAGTTTTTTTTTTCCTTCAGCACTTTCAATATTTCATATACTCACTCCTGGCCTGTAAGTTTTCCACTGAAAAGTCTGCTGCCAGACATACTGGAACTCTCCTGGATTTCATTTGTTTCTTTTTTCTTGCTGCTTTTGGGATCCTTTCTTTATTCTTGATTTTTGGGAGGTCAAGTACTTTTTGAAATTATTTTATTTCTTCCATGATGATTTACAGGAACTATCTTCAAACCAGTACAATATTTCATAAATAATATCTGACCACTTTCTAATGAATTGAGTAATTTTTTGCACAGTAAGCCACCTCACATTTTTCAGCAAGAAGAACATTAAATTTGAATAGTAAAGACATTACATAATGAATTAGGACACAATTAGAATTTGCTTTAAATATTTTTTGGGGGGAAGGGGACACCAAATTTCTACTCAATGAAGAGAAACATTTTTACAGTCCAGAGGTCTTTTATTTATTTATTTTTAATACCTATTATGCCATGAATTCATAGGGAATAGGTTCCAGCAGCTTGGGCTCCTTCCCATTGGTTCTCACAAAGTGTGCTTCTCTGGGTGGAGCAGGATGGCACTTCAGTTGAACCAAGTACCTTTCTCTTTGGCTTCCTTCTCTATCTGATCATTTTCCTTCATATGTTTCAGGAAGCTACCACGTTTCTTAGAGTGCTTAATGTGCTCAATACACACATTAATTCTCTTGGCAAGAATCTTGCCCTAAATTGCTTGTTTACAACAATGCCAACAGCATGCTAGGGAACAACATAGACTCTTCCAGTTTTGGCCGGGCACGGTGGCTCAAGCCTGTAATCCCAGCACTTTGGGAGGCCGAGACGGGCGGATCACGAGGTCAGGAGATCGAGACCATCCTGGCTAACACGGTGGAACCTCGTCTCTACTAAAAACTACAAAAAACTAGCCGGGCGAGGTGGCGGCGCCTGTAGTCCCAGCTACTCGGGAGGCTGAGGCAGGAGAATGGCGTAAACCCGGGAGGCGGAGCTTGCAGTGAGCTGAGATCCGGCCACTGCACTCCAGCCCGGGAGACAGAGCAAGACTCCGTCTCAAAAAAAAAAGAAAAAAGACTCTTCCAGTTTTGCCATGATAACACTTGTGGGGCATTCCTTTTTGAACAGTACCCATTTCCTTGATGTCTACAATATCATCTTCTTTACAGATTTGCATATACATGGCCAAAAGAACAACTCCATGTTTTCTAAAAGACCAACATACATTGGGTGCCTCTCTTCTTTCCCTTTGTTTTTGTCATTTTGGTGACTTACTGGAAGATGGCGGCTCCAGCCAAAAGGAAGCAGGAGTTTGATTATTAAATGCCTTGTGGTAGTCTTCTTTAGGTTAAATCTTCTTGGTGTTCTATAACCTTTTTGTACTTCGATATTGATATATTAGGATATTCCTTAGGATATTAATAATATCCTAATGTTACTACTAATGCCACAGGGGGTGTACACCATGTGATATTATTCATAATATCCTAGGGGAATGTTACTCTTAATGTCACAGGGGGTACACACCATGTGTGTACACCCCCTGTGATTTTATTTGTAATATCCTAGTGGGATGTTACTTCTGTAAATTTAGGAAGTTCTCTGTTATTATTCCATTGAATAAACTTTCCACCCCATCTCTTTCGCTACCTCCCCTTTAAGACCAGTATCTCTTAGATTTGCCCTTTTGAGGCTATTTCTAGACCTCGTAGGCATGCTTCATCATTTATTCTTTTTTCTTTTGTCTCCTCTGACTGTGCATTTTCAAATAGTCTGTCTTCAAGCTCACTAATTCTTCTGCTTGATCAATTCTGCTATTAAATGCCTCTGATGCATTCTTCAGTACGTGAATTGTATTTTTCAAGTCCAGAATTTCTGCTTGATTATTTTTAATTATTTCAATCTCTTTGTTAAGTTTATCTAACAGAATTTTGAGTTCCTTCCCTATGTTATCTTCAATTTCTTTTGAGTTTCTCAGAACAGCTATTTTGAATTATCTGCCTGAAAGGTCACATATCTCTCTTTCTTCAGGACTGGTCCCTGTTGTCTTATTTGTTCATTTGGTGAGATCATGTTTTCCTGAATGGTGTTGATGCTTGTAGATATACATCAGTGTGTTGGCATTGAAGAGTTAGGTATTTGTTGTAGTCTTCTCAGCCTGGGTTTCTCTGTACCCTTCTTTGTGTCCTTCTTCAGAAATCTTTCCGGTATTCAAAAAGACTAGGGTGTCATAATCTAAGCTGTGTCTGCATTAGCGGGCATCCCAAACCCAGTAACCCTGTGGCTCTTGTAAACTCATAGAAGTGAAGTACTGCCTTGGTGGTCTTTGATTAGAGGCATAAGAACTCTCTGGATTACCAGACAGAGACTCTTGTTCTCTTCTCTTACTTTCTTCTAAACAAACACAATCTTTCTCAACCTATGTTAAGCAGCCTGGAGCTGGAGGTGGGGTGACACAAGCAGCCCTATGGCCACCACCACTAGGACTGTACTGGGTCATACCTGAAGCCAGCACAGCACTGGGCCTCTTCCAAGGCCCACCGTAACCTCCACCTGGCTACCACCTATATTTTCTCAGGGACCTAGTGCTTTACAATCAGTAGGTGGCAAAGCCAGGTAGGCTTGTGTCCTTCCCTTCAGGTCAGTAAGTTCCTCTAAACCCTAGGTAGGTCCACAGAGGCCGTCCAGGAGCCAGGAACTGGAGTCAAAAAACTTAGAAATGGACTTGGGTTCTATTGTACTGCTACTGAGCTGGCTGTCAATCCAGGAAATGCAGTCCTTCCCACTCTTTGTTCGTCTTTCCACAGGCAGAGGAGCCTCAGCCCGTGGCAACCATCACCAGAGGCCCAAAGGGAGTACTGCACCCACCCTGTGATATGGTTTGTATCACATATGGAGAGGGTGACACTACTCCCCATATCATGGGGGGTGTACACCCCTCTGTGATATGGTTGGTAATATTTGGTGGAGAGAGGGTGATACTACTCCCCATATCGTGGGAGGTGTACACCCCCTGTGATATGGTTTGTAATATCCAGGGAGATATATCCATGTGTGTACACCCTGTTGTATTTTTCATAGTATCCTAGAAAAATGTTACTCCTAATGTCACAGTGGGTGTACACCGTGTGTGTACACTCTGTGATATTATTCGTAATATCCTAGGGGGATGTTCCATGGGTGTACGCTCTGTGATATTATCTGTAATATCCTAGGGGATATTACTCTTAATGTCACGTGGGTGTACCTGATGTTTGTACATCCTGTGTTACTATTCATAACATCACAGAGGGATGTTACTCCTAGTGTCACAGTGAGTGTACACAATGTGTGGGTACTCCCAGTGATACTAATTGTAATATCCTAAGGGGATGTTACTCCTAATGTCACAGTGGGTGTACACCATGTGTGTACACTCTGTGATATTATTCATAATATCCTAGGGGGATGTTCTGTGGGTGTACACTCTGTGATATTATCTGTAATATCCTAGGGGATGTTACTCTTAATGTCACATGGGGTGTACACGATGTTTGTACATTCTGTGTTGTTATTTATAATATCATAGGGGGATGTTACTCCCAGTGTCACGGTGAGTGTACACAAAGTGTGTGCGTACACCCACTGTGATATTATTCATAATATTCAAGGGAGATATTATTCCTAATATCACAGTTGGCATAAACCCTGTGATATTATTTGTAATATTCTAGGAAGATATTACTCCTAATATTGCAGTGAGTGTACACACTGTGATGTTATTCGTAATATCCAAGGGGGATGTTACTTCTAATGTCACAGTGGATGTACATCCTGTGATATATTTGGTAATATCCTAGGGGGATGTTACTCCTAATGTGTACACCCGGAGATATTATTCATAACATCCTAGGGGGATGTTACTCCTAATATTACAAAGGGCATACACACTGTGATATTATTCATAATATCCTAAAAAAAAGTTACTCCTAATGTCACAGAGGGTGTCCACCCTGTGATATTATTCATAATATCCTAGGGGAATGTTACTACTAATGTCACAATGGGTGTACACCCTGTTATATTATTCATAGTATCATACTGGGATGTTACTCCTAACGTCACAGGGGGTATACTCCCTGTGGTATTATCCATAATATCTTATGGGGATATTATGCCTAATGTCACAGGGGGTGTACAACTTGTGATATTATTCATAATATCCTAAAAAGATGTTACTCCTCATGTCACAAGTGGTGTACATGATGTGATATTATTCGTAATACCTTAGGGGGATGTTACTCCAAATGTCACAGAGGGTGTACACCCTGAGATATTATTCGTAATATTTTGGGGGGGCGTTACTCTTAATGTCACAGGCGGTGTATACACTGTGATATTATTCTTAATATCCTAGCGGAATGTTACTTGTAACGCCACAGGTGCTGTACACCTGTAATATTATTCATAACATCATAGGGGGATGTTACTACTAATGTCACAGAGTGTATACCCTGTGATATTCTTCTTAATATCCTGGAGGTATGTTACTCCTAATGTCACAGAGGGTGTACACCCTGTGATATTATTCATAGTATTTTAAAGAGACTTTACTCCTAATGTCACAGAAAGTGTATACCCTCTGATATTCTTCCTAATATCCTAGGGGGAGGTTACTCCTAATGTCAGAGTGGGTGCACACCCTGTGATATTATTCGTAACATCCTAGGGGAATGTTAATGTCACAGCAGGAGTACATCATGTGTGTACACCTCCCTGTGATATCATTTGTAGTATCCTAGTGGGATGTTACTTTTAATGTCACAGGGAGTGACACCATGTGTGTATACCTCCTATGATAATATTTGTAATATCTTAAGGGAATGTTACTCCTAATGTCACAGGGGGTGTACACCATGTATGTACACACCCTGTAATATTATTCGTAATATCCTCGGGGGATGTTACTCCTAATGTAACTTGGGGTGTACACCCTGTGTTATATTATTCGTAATAAACCCTGGGGCTTTTACCTTTAATGTCACAGGGATTGTATACCATGTGTGTACAACCCTTGTGATATTATTCATAATATGCCAGGGGGATATTATCCCTAATATTTTAGTGGATGTTACACTATGAAACAGGGTTTATACATCATGTGTGTACACCACAGTGGGTGATATCATTCCTAATATCCTAGGTGAATGTTACTCCTAATGTGTGTACAAGCCCTGTGATATTATTTCTAATATCCTAGGGGGATGTTAATCTTAATATAACTTGGGGCGTACAACATGTGTGTACACCACCTGTGATATCATTCCTAATGTTTTAAAGAGATGTAACTCCTAATGTGTGTACAAGCCCTGTGATATTATTTGTAATATCCTAGGAGGATGTTAATCTTAATGTAACTTAGGGTGTATAATATGTGTGTATACCACCTGTGATATTATTCCTAATATTTTAAAGGGACATTACTCCTAATGTCACATGGGTTGTATAGCATGTGTGTACAAGCCCTGTGATATTATTTGTAATATGCTAAGAGTATGTTTCGCCTAATGTCACAGGGGGTGTACACCATATGCGTAAAACCCTTGTGATATTATTTGTAATATCTTAGGTGAATGTTACTTCTAATGTCACAGGGGGTGTACACTGTGTGTACACCATCTGTCATATTATTTATCATATTTTAGTTAGATGTTACTCCTAATATTACAGGAGGTGTACACCATGTGTGCCCACCCCTTGTGGTATTATTCATAATATCCTAAAGTGACATTACTTCTAATGTCACAGGGGGTGTACCCCATGTGTGTAATACTCCAGTTATATTATTTGTAATATTCTATGAGGATGTTACTTCTAATATCACAGAAGTAACACACCATGTTACTCCTAATGTCACAGAGGGTGTACACCCTGTGATATTATTCATAATATCCTGGGGGAATGTTACTACTAATGTCACAGTGGGTGTATACCCTGTTGTATTATTCACATATTCATATTATATTCACCATATGTTTACACCCCCTGTGATATTATTCATACTATTTTAGGGGGATGTTATTCCTAATGTCACAGGGGAAGTCCACCATGTGTGCACACTCCCTGTGATATTATTCAGAGTATCCTAAAGCGATGTTACTTCTAATGTCACAGGGGTGTACCCGATGTGTGTAAACCACCGGTGATGTTATTTGTAATATCCTAGGGAAATGTTACTGCTAATTTCACAGGGGATTACACGATGTGTGTACAACTTGTGATATTATTTGTAATATTTTAGGGGGATGTTACACCTAATGGCACAGTGGGTGCACACCCTGTGTGTACACCCTGTGATATTCTTCCTAATATTCTAGGAGTATGTTACTCCTAATGTCACAGTGAGTGTACACCATGTGTGCATGCCCTGTGATATTGATCGTAATATACTAGGGGGATGTTAGTTCTAATGTGACAGTGGGTATATACCATGTGTGTATATCCTGTGATATTATTCGTGTTATCATAGGGGGATGTTATTTCTAATGTCCCAGTGGGTTCACACCCTGTGATATTATTTGTAATATCCTGGGGAGGTATTACTCCTAATATCACAGTGGGTGTACATGCTGTGTGTACACACTGAAGTAGTATTTGTAATATCTTAGGTGGATATTACTCCGAATATAACAGTGGGTGTGAACCCTGGGGTATTATTCATAATATTCTGGGGAGACATTACTCTTAACATTACAGTGGGTGTACACCTTGGGATATTATTCATAATATCTTGTGGATATATTACTGCTGATATCACAATGAATGTACACCCTGGGATATTATTTGTAATATCTTGGGGAGATACTAGTCCTAATATCACAGTGGGTGTACACTCTGGGATATTATTTGTAATATCCTGGGGAGATATTACTCTTAATACCACAGCGGGTGTACACCCTGGGAAATTGTTCATAATATCCTGGGGTGATATTACTCCTAATAGCACAGTGGATGTACACCCTGGGATATTGCCCATAATATTCTGGGGAGATATTACTCCTTATATCACAGTAAGTGTACATCATGTGTGTACATCTGGGATATATCTGGGGGAGATATTATTTTCCTAATATCACAGTAAGTCTACACCATGTGTGTACACCCTGGGATATCATTCGTAATATCCGAGGAAGATATTATTCTCCTAATATTACATTGGATGTAAACCATGTGTATACACCTTGGATATTATTCCTAATATCCTGGGGAGATATTACTTTTTTAATACCACAGGGGGTGTACACTTGGGATGTTATTTGTAATATCCTGCAGATATATTACTCTCCTAATATCACAGAGGGCTTACACACGTGGTGTATTCATAGTATTATTATTATTCGTAGTATTTTAGGGAGATACGACTCTCCTAATGTCACAGTGCATTCACACCTCGTTTGTACATCCTGGGATATTATTCATAATATCCTGGGGAGATGTTACTCTCCTAATATCACAGTAGGTGTTCACCATGTTTGTACATCCTGGAATATTATTCGTCATATCCTGGGGAGCTATTACTCTTCTAATATCACAGTGGGCTTACACCATGTGTGTCCACTCTGGGATATTATTCGCAATATGATGGGGAGATAGTAATATCACAGTGAGTGTACACCATGTGTGTACAACCTGGGATATTATTTGTAATATTCTGGGGAGATATTACCCTCCTAATATCACAGTGTGTGATATTACACCCAATATCACAGAGGGTGTATACTATTTCTTTGATATTGTTTCTAATATCCGGGGGGAAGAAAATGATATTGCTCCTAATACAGCAGAGGTTGTACACATCCCTTGTAATATTGTTCCAAATATCTAGGGGGAGAGAGAATTATATTACTCAAGATATCACAGGAGGTGTACATTCCCCAGTGATATTGTTCCTAATATTCATGAGGAGAGGATGACATTACTCCCAGTATCACAAGTGGTGTGCATCCCTTCTGAGATATTGTTCCTAATATCTAGGAAGGGAGTGGATGATGTTATTCCCTATGTCGCAGGGGATATACACCCCCCTGTGATATTGTTCCAAATATCCAGAGGGTGAGAGGATAATATTACTCCCAATATCGCAGGGGGTGTACACCCTTTTGTGATATTTTTCCTATTATCCACAAGAGGAGAGGATGATATTACTCCCAATATCGCAGTTGGTGTACACCCCTTCTGTGATATTGTTCCTAATATCTTCAAGAGGAGAGGATAATATTACTTCCAGTATCATAGTGGGTGTACACCTTCCTTGTGATATTGTTCCTAATATCCAGGGGAAGAGACGATGATGTTACCATCAATATTGCGGAAGCTGTACACTGCCCCTGTGATATTGTTCTTAATATTTAGGGGGAGAGAGAATAATATTGCTCCCAATATCGCAGGGTGTGTACCACCTCTGTGATATTGTATCTAATATTCAGGTGAGAGGATATTGTTCTTAATATCCTCTGTGATATTGTTCTTAATATCCAGGGGAGGGGAGGATGATTTAACTCCCAATATCGCAGGGGGTGTACACCCCTGCTGTGATATTGTTCCTAATATCCAAGGGGAAGAGACTAATATTACTCCCAATATCACAGGGGGTGTACACTCTCCAGTGATATAGTTCCTAATATCCAGGGAATCCGAGGGTGATATTACTCCCAATATTGCAGCAGATGCACAACCTGGATTTTTTGTTTATTTTCCAAGGAAGGAGAGAATGATGTTACTCCCAATATCGCTAAGTATGTACACCTGCTCTGTTATATTGTTTCTAATGTCCACAATGCAAAAGGATGATATTACTCCCAATATCTCAGGGGGTGTACACCTCTCTGAGATATTGTTTCTAATATGCAAGGAGGGGAAAGGATTTTTTTACATCCAATATCACAGTGTGTGGACACCCCTTTCTCGTGATATTGTTCCTAATATCCGGGGGGGGGTGCAGGATGACATTACTCCCAATATCGCAGGGACTGTACACCCCACCTGTGATATTGTTCCTAATATCCAAGAAGGGAGAGAATGACATTACTTCCAATATCTCAGGGGGTGTACATCCCTCCTGTGAGATTGTTCCGAATATCCATGAGGGAGAGGATGATATTACTCCCAAAATTGCAGGCGGTGTACACCTTTTCTGTGATATGGTTTCTAATGTACATGGGGGAGAGGATGATATTTCTTCCAAAATCGCAAGGGGTGTGCACACCCTCTGTGATATTGTTCCTAATATCCAAACGGGTCAGGCTAATATTACTACCAATATTGCAGAAGGCGTACAACAATCCTGTGATATTTTTTCTAATATCGGGGTGGGGGATGATATTACTGCCAATATCGCAGATGCTGTACACCCCCCCTCCTCCGTGATATTGTTCCTAATATCTTGGGGAAGAGAAGATAATATTACTCCTAATATATCAGGGAGTGTACACCTCCCCTGTGATATTGTTTCTAATATCCGGGGGGAGGAGAACAAGATATTACACCCAATTTCACAGGAGGTGTTCACCTCCACAGTGATATTGTTCCTAATCTCCAGCGGGGGGAGGAAGATATTACTTTCAATATTGCGGGGGGTGAACACTCACCCTGTGATATTGTTCCTAATATTCACCAGGGGAGAGACTATTACTTCCAATATCACATGGGGTGTACACCCACCCTGTGATATTGTTCCTAATATTCAGGTGGGTGCAGGATGATATTACTTCCAATATCGCGGGCGGTGTACACCCCTGCTGTGATATATGTTTTAATTTCCATGGGGAGAGAGAATGATATTTCTCCCAATATCGCAGAGAATATACACCTCCCCCAGTGATATAGTTCCTAATATCCAGAGGGCCAGAGGATGATTTTACTCCTGATATCACGCAGGTGTACAACCCCCTGTGATTTTTTCCTAAGACTTAAGGAGGGAGAAGATGATATTACTCCCAATATCCCTGGAAGTGTAACCCCCCTGTGATATTGTTCCTAATATCCAGGGGGGTCAGGATGACATTACTCCCAATATCACAGGGACTGTACGCCCCACCTGTGATATTGTTCCTAATATCCAAGAGGATGATATTACTCCCAATATCACAGGGCATGTACACCCCCCCGTGGTATTGTCTCTAACACTCAGGCAGGGAAAGGATGATATTACTCCAAATATCTTAGGGGTGTACACGCCATGCATATTCTATATATCCAGAAGTGGAGAAATGATATTACTCCCATTATCGAAGAGGGTATACACCCACCCGGTAATATTGTTTTTAATATCCAATAGTGGAAAGGATTATATTAATCCCAATATCACAGGGGGTCTACGCTCCTGCCTGTGATATTGGTGCTACTATCCAACTGGGGAGAGGATAATATTGATCCTTATATCACAACGGGTGTACATCTTCCCTGTGATATTGGTCCTAATATCCAGGGGATGGAGAGAGTGATATTACTCCCAATATCGCAGGGATGTACACCCCCTCCCATGATATTGCTCTTAATATCCAGGTGGGGCAAAGGATAATATTACTCCCAAATTCGCAGGGGGTGTACACTCCTCCCCAGTGATATTGTTTTTAATATCCTGGTAGGTAGAAAATTATATTCCTTCAAATGTCTCAGGGGGTTTACACCGCACCCTGTGATATTGTTCCTAATATACAGGGGGAAAAGGGGATATTAATCCCAATATTGCAGGGGGTGTACACCCCCCTATGATATTGTTTTCAATATATAGGTGTGGAGAAGAAAATATTACTTTTAATATCACAGGGAGTGTACAGCCCCTTTATGATATTGTTCCTAATATCCAGGGAGGGAGAGGATGATATCACCCCCAATACCACAGCAGGTGTACCCCCGTTCTGTGATATTGTTTTAAATATCCAAGGCAGGGGGAAGGTGACATTACTCCCAACATCGCAAGGGGTGTACAACATCCCTGTGATATTATTCCTAATATCCAGGGGGTGACAGGATGATATTACTCCTAATATCGTGGAGGGTGTTCTCTTCCCCATGATATTGTTCCTAATATCCAGGAATGACGGGATGATAGTACTCCCAATATCATAGGGGCTCTATAACCCTCCTGTCATATTGTTTCTAATATCCGGGGGGGGGGGGAGAGGATGATATTACTCCCAATAGTGCAGGGATGTACACCCCTGCTGATATTTTTTCTAATATCCAGGGTGAGAGAGGATAATATTACTACCAATATTGCTGGGAGTGTACACCTCTCCTGTGATATTGTTCCTAATATCCAGAGGGGAAGAGGATATTACTCCCAATATCGTGGCAGCTGTACAACCCCCTGTGATATTGTTTCTAAATCCAGGGGTTGAGAAGATGATATTACTCCCAAAATTGCAGGGGATGTACACCCCCACTGTGATATTTTTCCTAATACCCAGGGGTGGGGGGAGAGGATGATGTTACTCTCAATATCGCAGGGGGTGTAACCCCTACTGTGATACTGTTTTTAATATTCAGGGGGGAGAGGATGATATTACTCCCAATATCACAGGGTGTTTACACCTCCACTGTGATATTGTTCCTAATTTCAAGTGGGGGAGAGGATATTACTCCGAATACCACAGCAGGTGTACACCCCCCCATGTAATATTGTTTCTAAATTCATGGGGTGAGAAGATGATATTACTCCCAATATCGCACAGGGTGTACATCTCCCGTCATATTGTTCCTAATATTTAATGAGGGAAAGGATGATATTACTTCATATAAGTAATATGCGTGCACATCCACTGTGGTATTGTTCCTAATATCTAGGGCGGGGGAAGGATGATGTTACTTCCAATATTGCAGGGGGTGTACACTCACCCTGTGATATTGTTTCTAATATCCAGGGACAAAGAGCATGATATTACTCGCATTATTGTGGGGGTGTATGCCCCCGCTCTGATATTTTTCCTTATATCCAAAAAGGGAGAAGCTGATATTACTTCCAATATGGCAGGGGATGTACACCCCCCTGTGTGATATTGTTTCTAATATCCAGAGGGGGAAAGGATAATATTACTCCCAACTTCACAGGAGTTGTACACTCCCCCACCGTAATATTGTTCCTAATATCCAAAAATGGGAGAGGCTGATATTACTCCCAATATTGAAGGGTGTGTACACACACCATGTGATATTGCTCATAATATCCAGGGGAAAGAGGATAATATTGCTCCAAATAACGCACGGCTGGTGTGCATCCTCCCCGTGATATTTTTCTTAATATCCAGGGGGAGAGAATGATATATTACTTCCAATATCACTGGGAGTATACACTTTCTCTGTAATATTGTTTCTAGTATGCAGTGGGGGAGAAAATGTTATTGTACACCCAATATTGCAGGGGAGTACATGCCCCCTGTGATATTGTTGCTAATATCCAGGGGGGGGAAAGGATGATATTACTCCCAATATTGCAGGATGTGTACACTCATCCTGTGATATTGTTTCTAATATCCAGGTGAAGAGAGGATGATATTACTGTCAATATCGCAGGGGGTTTACACCTTACCTGTGATATTTTTCCTAATATCCAGGAGAAGAGAGGATGACATTACTTTCAATATTGCAGTGGGTGTACACCCTAACTCTGATATTGTTTTTAGTATCCAGTGACGGAGAGGATGATATTACTCCCAATATCGCAGGGTGTGTACAACCCTCCTGTGATATTGTTCCTAATATCAAGGGAGGGAGAGGATGATATTACTCCCAGTATCCCGGGGGTGTACCTCCCCCGTGATATTGTTTTTCATATCTAGAAGAAGAGAGGTTGATATTACCCTCAATATTGCAGTGGGTGTATACCCACCCTGAGATATTGTTCCTAATATCTGGGGTGGGGGGTGGGGAGAGGATGATGTTACTCCCAATATTGCAGGAAGTGTACATTCCCCTTGTGATATTGTTCCTAATATCTAGTGGAAGAGAGGATGCTGTTACTCCCAATATCTCAGAAGGTGTATACCCCTCTGTGATATGGTTTGTAATATCCAGGGAGTGGGGGAGAGAGTGATACTATTCCCCATGTCGTGGGGGTTGTACACCTTCCTGTGATATGGCTCATAATTTCCAGGGGGGCAGAGGGTGATGCTACTACCCATATTGTGGGGGGTGTACACCTTCCTGTGATATGGTTCATAATATCCAGAGGGGGAGAGGGTGATACTACTCCCCATATCGTGGGGGATATAAGGCTTCCACCAATGTTCTCTTAAGGCCCAAAAGCTCTTCAGTCAGCTGTGGTGAATATTGCCAGGCCTGGGACTCACTTTTCAGGGCAGCGTGCTCTCCTCTGGCCCAGGACAGGTCTAGAAATGATGTTCAAGACCCTGGAATCAGGGATCCCAAGAGCCTGCCTAGTGCTCTATTCCACTATGGCTAAGCTGGTACCTAGGGCACAAGATAAAGTTCCCTTTTACTTTTCTCTCTGTTTTTCTCAAGCAGATGGAGTCTCTCACCGTAGCCATCACAGCTGGGAATGTGCTGTGTCTTACCTGAAGCCAGCACGTCTCAAAGTCTCACCCAAGGCCCACAGCATATTGCTGCTAATTATTCAGGGCCCAAGGGCTCTTACTCAGCAGATAATGGGTCCTGCCATGAGTGAGTCCTTCCTTTCAAGGCTGCAGGTTCCCTTCTGGCCCAGGGTGTGTCCAGAAATGTCTAGGAGATAGGTCTGGAATGGTGTCCTCATGACGCTGCCCAATACCCTATCCTAGTGTGGATAAACTGGTATCCAAGATGCAAAACAAAGTCTTCCCCACTCTTCCCTCTCCCTCTCCTCCCCTCAAGTGGAAGGATAGGGTCTCTTCTGCAGCTATAAGCTGTGTAGCCTGGGTTTGGCGGGGGTGGCATAAGCACTCCCTTAGCCACCCTGGCTGCTGTCTTACTAGGTCATGTGCCCCCTGAGTCAACTGGCTCTGAGCCCAGCTCAACACTAGGACTCACCTAGGAGTTGCAGTCCTGTGGCCTAGACTGCCTTTCAAGTTTATTTAGGGACCCAGAGCACTGAAGCCCGCAGTGGCAAGGTTTGCCAGAATTCAAGTTCTGTCCACTGGGATGGGCGATTCCCTTCTGGCTGGGGCCAGTCCAAATGCTCAGTCTGTGGGCAGGCATCAGCTAAGTACAACCACATTCTGCTTTCCACTGTGACAGGGCAGCACTGAGTTCAATGCAAAATCTCACAATTGCTGCATTCTCTCTCCCCAAGCACAGATTCTCTGCACAACACAGCCACTGCTAAGGGATGAGAGAGAGAGCTAGTGTTGACTATTCAAATCTGTTTTTCTTATCCTTTCCAATACCTCTTTCAGGGATATGAAATTAAAACCAGGTACTATGAGTACTCACCTGATTTTGGGATCTTATGAAGGTGCTTTTTTGGATAGATAGTTGTTAAATTTGGTGTTCCTGCGAGGGAGGGAGGATCAGTGCAGCCTTCTATTACGCAATCCTTTTCCACCCTTCTGCCCCTCTTTAATCCATCTTAAGTTAATTTTTGTATATGGTGAGAGGTAGGAGTCCAGTTACATTCTTCTGCATATGGTTAGCCAGCTATCCCAGCACCATTTAATGAATAGGGAATCCTTTCCCATTTGCTCATTTTTGTTGACTTTGTCAAAGATCAGTTGGTTGTAAGTATGTGGTTTTATTTATGGGTTCTCTTTTCTGTTCCATTGGTCTGTCTCTTTTTGAACCATACCATGCTGTTTTGGTTACTGTACCCTTGTGGTATACTTTGAAGTTTGTTAATGTGATACTTCTGACTTTATTCTTCTTCTTAGAATTGCTTTGTAAGCTATTAATTTAACAAAATAAAAAATGTGATCATTTTCAAAATTTAACCCAGAGTAGAAGGAAAGACTGAAAAAGATTGTTTTTAAAAATAAGATTCCTGAGGGGTGGAGGGGGGTCAGGCAAGATGGCCAAATAGAAACAGCTCCAGTCTGCAGCTCCCAGCGAGATCCATGCAGTAGGTGGGTGCTTTCTGCATTTCCAGCTGAGGTACCTGGTTCATCTCACTGGGACTGGTTGGACAGTGGGTGCAGCCCACGGAGGGAGAGCCAAAGCAGGGTGGGGCGTGACCTTACCCAGGAAGCACAAGGGGTGGGGGTTTCTCTTTCCTAGTGGGAGACTGTACCAGGAGGAACAGTACACTCCTGCTCAGATACTGTGCTTTTCCCATGGTCTTCACAACCAGCAGACTGGGAAATTCCCTCCAGTGCCTGGCTTGGCAGGTCCTATGCCCACAGAGCCCAGCAAGCTCAGATTCATTGGCGTGAAATCCTCACTGCTAGTGCAGCAGTCTGACATTAACCTGGGGTGCTGGAGCTTGGTTGGGGGAGGGGTGTCTGCCATTGCTGAGGCTTGAGTTGGCAGTTTTATGCTCACTGGGGTAAACAAAGCCACTGGGAAGTTCAAACTGGGCACAGCCCACCACAGCTCAGCAAGGCCAACTGCCTCTCTAGATTCCACCTCTGTGGGCAGGGCATTTCTGAACAAAAGGCAGCAGCCTCAGTCAGGGACTTACAGATAAAACCCCCATCACTCTGGGACAGAGCACCTGGAGGAAGGGGCAGCTGTGGGTGCAGCTTCAGCAGACTTAAACCTCCCTGCCTGATAGCTCTGAAGAGAGGAGTGGTTCTCCCAGCACGACATTCAAGCTCTGATAATGGACAGACTGCCTCCTCAAGTGGGTCCCTGACCCCCCAATAGCATGACTGGAAGATAGCTCCCAGTAGGGGCTGACAGACACCTCATACAGGAGAGCTCTGGCTGGCATTTGGCGGGTGCCCCTCTGGGGCAAAGCTTCCAGAGGAAGGATCAGGTAGCAATAGTTGCTGTTCTGCAGCCTCTGCTGGTGATACCCAGGCAAACAGGGTCTGGAGTGGACTTCCAGCAAACTCCAACAGATTGCAGCTGAGGGGCCTGACTGTTAGAAGGAAAACTAACAAACAGAAAGCAATTGCATCAACATCAACAAAAAGGATGTCCACACCAAAACCCTATCCGTAGGTCACCAACATCAAAGACCAAAGGTAGATAAAACCAAAAAGATGGGGAGAAACCAGTGCAGAAAGACTGAAAATTCCAAAAACCAGAATGCCTCTTCCCCTTCAAAGGATCGCAACCCCTCACCAGCAAGGGAACAAAACTGGATGGAGAATGAGTTTGACAAATTGACAGAAGTAGGCTTCAGAAGGTGGGTAATAATAAACTCCTCCAAACTAAAGGAGCATGTTCTAACCCAACAAGGAAGCTAAGAACCTTGAAAAAAAGGTTAGAAGAATTGCTAACTAGAAAAACCAGTGTAGATAAGAACATAAACAAGCTGATGGAGCTGAAAAATGCAGCATAAGAACTTCGTGAAGCATACACAAGTTTCGATAGCCAATCAATCAACCAGAAGAAAGGACATCAGTGATTGAAGATCAACTTAATGAAATAAAGCAAGAAGACGAGACCAGAGAGAAAAGAGTGAAAAGAAATGAACAAAGCCTCCAAGAAATATGGGACTTTGTGAAAATACCAAATCTTCATTTGATCAGTATACCTGAAAGTGACCGGGAGAATGGAACCAAGTTGGAAAACACTTTTCAGGATATTATCCAGGAGAACTTCCCCAACCTAGCAAGGCAGGCCAACATTCAAATTCAGGAAATACAAAGAACACCACAAAGATATTCCTCGAAAAGAGCAGCGCCAAGACACATAATCAATCTTCAGATTCACCAAGGTTGAAATGAAGGAAAAAATGTTAAGTGCAGCCAGAGAGAAAGGTCGGGTTACCCACAAACGGAAGCCCATCAGACTAACAGCGGATCTCTCTGCAGAAACCCTATAAGCCAGAAAAAAGTGGGGGCCAATATTCAACATTCTTAAAGAAAGGAATTTTCAACCCAGAATTTCATATCCAGCCAAACTAAGCTTCATAGGTGAAGGAGAAATAAAATCCTTTACAGACAAGCAAATGCTGAGAGCAGGCCTGCCTTACAAGAACCCCTGAAGGAAGCACTAAACATGGAAAGGAACAACTGATACCAGCCACTGCAAAAACATGCCAAATTGTAAAGACCATCGATGCTATGAAGAAACTGCATAAACTAATGGGCAAAACAACCAGCTAGCATCATAATGACAGGAGCAAGTTCACACATAACAATATTAACCTTAAATGTAAATGGGCTAAATGCTCCAATTAAAAGACACAGCCTGGCAAACTGGATAAAGAGTCAATACTCATCAGTGTGCTGTGTTCAGGAGACCCATCTCAGGTGCAAAGACATACACAGGCTTAAAATAAAGGGATGGAGGAAGATCTACCAAGCAAATGGAAAGCAAAAAAAAACAAAAACAAACAAACGAAAAAAAACAGCATTTGCAATCCTAGTCTCTGATAAAACAGACTTTAAGCCAACAAAGGTCAAAAGAGACAAAGAAGGACATTACATAATGGTAAAGGGAATAGTACAACAAGAAGAGCTAACTATTCTAAATATATATGCACCCAATACAGGAGCACCCAGATTCATAAAGCAAGTTCTTAGAGACGTACAAAGAGTCTTAGACTCCCATTCCACTGTCAATGTTAGACAGATCAATGAGACAGAAAATTAACAAGGATCTCCAGGACTTGAACTCAGCTCTGGACTAAGCAGGCCTAATAGATATCTATAGAACTCTCCACCCCAAATCAACAAAATATACATTCTTCTGAGCACCACATCATACTTATTCTAAAATTGACCATGTAATTGGAAGTAAAACACTCCTCAGCAAATATAAAAGAACAGAAATGACAACAAACTGTCTCTCAGACCACAGTGCAATCAAATTAGGACTCAGGATTAAGAAACTCACTCAAAACCGCACAACTACATGGAAACGGAACAACCTGCTCCTGAATGACTACTGGGTAAATAACAAAATGAAGACAGAAATAAAGATGTTCTTTTAAACCAATGAGAACAAAGACACAATGTACAAGAATCTCTGGGACACCTTTAAAGCAGTGTGTAGAGGGAAATTTATAGCACTAAATGCCCACCAGAGAAAGCAGGAAAGATCTAAAATCGATACCCTAACATCACAATTAAAAGAACTAGATAAACAAGAGCAAACAAATTCAAAAGCTAATAGAAGACAAGAAATAACTAAGATCAGAGCAGAACTGAAGGAGATAGAGACACAAAAACCCTTCAAAAAAATCCATGAATCCAGGAGCTGTTTTTTTTTTGAAAAGATCAACAAAATAGATTGACTGCTAACCAGACTAATAAAGAAGAAAAGAGGGAAGAATCAAATAGATACAATAAGAAATGATAAAGGGGATACCACCAATGATCCCACAGAAGTACAAACTACCATCAGAGAATACTATAAACACCTCTACGCAAATAAACTAGAAAATCTAGAAGAAATGGGTAAATTCCTGGACACATACACTCTCCCAAGACTAAACCAGGAAGAAGTCAAGCCTCTGAATAGACCAATAACAGGTTCTGAACTTGAGGCAGTAATTAAGAGCCTATCAACCAAAAAATTTCCAGGACCAGAAGGATTCACAGCCGAATTCTACCAGAGATACAAAGAGGAGCTGGTACCATTCCTGCTGAAACTATTCCAATCAATAGAAAAATAAGGAGTCCTTCCTAACTCATTTTATGAGGCCAGCATCATCCTGATACCAAAACCTGGCAGAGACACAACAGAAAAAAGAAAATTTTAGGCCAATATCCGTGATGAACATCGATGTGAAAATCCTCAATAAAATACTGGCAAACCAAATCCAGCAGCACATCAAAAAGGTCATCCAACATGATCAAGTCAGCTTCATCCCTGGGATGCAAGCCTGGCTCAACATACATAAATCAATAAATGTAATCCATCACATAAACAGAACCAACAACAAAAACCACATGATTATTTCAATAGATGCAGAAAAGGCCTTCACCAAAATTCAACAGCCCTTCATGCTAAAAACTCTCAATAAACTAGGTATTGATGGGACGTATCTCAAAATAATAAGAGCTATTTATGACAAACCCACAGCCAATATCATACTGAATGGGCAAAAACTGGAAGCATTCCCTTTGAAAACTGGCACAAGACAAGGATGCCCTCTCTCACCACTCCTGTTCAACATAGTATTGGAAGTTCTGGTCAGGGAAATGAGGCAAGAGAAAGAAATAAAGCGTATTCAATTAGGAAAAGAGGAAGTCAAATTGTCTCTGTTTGCAGATTACATGTTTGTATATTTAGAAAACCTCATCATCTCACCCCAAATCTCCTGAAGCTGATAAGCAACTTCAGCAGTCTCAGGATACAAAATTAACGTGCAAAAATCACAAGCAATTCCTATACACCAATAACAGACAAACAGTGAGCCAAATCATGAGTGAACTCCCATTCACAATTGCTACAAAGAAAATAAAATACACCATCTGATCTTTGACAAACCTGAGAAAAACAAGAAATGGGGAAAGGATTCCCTATTTAATAAATGGTGCTCAGAAAGCTGGCTACCCATATGCAAAAAGCTGAAACTGGATCCCTTCCTTACACCTTATACAAAAATTAACTCAATATGGATTAAAGACTTAAATGTAAGACCTAAAGCCATAACAATCCTAGAAGAAAACCTAGGCAATGCCATCCAGGACATAGGGATGGGCAAATACTTCATGACTAAAACATCCAAAGCAATGGCAACAAAACCCAAAATAGAAAAGTAGAATCTAATTAAACTAAAGAGCTTCTGCACAGCAAAAGAAACTATCATCAGAGCGAACAGGCAACCTACAGAATGGGAGAAATTTTTGCAATCTATCCATCTGACAAAGAGCTAATATCCAGAATCTACAAAGAACTTAAACAAATTTACAAGAAAAAAACAAACAACCCCATCAAAAAGTGGGTGAAGGATATGAACAGACACTTCTAAAAAGAAGACATTTATGCAGCCAACAAACTTATGAAAAAATGTTCATTATCACTGGTTATTAGAGAAATGCAAATCAAAACCACAATGAGATAGCATCTCATGCCAGTTAGAATGATGATCATTAAAAAGTCAGGAAAAAACAGATGCTAGAGAGGATGTGGAGAAATAGGAACTCTTTTACACTGTTGGCGGGAGTGTAAATTAGTTCAACCATACTGGAAGACAGTGTGGTGATTCCTCAAGGATCTAGAACTAGAAATACCATTTGACCCAGCAATCCCATTACTGGGTATATACCCAGAGGATTATAAATCATTCTACTATAAAGACACATGCACATGTGTGTTTATTTCAGCACAGTGCACAATAGCAAAGTCTTCAAACCAACCCAAATGCCCATCGATGATAGATTGGATATGTGGCACATATACACCATGGAATACTATGCAGCCATGAAAAAGATGAGTTTATGTCCTTTGCAGGGACATGGATGAAACGAAACCATCATTTTCAGCAAAGTAACACAAGAAGAGAAAACCAAACACTGCTTGTTCTCACTTATAAGTGGGAGTTGAACAATGAGAACACATGGACACAGGGAGGGGAACATCACATACCGGGGCCTGTTGGGGGCTAGGGGGCTGGGGGAGGGATAGCATTAGGAGAAATACCTCAAGTAAATGACGAGTTGATGGTCTAGCAAACCAACATGGCACATGTATACCTATGTAACAAACCTGCATATTGTGCACATGTACCCCAGAACTTAAAATATAATAAAAAATTTTTTAAAAATTAAGATTCCTGTTTTCGATAACCTGAGTGGAAAAAAGAGAAGAAGAGCTTTTGTAAGTTGAATGTATAAAATTTCTGAAAATATAGATGGTAGTATAACTGGAATCTTAATAAATAGTAAGGTTAGTTTGTAAAAGAAACTAATCCTTCCTCTAGTGTATTTGTGGTAATTTGTGTTTGGTAAGTCCTTGTCACATAATAGGTGCTTAATTAATGTTATAGTTACCACCTACTATGTGCTGAGTACTTTAGCTACCTTTACGCATTTCCCTATTCTATAATAGACAAAATTCCTAAGGGATTCAAATATTGCTGTACTGGCTGCAGAACTCAAGATTTTTCTACATCAACCTACTGCATTATAGTCTTGCTATATTCTGCCTGAATTTACATTTTAATATCTACCTAAGACTTAACAGGCAGATATTCTAAATTTAGTTCTGAGGGTTAAACTACAAAAGAGAAATAATAGAATGTTGACCCATGTCAGGACTCCCATCTCTCTAAAGGTGAATGTCATGACGTATGAGACAATAGTGTTGTATTATTCATGTCTTCTCATTTTCAACACAATTTTTTGACTTGTTATTATACATTGAAATCTCTGCAAAAATTGTGAGATAAATTCATCCCCATGCCTCTTCCCCTCCATCCTTCCCCATTGGGTAGTGAAGGGGTGGCCTGCCCCTCCACACCTGTGGACGTTTCTCGTTAGGTGGAACAAGAGACTTGAGAAAAGAAATGAGGCACAGAGACAAAGTATAGAGAAAGAAAAAGTGGGCCCAGGGGACCGGCACTCAGCATACAGAGGACCCACGCTGGCACCGGTCACTGAGTTCCCTCAGCACTTATTGATCATTATCTTTACCATCTTAGAATAAGGGAAGTGACAGGATAATAGGATCATTGTAGGGAGAACGTCAGCAGTAAGACATGTGAGTAAAGATCTCTGTGACATAAGTTTAAGGAAAAGTGCTGTGCCTTGATATGTATATATAAACATCTCCATAAACCTTTTTAGTGCATAAAGAGCAGCATTGCGCTAGTAAGTCCCACTTTTCGCCCTAAGGCGGTTTTCTCCTTTCTCAGTAAACAGAACATACAATCGGGCTTTACACCGAGATGTTCCATTGCCCAGGGATGGGCAGGAGACAGATGCTTTTCTCTATCTCAACTGCCAAGAGGCCTTCTTTCCTCTTGTACTAGTCCTTCTCAGCACAGACCCTTCACGGGTATCAGACTGGGGGGCGATCAGGTCTTTCCCTTCCCATGAGGCCATATTTCAGACTATCACATGGGGAGAAACCTTGGGCAATACCTAGCTTTCCTAGGCAGAGGTCCCTGTGACCTTTGGCAGTGTACGTGTCCCTGGGTACTTGAGATTAAGAGAATGGTGATGACTTTTCACAAGCATACTGCCTTCAGGCACTTGTTTAACAAAGCACACCCTGCACAGCCCAAAATCCTTTAAACCTTGAGTCACCACAGCACATGTCTGTTGCAAGGACAAGGTTGGGGGTAGTGTCACAGATTAACAGCATCTCAAATACAGAACAACATGGAGTCTCTTATGTCTACTTCCTTCTATATAGACACAGTAATGAAGGGGTGTCCTGCCCCTCCACACCTGTGGGTATTTCTCCTTAGGTGGAATGAGAGACTTGAGAAAAGAAATAAGACATAGAGACAAAGTATAGAGAAAGAAAAGCGGGGTCCAGGGGACCGGTGCTCAGCCTACAGAGGACCCACGCCGGCACCGGTCTCTGAGTTCCCTTAGTATTTATTGATAATTATCTTTACCATCTTAAAGATAAGGGAGTGGCAGGACAATAGGATCATTTTAGGGAGAAAATTAGCTGTAAGACATATGGATAAAGATCTCTGTGACATGAATAAGTTTAAAGGAAAATGCTGTGCCTTGAGATGCATATGCAAACATCTCCATAAACCTTTTAGCAGCATTGCCCCAGCAAGTCCCACCTTATTCCTAAAGGCGATTTTCTCCTTGCTCAGTAAACAAAGCATACAATCGGGTTTTACACGGAGATGTTCCATTGCCCAGGGATGGGCAGGAGACAAATGCTTTTCTCTTACTTGAGATTAAGAGAATGGTGATGACCTTTAACCAGCAAGCAGCCTTTAGGCACTTGTTTAACAAAGCACATCCTGCACAGCCCAAAATCCATTAAACCTTGAGTCACCACAGCACATGTCTCTTGCAAGGACAAGGTTGGGAGTAGGGTCACAGATTAACAGCATCTCAAATACAGAACCAAATGGAGTCTCTTATGTCTACTTCCTTCTATATAGACACAGTAACAGGCTGATCTCTCTTTCCTTTCCCCACAAGTAACAGTCTGATCTTTCTTTTCCCCACAGGGTAGATATTCAATTGGCTCAGGGAAGACAGTCTTTCTTGCAGAATGGGTCCTTGTAAGAAATCAAACATATATCTCAGTCCTGGGCCCAGTGCAAACACATTCCTCCATAAATGTCAGTCCTGGGCCCAGTGCAAACATTCCTCCATTTGTCTCAACTTCCTGGGCCCAGTGCAAACATTCCTCCATTTGTCTCAACTTTAGAAAAACACCACCTGGAGAGTCCCCGATAAGGTCACAACCGTTTGTGGAGTGGTTTTACTGAAAGCGCGGGAACCAATAAAAAAACTGCTAAATGTATAACTTAAAATGTTAACCAATTGTAATGCTGTAACCCAAAGAATTCCCTTGTTTCTCTGTAACCTTACATATCCTGTTTACATCGGGCTATAAAAAGCAAGCACATGCATCGTTCGGGGCCCTCTTGTATGCTGTGGAGCAGAGGGACCAAGTTCGAACTTGCAGTAAAGATCCTTGCCGCTTGGCTTTGACTCTGGACTCTGGTGGTCTTCTTCAGGGAATAAATGGTCTGGGCATAACATCTCGGGGCTCGTCCAGGATTCCCCAAGCCCACCAGACCCCTGGTCAATGGATCTACCAGGATCGATCTGCTGATAGGTGAACCGGCTCGTCCCTGTTTGTCTGTCTGTGTCTGTTCTGAACCTGTATCTGTGACTCGCGAGGTCTGTAACTGAAGCTGAAAGCTGACATAGTCCTGGCGGACGTGCTATAGGACGGCCAGTGGAGACCAGTGGGAGACGTCCCCTAGCTCTCATCTGATTCTTGACTGAATTAATTCTGATCCAGATTTCTGGAGTGCGCTTGCGACTGACATAACTTGTTGTTGATATTCAGCAACTCACTTTCCCTTGCAGGACCTGTTTCAGCAACTCACTTTCCCTTGCAGGACCTGTTCCAGCAACTCACTTTTCCTTGCAGGACCTGTTCCAGACGCCACTCCGGGCGCTACTGTTTAAGATGGGTAATACCCAAAGCACACCTCTATCTCTCCTCATAAATAATTTCAAGGATGTTAGAGCAAGGGGCCATGATCTTGGTGTGGAAATCAGGAGGGGAAAGCTAATCACTCTGTGCCGCTCCGAATGGCCCACCTTTAATGTAGGGTGGCCACCTGAAGGGACATTCTGTCTTCCTGTCGTTACTAAAGTCCAAGGTTTTTCTACCTGGGCGTGCTGGCCACTCGGATCAAATCCCGTATATTCTCATATGGCAGGACCTTGTTGAGAACCCGCCCCCTTGGCTGTCCCCTTTCCTACTAGCCCCCGAACCATGCAAGGCACTGGTTGCTCGGCCGCTAAAATCCAAGCAACCAACCACCCCCCCATCCTGTTTTACCTGATAGCGAGGACCCACTGTCCATAGATCCCCCTCCATAGCCCTCCAGGCCCCAGGCCCCAGCCCCCCGGGCTGAGCCGCAGGAAGAAGTAGGCGGACGGGAGGCGGCCGGCGCACCTGAGCTCATTGAAAGTGAAAGTAACTCTGAAGGACCGGCAGGGTGGACACGAGGGCGCACTTTGCGGATTAGCCCTCCCCCAGCCGCCTGACTCCACAGTGGCTCTACCCCTTCGGGAAATAGGACCCCCAGATGACACGGGAATCCCCAGGTTCCAGTACTGGCCATTCTCTACCAGTGATCTGTATAACTGGAAGACTCAGAGTGCCCGGTTTTCAGACAACCCCAAAGATTTAATGGCTTTACTAGATAGTGTCATGTTCACCCACCAGCCCATTTGGGATGATTGTCAGCAGCTCCTCCGAATTTTGTTCACAACGGAGGAGCGAGAGAGAATCCAGGTAGAAGCTAGAAAGTTGGTCCCGGGGGACGACAGTCAACCGACTGCCAACCCTGACCTCATAAATGCGGCTTTTCCGCTGACCAGGCCGGCGTGGGACTACAACACGGCAGAAGGTAGGGGACGGCTACACCTTTATCGACAGACTCTAATGGCGGGTCTCTGGGCAGCTGCTCGCAAGCCCACTAATTTGGCTAAAGTATACTCTGTTCTGCAGGGAAAGACAGAAAGCCCAGCTACCTATTTAGAAAGATTAATAGAAGCTTTTAGACAGTACACCCCCATGGACCCAGAGGCCCCAGGAAGTCAGGCAGCCATTGTAATGTCTTTTGTAAATCAGGCGGCCCCAGACATTAAAAAGAAACTCCAGAAATTAGAAGACTTAGAGGGAAAACAGATTCAGGACCTCCTTCAGATAGCCCAGTGGGTTTACAATAATAGAGATACTCCAGAGGAAAAGCAATTTAAGGCCACTGAAAGAATGACCAAGGTCCTGGCAGCAGTAGTACAAAAAGAGCATCTACAGCCAGAGGACGCCCAACCTAGGTGGTCCCCCAGACATGATAATCTAAGCAAAGACCAATGTGCCTACTGTAAGGAGGCTGGCCACTGGATAAAGGACTGCCCTAAAAAGAAACAATGCAGAGGACAGGGACCCCCTAGGTCTACACCCGTACTAGTCACTCAAGACGGAGACTAGGGAAGACGGGGTTCGGAGCCCCTCCCCGAACCTAGGGTAACTTTGCAAGTGGAGGGGTCCCCAGTTCAGTTCTTGGTCGATACGGGAGCACAGCACTCAGTCCTAGTTGGAACTAATGGAAAATTATCCTCCAAGTCCTCGTGGGTACAAGGGGCCACAGGAATTAAGAAATACCCCTGGACGACACAAAGAACAGTAAACCTCGGAGCCAGGAATGTAACCCATTCTTTCCTGGTCATCCCTGAGAGCCCCTGTCCCCTATTAGGGAGAGACCTGCTAACTAAAATGGGAGCACAGATCCATTTCCTCCCTGAGGGGCCCGTCGTGACCAACTCCCAAAATCAGCCCGTGTCCGTCCTGACTATAACCCTAGAAGATGAGTACTGGCTCCACCAGGAGTGAGCAGCCCCTGACCAGGACATAGCAACCTGGCTCCAGCAATATCCAGGAGCTTGGGCGGAAACGGGGGGCTTAGGGCTAGCAAAACACCATCCTGCCTTGTTTGTTGAACTCAAGCCTGGGACAGACCCCCCGTTCGGGTACGTCAATACCCAATGCCCCTAGAGGCCAAGAAAGGAATTGCACCACATATACGCCGGCTCCTCGACCAAGGGGTCCTTCGCCCCGTCACTCGCCCTGGAATACTCCATTGCTGCCGGTACGGAAACCTAATAGCGGAGAGTACAGACCAGTACAAGACTTAAGAGAAGTCAATAAGAGGGTTATGGACATACATCCAACTGTGCCTAACCCATACACCCTCCTGAGTACTCTAAACCCTAAACATCAATGGTACACTGTTTTAGATCTGAAAGATGCCTTCTTCAGTTTGCCTTTAGCCCCTCAGAGCCAAAAGCTCTTTGCCTTCGAGTGGACTGACCCTGAAAGGGGCATAAGTGGCCAATTGACATGGACCAGACTGCCACAGGGATTCAAAAACTCTCCTACCCTGTTTGATGAGGCCCTCCATGAAGACCTGGGTGAGTACCGACACAAACACCCTGAAGTAACTTTACTACAGTATGTTGATGATCTCCTGATTGTGGCCGAGACCCAAGAAGCTTGTATCCAAGGGACCAAGGGTCTCTTACAGGCTCTAGGGGATCTGGGCTACCGAGCCTCGGCAAAGAAAGCTCAAATCTGTAAACTAGAAGTAACATATCTGGGGTACCTGCTAAGAGGAGGACAACGCTGGTTAACAGACGCCCAGAAGCAAACTGTTCTGCAGATCCCCAGGCCACAATCCACCCGACAAGTAAGGGAATTCCTGGTATCGGCGGGATTTTATAGATTATGGATCCCTGGGTTCGCAGAGATGGCTAAACCCTTGTATCAGGCAACACGGGGACAACAGCCATTTAATTGGACAGAAGAAGCCGAGTCGGCTTTTCAACAGATTAAAACCGCCCTACAGTCTGCGCCCGCCCTGGGACTACCTGATGTCACCAAGCCCTTCCACTTATACGTGGACGAGAGCAAGGGTGTCGCCAAGGTGGTGCTAACTCAGAACTTAGGCCCCTGGAGGAGGCCAGTTGCCTACCTGTCAAAGAAATTAGACCCAGTGGCTGCCGGGTGGCCCCCTTGTCTCCGAATGATTGCAGCCATGGCCCTGATGGTACAAGATGCTGATAAACTTGTCATGGGACAAGAATTATGGGTCGTTACCTCACATGCTATCGAGGGTGTACTCAAACAGCCACCTAATCGATGGATAAGTAACGCCCAGCTCACCCACTACCAAGGACTACTACTAAACCCCCTCAGGATAACTTTCCTGCCCCCAACAACCTTAAACCCTGCCTTGCTGCTGCCCAACCCGGACCTGGACGTCCCGCTCCATGATTGCACCGAGATACTAGCTCAAGTGCACGGAGTTCGAGAGGACCTGCAGGACCGCCCACTTCCTGACGCTGACCTCGTTTGGTTCACTGATGGGAGCAGCTTCATACACCAAGGCCAGAGGTATGCAGAAGCAGCAGTGACTTCAGAGACTAAGGTAATCTGGGCAGAACCCCTGCCCCCGGGGACATCGGCCCAGAAGGCCGAACTGATAGCGCTCACCCAAGCTCTTACCTTAGGGGCAGGGAAGAAACTGACAGTATACACAGACAGCCGATATGCTTTTGCTATGGCGCATATACATGGGCCCATTTACAGGGAGCGAGGGTTACTAATGGCTGAAGGAAAAGAGATAAGAAACAAGCAAGAGATCCTAGCCCTGTTAACAGCCCTATGGAGACCAGAAAAATTGGCTATTGTACATTGCCCAGGGCATCAGAAACCAACCACTCCAATTGCTCAAGGCAACTTCCTGGCAGACCAAACTGCAAGGAGTGTGGCAAAGGCTCCCAACCAACTCCTTGCACTCCAGCTCCCTGATCCGGGCCCCCGGGACTTGCCATATCTCCCTGATTATTCAGAACAAGATCTCCAGTGGATTGACAGACTTCCCCTGAAACGGATCCAGAATGGGTGGTGGACTGATACTAATGACCAAACTATCCTACCAGAAAAATTAGGACAACAAGTGTTGGAACACATCCACCGAACCACCCACCTGGGTGCCTGGCGGATGATAGACCTGATCAGACGCTCCAAGCTCAAGATCAGACATATAGCCGAGACGGCCAGCAGCATCGTGACAAGTTGCAAAGTCTGCCAGCTTAACAACGCCTATCCCCAATCCCAGGCTGCCACAGGAACAAGGCTCAGGGGAACCAGGCCCGGTATTTACTGGGAAGTAGATTTTACTGAGATAAAGCCAGGAAAATACGGGTATCAGTACTTACTTGTCTTTGTAGATACTTTTTCAGGGTGGATTGAAGCATTCCCAACCAAAAAGGAAACTGCTCAGGTTGTAGCCAAGAAAATTCTGGAAGATATCCTCCCCAGGTATGGTTTCCCCGTCCAAATAGGGTCAGATAATGGGCCGGCCTTCGTTGCTAAGGTAAGTCAGGATTTGGCTTCCATCCTTGGGGCAAATTGGAAACTACATTGCGCTTACAGGCCCCAAAGTTCAGGACAGGTAGAAAGGATGAATCGGACCTTAAAAGAGACCTTAACTAAATTGACTATGGAGACTGGCGCTGATTGGGTGGTCCTTCTCCCCTACGCTCTGTTCCAGGCCCGTAATACCCCTTACAGGCTGGGCCTTACCCCTTATGAAATCATGTATGGCAGACCCCCACCCCTGGTTCCCAGCCTAAAAGATGATCTGTTCAAATCTGAAACAGAAAATGTCTCTGAACTCTTATTTTCCCTACAAGCCTTGCAGGAAATTCATCAAGAAATCTGGCCCAAGCTGAAGGAACTATATGAGACCGGTCCCCCACCGACACCCCATCTGTACCAGCCGGGAGACTGGGTCCTGGTTAAGCGACACCGACAAGAGACCTTAGAGCCCAGGTGGAAGGGACCACTCCAGATACTCCTAACCACACCCACCACCCTAAAGGTAGAAGGCATCACGTCGTGGATCCACTACACCCACGTCAAGCCAGTGGACCCGACCTCCGACCTTCTTGGACCAATCACGGCAGCGACTGAAGCACCAGCCACGTGGACTGTGGACAGAGCTAAGAACAACCCCTTAAAACTCACCCTGCGCCGGCAGCATAGCTCACTGCAAACATGCAGCTAGGTAGTCTAACCCTAACGTTAGTCACCCTAGTGGCCGCTGGGGCAAACACAAAACCAGTTCCTAACCCCTTTGCCTGGAGATTCTGGCTTTATGAAAACCGAACCCACCCTGGGCAACCTCGTAAGCCCGGGAAGCTATTGGCCAGTGCTGATTGCCCCTCCACAGGGTGCAGTGACCCAATTTTGCTAAATTTTACTGGTTTTCAGAGAGCCAAACCAGTGGCACCAATGATATGTTTTGAGTTTGATCAGACTAAGTACAATTGTAAACACTATTGGTGGCACCAAAACGCAGGCTGCCCCTACAGTTACTGTAAAATGCACTCAGTCAGAGGGTGGAACGAGCAATCTGGGTGGGACTTCTACCAGCAGGGTAGAGGCGGCATCTATACTTGGATAGTTAAGGATCCTTGGAACTCCCGCTGGACCACGCCTCAACATGGGGCTGTATACTATTCCTCTTCCTCCACGTGGCCTAGCAGTCACCTCTATCTGTGGCGTGGCCTAGTTCAGGTACGGCCCCTGGTCCATGGGGATATCCAATGACAGGAAGACAGACTAACACAAGATTTATGTCCTTTCTCCTGGTTAGAATTATTACAAGAAGGATTAGAACTTGCTAACCTTACAGGACTTCACAGCTTATCTGGCTGCTTTCTGTGTGCCACCCTAGGGCGTCCACCGCTAACCGCTGTCCCTCTGCCATGGGAATCCTTTACACAAACTAACAACCTTTGGAATCTCTCGAATGCCCCTATTCTTAATGTGCCACTGTACCGGAACCCCAGTCAGGAGAAGTTTCCCTACTGTTTTTCAGGCACTAACTCTAGCCTCTGCAACATCACTGTAACGCCCCCTAATACCAACCTGAGGGCCCCACCGGGCATATTCTTTTGGTGTAATGGAACATTATCTAAGACCCTATCTGGTCCCTCTGTTACCAACCTACTGTGTCTCCCTGTCACACTAGTTCCCCGGTTAACTCTACTAACTGCCGGTGAGTTCCTGGGGTACACCGGTAACTGGACTAGCACTGCTATTCACCCAGCCCCTAGACCGAGACATGCACGAGCCATATTTCTCCCCCTCATTGCGGGAATCTCCCTCACCACATCCCTCATTGCAGCTGGACTGGCAGGGGGAGCCCTAGGTCACACCCTCATAGAAAGCAACAAGTTGTACCAACAATTTGCCGTTGCTATGGAGGAGTCAGCTGAGTCCCTTGCCTGCCTTCAGTGACAGCTCACATCCCTAGCTCAGGTAACCTTGCAGAACCGGAGGGCCCTAGACCTACTCACTGCTGAAAAAGGTGGTACATGTATGTTCCTGAAGGAAGACTGTTGTTTTTACATAAATGAATCAGAGCTTGTAGAGAACCGGGTCCAACAGTTACGCAAGTTAAGCATAGAAATGAAGAAACAGCAATTTGCCTCAGCTGCAAACCAATGGTGGAATTCCTCTATGTTTTCTCTGTTAGCTCCCTTCCTTGGACCCCTGCTAAGCCTACTATTTCTGTTTACCGTAGGACCCTGTGTTATTAACCGAATTTTGCAGTTTGTCAGGAAAAGGTTTGACACCATACAGCTCATGGTCCTCAGAGCCCAATACCAACCTGTAAACGCGGAAACAGAATCAGACTTATAAGACCCAAGATTGGCTCCAGAGGTACCTGAGAGAGGGGGAAATGTAAGAAATCAAACATATATCTCAGTCCTGGGCCCAGTACAAACACATTCCTCCATATATCTCAGTCCTGGGCCCAGTGCAAACATTCCTCCATTTGTCTCAACTTCCTGGGCCCAGTGCAAACATTCCTCCATTTGTCTCAACTTCCTGGGCCCAGTGCAAACATTCCTCCATTTGTCTCAACTTTAGAAAAACACCACCTGGAGAGTCCCCGATAAGGTCACAACCGTTTGTGGAGTGGTTTTACTGAAAGCGCGGGAACCAATAAAAAAACTGCTAAGTGTATAACTTAAGATGTTAACCAATTGTAATGCTGTAACCCAAAGAATTCCCTTGTTTCTCTGTAACCTTACATATCCTGTTTACATCGGGCTATAAAAAGCGAGCACATGCATCGTTCGGGGCCCTCTTGTATGCTGTGGAGCAGAGGGACCAAGTTCGAACTTGCAGTAAAGATCCTTGCCGCTTGGCTTTGACTCTGGACTCTGGTGGTCTTCTTCGGGGAATAAACGGTCTGGGCATAACATCCTCTTTACTCAACATCCCCTTCAAAGAAAGCTATTGTCTGGTCTGAGCCCCTGAAAGAGTCTGCTAGCATTAGCATGCCAAAGGCGCGATCAATATTTGACAGAAATGCATGAAACATATTACATATAACCCCAACTACCCTAACAAAGGGGTGAAGATGTGATGAGAAGCAGGTTACTTAGTAAAATGAGACTTGGGTAGCCTAAAGTACTGTCTTCTGCTTTGTCAGCAAAGGCAAGAGGTTGCTTTAGAAAAAGTTATTCTGACAAGAGTGTCACCATTTTGGTTGTGTAATAAATCTCATCGTTCTTACACTAAGTAAAAAAGTCTGTAAAGTATAAATTAAGCTGCTTAATATGGAAGCTGAAATGATCCTGAGGTAGGAAAAATTCCTTTAATGACTTTTCATTGTTGGTTTATAAAATATAGTATCTAACAGAAATTTAGATCCTGTGACTTTTCCCCAATTCTATACCACTACTCCCAAATCTCTACCAACTTCTATTCATGCTGAATGAAGATTTTTTAAAAAAGGAGCAAGGACACTTTAGGCCAGGGTTTTCCCAACTTCAGCACTACTGGGCTGGATAATTCTTTGCTAAGGGAAGGGGGCACTGTGCAATATTTAGCAGCATCCCTGACTTCTACCACTAGCTGTCAGCAGCAAGCCCCGCCCCCACCAACCCCGACTTGCAACCTATGACTTCTACACTGAATAGCTATTCTTTTAAGACTTTTTTTTTTTTCTTTTTTGAGATGGAGTTTTGCTCTTGTTGCCCAGGCTGACATACAATGGCGCGATCTTGGCTTACCTGCAACCTCCACCTCCGGGTTCAAGTGATTCTCCTGCCTCAGCCTCCCAAGTAGCTGGAATTAGAGGCATGCACCACCAAGCACGGCTAATTTTGTATTTTTAGTAGAGATGGGGTTTCTCCATGTTGGTCAGGCTGGTCTCGGACTCTTGACCTCAGGTGATCTGCCCACCTTGGCCTCCCAAAGTGCTGGGATTACAGGCATAAGCCACTGTACCAGGCCTTTTCTGGGATTTTTGTATGCTCTTTTTAAAACATCATAAACCAAATATGTTGAGCATCATCAAACTGTTCATGGTCCAAAGTTGCCACTGAAAACATCAAGAGTTATACTGAACTATAATGCAGTGAATGATCTCTTGGTCTACTGAAATGTGTAAAGTGGCTTATCTTGGTGACTAAGTGGCCCCAAATTCTTATGCTGCTTAAATTCATATGTTTTCTTTTTATTGTTTTTCCATATCCCTTCTTTCCTCATGCAGTCAGATTCATTCTTTCTCTTCCTCTACTTCTTTTTAGTTTATAAAGGGTCTTCCTATTGCTTAGAGTGTGTCTGACTGTATCAGTCATGTTCTTCCCTTCTAATCACTGGTCTAAATCTGGTATTGACTTACTGACCAGGCTTCTGGTTACAGTACATTCTGCTCTTTATGGCTGCACAGATGTCTACTCCTTTTTCATATTCCAGATTGTTAAAGTTTCTATACATCCAAGTTCAATAAAGGTAACTCTATATTACTACATAAACTATATATTACTACATAAAAATGATAATTATAATGATGATCCTGAGTCATTAAGAAAATTGAGTGGATACCTCTTGAGAAGTATATTAAATAATTTTAAGCAGGAAAGTGACATGATCAGATATCATTCTGGCACCAGCATAGCAGAGAGTCTCAGGCCAGTGTGAAGTTTCATAAGCATGGACACTGACATCTTACATTTGTATGTGCCCAGAATTACATGCTGTGTAGTTGGTAGTGTAATTTTGGAGCATAAAAAGAATACAAGTTTTATTCAAGGTTCATTTTCACTTTGGGGAGAAAATAAAAAATTGTTGATTTATGAAGGACAGTAAGGCTTCACTATGAGAGCAGTACATATCTGGTGTGGGGGTGCATCTTTGTACCATGCAGGGCTGACGGAAGGGAAACATCCCAGTTAACTACTTGGGCAGAGAGAGAATGGCAGGATATGTAAAAAAATAAAAACCACGAGGAGATAACCATGTTATCTCCTGAGGCATAGACTCTACTGAAAAACTGTTAGCAGAGGCTAACCATGAACCCATCACTCAGGCTCTGATTTACAAAGAGGGTCAGCTCTGCAGGAATGATGTGCTCCCGACAGAAAGAGCCAGCTGGAGAAGTTATTACGTGTTTCTTCCCGCTCTGAAAACCAATATTTCAACTCCTAAAGACGGATATTCATAATCACTCTGTAAAACTAAATAGAATTGCATAGTACTGAGCTGCAAGGCATCTAGTTTTTAAATGAATATTCACATTCTAGTTAGATTCATTTATTCCATTCAGTACATATTCATTGAGAATATACTGTGTGTTAGGTCTGCAGAAAGACAGATAATAAAGATATATACATATCAATAATAGATAACAAAATTATACATATAAAACTTCTCTAATATACATACATATAACTTCTCTGATATACAGAAAAGTTAACAGAAATAATCCATGCCCTCATAGGGTTTACTGTTCAATGGAAAAAACAGACAATTAAAATAGTGTGAGAAGATGGAAATATGTTCAGGGTGTTATAGAAACCCACGAGAGACTGTGTAGGGTTGTTCCTGTATTGCTATAAAGAAATGTCTGAGGCTGGGTAATTTACAAAGAAAAGAGGTTTGACCGGCTCATGGTTCTACAGGCTGTACAAATATGGCGCCAGCATCTGCTCAGCTTCTGGGGAGGCTTCAAGGAGCTTTCACTCATGGGGGAAACTGTAGAGGAAGCAAGCATGTCACATGACCAGAAGGAGCAAGAGAGAAATAGTGGGAGGTGCCACACACTCTTTTTTTTTTTTTTTTTTTGAGACAAGTTCTCTCTTTGTCACCCATGCTGGAGGGCAATGGCACGACCTCTGCTCCCTGCAGCCTTGATTTCCTGGGATCAAGCAATCCTCCCTCCTCAATCTCCCAAGTAGCTGGGACTACAGGCGCACGCCACCACGCTTGGCAGATTTTTGTATTTTTAGTAGAGACGGGGTTTCATCACCTTACCCAGGCTGGTCTCAAACTCCTGAACTCAAGCGATCTGCCCACCTCTGCCTCCCAAAGTTCTGAAATTACAAGCGTGAGTCACTGTGCCCAGCCCACTTTTAAACAACCAGATCTTGCCTGAACTCACTTATCACCAAGAGGATGGTACTAAGCCATTCATGAGGAATCTGCCCACATGATCCCACCAGGCCCCATCTCCAATATTGGGGATTACAATTCAACAGAAGATTTGGTGCGGACATATATTCAAACTATATTAGAGACTTCCAAAATGTCCTCACAAGGTCACAGGCTGCCAAGAGTGGTTCTGCAGGTTGAGAATTGCATGTCAAAGTCTTTATGAGAAGCAGCCCCTAAGATGTGCAGTGCAAGAATTGTACAACCATACAAAGAGCTTGGTCAAGGAAGACTTTCTGCGGAAAGTGACCTCCAAACTGAGACGTTAGATGAGGGATAAGAGTGTATGCAAATAAATAGGTTGCTTTCGTGAAACTGCAGCCTATACTTGGAGCTTAGAATGCAAAACTGAAAACGGCAAGAGATGGTTCTGAAATGGTAGGCAGAGGCCTCATCATGAGGAACTTGAATCTTCTCTGAAGAATTGTGGATTTATTTTGAAGGCAGAAAGATAACATTGAACGGCTGTAAATCTTATAATATTTGTGTGTATAAAGAGCATTTGGGCTACAGTGTGGAAAAATGCCTGGGGAGTGCATTCCTGGAGATGAGAGACCATTTAGGAAGTGGTTTAGAGTAGACAGGTCAAGAGATAATTATGGCCTCAATGAAGGTAGTAGCAGTGGAGATACATTTACTCTCACTTCTATTAATAACCCCCCTTCACTTCTAATGAATATATTCAAGAGATATTAAGGAAATAAAATCAAAATATTTTGTGATTCATTGGATGTGGAAATTGAGGCTGAATCCCAGGGCTCTTACTTGGGCAGTGATATCAATAGCTAAAGCTTACTGAGAAGGTAATATATGCCAGGAACCATCTTAGTGTTTCTCCTATTTAAACTCATGACAATCCTCTGATAGAAGAAGTTTTATTATTCATATTTTAGGAATTTGGGAACCAAGACACAAATAAATTAAGTAATTTGCTCAAACTTACTGGCTAGAAGGCAGTGGAGTTGGGCTACAAACCTAAGCAGTATGCCTCCAGGGCCTTTACCCTGTAGGGTGCCATCTACCTAGATAAGAGACAAGAAAGAGAGCAGATTTTCTGAGGGAAGATGATGGGTTCAGTTGATAAGCATGATAAGTCTAAGGGGTCTGGGTAACATCCAAGTGGAGATGTTCACCAGGCAGTTGCACATCTGGGTCTGGAGCTCAGGAGAGAGATCCAGGAGAGAAATACAGATGCAGGAATCGTCAGTGTGTAGATGTCTTTGGAGCCATTTGGTGCCAAAAAGTATCCAGTGACAGTGGCTAGAGTAGAAAAAAGAAGGGGCTTAGAATAAAGACTTTGGAAATGCAAGAATACAAGCCTGATAAGGAGACTGAGAGGTAGAAGAAAAGCAAGGAAAATACAGTGATTTGGAAGTGAAAAGAAGAAGGGAAGGCCATGGTTTGAAACACTCGCAGTATGCCAAGGGCAATAGAGAAAGAAAAGTGTTCACTAGATTTGACAGCGTGAGGGTTGTTGGCAATCTCAACCACGGCAGGTTCAGTGGAAGGGTTGGGTAAAGACCCAGCTGGAGGGAGCTCACAAGCAAAAGGGAGAGTGGAAGATAGTGGAAACCAGTCACTTTAAAACTGCTTGACCACAAAGGGGAGAAGTAAATAGGATGGTAGCCAGTCAGGGAACCTAGGTCAAGGGAAGTCTGTTGTTCATGAAAAGAGAGAATAGGAATTATTTAAATAAATTCAGGAAATAGGATGGAAAATGTCACTGATGGTCAGCTGACATTGGTGTCCATGAACTCACAGGAGCACCAGTCTTCTCTGCATGTGGATTTCCTAGTTGTGCTCTTCAGGTTGGATATAAGCACAAGGAGGTGGGCAGGAAAATGGAATGAAGGCTGGGTCTGCCGGGCAGGTGCAGCAGAAGTTTAACAAGACACGTGAGTTTAGAATCATGAAAAGAGTGTGACAGAAGTGATGCACTGTAGAATCTTAGTCAGTTAGAGAACATAGTGAAGACACAGGATGAGGGCTGAGAAGAAATGAGTAGGGGAGCCCCTTGTGATCGGAGTGACTGAAGTGAAGTATGGAAAGCATATGGGTTAAGGGCCAGAGAGAGGGATGTTTGAACATAAGGGTTCCAAAGTGGAGCAGTTATGGGTGATGAAATGGAATGTGGCTTTGGAAGGGCAAGCTGAGCTCTCAGGGTGATGGCAAGTTTCCCAGTTATCAGCCTACACTTTCAGGTCAGAGAAATAAGAGAGACCTCCAGGACCTCTCAGGGCCATAATAAAAAGACACGGCAGCCTGGCACATACAGATTCAACAACGTTGGAAGACTGGAAGAGATACTGCCATGGGTTGAATTGTGTTCCCCTTAAATTCATATGGGACCTCAGAATGTGACCTTATTTGGAGACAGGGCATTTACAGAGATAATTAAGTTAAAACTAGGAATTAGGGTAGGCCCTAATTCAATGTGACTGGTGTCCTACAGGGGGGAAATTTGGACACAGACACACATACAGGGAGAACGCCATGCGAAGATGAAGACAACAGTCTCCAAGCCAAGGAGAGAAACGTGGAACAGAGTCTTCCCTCATGGCCCTCAGAAGGAAGCAACCTGCTGACACCTTGGTTTCAGACTTCTGGCCTTCAGAACTATAAGACAATAAATTTCTGTTGTTTAAGCCACCCATTGTGTAATTCTCTGTTATGGCAGCCTCAGCAAATAAATACAGATGCCATCCCAAAGCTCTCCCAGGACCTCCCTGGCAGCCCTTTCTTTATGGATTATTGGATAGAACTTAGCCCATGACTAAACTAATCCCTGGTAAAGGGCCTGGGATCACAATGACTGGTTGAGGCAGGGTTGAGGTGCATTCCCTGAAGCATTTGTATGCTCGATTCCTGAACAAAGTCAGGGCTGAACGCACAATGAAATGGGGGTCTATTCCTTATGACCTGTTCAGGACGCCAGTTTCTGTGGTGTTCTAACCACCCAGCCCCTTTGGGTCTTGAGGAACATACACACACAGATGACTTCCATTGATGAAAACCTAATCAGGATGCCCAGAACATGAGCCAGAAGAGGGACATGGCATTTGAGGGCAGAACTCAGTGGACACTGAAAGAAAAGGATCAGTTTCTTCTATCTAACTCTGAGTTGTTTGATTAGACCCAGAGATGTTCTGCAAACACAAACTCTCACAATGAATGTCTCAAATTAATTAGCTCTAAAACTTTAATAAGATCAACTTTATTTCTTACCACCCAAACAGTATTCTTGCCCTTCAATCTCCCAAAAAGGAGAAGAAAGAAAAAGCAAACATAATATGTACAGCAGTGGTAAAGTCCTGCTCCAAATATGTTCAGGACCATTGGCCACCAGGGCGACTGTGACTGGTCACTCAAAGGGACAAAGCAGAAAAACAAAGACAGCTCTAGAGGACATGTGACATGGGGAACTGTTCCATGACCTGAGAGCTCCATGCCTGGAACCTTGTCTCACTCTGTCCTAAATCCCTGCCCTAAGCATCCGTGTCTGCTAAGTTTACCAGGTTTCTTTGGCATTAGTGCTCCATCTTTCAGGGGATTTGCTTTAACTCCACCTGCTCTCCTTTCCAAGGGGGCATATTGCCTCAGAGGAAACCTCAAATAACATCATGGCAATAAGGAAGGATGGCTCAGTCCCCGGGCTGTCATCTTATCCTTGCTGGAATCCCCTGAGGTCTTTCCTTCTTGTGGACTGAAGCCAACTGGTCTTTGATCATGGTACACAGACTTCCGCGCTGCTATTGGTGAGTCTTGCCTAAGTGTCTGGTTGTGAGCTCACAATTCCCTGAGGCCCCACATCCTGACCCTGTGACTCTTCTGGGCTCCTAAGTCTCTCAGCACTTTTGTGTCCCTTCTTGGGAGTCCAGGCCCTCTTAGCTGCATTCCCTGTCCCATTCTGGAGGGTATAGGCCTCTATGAAGCTGCCCCAGGGCACAGCCGCCTAAACAGTTCTCTCATCTACTGCTGCTCTGCCTCCTGGGGTCCTATAGTGCTGACAACATTCCAAACACAGCAAGTTTCTAGGAAGTTTGTGACTTTTTTTGCCATGTACTGGAAAGCAGGAATCAAGCCCATCTACCTGTTTCTCCAAACCTATCCGGGGGCCATTACAGCTCCCTTACATCAGAATGTTAACCCCAAAGCAATGGAGGTCAAGGAACAGGCCCACACATATACTCATTTCCCCAAATACTCATGTCCCCAGATTTCTCCAAGCTCTTCCTCCAACTAGGAAGCATGACTTGGTTGTCACATTCTGCAATTTCCCTTCTCAGTGGTTCATGGTACACTCTGTGATTAACTTTCCAAGCTTAGTTCTCAAGTGTTTGAAAGTATAGCAAAACCTCTTATTGCATTCAAGGGCTTAGTTCTTGTAACAGAAAGGCTTCCTTGATACTACTTTTTCTACCATGGGCTTTGAAATGCCTATTTTGAAAGTCAAAATTGGGCAATAATTTCTTTGTTCTAGACTGTTTCCAGCGTTCCTCTGTTGGTCATGCATTTAGAAAACTATTACTGCTTGATAGCTAGAGTGGGAGGGGTAGAGTAAAGGAATACAAATTCTATAATTTAATTTAGGACATTAACCATTACAGAACCCTAGCGCTGTGTGACCTTGGATAAATTATTTGTTTGCCCAGTTCTACGGTGTTACCATTTACAAAATAGAAGAAATAAATAGAACCTGCTTTGTGAATGTGCTTTGAGGATTGAGATACTTAATCTAAAGTTTCAGCACCATATGTACCACATAGTTCTTGATTTTGAAGGCACACAGTTACACCCCAATTCCATCTTGCAACAAGGTGGAGTACAAATGAACACTCAAAAGAATGTGCTAAACATTTTGAACAATATTGAGGTGGTTGTAACATGGCAAACACTAAGAGGTTGTAGACTCCTCTAAGAAATCAAGCCATGGGCACGGATTAAATGTCCAGGGAGAATGTAGGAGAGTCACAGCCATCTCCAACACACATCAACATTTAAAGGGCAGGTAGAAGAGGAGACTGCAAAGGAGGTCTCATCTGGAGATTCCCCTTTGCTTTGTGAAGCAAAAGCAAAGCCATCTCTTTCAGAGAGACGGGGACATGGATAAAGGCTAGAGAAGAGTGGAGGTGACTACTAGGGCTTCGCAGAGAGGGGAACATGATGGGACTCATTGATAGGCCTAATAAAGCAAATTATCATCATATTCTGGTTCTGAAAATGAAAAATCTGAAATTTGGGAAAGATATTTTTCTGTGCTTCATAAGAGACTCTATCCCCTTGGCTATCTACACTGTATTGGAACACATGCATAAAGAAGATTATTCAATGATGTTTCGTGCAACAGGGTCGGACCTGCCTGGCTAGTTACAGCCCCAAACCCCACATTTCTGCAAAAAATGAATGTTCTCTTTACTTCCGAAGTATTTATTTTCCACTACCACTAGGTGGTGTTTTGTTCAATTAATTCAAGAGTAAAACTTCCTTTTGACTGCTGTTTCAGGACACACAGTGAAAAGTAGACATGCTACCTGCTGCATTTTGGTTTTAATCTTTACTTTCTGACTAATTCTAATTTTCTTTTTTTTTTTTTTTTGAGACGGAGTCTCGCTCTGTCGCCCAGGCTGGAGTGCAGTGGCCGGCTCTCAGCTCACTGCAAGCTCCGCCTCCCGGGTTCACGCCATTCTCCTGCCTCAGCCTCCCGAGTAGTTGGGACTACAGGCGCCCGCCACCTCGCCCGGCTAGTTTTTTGTATTTTTTTTTTTTTTTTTTTTTTTTAGTAGAGACGGGGTTTCACCGTGTTAGCCAGGATGGTCTCCATCTCCTGACCTTGTGATCCGCCCGTCTCGGCCTCCCAAAGTGCTAGGATTACAGGCTTGAGCCACCGTGCCGGGCGACTAATTCTAATTTTCTAGACCAACTATGGTATAAATGAAAACTTTGCTTTTCTCAAGTGTTACACCCTGTTTTATTTGTCTTTAAATACAGTGAAAATGAGAATGTGCATTTTTTCTTCCCTTTAAAAAGACCAGGGGAATGGAACGATGCAGAAGGCAGCCTTCTATAAGAAGTATGAATCTATGCCTGCTTGAGAAACCATTGTGTATTTATAATTCTTGTACTCTTCTTTTCAATAAACATTTCATGTTTTTAAAAAAATCAACTTTTTTTTTCCACTAAAGATACATACTAACCTTTTAGTCGCCTTAATTAATAGTTCCTGCAACTCCTGTGATGGATACACTAAATCTTCTGTAAGTTTATTACTAAAAATCCTTTGTTAAAAACCAAAGTTGTCTAATTATGGATCATGTAAGAAAGTATTTTCAATTAATAAAACAACTATTTAAATAAAATAAAAATGTTTTCTCTCACACTGATGCAAAGAGGATTTTATGTATTAAACCAAAGACTTCCTTTTCCTCTATGTTGAACTGACGTTTGCATCATAACTCTGCTGCTCACCTGCTCTCTGGCCTTGGGCAAGTCTCTAGCTCTCTGAACCTTGGCTTTCTCATCTGTAAATGAGCATGCTAATATCTACCTCCCAGGGTTGTTATGGTGAACAGACTTTTTAAAAAATGTTTTAAAGTGTTGACATGGGGCCGGGCACGGTGGCTCACACCTGTAATCCCTGCACATTGGGAGACTGAGGCGGGTGGATCACTTGAGATCCAGAGTTTGAGACCAGCCTGACCAATATGGGGAAACCCCATCTCTACTAAAAATACAAAAATTAGCTAGGTATGGGAGTGGGTGCCTGTAATCCCAGCTACTCAGGAGGCTGAGGCAGGAGAATCACTTGAACCCAGGAGGAGGTTGCAGTGAGCCGAGATCACGCCACTGCACTCCAGCCTGAGGGTCAGAGTGAGACCCTGTCTCAAAAAAAAAAAAAAAAGTGCTGATATGGAGCACTTGATAGATAGTGCGATAGACAGTAGGTATTAAGTACAAGGGCATCTTAGATTCACTGATATTTCTGCTTGAAAAAGTTAAATAACATACGGGAGTTGTGTGGCTTCTCTTCTCTTCGCTCTCCTTCCTCCACCACGGGTCCAGCGTCCACCTGTTCCTATCTTGTTTCATGCTCTGAGGGTTGACTTGTATAGACTGCACGGACAGGTTTCTTTGCCCTCTGGCTTTTGACTGAGTTTGAGGGAAGGAGAAAAAAGAGCTTGGGATATTTGTTTGTCCAGCTCCCTTTCTTGGTAGGGGGTCATTGTTTGCTGGCTGCAACTATCAGCTGAGCTCCGGATCTGCCATGCAGCGCTCCCTACACAGTTTTCTCTCTTCCTCTGCCCTCACCACCACTGGCTCCAATTACTAAACTTGTAGAATCCCTATGTCCTGCCCACACCTCTGTATATAGTTTCTTTATTAAACTCCTGTCACATTGCCTAAGCATGTCATCTTTTTCCTGCTGGTCCCAATGATCCAGGTAGTAAACTAATTTGAAGGCCACCACTAGAAAGATCCTTAGGCTATTCGTTGCTTGGGGCCTCTGTGCTCCTCCAGAAATCTTGGTGAAACCTGGCCTGAACACCAATTCCGGAGACTGGATGAGTTCAAAATTCCCCCTACTACTTCTACTACTATGTTCTCTCGCTTTCTTCAGCTCCTGAGCTCCTGAGCCTAGATCTTTTTTCTTTTTTCTTTCTTTTTTCTTTCTTTCTTTCTTTTTTTTATGGAGTCTCACTCTGTTACCCAGGTTGGAGCACAGTGGCATGATTTCAGCTCACTGCAACCTCTGCCTCCTGGGTTCAAGGGATTCTCCTGCCTCAGCCTCCTGAGTAGCTGGGACTACAGGTGCACGCTACCATGCCTGGCTAATTTTTGTATTTTTAGTAGAGATGGGGTTTCACCATGTTGGCCAGGCTGGTCTTAAATGCCTGACCTCAAGTGATTTACCTGGCCTTGGCCTCCTAAAGTGCTGGGATTACAGGCATGAGCCACCACGCCTGGCCCGAGCCTAGATCTTTTGGATTCAGTTGTGGATCAGGCCCAGAAGTGAAGTTCCATCCCTTCTCCTTTGTCCCAAGAATTCCAAACACATTTCATACTTTGTGATGCTCTGGGACTTTGCTGAAGAGTGAGGGTGGAACAGGGCAGAGACCCCACAGCATCTCACCCAGCTACAGCCATCTTCACTGTCTCCAAAACCTGTTCTCCTCCCAAACGAGCCCCTGGTATCTGTCATCTCATGTCATCCAGCTCCCACTGTTTCTCTGATTGGAGCACTGGTGACCACTCAGTCTACCTTCCCCAGGCCCTTCTTCTGGAATTCCATGAAACAAACGGTCTTATCTTTGATCTTTGGGGAAAACAAACAGTTCCACAAAGTCACAAATTACATAAGGCACTCCACATTCATGCTGACTCCTCAGCTAATTCCACTGATAATTCTACCCCTAAGATCCCACCAGCAGAATCTAGAGGAGAGAACTGTTGGAAGAAGTTGGCAAGAAACATTCCAAAGGACTGTGCGCACCCAAATATTCACCCCCAGGGCTTCCGTGATGAGGCTGCAGGCATTGTGGACTTTTCCTTCTGTGATTCCACTGCCACTTAGCACAGTTTCAATAACTCTTCTGGACCAATGATTAAATACCAATGGCAATAGCACCCCTAGGAAAACGAGCGAGGAAGAGAATCTGCCTATAAAAGGAGTCCCAGCCCAGGGGCTATGCGAGCTTTGCCTTGGGCCTCTTCCTCTTGAGCAGAAGGTACACAGGTGGCAAGGTCTGGGCCCGGAGCCTCTTTGGCCATGGTGACCACAGGTGACTCCAGACCCAGAGCACAAGGCCCAGCCAACTCTCAGTGGCAACCACATCTGGTTACTGAGTCCGAAGATTGCCTGAGGAGGTGTGGGGGCTAAGAAGCCACGAGGGCTCTCTGCTTGTCACAGTCACCTCAGCCTGATAATGCCAGACTATGTTCTCCAGCTGCGGCTGTTCTCCCCACACCAACTTTGCCTCAGTTACCCACAGCAATAGCTGAGACCAGGTGGGCACATTTAATAGTACTTAATGAAACATTCCTGAAAGTCCTGGGATGATGGGTGGAAAGTACCTTACAGGAAAAAAAACAAAAAACAAAAACAAAAAACAGAAATGCATTACTTCTACACCAGCTCAGACCTTCCCAGGGCACCTAACCTGGTGGTCCCTTCCTCACTCAGCCCTCCTGAGTTAGGAGTAGCTTGATGTCCACATGCCTCAAATCCCAGTCAATCAGTATCCTGGGATGCTGTCAATCACTCCAGTCAAAACCTTTTCATGAGCCCTGAGCTGTTCCCAGGATGACTGGGAGTGGGAATATTCATCAATTTCAAGAAAAAAAAAATCCTTACTCCTCACAAAGGCTTGATAGACTCAAATGGATAATCATTGATAGGATTTGGCTCTGTGTCCCCACCCAAATCTCATGTTGAATTGTAATTCCTAGTGTTGGGGGAGGTACCTGGTGGGAAGTGATTGGATCATGGAGCAGATTTCCCCCTTGTTGTTCTCATGATAGTGAGTGAGTTCTCACAAGATCTGATTTAAAAGTGTGTGGCACTTCCTTTTTCACTCTCTCTCTTTCTCCTGCTCTGCCATGGTAAGATGTGCTTGATTCCCCTTTACTTTCCGCCATGTTTCCTAAGTTTCCTGAGGCTTCCCAGCCATGCCGCCTGTATAGCCTGTGGAACTGTGACTCAATTAAACCTTTTTTCTTCATAAATTATCCAGGTTTGGGTAGTTTTTTATAGCAGTGTGAGAACGGACTAATACACTCACCCAATAATTGTTTTTCTTTTAGTGTTTTTAGATCCCAACATGTGTTACCATCACCCAATAATTATTAATACATTTCTCAAAATTTAGGTTCTTCTGTCTAATATAAGAGTATGTTTGAAAGGCCAGGTCCACAGTGACTCACACCTGTAATCCCAAAATTTTGGGAGGCTGAGGTGGATGGATCATTTGAGGTCAGGAGTTCAAGACCATCCTGGTCAACATGGAGAAACCCCATCTCTACTAAAAAATCAAAAATTAGCTGGGCTTGATGGTACTGAGAAGAATGTATATTCTGTTGATTTGGGGTAGAGGATTCTGTAGACATCTACTAGGTTCACTTGATCCAGAGCTGAGTTCAAATCCTGAATATCCTTGTTAATTTTCTATCTCATTGATCGAATAGAGATAGTGGGGTGTTAAAGTCTCCCACTGTTATTGTGTGGGAGTCTAAGTCTCTTTGTAGGTCTCTAAGAACTTGTTTTATGAATCTAGGAGCTCCTGTATTGGGTACATATATATTTAGGATAGTTAGCTCTTCTTGTTGGATTGTTCCTTTTACCATTTTGTGATGCCCTTCTTTGTCTTTTTTTGATCTTTATTGGTTTAAAGTCTGTTTCATCAGAGTCTAGGATCGCAACCCTTGCTTTTTTTTTTTTTTTTTCTCTTTCCATTTGCTTGGTAAATTTTCCTCCATCCGTTTATTTTGAGCCTACGTGTGTCTTTGCACATAAGATGGGTCTCCTGAATACCACAAACTGATGGGTCTTGACTCCTTATGCAATTTGCCAGTCTGTATCTTTTAATTGGGGCATTTAGCCCATTTACATTTAAGGTTTATATTGTTATGTGTGAATTTGATCCTGTCATCATGATGCTATTTGGTTATCTTGCACACTAGTTGATGCAGTTTCTTCATAGTGTCATTGGCCTTTATATTTTGGTGTGTTTTTGCAGTGTCTGGTGCCAATTTTTTCTTTCCATATTTAGTTTTTCTTTCAGGAAATCTTGCAGGGCAGACTTGGTGGTGATGAATTCCCTCAGCATTTGCTTGTCTGGAAAGGATTTTATTTCTCTTTCACTTATGAAACTTACTTTGGCTGAACGTGACATTCTGGGTTGAAAATTCTTCTTTTTTCATTTTTCTTTTCCTTCCTTCCTCTCTCTCTCTCTCTCTCTTTCTTTCTTTCTGATGGAGTTTCGCTCTTGTTGCCCAGGCTAGAGTACAGTAGCACAATCTTGGCTCACTGCAACCTCCACCTTCCAGTTTCAAGTGATTCTCCTGCCTCAGCCTCCCAAGTAGCTGGGATTACAGGTGCCCGCCACCATGCCTGGCTAATTTTTGTATTTTTAGTAGAGACGGGGTTTCACCATGTTGGCCAGGCTGGTCTCGAACTCCTGACCTCGTGATCCGCCCGTCTTGGCCTCCCAAAGTGCTGGGATTGCAGGCATGAGCCACCACACACAGCTGAAAATTATTTTCTTTAACAATGTTGAATATTGGCCCCCAATCTCTTCTGACTTGTATAGAGTTTCTGCTGAGAGGTCCACTGTTAGTCTGATGGGCCTCCATTTGTAGGTGACCTGGCCTTTCTCTCTGGTTGCTCTTAACAGTTTTTTTTTTTTCATTTCAACCTTGGAGAATCTGATGATTGTGTCTTTGGGTTGATCTTCTCATAGAGTATCTTAATGGTGTTCTCTATAATTCCTGAATTTGCATGTTGGCCTGTCTTGCTAGGTTGGGGATGTTCTCCTGGATAATATCCTGAAGTGTGTTTTCCAGCTTGTTTCCATTCTCCCCATCTCCTTCTCATACTTTAACCTATCATAGGTTTGGTCTTTTTATGAACTCCCATATTTATTGGAGGCTTTGTTTATTCTTTGTCATTCTTTTTTCTCTGTTCGTGTCTGCATGTCTTATTTCAGCAAGGTGGCCTTCAAACGCTGATATTTTGTCTTCTGCTTTGTTGATTCAGCTGTGGATACTTGTGTAGGCTTCACAAAGTTCTTGTGCTGTGTTTTTCAGCTCCATCAGGTCGTTTATGTCCCTCTCTAAACTGGTTATTCTAGTTAGCAATTTCTCTAACCTTTTATCAAGGTTCTGAGCTTCTTTGCATGAGGTTAGAACACGCTCCTTTAGCTCAGCATAGTTTTTTATTACTCATCTTCTGAAGCCTACTTCTGTCAATTCAACCATCTGATCCTTCATTCAGTTCTATGCTCTTGATGGAGAGACGCTGTGATCATTTGGAGGAGAAGAGGCACTCTGGTCTTTTCGATTTTCAGCATTTTTTCATTGATTCTTTCTCATCTTCATGAGTTTGTCTAGTTTTGGTCTTTGAGGCTGCTGGCCCTTGGATGGGGTTTTTGTGGGGGCTTTTAGTTGTAGGATCGCTCCTGTATAGGGTGTCTGACAACCCCTGTTGGGGGGGTCTCACCCAGTTGGGTGGCACAGGACCTGTTTAATGAAGCACTTTGTCCCTTGGTGGAGAGAGTGTGCTTCGCTGGGGGGAACCCACTTGTCTGGGCTGCCTAGATTTCTGAGAACTGCTAGGAGAGGGTAAATTTGCTGGTCCACAGAGACTGCCACCACCCCTCCCGCTAGGGGCTCAGGCCCAGGGAGATCTGGATTCTGTCCCTAAGCCTCTGGCTAGGGTTATTGGAGATCCTGCAGGGAATCCCCGCCCAGCGAGGAAGAGGCACTCTGGCCACAGACACTCTGGCCCACAGAGGCACGTGTGGGCCATGCCAGCCTACCACAGCTGGTGTGCTGGGCTGTGGGGACAATTCTTGGAACCAAGCCGTCCAGTCTCCCTGGCTCCAGCAGGGACAAAGCGCAGCCTGAATCTATAGAGATGGGTGCCACCCTTCCCCCGCCCAGGGAGCTTAGCGTGTGAGGCAGTAGGGAGTCCCAGTGCTGGCTGCTGCCCCTCCCCCAAGGAGCTCAAATGGCTGACACAGCAGGTAGCCGCAGCTGGTGCTGATCAGTTGGGAGATCAGTTGGCTTAAGCAGATTCCAGCTGAGAGGCTGTAAGAATCTGCACCTTTCAGGGTCCGGAGGCTAGGCCCCAGTGGCGTGCGTTCGTGAGTGGGATCTTCTGATTCGTGGGTTCCACAGTTCCAGGGAAAAAGCAGCTTCCTCAGCTGGGTAGCACGTTCACTCACTGCCTGCCTTGGCTAGGGGGAGGGGGTTCCCCTGCCCCGTATGTCTCTCAGGTAGGCCACCACACTACACTGGTCTTCCTGCTCTCTGTGGGCCATGCCAGCCTTCCAGTCAATTTTGATGAGAGAACCTGGATACCTTCGTTGCTGGTGAAGGATTCACACACTTAGGTTTTTTTCGATAGGAGCCTCCAAACCCCGCTGCTTCTGGTCACCCATCTTGGCCCCGACCCCCAATTTAATGTTTCAGTAATATCTATGTAGTATAATGATCTAACAAGGGTAGTTAGTATATCCATCACCTCATGCATTTATCATTTATTTGTGATGAAAGCATTCAAAAGCCTCTCTCCTATCTAATTTGTATTATACAATGTTTTACTTTTTTTTTTTTTTTTTGAGACAGAGTCTTGCTCTGTCGCCCAGGCTGGAGTACAGTGGCGCTATCGCGGCTCACTGCAAGCTCCGCCTCCTGGGTTCAGGCCGTTCTCCTGCCTCAGCCTCCCGAGTAGCTGGGATTACAGGTGCCTGCCACCACACCCAGCTAATTTTTTGTATTTTTTAGTAGAGACAGGGTTTCACCGCGTTAGCCAGAATGGCTTTGATCTCTCCACCTCGTGATCCACCCACCTCAGCCTCCCAGAGTGCTGGGACTACAGGCATGAGCCACCGCCCGGCCACAATGTTTTACTCTTAACCACAGTCAATTGCTTTGTCACCCAGGCTGGAATGCAGTGGTGCAATCATGGCTCACTGCAATCTTGGCATCCTGGGCTCAAGGGATCCTCCCATTTCAGCCTCCAAAGTAGCTGGGACCACAGGCATGTGCCACCCATGCCTGGCAAATTTTATGTATTTTTGTTGCCCAGGCTGGTTTCAAACTCCTGGACTAAAGCGATCCACCCACCTTGGCATCCCAAAGTGCTAGGATTACAAGCATGAGCTGCTCTGCCTGGCCCTCCAACTTCTTTTGGCAGTCCCAGAACCAGCCTCTCCTCAGAGATCTGAGTCCCTGCTCTGTGGGACCCTTCCTCTGAGCTTCTGAGTTCTGTAATTTCAATCTTTTCTCTTTGTCCCCCAGCCATAGAGGTTGCAGCTGCTTCCTGCAGTTATTACTTCTGTTTTACTTCAGTGTTCTCTTATTTTTTAGTCTTCAACATGTTTGTTTTCTGTTTTCTTGTATGGATACTACCTGAATGATACATTAGTCTATGGCTGGGTGGTTAGTTAAATCTTATTAACATTTTATAATTCTTATTGCAATTCCAGTGTTTAATGTCCATATAGTTGCCAATACAAAGGGAATTGGTCACTTCACACATGCATTTAGAGCTGATATACTACAAATTTAAGAGTAATATGAATTGTTAGTATTGCAAAATGTTTCTTAGGCAGCTTGTGCATCTTTTGACAATATACAAACTGGAACAGGAAAAGAAGAAAATAAGCATTTGAGATAACTGGAAAATGAAACTTCATTGTGCAGGAATACATTGCATTCACGTTGAGAGAAAATATTTGACAACTTAATTTTTCTTTTTTCTTATCTAAGTACTTCTACCACTCAGATCATCCCTGAACTATAAACTAGTGTTCAACTCTGACACTGGCAATGATATATGCCACAAAAAACTTCACAGCTCTTTGATGCAGTCACTTTTGATGGCATATGAAAGAGACGTAGAGCGATGTTTCTCTGAGGTCTGAATGGTGTGAGTTATGTGAGCAGATGTTTGGGGTTATGGGTTGTGCTGTGCTAGTGCTGAGTACCATATCTTGAGTGACAGAAGAACCCTCTAAAGTGTGGGGTTCAGGGAGCCACCCCTCTTGTCTGGGTGTGAGAGGACTAGTGTGGCAGGGTTGGAGAAGCTACCTGCTCCTAAAATCTAAAGAATAAGACACATCGAGAAAAAATTTGAATTCCAAAAGCCCATCAAGAGTGAACCCTGCAGCAAAAAATCAAGTCTTCTTACAAAATAATAGCTTCAAGCTGTCACTAATTGGAAAAAGAGAAAGAGAAAGAGGCCTGGGAGTGAGAAAGAGGCTAATGTGAACCATACTTGATGTGTTTGGAAAGATATATCTAGGAACAAATGGTGGGTGTGCCTACTGGCTCATGAAACTGACCTGAAGCAAATAAATTATAAGCCAATTGAGCTTTTGAGAAAGTTATATTACAGAAGAAACCATGAGCCGGTGCTAAAAAGCCTTTAGCAGATTGAAACAATCCCTGCCTCTCAGATTTGCAGAGGCAGGAAGTAGGCTGTGAAATCTTGAGGCTCCCAAGTAGGGCATAATCTCCAATGTCCACCACAGATGTGACCAAGGAGGATAATGAACATAGAAGAACCACCAGAGAGGTGACCCAGGGGCCACAAAGGAAAAGGAATTTCACTTACGAGTGGAATCAGGTCTAATCAAGGAAATTCTCCACCTGCCTCACAATGCCTACCCTATCAGATTTCATAATTGCTACTGACCAATGATTGCTGTGTGTCTTCCACCTGTCCTTTTTCCGAAGGAAAGTTTCCGTTGTAGTTATCTTGACCGTGATATGCAGTGATATAGTGGGGAGTGCTGAGGGATCCCAGGGAAGAAAACATGTCCATTCAAGACTGCTGTCTCTCCATAGTGTGGAGATATTGCTGGGGAGCCCTGCAGTCCCCACGCCGGTGAGTAGAGTCTTACCGGGATCATTCTTTCCTGGCTCTGGCTTTATAATGAAAGCCCAGTACCAGCCTCTCATGTGCAGCCTTGCCTCCTCTCCTCACCTGACTTTAAGGTATATAAAGGTCTGGTATATAAGGTCAGGTGAGCTCCAGAAGACATCTAACTGCAAATCCAACATTCTGCTGTGGCATCCTCTTTATTTATAACAACTTCTTGCTTTATAACACTGAGTGTATGAAATATTTTAAATATTCTATATACCATTTTCACGTTTTGAGGAGGTAGAGTTGTATTCCACATTTGCTCTGTCTGTCATCCTGAAGCTCTAAACAATAGCAAACTTGCAAAATGAGAATTCCAAAATTCCAAAAAATAAATGTTGGATTAAATTATTGGGAAAGCAGAGACATTAGTTTTATTTATTTTTCTTTGAAATTATATTTATTTCATCTTATCCTATGTACCTTTTGCCATAGTTGTAATTAGAACATAAATCATAATGTTAATGCTTGCATAATATTCTTTGAGTTCCCATGCAGTATTTTTGTAGTTAATTTCTTAGTGGCTAGGATCATATAATGCTTATTATTCATCAACTAGAACATAAATATAATCTACTAATTTACCATTATATAGCTCTGACCTTAAGTTCTTAAAAAATGTTTTTTAAACTTATTTCTTTTCTTCTAAATATAATTTCTCTAATAGGTTTTCCATTTAGAAGATACAACATTTATTCTTCCACTTTTAGAAAGAAGTTATCCTATATTTTGAAGGTGAGATGCTTAAATTGGGTCCATTTTTGTTATTTTGGTTTGATCTGCAGGAGTATGATGTGGTGTCAGATTGATAAGCTTTTCTTTGTTCAAAAGAGTGTTTATATTTCACTCAAATGAAGAATCTCAGAAGCTTATTGAGTATGAGAAAAACTGGTCAGCAATATCATTTTAGGATACAAAAGCACTGGCCACTTGTTTCAAACATTAGTCAATGAAATCTGCTCTTGGTATAAAGATTTGCTGATCTTCAGGTTTACGAATAGCCTCAAGAGAAGCAACACACAGAAATTTGGTCATGGTATTTTTTAAAGAGGCTGCTATGAGAAAAACCGGCAATGAGCTACATTCAGTGTAGTTTTGGTAAAAATTATTTGTTTTTTAAAGCTAGCATTGCTGAATATTTTGTTTTTAAAATTCTATTTTATTTTTATTTTTATTTTTTTTTGAGATGGAGTCTCACTCTGTCACCCAGGCTAGAGTGCAGTCACACGATCTCGGCTCACTGCAACCTCTGCCTCCCAGGTTCAAGTGATTCTCCTGTCTCAGCCTCCTGAGTAGCTGGGACTACAGTGCCACCACGCCTGGCTAATTTTTTTTTTTAATGTATTTTTAGTAGAGGCAGGGTTTCACTGTGTTAGCCAGGATGGAAAATTTTATTTTAAATTATGAAACATATATAGAGAAAATTAGGTGAAGTGAAAGTCCTGAGTGGGAGGATGTGTGTGTATTCAGCTTCACAAGGTGTTGCAAAGTCACTCTTCAAAGTCACTGCACAAGCTTATGCTGCCTCCAGCAATGCGTGGGAGTTCCAGTTTTCTCACATCCTCCTCACATCCTACTTGGTCACATCTGATTTATTTATTTTTCTAATGTGGTGAGTCATTTTTAACTCATTTTGCTTTAATGTACTCTCCAGTTATTAGTGATGCTGAACATTTGAAAACACTCTATTTATCAGTTGTTTGGGTTTCCTTTTCCATTTGTCTTTTTGGTCCTTTATCTATCTTGTTTTATTGGAGTATTTGCCATTTCATGTTAATTTATAGGAGCTCTTTAAGGATATTATTTATATTTCTTTAAATTTTAAAAATGTCTTTTATATTGACCTTCATTTTTAACCGTTTCTGGAAATTTTTATTTCTTTTTGTCAATCCAAGTTCATTTCTGCTATCATATTTCTTCTTCCTGAAGAACTTCCTTGACATTCTTGTAGTGCAGTTCTGCTGGTAACAAATTCTTTCAGTATTACCTTGTCTAATAGAGTATTTATTTTCCTTTCATTTTGAAAGTTTTTTCTTTTGATATAGAAATCTGGGTTGATCATTTCCCTGCAGTACTTTATTTATTTATTTATTTATTTTGAGACAGAGTCTCACTCTGTCAACAGGCTGGAGTGCAGTGGTGTGATCTTGGCTCACTGCAACCTCTGTCTCCTAGATTCAAGCCATTCTCCTGCCTCAGCCTCCTGAGTAGCTAGGATTACAGGTGCCTGCCACCAAGCCTGGCTAAGTTTTGCATTTTTAGTAGAGATGGGGGTCTCGCCATGTTGGCCAGACTGGTCTCAAACTCCTGACCTCAAGTGATCCACCTGCCTTGGCCTCCCAAAGTGCTAGGATTACAGGCGTGAGCCACCATGCCTGGCCTCCATTGCTTCCTGACTTGCTTAGTTTTGGACAAGAAGTCTGCTGTAATTATCATCATTTTCCTCTGTATGTAATTTTTTTCTGGTTGTTTTCAAGATTTGTATTTAATTTTCAACCGTTTATATATGATGTGTCTAGGTGTGGCTTTTTAAAATTCATCTTCTTGGATTTCCCTAAGCTTCTTAGATTTTGTCATTCAATGTTGTTCACATTTTTGAAAAATTCTTAGCCATTATCTCTTTAAATAATATGTTTATCAAGTTCTCATGTGATATTGTTCCATAGCTCTTGGATGCTATGTTCCATTTTTTTTCTCATTCTTTTTTCACTTCGTATTTCAGTTTGGATAATTTCCATGTGCTTATCTTCAAGTTCATTGATTCTTTCCTTGGCTGTATTGAGTCTACTGGTAAGCACGTTGAAGGCATTCTTGATTTACGTTACTGTGTTATTTCTAGGATTTCCCATGGACTTGTTCTTATCCTTTCACTTTTCTGCTAAAATTCCGTCAGTTCCTATATACTGCCCAATTTTTCCACCAGAGCCTTTAACATGTTAATTGTAGTTATTTTAAATTCTCTGTCTGTTTGGATCATCTTTGAGTCTGATTGTTGTTAGCTTCGTATTGTGATGGTGGATTTTTTTGGGTATATATTTCATACTTTTCTTTGAAATTGTGAATACTTTTTTTTTCTTTGAGAAGGAATCTCGCTCTGTCGTCCAGACTGGAGTGCAGTGGCATGATCTCGGCTCACTGCAACCTCTGCCTTCCAGGTTCAAGTGATTCTCCTGCCTCAGTCTCCCAAGTAGCTGGGATTATAGGCGTGCACCACCACGCCTGGCTAATTTTTGTATTTTTAGTAGAGATGGGGTTTCACCATGTTGGCCAGGCTGGTTTCAAACTCCTGACCTTGTGATCCACCTATTTCGGGCTCCCAAAGTGCTGGGATTACAGGCATGAGCCACTGTACCTGGCCTACTTTTTTTTCTTTTTTTGAGACAGGGTCTGAGTTTGTTGCCCAAGATGGAGTGCAATGGCGTGATCTCAGCTCACCGCAACTTCCACCTCCCAAGCTCAAGCAATCCTCCCACTTCAGCCTTCCAAGTAGCTGGGACTATAGGCACACACCACCGTGCCTGGCTAATTTTTGTAGAGATGGAGTTGAACTCCTGGGCTCAAGGGATCAGCCTGCCCTGGCTTCCCAAAGTCCTGGAATTATAGATGTGAGTCACTATACCCAGCTGTGAATGTTCTTTTTAATGTTCAATATATTATGATGCTTTGACATCTTAAAAACAAAACTAAATGAAAAAGAACATTTCTAGCTGGGGAATGACTGCCCCTCCTGGGGTGAGCCAAGTCTTACACATAGCAAGGGCTCAGCCAGCAGCATGCCTTTGATCTGCAAAGTAACCAATCCAGAGACTCCATGCCGCCTCTAGCAGGCCTGTACACCACAGGAGGCAATATTCCTCTGCCTTGGTCATCCCAATGCCAGGTACCAGGTAACTAGGGGCCGCTCCTATAGTTAAGTGTCTCTGAATTTATTTAAACGAGCCAGTTCTAAGCTGTTCACCCTGCCCTGCCTTGCCTTTCCCATGGAAACCCCAATAAAGGCTCTGGCCTAGTATGTTCCTCTTGTTCCTGTCTTTTGCCTCCTGACTACCTGGTGTCTTTACCGTGACCCTGCATGGAATGATGTGCCTCCTGTCTCCAGATCTTGTGAATATAATTCACTCTGGTCTTGTCCTGCCCACCCCCATCCTTTCTGTGTGTCTCTTGTGGCTACACTTGATTGGCCATAGTATAAAATAATACAAAACAACAGTACAGACAGGTAAATGTTTATGCCTAGAAATGGGCATACCTCTTATTCTGCTAGACCATCAGAGTGGGGGTTTGAGTTAATCCAGCCAGGAGTTCAGCTGGTTTTGCTGCTGTGGTTAGCCTTCAGTGTACTACCAGGTTCAAATCTGCTGTGGGCTAAGTGGACAGGGGTTTTTGTCAATGTTCCTAATCTACTTTCGACTGCAAGCTGCTGTGCTTTTGTGCCTCTGAAAGGGTGTCTTTCCAGGCTCATGCCTTCAGCCACATGTAGACCAGTTTTACATGTGGGTGATTGCTAACCTGGCAGTAGAGGCTGGGTGATTGCTAACCTGGCAGTGGAGGCTGGGTGGTTTTGATTCTTGTCCCAGTTTAGCCTCAGTTTTGGGCAGGCACTGTGTTGGGGTGGGGCTTTCTCAAATCTCCTGCCCCTTTTCCAGTAGCAAGAAAGTGTGGATGATCTGGACTCAGGATCATTTCTTGCTATTCCTCTAGGCATAGAGGATTGTTCCTGTTTCCTTGCCCTTCCCCTGTGCCCTGGGACAACATGGCTTGTCGCCCTTTTCCAGAGGAGCTTAAGACTTTTTTTTTTTTCCTACAGGGGAGAGGGTCTGGGTGGAGCTTTGAGCTTTCCCTCCAGTTTTCCTCTCAGGGCCTGCACCACTGACAGTGGTTTCCTCAAGTCTCCCACCTGCCCCCAGTCTTCCTTGTGAGGGGCTGATGGAGGCCTGTGGAGAACAGCCTGCAAGTGGGTATAAATCTCTTCATGTCAGTGGCTTCCAGGGGTTGCAGGATCCCATCCTTGGCCTTAGCAATTTGCTTAAAGTGTTAGCTGAGCTCTTTCTACCCATTTGTGTGGCTACCCCATCACCCCCCACCCCACAGCTCCCATACCCTCCTCTTGGTAGGCCAGTGCTGCTGGTTTACCTATCTTCCTTAGATTTCATGCTACTTATTTGCTTTGCAATTGCAGCTCTCTGATGGTTCAGGGAAATTTTTGACTTTGTAGATTATCTGGCTTTTTCTTCTTAGGGTGAAGGTAACACACTTTCTAGCTTTTGCCACCCTACCTGAAGGCCCTGTATTCTGGATATTAGTGCATTTTTAATTACATGAGTTGAAAATGTCTCTTAGTCTGTGATTTTCCATTTTCTCTGTGTTTATGGTATCTTTAATTGGTCAGAAGTTTAAATTTTTAATACAGTGAAATTAATAAAACTTTGTTGTTTTTACTTTTTGCATCTTTTTTTTTTAATGGGTTCCTACCCCAATGTATACTCTCTCTTAAATATTTTTCTAAAAGTAAATGTTGAAAGAATTAATTTTTGTGATTGATGTGAAGATGGGAGTTAATTTTACCTTTTTCAGTATAGCTAGGCAACCAGGTTCTGTGATGAACAAAATGCTAAGATGGCCCCCAAGAGTTCTGTCCCCTGGTGTCCAGACACTGGAATCTCCTCTTCTTGAGTGGGAGATTTGAGAATATGATGGGATATTACTTTGTGATTATGTTACCTAATTGGCAGAGGAGATTTTTGCATACAAAATTATGGTTCCTAATTAGCTTACTTGTAGTTTCTCAAAATCGAGATTAACCTGGGTAAGCTTGACCTAATCAGATGAGCCGTTAAATGACATCAGATTCAAAGTCAATGAGATTCTCTTACTGGCTTTGTGGGAGCAAACCGCCACGTTGTGAAGAGGAGCGCATGGTGGGATATTGATGGGTGGCCACTAAGAGCTGAAAACAATCTCCAGTTGACAGCAAGCAGGAAAGCAGTGATCGTTGTTCTACGACTGTAAGGAACAGAATTCTGCCAACACCCAGTGAACTTGGAAGAGAATGTGGAGCCTGAAGTGAGACTACAGGCCCAGCCAACACCTTGATTTTGGCCTTGTGAGACACTGAACAGAGAAGCCAGCTATGCCATGCCCAGCCTGTAACATAATGAATGAGTGTTGTTTTAAGCTAAGTTTGTGGTGACTTGCTATACAAATAGAAAACTAATACATATATATAGATAACTGATAAACACAGAACACTAATACATCTTTTCCTCAGTGATTTTTAATGCCAGTCTTCTCTTATATCGAGCTTCCAGTTATCGTGTGTGTGTGTGTGTGTGTGTGTGTGTGTGTGTGTGTGTGTGTGTGTTTGTGTCTATTTCTGGGATCTCTATTCTCTGTTTTGTTTGCCCTTCCAATGCTCTAACTTTAACTCTCTGGATATATGGTGGGGTAAGTTGCTTTGACCTTGCCGTTCTTCTAAATTGTCTTGGATGTTTTTCATAATTTCTTTTCTTTTCTTTTTTTTTCTGAGATGGAGTCTCGCTCTGTCGCCCCGGCTGGAGTGCAGTGGCACAGTCTCAGCTCACTGCAAGCTCCGCCTCCCGGGTTCAAGCTATTCTCCCGCCTCAGCCTCCCAAGAAGCTGGGACTACACATGCACACCACCACGCCTGGCTAATTTTTGTATTTTTAGTAGAGACGGGGTTTTGCCATGTTGGCCAGGCTGGTCTCAAACTCCTGACCTTAGGTGATCTGCCCGCCTCGGCCTCCCAAAGTGCTGGGATTATAGGTGTGAGCCACTGCGCACAGCCAGTTTTAGTCATTTCTTTTCCATGTCAATTTTAGAATGAGCATGCCAAGTTCCACATAAAATTCTATTAATATTTTGGTAGAAATTATAAATATAAAGAATTTATAGATTAATTTGGGAAAAACCGGTATCTGCACAATACTTAACTCTTCTAATCCATAGACATGTTATATCTCTTTATTTTAAGGTATTTTATAATTTTCTCATACAAATTCTGTGAATTTTATTTTTGGATCCCTTATAGTTTTAGATTCTATTATAAATATTGTATTTTAAATTAGAATTCATTTTTAGAAATTAAAACAGGAAAAACAATAAATTATATACTCATAATTCAATTCTCCATGTTTAGCTGTAACATTTTACTTATCCCTAGTCTTTTTTCTTAAACTTTTTTATCTTGAAAAATTTCAAACATACAGAAAAGCTGAGAAAATAGCACCACGGACATATATACATTCCTTCAAAATTCAATAATTATTAATATTTTCTAATATTTTTCTTTTTTCTCAAATATTGGAAAGTAATTTAGAGACATAATAACACTGTAACCCAAACACTTCAGCCTGCATATCCTAAGAATAAGGAGATTCTTTTATACAACCCAATACATGGTATGTTGACTTCCACTTTGGGAAAATATGGAGTAACAGGAACACGATTGATACTCCCACCTGAAACAACTAGCAAACTGGACAAAACATATAAAATCAGGTCTTTTAGATGTTGGACAACAGGCAGTGCTGGGCTGTGGTTCCGGACAGAAGGGAAACACATAAAGCAAGCCTCAAGGTCAGTGTTCCCAGGGTGCAGCAACTGGGCTGGGAAACACAGAGCCACGTTTCCTGAGCTAGGGAAACACAGCAGAGCTTGGGGAAGTAGATAGAATAATGGCCCTTAAAGATGTTCATATACTTATCCCCCATATCTGTAAATATGATATTACCTGGCAACATGAAAAATAAGGTTGAAAGTAGAATGAAGTCTGCTTATCGGCTGTCCTAAATTTGCTACTGGACAGGGAAGAGTATCCTGGATTATCCAGGTGGGCCCAATGTAGCCACCACGGTCTTTATACATGGAAGAGACAGGCAGAGCGGCAGGGAGATTTGAAGATGCTACACTGCTGGCTTTGAAGAAGGAGAAATGGTGCCATGAACAAAGGGGGTGGGCAGCCTCTAGAAACTGGAGAAACCAAGGAAATGGATTCTTCCCCAGAGCCTGCAGAAGGAACACAGACTTGCTGCCACCTTGATTTTAGTCCAGTGAGGCCCATTTTGGATCTGACCCCCAGGGCTGTAAGATAATAAATTTGTGTTGTTTTAATCCGCTAAATTGTGGTGATTTGCTACAGCAGAAATAGAAAACTAAAACAGAAAGTGATGTATATTAGCACTAGAGATGAGAGATCTCCACTGATCTGCAGGAGGGACTCCTTGACTCTTTGGCTGAGTACTGATTTGTGCGTGTAAGTCAATTAGAAAGTAAATTAGAGATACTATAGCACTCTACCCGATGCTGGAGAAAGAATCAGACAGAACAATTTTCTGAGATCTCATTTAAGGAAGACACTTCCTGAATCTCATTTAAGGAGGAAATAATGCAAAATCTTCACAAACTTTCCCAAAAACCAAAGAGGAGGAAACACTTCCTGACTGATTTTATGAAGCCAGAATTACCCTGATACCCAAACCTTATAAGAAAACTACATAGCAATAACCCTCATGAGCTCATGTATGCAAAAACCTTTAGTCAAATTTTAACTAGAATTTTCACACACCGCTGGTGGGCATGTAAAATGGTACACACGCTTTGGAAAACAGTTTGGCAGTTTCTTATGAATATACAGTTGCCATAGGATCTAAGATTCCCAATCCTAGGTATTTACCCAAAAGATAGAAAAACACATGGTCATACAATAACTTTTACTCAAATGTTCATAGGAGCTTTATTCATAGCTATGAAAAACCTGGTTACTATCTAAATACTCATCAAGGGTGAATGGATATACACATTGTGATTTAACCATACAGTGGAATACCACTGAACAATAAAAAGAACCAAACTGTCATACTCTGGTTTGGGTGTTAATGTTTTAGTCTGATTTAGGTGTTAAGCTCATAAAATGAGTTGGTGAGATTTTTTTCTGTCCTCTGTAAAGTTATGTTATTTTTAAGTGATTTTGTAGTAACTTCCCTGTAAAGCCTCTAGAAGTAGATTCTTCTTTGTCTCTCTCTCTCTCATTTTGTTTTTTGATATATAACCACCAATTACATGTCTTGATTGTTTACAGATCTATTTAGTTTTCTAACTTTTACAGAGTCATCTTGGATAAATTATATTTACTAAGAAATCATCTTTTAGCAAATATTAAATTACTGCTATAGAGTTGTTATTCTACTGTCTTTTAAGTCTGTGCTGAATTAATCCCCTTTTTATACCTAACTTTTTTTTAACCTGTTTTGCTTATAATTTTATTTTTATTTTTTTGTAGAGAAAGGGTGTTAGGTTCAAGTCCAGGTTCCAGCCCATGCTGAGGTCCAAAGGGAGTGGGTGGATGAATGGGAGATACCTGAGAGAACATTCAGCGGCAGGGGGGCGGGGGAGCCACAGGTAGGTGAAATACAGCTTTATCCAGTAGTTCTCTTACACTGTCTGTCTCTGTCTCTGTCTCTGTTGCTTGCTCTAACTCTGCAGTTCTTGCTCCCACACACAGCTGCACTCTCACGCTCCCTCCGCCTTCAGGGTCACCAGCTTAACTCTTTCCTTCTGGGTGTAAGCAAGCTGAGCTGTGTCCTGGCTCCCCCTTGCCAGTCTGCAAGACATCCCTGGCTTTCTCTCTCTTTCTCTGGGTGCGAGCACCTGAACAGTGTCAGCAGGGCAATGATACCTTTTGCAGACAATAGTGGCGTAGAGCCCAGTGATGGCCCTCCCATGTTATGTACATAGCTGTGTTGACATTATATATGGAATTGTGTGCCTGCGTTCCAATCCCGCTAAGTCATACAGGATGTTTACCTCAGCCTGTCCTTGACCAAAGCGTATCCATTAGCTTATACAGGGTCTCACTCTGTCACCCAGACTGGAGTCTAGTGGTATGATCATAGCTTACTGCAGCCTTGAACTCCCAGGGTCAAGCAATCCTCCTGCCTCAGCCTCCTGAGTTGCTGGGACCATAGGCATGTGCTACTATACCCAGCTAATTTTTTAATTTTTAATTTTTTATAGAGAGAGGTTCTATGTTGCCCAGGCTAGTCTTGAACTCCTAGGCTCAAGCCATCCTCTCACCTTAGCCTACCATAGTGCTAGGATTACATATATGAGTCACCACACCTGGCAAGAGGAAAATCTTAAAAAAGAGGCTAAAACTTTTAAATTATAAGTGATTTTAAATTATACATGCCTATGCACTTATAATAGGCATACCAATATATTTTGTGCAAGTGTTTAAATTATTGATCAATCTCATTTTCAAAGATAGCTCACTACTTTTGGGGTACTTTATAAAGTTTCTACAGATAGTAATAACAATCACAATGGTGGCATACATTCTTTTTAAAATCTTACCCAATGTTTCCTTGTCACAAATATACTCTAGTCCACAAAGAATGGAAGTTTTATTCGAATTGGACTTCAATGCCACAAAAAAGATCTGAAGAGTCTTGTTTGTAGTATGTTAATGTAAGCGGCTGATGTGGTTGTTTATGATTCAGCATATTACCTCATGGTGTTGAAAGTGTTCTCAGGTTCTCACCACCTGAGCTGAATAATTTAAGATGTAATGTAGAAGGTATTTTCCTAATAATTTAGCCATTGGAGGAAATCGATGTTTATCTGTTGAATTATTTTTTAAATGTCCAAATTAATTACACTAGAATAGTTATATTATCTAACTCACTTTATTCAAATTGATGTTATTTAATTAGACCCTATGAAAATGAATTTTAATAAGCACACCTCCTAAAAATGAACTGAGGAACTAGCCACATATTTAAACTACATAGAGATAAAAAACTAGTAGAAAAAATAATTTAGTAAAATAGATAATGCAGTATTAATGATAAGGCAAAATTGGTTTAAGATAATGGCATTGGCCAGGAATGGTGGTTCAAGCCTGTAATCCCAGCATTTTATCAATTGAGGTCAGGAGTTCGAGACCAGCCTGGCCAACATAGTGAAACACCATCTCTACTAAAAATATAAAAATAGCTGGGTGTAGTGGCGCACACCTGTAATCCCAGCTACTCAGGAGGCTAAGGCAGGAGAATTGCTTGAACCCGGGAGGTGGAGGTTGCAGTGAGTTGAGATTGTGCCACTGTACTCCAGCCTGGGTAAAGGAGTGAGACTCTGTCACACAAGAAAAAAGATAATGGCATTGACAAATTTTCTCATTTCCTCATAAAGATCACATAATGTATTTGCTTCATGAGAAACTCATAATAGACAATGCTACCATCTTACATTCTGCTAAATAGATAACATTAAAAATTTGGGGAGTAGGGGCAGGGCAAGATGGCAGACTAGAAATCTCCACCAATTATTCCCACAGCAAGGGCACCAATTTAACAACTATCTACACACACAAAATAAAACACCTTCATAAAAACCAAAAATTAGAAACAAAACTGGCCCAAACTCAGCTGATGCCTGCCCACGAAGAAAGCATTGAAAGCAGCCCTAGCCAGAGGGGAATCGCCAATCCCAGTGGTCCGAACTTAAGTTCCCACAAGCCTCACCACTACGGACTAAAGTGCTCTGGGGCTCCAGATACACTTGAAAGGCAGTCTAGGCCACTAGGAATGCAACTCCTAGGCAAATCTTAGTGCTGAACTGGGCCCAGAGACAAAGAACAGCAGGGCATACAACCTACTGAGACACAGCCAGAGTGACTATATGAGTGCTGGCATCATCCTTCCCCTAACTCCAGGTTGCAAAGCTCAAAGCTCCATAATAGACCCATTTCCTCCACTTAAGGAGAGGAGAAGGAAGAGTGGGTAAGACTTTGCCTTGCATCTTGGATCCTAGCTCAGCCACAGCTGGATAGGGCATTGGTCAGAATCATGAGGCCCCCTTTCCCGGCTATAGCCCCCAGACACATGTCTAGACATACTCTGGGCCAGAAGGGAAACTGCTTCCATGAAAGGAAGGACCCAGTCCTGGCAGAATTAATCACCTACTAACTGAAGAGCCTTTGGGCCCTGAATAACCAGCAGCAATACTCAGGTACTATGTTGAGGGCCTTGAGTGAGACTCTTGAAACTTGCTGGCTTCAGGCAAGTACAGCATATTCTCAGCTTTGGTGGCTATGGGTGAGATTCCCTCCACTTGAGAAAGCGGAAGGAAAAGCAAAGGGGGGGTTTGTCTTCCACCTTAGGTACCAGCTCAGCCATAGCAGGGTAGAGCACCAAGTAGGGTCTTGGGGTTCCCAATTCCAGGACGTGGCTCTTGGATGGCATTTCTGGACCTGCCTTGGCCAGAGGGGCGCCCACTGCCCTGAAGGGTGAGTCCCAGGGCAGGCAGCATTCATCACAATCTCACCTAAGAGCCCTTGGCCCTTAAAGTAACATTGGTGGTAGTCTTGAGGTACTCCCTGTGGGCCTGTGGTGACAATGGCCACTTGGTGAGGCTTCTTTGCCTTTGGAAAGGGTAGGGAAGAGTGGGAAGAACTGCGTTTTGTGGTTTGAGTGCCAGCTGAGCCACAGTACAATAGAACACCAGTCTTGGCAGGTAGACTTCCAACAGTTTTGACTCCAGTCCTTGGCTCCTGGATGGCACCTCTGGACAAGCCCAGGGACTGGGTGAACTAACTTGCTACCCTGAAGAGAAGGACAGAGGCCTGAATGGCTTTGCCACCTGCTGATTTTAGAGCTCCAGGGCCTTGAGCGAACACAGGTCATAGCCAATGGGAGGTTATAGAAAGCTTGGGTGAGACCTGGTGCTGTGCTAAATTCAGATCTGACCCAGTGCAGTCCTAGTGGTGGTGGCCACAGGAGTGCTTGTGCCATACCACCCTCAGTTCCATCTGGCTCAGAACCGAGAGAAAGACTCCGTTCACTTAGGAAAAATTAAGAAAACAACAGTCTTCACCTGGTAATCCAGAGAGTTCTTCTGGATCTCATCCAAGAGCATTAAGGCAGTACCTCTACAAGTCTGCAAGAACCACAGCATTACTGGGCTTGAGGTGCTCCCTAAAACAGGTACAGTTTAGATCACAACACTCAAGTCCTTTCAAATATCTTGAAAGTGTTCCCAAAAAGGACAAACAAGCCCAGACTGAGTGTCTACAATAAATACCTATCTCTAAAATGCCCAGACACTGAAGAACATCTACAAGCATCAACGCCATCCAGGAAAACAAGACCTCACCAAATGAACTAAAAAAGGCACTGGAGACCAATCCTAGAGAAACAAAGATATTCTCTGACCTTTCAGACAGAGAATTCAAAATAGCCATGCTTGAGGAAATGCAAAGAAATTCAAGATAACACAGAAAAGGAATTCAGAATTCTATCAGATACATTTAACAAAGAGATTAAAATGATTAAATAGAAACAAGCAGAAATGCTGGAGCTGAAAAACGCAATTGGCATACTGAAGAACACATGAGTCTTTTAATAGCAGAAATGATCAAGCAGAAGAAAGAATTAGTAAGCTTAATTTGAAAATACAGAGAAGAGAAAAAAGAAGAAAGATAAAAAACCAATGAGGAATGCCCACAGGATCTAGAAAACAGCCTCAAAAGGGCGAATCTAAAAGTTATTGTCGTTATAGAGGAGGTAGAGAAAGAGGTAGGGGTAGAAAGTTTATTCAGTGGGATAACAGAGAATTTCCTAAACCTGAATAAAGGTATCAATATACAAGTAATAAGATTGAAGCTGTAATAAAGTCTCCCAGTAAAGAAGTGCCCAGGGCCTGATGGCTTCACTGTTGAATTCTACCAAATGTTTAAAGAAGAACTAATACCAATCCTATTCAAACTATTCCAAAAAATAGAGAAGGAAACACTTCTAAACTCATTCTATGAGGCCAGTATTACCCTGATACCAAAACCAGACACACATACAACATAAAAAGAAAACTACCAGCCAATATCTCTGATGAACACTGAGGCAAAAATCCTCAACAAAATAATAGCAAATCAAATTCAGTAACGTATTAAAAGATCATTCAACATGACCAAGTGGGATTTATTCCTGGGGTGCAAGGATGATTCAACATATGCAAATCAATGTGATGCATCATGTCAACAGAATGAAGGATAAAAACCATATGATCATTTCAACTGATGCTGAAAAAGCATTTGATAAAATTCAACATCCCTTCATGATAATAACCCTCAAACAACTGGGTATAGAAGGAACATACTTCAACATAATAAAAGCTATATATGAAAGACCCACAGCCAGTATCACACAGAACAGGGGAAAGCAGAAAGCCTTTTCTCTGAGATCTGCAACATGACAAGGATGCCCACTGTCAACACTGTTACTCAACACAGCACTGGAAGTCCTAGCTAGAGTAATCAGACAAGTGAAAGAAATAAAGAGCATCCAAATTGGAAAGGAAGAAGTCAAATTATCTTTGTTTGTAGATGCTATGATCTTATATTTAGCAAAACCTAAAGACTACATCAGAAAATTATTAGAACTGATAAATTTAGTAAAATTGCAGGATACAACATCAACATATAAAAATCAGTAGCATTTCCATACGCCAACAGTGATGAACAATCTGAAAAAGAAATAAAAAAATGTAATATCACTTACAAGAGCCACAAATAAGTATCTAGGAATTAATTTAAGTGAAAGATTGTGATATTGAAAATTATCACATGCTGATGCAAGAAATTGAAAAGGATACCAACAAATGGAAAGATATTCCATATTCATGGATTGGAAGAACCAATATTGTTAAAATGTTCATACTACCCAAAGCAATCTACAGATTCAACAAAATCCCTATCAGAATACCAATCACATTCTTCATAGAAATAGAAAAACAATCCTTAAACGTACATGGAAGCACAAAAGACCCAAAGCAGCCAAAGCTTTCCTAAGCAAAAAGAACAAAACTTGAGGAATCACATTACCTGACTTCAAATTATATTTTAGAGCTATAGTAGCCCAAACAGTATGGTACTGGCATAAAAAGGCACATAGATCAATGGGATAGAATAGTGAACCCAGAAATAAATCCAGACACCTATAGTGAACTCATTTTCAACAAAGGTGACAAAAACACACTGGGAAAGGACAGTCTGTCAGGCCTCTGAGCCAAAGCTAAGCCATCATATCCCCTGTGACCTGCATGTACACATCCAGATGGTCGGTTCCTGCCTTAACTGATGACATTCCACCACAAAAGAAGTGAAATGGCCTGTTCCTGCATTAACTGATGACATTACCTTGTGAAATTCCTTTTCCTGGCTCATCCTGGCTCAAAAGCTCCCCCACTGAGCACCTTGTGACCCCCCCACCCCTGCCCGGCAGAGAACAACCCCCTTTGACTGTAATTTTCCTTTACCTACCCAAATCCTATAAAACAGCCCCACCCCTATCTCCCTTCGCTGACTCTCTTTTTGGACTCAGCCCGCCTGCACTCAGGTGATTAAAAAGCTTTATTGCTCACACAAAGCCTGTTTGGTGGTCCCTTCACACAGATGCACATGACATTTTGGTGCCATGACTCGGATCAGGGGACCTCCCTTGGGAGATTAATCCCCTGTCCTCCTGCTCTTTGATCCATGAGAAAGATCCACCTACGACCTCAGGTCCTCAGACCGAGCAGCCCAAGGAACATCTCACCAATTTTAAATCTGGTAAGCCGCCTCTTTTTACTCTCTTCTCCAAGCTCTCTCACTATCCCTCAACCTCTTTCTCCTTTCTTTTTTTTTTTTGAGACGGAGTCTCGCTCTGTCGCCCAGGCTGAAGTGCAGTGGCCGGATCTCAGCTCACTGCAAGCTCCGCCTCCCAGGTTTATGCCATTCTCCTGCCTCAGCCTGCCGAGTAGCTGGGACTACAGGCACCCGCCACCTCGCCCGGCTAGTTTTTTGTATTTTTTAGTAGAGACGGAGTTTCATTGTGTTAGCCAGGATGGTCTCGATCTCCTGACCTCGTGATCCGCCCGTCTCAGCCTCCCAAAGTGCTGGGATTACAGGCTTGAGCCACCGCGCCCGGCCCCTCTTTCTCCTTTCAATCTTGGCATCACACTTCAATCTTTCCCTTCTCTTAAGGTCAGTTCCTTTCCTTTTCTGGTAGAGACAAAGGAGATGTGTTTTATCCATGGACCCAAAACTCCGGTGCCAGTCACGGACTTGGGAAGACAGTCTTCCCTTGGTGTTTAATCACGCAGGGATGCCTGCCTGATTATTCACCCACATTTCAGAGGTGTCTGACCACGCAGGGACGCCTGCCTTGGTCCTTCACCCTTAGCGGCAAGTACCGTTTTTCTTGGCGGGGGGGCAAGCACCCCCAACCCCTTCTCTCCCTGTTTCTACCCCTTCTCTGCTTTTCTGGGGGACAAGAACCCCCTGACCCCTTCTCCGCTTTTCTGGGGGGCAAGAATCCCCCAACCCCTTCTCTCCGCTTTTCTGGGGGGCAAGAATCCCCCAACCCCTTCTCTCCGCTTTTCTGGGGGGCAAGAACCCCCTGACCCTTTATCTCCATGTCTCTATGCCTTGCCCACTTTTCTGGAGGGCAAGAACCCCCTGACTCCTTATCTCCACGTCCCGACCCCTTTTCCACTTTTCTGGAGGGCAAGAACTACCCGACCCCTTATCTCTGCGTCCTGACCCCTTTCCCGCTTTTCTAGAGGGCAAGAACCCCCTGACCCCTTATCTCCGCGTCTCAACCCCTTTCCCACTTTTCTGGAGGGTAAGAACCCCCCAACCCCTTCTCTCCATGTCTCTACTCTCTCTCTTCTCTAGGCTTGCCTCCTTCACTATGGACAACCTTCCACCTTCTTCCTCCTGGCATATGGTACTGGCATAAAAAGGCACATTCCTCCTTCTTCTCCCTTAGCCTGTGTTCTCAAGAACTTAAAACGTCTTCAACTCACACCTGACCTAAAACCTAAAGCCTTATTTTCTTCTACAATGCTGCTTGACCCCAATACAAACTTGACAGTAGTTCCAAATAGCCAGAAAATGATACTTTCGATTTTTCCGTCCTATAAGACCTAAATAATTCTTGTCGTAAAATGGGCAAATGGTCTGAGGTGCCTGACGTCCAGGCATTCTTTTACACATTGGTCCCTCCCTAATCTCTGTTCCCAATGAAACTCGTCCCAAATCTTCCTTCTTTCCCTCCCGCCTGTCCCCTCAGTCCCAACCCCAAGCATAGCTGAGTCTTTCTAATCTTCCTTTTCTACAGACCCATCTGACCTCTCCCCTCCTCGTCAGGCCAAGCTAGGTCCCAATTTTTCCTCAGCCTCCGCTCCCCAACTCTATAATCCTTTTATCACCTCCCCTCCTCACACCCGGTCTGGCTTACAGCTTCATTCCGCGACTAGCCCTCCCCAACCAGCCCAGCAATTTCCTCTTAAAAAGGTGACTGGAGCTAAAGACATAGTCAACGTTAATGCTCCTTTTTCTTTATCTGACCTCTCCCAAATCAGTTAGTGTTTAGGCTCTTTTTCATCAAATATGAAAAACCCAGCCCAGTTCATGGCTCGTTTGGCAGCAACCCTGAGACGCTTTACAGCCCTAGACCCTAAAAGGTCAAAAGGTTGTCTTATTCTCAATATATATTTGATTACCCAGTCCACTCCCCACATTAAATAAAACCCCAAAAATTAAATTCCAGCCCTTAAACCCCACAACAGGACTTAATTAACCCTGCCTTCAAGGTGTACAATAATAAAGTAGAGACAGCCAAGTAGCAATGTATTTCTGAGTTGCAATTCCTTGCCTCCACTGTAAGAGAAACCCCAGCCACATCTCCAGAGCACAAGAACTTCCAAATGTCTGAACTGCAGCAGCCAGGCGTTCCTCCAGGACCGCCTCCCCCAGGAGTTTGCTACAAGTGTTGGAAATCTGGCCACTAGGCCAAGGAATGTCCGCAGCCCAGGATTCCTCCTAAGCCATGTCCCATCTGTGCGGGACCCCACTGGAAATCAGACTGTTCAACTCATCTGGCAGCCACTTCCAGAGCCCCTGGAACTCTGGCCCAAGGCTCTCTGACTGACTCCTTCCCAGATCTTCTCGGCTTAGCAGCTGAAGACTGACACTGCCTGATCGCCTCGGAAGCCTACAGGACCATCACAGAGGCTCTAGGTAACACTCACAGTGGAAGGTAAGTCCGTCCCCTTCTTAATCAATACAGAGGCTACCCACTCCACATTACCTTCTTTTCAAAGGCTTGTTTCCCTTGCCTCCATAACTGTTGTGAGTATTGACGGCCAGGCTTCTAAACCTCTTTAAACTTCCCAACTGTGCTGCCAACTTGGATAACATTCTTTAATGCACTCCTTTTTAGTTATCCCCACCTGCCCAGTTCCCTTATTAGGCCAAGGCATTTTAACTAAATTATCTGCTTCCCTGATTATTCCTAGGCTACAGCCACACCTCATTGCTACCTTTTCCCTCAGTTCAAAGCCTCCTCCGCATCCTCCCCTTGTATCTCCCCACCTTAATCCACAAGTATAGGATACCTCTACTCCCTCCTTGGCGACTGATCATGCACCCCTTACCATCTCATTAAAACTTAATCACCCTTACCCTGCTAAATGCCAATATCCCATCCCACAGCATGCTTTAAAAGGAATAAAGCCTGTTATCACTCGCCTGTTACAGCATGGCCTTTTAAAGCCTGTAAACTCCCCTTACAATTCCCCCATTTTACCTGTCCTAAAACCAGACAAGACTTACAGGTTAGTTCAGGATCTGTGCCTTATCAACCAAATTGTTTTGCCTATCCACCCCGTGGTGCCAAACCCATATACTCTCCTATCCTCAATACCTCCCTGCACAACCCATTATTCTGTTCTGGATCTCAAACATGCTTTCTTTACTATTCCTTTACACCCTTCATCCCAGCCTCTCTTCGCTTTCACTTAGACTGACCCTGACACCCATCAGGCTCAGCAAATTACCTGGGCTGTACTGCTGCAAGGCTTCACAGACCGCCCCCATTCCTTCAGTCAAGCCCAAATTTCTTCCTCATCTGTTACCTATTTAGGCGTAATTCTCATAAAAACACACGTGCTCTCCCTGCTGATCGTGTCCAGCTAATCTCCCAAACCCCAATCCCTTCTACAAAACAACAACTCCTTTCCTTCCTAGGCATGGTTTGTGTGGTCAGAATTCTTACACAAGAGCCGGGACCGCGTCCTGTAGCCTTTCTGTCCAAACAACTTGACATTACTGTTTTAGCCTAGCCCTCATGTCTGCGTGCAGCGGCTGCCACTGGTTTAATACTGTTAGAGGCCCTAAAAATCACCAACTATGCTCGACTCACTCTCTACAGTTCTCATAACTTCCAAATCTATTTTCTACCCCCACCATCACTCAAGACAACGCTTATGCTGATAAGGTAGCTAAAAAAGCAGCCATCAAAAGGCCTCAGATCCCATCGCTCAGGACAATGCTTATGCTGATAAGTTAGTTTAAAAAGCAGCTGGCTTCCAACTTCTATCCCTCACGGCAGTTTTCCTCCTTCACAATGGTCACTCCCACCTACTCCCCCGCGGAAACTTCCACCTATCAATCTCTTCCCACACAAGGCAAATGGTTCTTAGACCAAGGAAAATATCTCCTTCCAGCCTCACAGGCCCATTCTATTCTGTCGTCATTTCATAACCTCTTCCATCTAGGTTACAAGCCGCTAGCCTGTCTCTTAGAACCTCTCATTTCGTTTCCATCCTAGAAATCTGTCCTCAAGGAAATCACTTCTCAGTGTTCCATCTGCCATTCTACTACTCCTCAGGAATTTCTCAGGCCCCCTCCCTTCCCTACACATCAGGCTCAGGGATTTGCCCCCACCCAGGACAGGCAAATTGACTTTACTCACATGCCTCGAGTCAGGAAACTAAAATACCTCTTGGTCTGGGTAGACACTTTCACTGGATAGGTAGAGGCCTTTCCTACAGGGTCTGAGAAGGCCACCGCAGTCATTTCTTCCCTTCTGTCAGACCTAATTCCTCAGTTTGGCCTTCCCACCTCTATACAGTCCGATAGCAGACCGGCCTTTATTAGTCAAATCACCCAAGCCATTTTTTAGGTTCTTGGTATTCAGTGAAACCTTTATATACTTTACCATCCTCAATCTTCAGGAAAAGTAGAAGGACTAAAGGTCTTTTAAAAATACACCTCACTGAGCTCAGTCACCAACTTAAAAAGGACTAGACAATACTTTTACCACTTTCCCTTCTCAGAATTCAGGCCTGTCCTCGGAATGCTACAGGTTCCAGCCCGTTTGAGCTCCTGTGTGGACACTCCTTTTTATTAGGTCCCAGTCTCAGTCCAGACACCAGACCAACTTGAACTGCACCCCAAAAACTTGGATAGAGCCTAAAAACTCACCAACCAAGCAAGTAATTACGTTGAACCCCCATAGGCTCTATTTAGATGTCCTAGGTCCTATCAATTCTTAGTCCTTTAATACCTGTTTTTTCTCCTTCTCTTATTCAGACCTTGTGTCTTCCATTTAGTTTTTCAGTTCATACAAAACCACATACAGGCCATCACCAATCATTCTATATGACAAATGCTCCTTCTAACAACCCCACAATATCGCCTCTTACCACAAAATCTTCCTTCAGCTTAATCTCTCCCATTCTAAGTTCCCATGCTGCCCCTAATCCTGCTTGAAGCAGCCCTGAGAAACATCGCCCATTATCTCTCCCTACCACCCCCCAAAAATTTTCGCTGCCTCAACACTATTTTGTTTTTCTTGTTAATATAAGAAGACAGGAATGTCAGGCCTCTGAGCCAAAGCTAAGCCATCATATCCCCTGTGACCTGCATGTACACATCCAGATGGTTGGTTCCTGCCTTAACTGATGACATCCCACCACAAAAGAAGTGAAATGGCCTGTTCCTGCATTAACTGATGACATTACCTTGTGAAATTCCTTTTCCTGGCTCATCCTGGCTCAAAAGCTCCCCCACTGAGCACCTTGTGACCCCCCCCACCCCTGCCCGGCAGAGAACAACCCCCTTTGACTGTAATTTTCCTTTACTTGCCCAAATCCTATAAAACAGCCCCACCCCTATCTCCCTTCGCTGACTCTCTTTTCGGACTCCCGCCTGCACCCAGGTGATTAAAAAGCTTTATTGCTCACACAAAACCTGTTTGGTGGTCTCTTCACATGGACGCGCATGACACAGTCTCTTCAACAAATGGTGCTGGGAGAAATGGATATCCATATGCAGAAGTATAAAACTACACCCCTATCTCTTGTCATATAAAAAGATCAAATAAAAATGAATTAGGCCGGGCGCGGTGGCTCAAGCCTGTAATCCCAGCACTTTGGGAGGCCGAGACGGGCGGATCACGAGGTCAGGAGATCGAGACCATCCTGGCTAATACGGTGAAACCCCGTCTCTACTAAAAAATACAAAAAACTAGCCGGGCGACGAGGCGGGCGCCTGTAGTCCCAGCTACTCGGGAGGCTGAGACAGGAGAATGGCGTGAACCCGGGAGGCGGAGCTTGCAGTGAGCTGAGAGCCGGCCACTGCACTCCAGCCTGGGCGGCAGAGCAAGACTCCGTCTCAAAAAAAAAAAAAAAAAAAAAAAAAAAAAAAAAAAAAAAAAAAAAAAATGAATTAAAGACTGAAATCTAAGACCTCTAACTATGAAACTACCACAAAAAAAAAATTGGGGAAATTCTCTAGGACATTGGTCTGGGCAAAAATGTCTTGAGTCCCCACAAGTACAGGTAACTAATGCAAAAATGGACAAATGGGATCACATTGACTTAAAAAGCCTGCACAGCAAAAAGCAAAAACAACCCCAAAACCAAAAAACAAACAAAAAATCAACACAGTGAAGAGACAACTCACAGAATGGGATAAAATATTTGCAAACTACCGGTCTGAAAGGGATTAATAACCCGAATATATAAAAAGCTCAACTAGATCTACAGGAAAAAAAATCTAATAATCTGATTTTAAAATGGGCCAAAGATTTGAATAGACATTTCTCAAAAGAAGACATACGAATGGCAAACAGGCATATATGAAAAGGTGTTCAACATCACTGATCAACAGAGAAATGCAAATCAAAACAACGAGATATCATCTCACCCCAGGCAAAATGGCTTTTATTCAAAAGACTGCAGTAACAAATGCTGGCAAGGACATAGAGAAAAGGGAATCCTCATACAATGTTTGTGGGAGTGTAAAAGTATAGCCACTGTGGAGAACAGTTTGGAGGTTCCTCAAAAACCTAAAAATAAAGCTACCATATGATCCAGTAATCTCACTGCTAGGTATATACCTAAAAGAAAGGAAGTCAGTATATTGAACAGCTATCTGCACTCCCATGTTTGTTGCAGGTCTGTTCACAATAGTAAAATTTAGAAGCAACCAATGTGTCCATCAACAGATCAACGGAAAAAGAAAATGTGCTAACTACATAATGGAATCATAAAAATAAGAATGAGATCCTGTTATTTCCAACAACATGGATGGAACTAGGGGGTCATTATGCTAAGTGAAATAAGCCAGGCACAGAAAGATAAATATCACATCCCCTCACTTATTTGTGGGTTCCAAAAATCAAAACAATTTAACTCATGGGGCAGAGAACAGAAGAATGGTTACCAGTGGCTGGGAAGGGCAGTGGGAGGGTGAGTAGGAAGTGGGGATGGTTAATGGGTACAAAAAAAATAACGAATGAAGACCCAGTATTTGATAATACAACAGGGCAACTATAGTCAATAATTGTACATTTAAAAATAACTAAAATAATTGGTTTGACACACAAAAGGTAAATACTTGAGGGGATGAACATCCCATTTTTCCATGATGTGATTATACATTGCATGCCTGTATCAAAACATCCTATGTGCCCCATTATATATGCCTAGTATAAATGCACAAAAAATGAAACATTTATAAAAATTTGCCTAATTTTGGGACCAGGCTATGAAAAATAGCATGTCTTCTTAATTTACATGCTTTTAAAAATTATTAAGCAAAAATAACTTTAAAAGAAGCTATTTTGGGGGGAATATTCTACTGTTTTTTCTATTAATGCTTTCCTAGAAAGCAAAATTTACTACAAAATGACTGAAGCCCATTCGTGACATAACTGCCATGGTTATCATTTGAGATTCAAAATAAGAAATACTTTCACAAATAACTGAGATAAAGCATGATAAAACCAATACAATTGTTTTGTTCGAAAAATTTTGTCTCACATGTAAAATCTAATGCAACATAGAGGACAAGGGAAGGCACTGTGACCATGACAAGGGTGTACTAAGCAACACTAATGAAAATGAGGTATTCTTCTCTTCTTGGAGAGCCACTGGAAGAACTTGCATGTACATTTGAAGAAAAATGATGCAAGCCACTTGCCCATTATTGACAGAGCCCTTCCAGTTTGATTGCTGTGACATATTTGATATTTTTACTATTAACCTTTGATTTGATGCTTTGGACTACAATAGAAAACTATGCATGCTTTTTCTTCCATTGTAGGTTCCAATGCCACATGGCCTTTGCTATTTCAGATTAAGTCTTTTAATTTTGGAAACATTTTCACTGATGGCACCTATTCTATGGCAATGTATGTAACTTGCAACTCATCATTTATATTTAAATGGTAGAACCATTTATTTCTTCAGAAAGGACTTTAGAAATATTCTAAACTTTTGGGATTTTTGTTTTCCACACAGAAGGATGCTAACTCTCTAGGATCTTAATAAAGTATTAACTCTATGAATACCCATATTTCAATATAGTTACTGATAATCTGGAAAGACCTGTACTGTTGTTTTAAGCCATGTGAGAAAATTACAGGCAAAGTTTATTTGTATTAAGTTTTGAGAAATGATTTTTCGTAACTGCACGGGATAGAAATAAAATGGCATAACTTTGCTTCAAAAGTAACTATTCTGTGGCCAATCTAGAAATGTCAGATTTAAAATTAGTTCTTGTAAGTATCTATTTAGAACAAATTGCTTTGATAACTGTGTTCTCTAGGTTATTTTGAGTGTGTGTGTTTGTTCATGTCTATTTATCTAAGATGTGGGCCTTGGAGTAAATAGGATTCTCTCATGACTATAATCTCAAACATGGTCATCCATCATATATCTCATAGATGTAGAATTAGCAAAACTACATTTAATAGTAAGCACACACCATAGATGAAATTGTCTTTCCTGTCCTCTGAAGTAAGTCAAGACTAACATGAGTTTGACCTTTTAAAACACCACTCATTTGTTACCGTTATAGAAACACATCAGCTTGTCTTCATGAAACTTTTTAACTATATCACATAATCTACCTTAAGCACACTTGTAGAATGTCTGTTAAAAAGTAGCCATGCATCTCCTCAGATTGGTCATATTTAACAGATATGACTAAAATGGTCATCACTCCACACACTCTCCAGCAAAACTGGTATTAAGTCTGCATCTTCACTTAGCATGCACCACTTCTAATATAACACATTATTGACTTATTTGTTGATTACATTTCCCAACATCCTCCCACTATCTTTAGAATGTAGCCTCCACAAAGGCAGAGATTTTTGCTTTTGGCCATTGTGTTACTTCAAGTGCTTAGAGCAACCTCTGGCACCTAGTAGCACTCAAACATTCACTGACAAAACAATGTGGCAGATGAGGTCAGAGACACAATGGGATGGGATGGGGAATAGATAATTTTTGGGCTTTGTGGGCCATCTTCAAGCTCTGAGTGAAACAGGGAAGGCACTCCAGGATTCTAGGCAGAGCAGTGCTGTAACCTGACAAAGGTTTTAAAAGCATTGCTCTGGCTACTGTTTTGAGGATGGGCTGTGGTGGGCAGGGGTGAAAGTAAAAAGACATTCATGAACCAAGTATAGTAATTGGATGAGGAATCATAAAGTCACAGATTAGGATGAAAGTGGTATAAATGGTGATACGTGGTTGAATTCTGGATTGTTTTGAGGGGAAAGCAAATAGTATTTCCTGATGGACCGGATGTGGGCTGAGAGAAAGAAAATCAAGGTGACAACAAGGTTGTTCTAACTTAAGCAGCTGGAAGAATTGTGTTGTCATCAATTGACTTGTGGAAGTTTGTGGGAGGAATATGTTTGAGGGTAGGGTGAGCTGTTTGGAAGTTCAGTGTTGGACATACCATGTTTCAGATGTTTTGTCAGACCATCACCAAGGGATGCCAAAGGCAGGTGGATCTGTGATTAAAGTTCAGGGGTGTGGGGAATTACATATGAATTATATAATTGTATAATTCAATTGAATAATTATATAATTATATACATAATATATATACAAATAACAATGGGATGCAAAGTGAGTGCAGAGAGGAACAAGGGCCAAGTACCCTGCAGTTAAAAGGAATGAATGAATTTTATCACAGAGCTAGAAAGAATCTCAGGTTCTTCTCAGGTAATAAATGTCCTGAAGGGAAAAAAAATATCATTATCAGGTGATGTTACTATATGAAGGAAAGGTAAGAGAACAAGCAAATTATGAACATAATTTAAAGATAGAATTTATTCTCTGATGGTTTACTCATGCAAACTGCACATAAAAGAAAATAGTACAGTTTGTGTAACATTGCAAATATAAGGACTGAAAATGCTAGGTACAGAAGTAGTATGACATCCTGAAAGTCAAAATGGAATTTGTGTTTATACACTAATAATGATTTTTATATTTGCTCAGTACAGACTGATTTACAATGAAAGTTTTGCTAACCTTGGTAAGCTTGTTAACCATTTACATGACTTCTTACATCTATGTAGTTTTATTTTACAGTTGCAAGAATTCTGTTACCAAAGAACCTTAACTTGCATAAGTAATAAGATGAAAGAAAAATGTACTGACGGACTTAGAGTGAAAAATTGAGGCTTCTCCTAACCTATTCAAACTACAATAAAAAATACCCTTCTTGCAGAATTCGTATTTTGTGCCTTTGAGATAACTCCTTAGAATAATGATATCAAAATCATGATTTGAAACTGATTACTTTAAAATAATGAAATTCGTTGAAAATTAAAAATGTAAGAATTATCAAATAAAAATGCTCTCATTATAATAAGCTAAACAATAAAATTCCCATTATCTTCATACTTCAAGTCCTGAAATGTCATTTATATAATCTGAATGTTTCCCAGTTTGGAACTTAGGCAGGTGGGATATTTCCTTGAATTATCAAGGATATTCCATACAGACTTTTAAAATGTCAGTCTCATTAGGAGATGGCACTGAGACTTTAGCAAATAGTGTAGTATGGATGCAGGACAAACTACACAACTTATTATAAATGCATTACAGATATTTACATAGTGGAATCCTGCTTGAATGCCAGAAGTTGCTACTGGGTAGGACTCATAACTATTTTACAAAGTTTTCTTACGCACATCTACTACTTTTAAAATTTTATGTTTAACAATTTATTCTATTTTAAAATATGTACTGTATTTTGAACATAACTGCAGAATAAAAATAGATAATGGCACATTAGAAAACTAAGTATCCCACAGATGATTGGATAATGAGAAAAGTGTACCTACAATCATCTCATCAGAAACAAGCTACATCATGGAATGTTAGTTATCCAAGCCTGCACAATAATGACATTTTAAACTGCAATCATCTATTGGCCAGCATCACACTGAAGGCATCGTTAAACATTCAAGCAAAGATTGCTGGCATAAACTATTGAAAGACACATACACACACACACACACGCACACACACACACACACAGACACACACACTCTCTCTCATTCATGCACGCTTCCCACATTATAATTACATTGTTCTAAAGATAGATACTGATTTTTTTTCCACGAGAAACATTATCAAAATTTGCTACTAAAAGATGACAGTGCTTTCACAAGAATAAGTACAAGTTAGCTCGCAAGTACAAGACAATGGGGGTAAACAGTTTTAAATTTTCTAAGTAGTAATTTTAGGCTTTTCTGGCAACCATACCATACTTAATTATGCATAAACTTTGCAGTTTGTAACCTGAAATCTGTAAAAACAACAACAAAAACAAAAACAAGAGCTAATTTCGAAAATTATTAGATATTTGATAACCCTGTATCATACATTATATAATTTCATATTTTTTAGCCTCAAAACATAGGTGTAAAATATTGAATTTAACACTTGAAAAATAAAATCATTTTTGAAATGCTGAAAATTCTAAAATTTGTTTACTTAAAACCTTAAATAAAAAAGGAAAATGATTATAAATGACCTTGATTCAGCTTAACAATGTGCATAAAAGCACTGTATGTCTTTACCATGTTTTCACTCACTTAAAAAAAAGTGTTCTTTAATGTTTTTCCTTTTGCATAATGTGCAAAATAAAAGGCAAAAAGATTAAAAGCAAATTTCTATCTTTCTCTTGCCTAGTGCTTTTATGACTCCGTTAACATTACAAAGTCAACAGGGACTATGCAAAACTTTGGTATAAATGATAATACTACTACCATCACAGTTGAGGGTTAAGGGGTGGTCAAAAGAAATGGAAGTGGGAAGAAAGATTCAGTAACACCCCCATTTATTAAAACACCAACAAATTAAAAGTGAAATAAACCACAATGAATTATAATACAATTTACACATTGAGCACAGAAAAATTAATAAATCTACTAATATTTATAAAAAAAGCAAAATCAGTCTTTTTCCAGAGACTAAAAACTGTTTTTCAGTCTGATCAACTGCTGCTACACCAACTTTAGAGCCAAATTTAATTTCAAGTAAAAAAAAAAATTTACAACCACAGATTTCGCATAAATGGAAACTGGTCTTTCCTTGATTTCCCTTTGAAGTCACTAATGAGTATCTAAAACTGTTGTACTGCAGGTTTTTAATCAACTTCCTGAGGGCTGTGACTGGGAGGAAGGAGCCATAACGATCTGTGAAAGAGCAGGCTCTGTACTCTGGTCCGCCATCTGGGTGAGGACTGAAGTGGCTATAGCTTCTGCCTTGGAGGTTGAACTGACTCCATTGGATGTGCTGACCGAACTATGCTGTATAGCTTCTGTATGTGGACTACTCGGCACTGAAATGTCTTCTGAACTATCATCTTTATCAGCAGCTGGGTGAAAAAAAAGAAAAATTATTCATTTTCCTAAAATCTGTAAGAATGCACCATTATGCTGAGGCAATATACGGAGTAAAAAGTTAGAAAGCATCTTACAAAACTGATTAGACAAGTTGGTATTACAGGAATTGATATAGGTCATGAAGTAGGCAATTTTACCTGCAATAGGTCAAAAGAAGGCACAACCATGCATATGGAAACATCTGGGTACCCACTGCCTTATGGAATAGAGTTGAAGAAATATTTGCTAAATAGTGTTAAAGAAAGAAAATGAGGTAGAGTTTGGAAGACAGGCTCTTACAGATACAATCAAACATAAGTATCACATTTAACAAACTCAGTCTGGTTGGCCTACATGTCATTCTTATTATAAGATAAAAATTTATAACCACATGCATAAACAAAATGAATTCTTACATACAAATTACATCTTCAAATTATTCCCTCTGCATTCTCCAGAACTGTATTTATTCTGGCTGATTTTCCATCTATTGCAGCCATGAATGATTATAACACCTGATTCTAATATGCATACATATGAGAATAAGCAATATTTAGAATCTAAATGCCACCAGCTGTTATAGTTGCATGAATAAATTGGGATTCAAGTAAAAATCCATACAAAACTCTAAACATTGCAACTGAAAAGATATTCAGGAAAAGGCATTCTAAATATTTACAAAAATAAATCTGCAAATATTTAGACCTGAACAAGTCTTACACCCTTATTTTAATAGAACAGAATCCAGTAATTTCATTTAGTAAAAATTTGATATAGATAACACACAAATATTTATAGTATATGTAAGTTATGAGGAACAATGATAACATGAACACCTGGGAACTGTGCCGCCAACCTAAGAGAGAACGCTGCCATTAACACTTCTGCTTCCTGGAGGTTCCTGTCCTCACCAACGGTAATCACCACTCTGACATTTCTTTAACCATTCTCTTTTCCTTTGTAGTTTTACCACATAGGTATGTATCCCTAAGCAACATAGTTCAGCTGTTTATTCTGAAACATTTTAAAAACAGTATCACACTGGATGTACTCTTTGGCACCTTGCTTTTTTCGCTTGGCATTAAAACTTTATTCAGTGTTCAGAAGTGACAATAAGTAGGCTTTTAAAATCAAATCTGAGAATGTGTACTGATGGCCAGATGCCCATTCTGAAAGTCAATTAGTAAAAAAAATTGTGGATATCTTATGAAGCAGGACTTAGCCTATGATTTGCAATGAAGAAGATACAGAGGGGGATACCTGATAGTGTCAACTTTAGCTAAAAAAAAAATTATTAATCTTGTGCATTTTCTGAAATATAGTTTTTACAGAATTTTTCAACATCTGCCTCAAATCCATGCATTTTTGAAAAGCAGGTTTTCAAATACATTAATGAGATGGAACCCCATCTTCTCTATAACATGCTATAAATCAAAACCATACCCCTGGATACTTGACCTCAAGGTACAATAAAACAACAACAACAACAAAACCAACCACCAGAAGTAGTATTCCTTTAAAAATTATACAAAATGGAATGAATACTTTAAAAAATTATAGATTCAGATGGTACATATGCAGGTGTGTTACACGGGTATATTGTGCAACAGAAGTTTGGGCTTCTACTGACCATAGCTATCACTGAAATAGTGAACATAGCACCCAATAGGTAGTTTCTCAACTAGTGCCCCCCCTTCCCCTCTACTTTTCTGATCAAGCAATAATGAGTGTTACAAAATATTTATAATTCAGATATTAAAATAGCCAATCATTACATGTACAAAGAAAACAAAACACTGGCAATGACAGTTTAACTGGAGGGAATACTAAAAAGCTCTATTTGTTTATTTCACCACTATTCGTTAAAAGAACAACAGGCTGACGTTTCCCTGAATGTTGAGTTCAAGGGATACACCAGCTTTTAAAAATAAAGAGGCTGATCTGTGATGCGTGGTATAAGGAAATGTAAATACATACTGGAGGCAACAACTCAAAATGAAAACAGTAAATTATAAAGGATGAATGCTTACCTACAGACTTTCAGAATTAGTAAAAGCAATGTGATATATTTGCACCTATGTCCAGTAATAGGTGAGGGGAGGAAATGACTGGTGTAATCACAAACACCAGAGAGATACAGAAAGCCATGGTGTACTCAAAGAGCCACTTCCAGCTCTACCTAAGCTAAAAGAAACCAGTTGTTTGGCAGTTCAGTAATCTTGAAAGTTCTCTACCTATGTCCACAAGTTTCTTTTTCTTATTGAGATAGGGTCTCCCTGTCGCCCAGGCTGGAGTGTTATGGCACAATCACAGCTCACTGCAGCCTTGAACTCTTGGGCTCAAGTGATCCTCTTGCCTCAGCCTCCCAAGTAGCTGGGACTATAGGTGTGTGCCACAATGTCTGGCTTTTTTTAAACTTTTTTTTTAAAGCTTTTTTTAAACTGGCTTTTTTTAAACAATTTTCTGTAGAGATGGGGTCCCTGCTATTTCACCCAGACTGGTCTTGAACTCATGGGCTCAAACAATCTTCCCGCCTTGGGGTCCCAAAGTGTTGGGACTACAAGGCATGAGCCACAGTGCCTGGCCCATACATTTTTTCAGTAGTAAAAGTATTTGTGGTTGATTAGTCCCTAAGAAGCTTTTCTTCCAATTTATAATTATAGAGACAATTATAATACAACTTTAATTATGCCCAGGTCTAAAGAATGTGAATTCATGGCAATAACATCACTTTTGTGCTTTATTTTTATTCTTCATGGAACCCAAATATTTAAAATGTACTCTTTATTATTTTCATTCAGGTTTTATATTACTTAACTGTTGGGGTGACTGTCATGGTTTTCCCATGATGGAGGGGTCTTCTTAGGAAGTAGGACTTTCAGTACTAAAACTGGGTGGGACAGACCCTATGGCTGTGACTTAGTACTTTCACCTTTACTTGCAAGATTTTGAAACATTCCTTAATTTCTACTAAATCTTAGTTTTGATTCACAAATGTCTTTAAAGATTTAGCTAGTATTACAACTCACCACTGTTAGCAAGAGCTGTGCACTACAACATAATGAAGAGTGTCAATTTTTCAAAGGTATTCACTTAGTCTTTTACTACTACACAACAGAGAAGTCAGACTTATTTCAAACATTTCAAATTTGAAAATATAAATTACCTGAAAATTTCTACAAAATCCAATTATCTCCCAAGAGCTGAAGAGAATTAATTTTATGGTAGAACTATATTTCAGTTAATTTGATTATCTACATGACTAGACAGGAATAAAGATAGGAGTATTTCCAAACAACAAAAATATACTATTCATTTCTTATATTCTCATAACTTAGTACTCTATGTACTAAAAATGTATTAATCTAGAATTTCAGTCATTTTATCGAAGTATACAGCATATAAACCCACACATCTATACACTTAAGATATCTCTGTAAATCGACTGTCAAAATGAATACTGGTTTGCATCTGCTGAGCATACACTGCCTGGATAATAGAGTCAAAACTGTTGGGATTATCTAATAACTTATCAAAGATTTAAAAATTACAGGTAATTTTGAATTGGATACAATTGAAGAGGCCAGTTAACTTCCTTTTAATTTTATGAAATCATTTGTTTATTTCCTTTTAACCTATCAAAATTCAAGAGAGATTTCTTGTTAAGAAAATCACGTATGCCAGCACTTTGGGAGGCCGAGACGGGCGGATCACGAGGTCAGGAGATCGAGACCATCCTGGCTAACACGGGGAAACCCCGTCTCTACTAAAAAAATACAAAAAAAAAACTAGCCGGCCGAGGTGGCGGGTGCCTATAGTCCCAGCTACTCGGGAGGCTGAGGCAGGAGAATGGCGTGAACCCGGGAGGCGGAGCTTGCAGTGAGCTGAGATCCGGCCACTGCACTCCAGCCTGGGCGACAGAGCGAGACTCCGTCTCAAAAAAAAAAAAAAAAAAAAGAAAATCACGTATGCATAAATGCTGAACTCAGTAGCTTCTATAGGAAATTATGTTGTTAAGTCAGATGGGAACCATAATGGCCTCATCCCTGAAGCAATCACTGTTAATATAAATCCCAAACATATTTCTATATGGTTCCAATTTACTCCACAATGTGTTTCACCATCCTGTCAAAATTACTAGATACCAAATAACCAAGATTTATATGCTCAAAACTGACAAAAATCAGCGTTCTTAAATATATATGGCAATTGAGAGTTGCTAAATCTATGGAATCTTTTAAATTAAAAAATATTGCCCATTCTGATGAAACTGCTTACAATGACTACAAGTAAAGATGGTGGCCATTAAGTTTTATCGTGAGCACCTGAGGAACTGTTTGCATCCAATACAAAATGTTTCTTTCTTCTGAATTACTGACACTGGCAAATTGAAATAAAGTGGATACATATGGTTGAAACAATCTTCACATTTACAAATATCCTGAAATATCACTAAATCATAAAGACGTAAGCTGTGGGTTATATATTATAAATGTTGCCTAATGCATTCCCAACTCTGTTATTTGTTACAAATTTGTATACTATGGACAAAATTGGCCATTTATTCAAGAGTAACAGCTGGTTCCAACACTGTGCATCTTATCAAAAAAGAAGGACATTACAAAAGGGAAAAGGCACAATTAACCTCTAAAATGCTGAAAACAAAAGAATCTCATTCTTTGGGAAAACATTTAGGAGGAAACTTATAAGCAGATAATTTAAGTACTGTTCCCGTTTTAGCATTTTTATAACTACCTAGATAATCTCAATATAAAGGTCTACCACAATAAAAACATTACAGCAATGCTGACATTATCTAAGAAAGAATAATAGGATCTGATACCATAAAGGGATATCAAATATTGTTAAAGGCAGTCAGCTGATTTTAAAAAGAAAAATACCATCATTACTGAATGGAGGCTGGGAAAAAAGTAGTGTTTCACCCTGTCAATCTAAGACAAAGTGTTACCCTGAGAAGATGAACAACATATCATCAAGTACTTACAGTATATTTTAAATTATCAGCTAATCCATTTTGTTGATCTATAGTAATGCTTAGGAAAAAAGCTAGAAACAGGAAAACTCAAACTCTCTAGATTCTAAAAAAGTATACCTCTTTACTGCATTCTATAATAACCTTACAGAAATTCTGATATTTAATCTTAAATATTTTTAAGATCCATTTTTAAAGTAGCAGCTCAGTTCACTCTGGCGGTATTTCACTGACGTAGCCTAAGGCTATAGGTAATGGAACATTACTCACTATGATAGCCAGATTTCTTCTGCATGGCGGTTACAGGGCAATCTTTATGAGCCAGAAGAAGCTGTTTCAGCTGTGCCACTTCATTTCTCAGCAGGGTGACTTCACTCTGGAGAAGAAACAACTTATGTACCTTATCACAAACTAAACATATATTTTACTGTTTAAAACAAGCGAGGATTAAAGTATGAAAATTGGACATCACTGGCAGAACATTAAAAACAAAGAAAATATGCTGATTAAATATGTCTAATCAGTACATGGCAGCTTTTATATTTTAGCATTTATTAAAAAGCTGTAACTTGAATAAAAATTTAAGTAAGATAATGCCACAACTGGATAGCATATTTTGAAATTGTTTCCATTCCCTTGTGACTTCCTATATATTATAGGTAACCTGTTGAAAGTATTTTTATTTTATATATGTTACATGCTCTTCTGATTACTTAAAAAGAAACATCAAGGGAGTCAGGTGAATTTTCACCAATTCCATTCACTTAAAAATGAAAAATTCATCCTAGAAATTCAATTAAGCAGGTTTCTAGTTTCCTAGAAACCAAGAGAAGCTCCACAGGGGAAACCAAAATAACCAAAGAATCATGGATACCTAAAATTCACTGCAAGGCACTCTTGCTGGACACTGAAACCAATGAAACTAGATGTAATATTTAAATGGCTTAGTTGCCTTTGACCCAGGCAATTTGTACACATCTAAATTTAAATCTGCTAAATCAATGGAGATTTGTCCTGATCTTCAGAATGAGTACTTCAGCCATTGTTTGGGATACATTAATCTGGTAAAAAGTTCCAAATTGAGCAAGTCCGACTAATTCCTTTGAGTTACCCCAAATATTAAAAACACGTAAGTCAGTGATCATTACCAATACTCAAGAGTTAGAAATAATATGAATTTAATAAACTGGTAACATAAAAAATTCTTAACTTACAAATACCTCTACTTACTTGGACTTACAATAACTAAAACCATTCAGATTTCATCCATGAACCAAAAAGTAAATTAGAATATAGAGCAAACAGGTGTACATAAAAGCTCAGGCATGACATTTTCTACCTTATTTCTTAACCAGAAAGCTGAATATAAAATAATTTAGCAGGCCGGCCCGGTGGCTCACGCCTATGATCCCAGCACTTTGGGAGGCTGAGGCAGTTGGATCACTTGAGGTCAGGAGTTTGAGACCAGCCTGGCCAACATGCTGAAACCCTGTCTCTACAAAAAATACAAAAATTAGTTGGGTGTGGTGGCGGGTACCTGTAATCCCAGCTACCTTGGGAGGCTGAGGCAGGGGAATTGCTTGAATCCAGGAAGCAGAGGCTGCAGTGAGGTGAGGTTGCGCCACTGCACTCCAGCCTTGGTGACAGAATGAGACTCCGTCTCAAAAAAAATAAATAAGAATTTAGCAGACCTGGGCCTCCATTAAGTGATAAATGACAGAAACATAAAAATCAAAAGAATAAAAGTTAAGCAATCTAAAGGCAAGTCTATTGGGTCAAACAGTTTCTCACACCCCAATAACAATGAACTACATCACTGTATTTAAGTACAGAACAAAAATTGATGCTCATAATAACTCTAAACCATTAATTAAAAGATTAAATTATTTAGAATACTATATTTGAGGCAAGAATGGGTAGACTGTAACCAAAGTACAAAAGGTAACATTTAAAACAGTTCTGTTTGAAAAGATAAGCTGTCATTTAGAAAACACCTTCTGCAACTGATGTCAATACTGCTAATTATGGCTCAGTATTAATGACACTATTGATGAAACCATGTTATGAATAATCCAATGTATATTTCCCAATGTATATCACCCATCCTGTCAGCTTGATTTTAAGACTGACGTCTACAAGTTTCTCTCATTAAATCCTGTAACAGGAAATGGGCTGGATATTTATTTTTAGTCAAGAATATACAATCTTTAACAGTCTGGTGATGGTGACCATGATTTTCAACTCTTACTGCTCTTCCGATATACTCTATCCTTTAACACCAAACACTAGTAATGCTTCACGCCTCTCATACACTTGCTGCCTTCACATTAGCCTGAACAATATGAAATAACCAGTATTTGTCTTAACTTACAAAAATAACAGTTTGAAATTGCTAACTAAATACATACTGTTGTCTTTATCTTCTCTTCTTTGTCTTGCTAAATATTTTATTTAAGTGCCAACTCAGTACAGTTTAGACTGCATAGGAAAATAAGTTAGATGCCTATTTCTGTGTTTCCACAGCCATATACTTTTGTGTGTATATATACAGATCTCTTCCCTAGTGCTTATCACACTGGATTGTAACTTTTGGTGTACTTGTTTGCTACCTCTCCCAGACTGGGAATTTCTTGAAGGCAGAACATATCTTTTTCTTGGTATCCCCAGAGCATAGCATATTGCCTGATATGGACTGAGTAGAGAGACATATTTTAGAGAGGACCATGTATTTCTATGTCTAGGAGGTAAAAAAATATCAAAGAAGGTGAAATAAAAAAGCTTGAATAATATGAATCTGGTCAGAGGTCCTAACTTCATCATTTATACCAACAATCTCACTGATACAGTTACATTGTTAATTTTCTCAGTTATGAAAATTGGCATATTATATAGTATCACCTCAATTACAGAACTTTAAAAATCACAAATGCCTTCTCTCTTAAACACTCTATACACTCACAATAAACCATATTATGAAACAAAATGCTGTATGTGACAAAAGTATTGAAAGTGTTATGCGTTGGCTAATTGATATAAAATAATTGATTTAAATATAGACTGGGTGTGGTGGCTCATGCCTGTAATCCCAGCACTTTGGGAGACTGAGGCGGGCAGATAACTTGAGGTCAGGAGTTTAAGACCAGCCTGGCCAATGTGGTGAAACCTTGTCTCTACTAAAAATATAAGAATTAGCTGGGTGTGGTGGCGCATGCTTGTAATCCCAGCTACTTGGAAGGCTGAGGCAGGAGAATTGCTTGAACCAAGTGGTGGAGGTTGAACCACTGCATTCCAGCCTGGGCTACAGAGTGAGACTCAGTCTCAAAAAAATAAATAAATACAACACACACACACACACACACAAATTATCTCTTTAAATAGGCAGGTCTGAAACTGATGAACAAGACATCAGTTTCTATATTTCAAACTTAACTGTTGGTGGTGTTCTGGCTGTTGATCTAATTAGACTACCCGGTTCACTAACATGTAGATGTAAAGATGCCACTAGCGAGGAAAGGTTAATGAACATCCAGGACTGAAGAGGTACAGTACTTGATACCTGTTACAATGTACATTTGTGCTAAATGAATTTTAATTGGCATTAACTTGGGGAAACAATGGAAAAGGCCAAGAAGAAGAAATTAAAAATTAAAGCTTTTGCATTCTTTTATTTTTTAATTTCTGTTACTCTTTTTTCTTTTAAAAAACTCTGCACATTCTTATATATAAATTTGCATGTATCTAAAAGGTATAACATACAAGCATGCTGTAAATTATATTTATCCAAAATTCAAATAACCAATTTTTCCATTATACCTTTTAAATGGCAGAAATGGTTAAGAAATAAACCAACAAATTCAAGGTGTGCACAACAGAAATTCAGTCCAATTTTTTACATTGTCCTGATCTAAAATGTTTTACAGTAACATTTTCCTAATGATGATTCTGAAGCTCAAAAGTGACTTTTGGATGACAGGTTACAATTAAATATTGTATTATTACTGTACTCTAATAGTCGATTTCATTAAAAGATGGTATCACCACTAGACTAAAACCAGTAAACGAGACACAATTACTGGCTAGGAACTGGGACTGAGAGAAATACTACAAAGCAAACATAGCTGGGGTGCAGGTTAGGCATGAGGGTGGGCCAAACTTTGAATAAGTAGATTAGTTGAGCTGCACAGCCCTAGTAAGTATAAGCATATGCTAGTGGTAAAGACCAGGTCAAGCAGGGGTTGGAAATAGGATGCTCACGCAGGTAAAGGTTTTATAACTGAATTAGTTAGAAGAGGCGAAAGCTAAGTGGTTCCTAAGTCATACACACACACACACACACACACACACACACACACACATACACACACATTTATTTATTTTAGTAGAGATGGGTTTTCACCATGTTGGCCAGGCTGGTCTTGAACTCCCGGCCTCAAGTGATCTACCTGCCTCGGCCTCCCAAAGTGCTGGAATTACAGGAGTGAGCCACTGCTCTTGGCCTCATTTATAATAAACATAGTACATTCAACAAACTACTCCAAGCATTTAAGAATTTTAGTCTCATGTACACACGCATAAAGAAAATACTGTATTCTTAAAAATATTGGCCGGGCGCGGTGGCTCAAGCCTGTAATCCAGCACTTTGGGAGGCTGAGACGGGCGGATCACGAGGTCAGGAGATCGAGACCATCCTGGCTAACATGGTGAAACCCCGTCTCTACTAAAAATACAAAAAATTAGCCGGGCGAGGTGGCGGGCACCTGTAGTCCCAGCTACTCGGGAGGCTGAGGCAGGAGAATGGTGTGAACCCGGGAGGCGGAGCTTGCAGTGAGCTGAGATCCGGCCACTGCACTCCAGCCCGGGCGACAGAGCGAGACTCCGTCTCAAAAAAAAAAAAAAAAAAAAAAAAAAAAAAAAAAAATATATATATATATATATCTACATATATATAGGCAGGATTTATTACTATTCAGATAAGATGGCTGCATAAGTCATGATTTTAATTCTGAAATCTTTCTACTAAGAAAGATCAGAAGACAGAGAGAGAAGGGGCTGCTACACAAATATAATGGGAAGACTCCTTAAGTTCCTATACACAGAGACCTCAGAATGTAAAAAAAGAGAGGTTACATACACAGACAAAACCAGTTTGCTCAAGCCAAAATAAATATCAAGGGGATGTTCAGCCACAAAAAGACAATATTAAATGAAAAAAAATGTGTATCTCTTACTATCTATTTTGTGGATTACTTTAGATTAGATTTTAATTGGAGTCAGCCTCCGAAGTCCTTCTGGTTGTACTAGCTAGCTACTATTTTTGAGTTACTATACTTGCAGGATATGTTAGTTATCTTCCTGGGTCATTCTGAAGATGAAGTAAAATAAGGGATATAAAAGCATTTTGAAAATGTAAAAGTCCCATTCAAATGTGAGAAATCATCACTTTGTCAAAGTAAAACGTATTTGGGAAGATGGAGCAGATGCTAAAAGAAATTATTATTCTGGTCTAAAATCTAATGTAAATTATTTTGTCATTACCTGTACCACAGCTCCACTCTAATAATGTGGCTACTCAAAGGTTATTTATATAGCAGCAAACAAATTTTTCTTACATTGTCTTTGTAATGTAAATCAGCCTGCTGAAATCATCACATGATAGCCAACTAATCAAAACTTTTATTGATATTTGGCCATTAATACCAGGTATTCCCTAAATTCATGATCTTTGACTTTCTACTTCAGCCATTACCCCCAAAATTAAAGAAACAGTATTGAATAGTTTCTTATTTTGCGAAATTTCTCACTGCTATGAATTTTTAAAATGTTTAGTCCTCACAAAAGGCAGTTAAGTATCAAGATTCCCTCCACACAGTTCCAAGGGTTATCGTGGAATGTTAAACCTTACACATGAAAACAAACTAGTTTTTAAAAAATTTATATTTTTAACAGAAAAAAGGATGACAGAGTTCTCACTAGAGCCATAAAATATTTTGGAAACACTTTGCAAAATGAATTGGAATGACTCCTTTCCTATTCTCACACTTTAATTACTTGTTTCATGTCTGTCTCCTCTGCTAGACCACAAATTCTCTAAGTGCAAAGACAATGTCTTTTTCGCTGTTACCCAGATCTAATAATATGCCTTGCACACAACAGATGCATAATGACAGAAGGAAAAATAACTAGCATTTGCACAGTATAGTTACAACACTTTTCTATATCTTATTTCAGTTGCTTTTCATAACACTACTCACTCTTATCAGTCTGACGGAGACACAAAGGCTTAGCAAGATTCTTAGTAAAGTCTTCAAATATAAGTATTAGATCTCAAACTCAGAATAAGATGCATGAGATGACCGCAGCTACACTAATACCCCTTTCTTTCATCTAGAATATAGTTAAGAACTCAGTGGAAAAAAGCGGAAGACAGTTAGATCATAGAATTCAGAAATTAAAACAAACAGGTATTATAAAGTATCTTCCAATTATTGCTATTTTTTCCTATTTCAAGTGATAAATACTGAAATAAGATATTGTCTGGTACCAGAAATAAAAGATTTAATCTCATTTTCTATAAGTCAATGAACCAAAAAACAAAACCTTTTCCACATCATTAACTTATGAGTAAATTCTAGCTATAAAGTGTGCTTTTATTAATTTATTGTGCTTCCACTCCACACACATTTTGCAGTATCTAAGTTATTAGGTTGGTGCAAATGGAATCACAGTTTTTGCCATTAAAAGTATGTTTTGCCGTTACTTTTAATGGCAAAAGCCGTGATTCCATTTGCATCAACGTAATATAACAGCCAAATCCACACAAAAATAATTATCAAGTTGTACCCACAGAGTAAATGTTAAGCAGCTACTGTTAGTAAAGAAAAGGAATCTGCTTTTTGTTCATAAGGAAACATGCTACATTTATAAACTGAAAATTAACCGCCACAATGAGTATAACTGAAAGACAAAGCTTATAAACAGTAAAAACCATTTCAAGTAAAAGATAACAAAATTAACAAAACAGGTATTACTTTAAAAATACAATAATTGGCTGGGTGCAGTGGCTCATGCCTGTGACCCCAGCACTCTGGGAGGCTGAGGCAGGCAGATCACCTGAGGTCGGGAGTTCAAGACTAGCCTGACCAATGTGGAGAAACCCGTCTCTACTAAAAATACAAAATTAGCTGGGCGTGGTGGCGCACGCCTGTAAATCCCAGCCACTCAGAAAGCTGAGGCAGGAGAATCGCTTAAACCCAGGAGGGGGAGGTTGCGGTGAGCTGAGATTGCGCCACTGCACTCTAGCCTGGGGAACAAGAGCAAAACTCTGTCTCAAAAACAAACAAACAAACAAAAAACCCCAATAATTTATAACCAACAGTATTCAATTTTTGGTTTAGATTACCATAAATGTCTCTAATATAATTTGATGAAATTGCTCTTTTAGCAATGATTTGGGAAAACTAAAACATTATTAAATTTAGTGAATGCGGCAATAAGGCTGAATATATTTTCTTTAACACCTAATATGTATTTGGTAAAAATATGAACAATCATACCTCAACACTTGCTAAACCTTGTATCACATATAAAACTTATAAATAAACTATGGGTCATTACTGCCCACTACACTGATCAGCTAAGCCTGCATGTCACATGAAGGATCATCAAGGAAATACAGAATTGATTAAAGTTTTCACATAAAGTAGGGTATAATTATTTCTTTGACATTCAATTTTCCTTACAAGTCATTCTGTTCTTCACAGTTAACGGTTTTGCTGTTGGCAGACTGAAGGAAATTTGTCTCCCTGAATCTATTATAGGCATGTTAACGCTTCACACTCTGAAAGCTAAAATCTGTCACTTTTAAAAAACTTATTTTACTTGACAATTAAGTAGAAAACAACAAAAAGTCAAAATAATATATTGACTTGAAACAATAATAGAAAGTCATAGTTGAAGTACCCTTTCTTTCCAAACCATCCACGCTCTCAATTCCCTCCTCACCATTGTTTGCACGTTGGTACATGTCATTCCTAAAATGCTAACTATACTTAGGGAGTCATTTTTATACCAGTTCCTATACCTATGCATTTACCCATCTAACTGTAAACCCTTTTATTAATAAGAAAGGATTATGCTTTATTAAGCATAATAATAATGCTTAATTAAGATGTAACTGTTCTTTTTGGTAATTTACTGAGGTGAAATTCATATAACATAAAGGTAATCAGTTTAAACTGGCATTTAGTACATTCACAATGTTGTGCAACTACCACCCTCTGTCTAGTAACAAAACATTTCCATCGCTCCAAAGTAAAACCCCTTACTCACTAAGCAGTTTCTCCCTATTCTCCTTCCCCCATTAATATGCCTTCTCTCTCTACGGATTTATTTATTCTGGGTATTTCACATAAATGGAATCATACAACATCTGATGTTTTGTTCTGTATTCTTTCACTTAACATAATGTTTTGAGGTTCATCTACACCATAGTATATACCTCATTTCTTTTTATGGAGGAATAATATTTCATTGTACATATAAACCACAACTTGTTTATCCATTCAGCTTGGATGGACATTTGGGCTGTTTCCAACAACTTTCTTTTTGCCCATACAAATATATATATTACAGATATTTTCCCAGGTTAATATAAATAGATGGATATAATACTTTTTCTTTTTTGGAGAAGCATTTTAAATAAAATCCTTGATAATATATCATTTTGGCTCCTATTTTAAAATGCATTTCTAAATCTAAGATGATGCCATCATCACCCAGTTTTTAATGATTAATAATACTGGTTTTACTTGTTCTGTACATAATTTGAGGTATTAACTAAACTCAAGTTCAAATGTAGAGCTTAATTTAGTGATTTCCTAAATTTAGCTTCCATTTAATAGTCTCATGCTTCAAAAAATGATGTCAGCAAACTTCTACCTAATGATAAATCTTATCTTTATTTCTCCAATCAAAAAACTTCTACCCAAATTAGGAAGTATATACAAAGCACTGCTAAAATAACGACATTTTAATCATAGATTGTGTGATAGAAAAAACATGAAATAAATGGGGTCAATATTATATTTCTTTTGAATACTGAATTTTCCATGGTTTTCTGCAATAATAAAGGGCTAATAGTGGTAATCAGTGCTGCAGTATAACTAAGGAACAGCAATATCTCATTAAAAACTATTAAGATTGCTCTAAAATGGTTCAAAGCAGAAAACTTGCCTAGCTTAAAATCCCTGTAAATAATAACATATATGTATGTACTACTTCATAGTTTTCAGGTATTTTTACTTCTTAAATAAGGCACAATAAGCCAAATTACAAAGGAAAATAACGGTAAATCTGTCTTACTAGTTAAATTTTTCTGTAGGAAGAAACCCTTGAATTAATTGACTGATTTATGTAACAATACAGAGAAGTAAGACCATCAGGTATTACCACATCTATTCTATAGGTAAGACAACTGACGATAACAGTGATTGTGTTTTATGTTATACAACTAAAAGACAGCAGGTCATTCAGAACATTTTGTTAGTTAAGAACGGAAAAAAAATACACCTAAATCACTTCGTTAATGTAATAATATCTGAAAATTTAATAATAAGTAAGACTTGATATAAAATAGCCATTTTTGCAGCATAAATTAGCACCTACAGTCTATATTATTTTAAAAAAAAAGAAAATTTAGAAAAGTTTTCTAAAAATTTCTGAAACTTGTTCTTGATTAAGACAGACGCTCAAGCCTGTAATCCCAGCAATTTGGGAGGCTGAAGGCGGGTGGATCACCTGAGGTCAGGAGTTCAAGACCAGCCTGGCCAACATGGTGAAACCCCATCGCTACTAAAAATTAGCCGGGCTTGGTGGTGTGCACTTGTAATCCCAGCTACTTGGGAGGCTGAGGCAGGAGAATCACTTGCACCTGGGAGCTGGAGGTTGCAGTGAGCCAAGATTGCGCCACTGCACTTCAGCCCAGGTGACAGAGAGAGACTCCGTTTCAAAAACAAAAAAAATTTATCAGATGATAAATGATAAAATATATGTCTTAATAAACCCTAGAAGATAAGTACATATTTTAAGTCTATGTGATATGGTACATTGTATTAAAAATTTCTTCTAAATCATTAAAATCATTAAAAATAAGTTCTGTAAGACAATCTGTTTGTTCTATCATGTCAATATTCAAAGCACAATAAAGACTTGAAAGATCTCTGCTTCGCATTAAAAAAATTTAAATTATAAAACTTACATTTGGTAAAATGCTATGTCTGATTTAGCTAAAAACTGTTTCCTAACCATTTAAACAGACAATTATATTGGTGATATCTTAAAGACAGATTTAAGAAGACAGCAGGTCTCTTACCATCAATTATGATTATACAGAAAGATTCATTTTTAACTGGGTATGGATAATTCAGAAGATTTAGCTAGATTAATAACAAGTATAATTCATTAACATCAGTTTTCTAGTTGATACTTATCAATTGGTAGTTTAAGATTACATGGGAGAATATTTATGTTGAAAAAACACAACAAAAACAAAAGGAAGAAAAACAAAGGAAACAGATTTGGTGCTGCCTTAAAACTTTACACTCCATGAGGTTTTAAGAAATGTATCTGAGGCACATTGGCAGGGCAGTATGAAATGATCTGTACTGCCACTGGCCATATTGTACCTGGTCTGTGGATAATTAGAGTCCTTCAGTTTCCAAAGCTGTCAATCTGGCACCTTTCACGAGCAATATATTCACTTTAAATAAAACAAAACAGAACAAAATTTATAACTCAAAGAATGAAAGAATTTAAAAACTGCTACTGAAGCAACTTTATAGTTGTGCTATAAACCAAAAAAATAGACAAGAAAAGTGAAATAACAGTGATATTTTTAAATTTTAAAATTCTCTGCACTTTATATCACAACTTTATAAAGTTCAAACCAGATAGTTTAGCTACTTCTGTACGCAGGTAAACATATTTTAAATTTCTTCATTGTATCAGTGTTGAAAGCTTTATATTATTTAATCTCAGCATCCAAACAAACAGGTTTACAAAACTATGATTTACTATAGATTCCATACACACCCAATATTATGTCCTAAAATGTTTGGAGGCCCAACTAGAAAAAAAAAAAAAAAGAAAAGAAAAAAAAAAGCTATGTTCACAATTATTAAAAAAGAAATAAAACAAAATTCACATATATGCACCTTACCTGCAGCTGACCATTTAATGAACTCAAGTCTTCTGCTTTCTTCTCTAAAGACTGAACCCAGACTTTCCTTTTTTGTCGGCATCTTGAAGCGGCTGCTCTATTTCGCTCTAAAAACTTTCTCCTTTTTTCATCAGGATCTTCGTTAGCTGCTCTTCTCCGACGACCACTTGTACTTTGGGTCTGTGGAGTTGTGTGAGCTGGAGAAGCCTATTATAAACAGAGATGAAAGCTTGTTATATTTGTATCTAGTGAGTGAATTAACATAGGCAGTAAAGGTGTCAAAGGGGGACAGCAATTTTATTTTCTAAGTTTTGTTGAATATATCAGTATGTTGGGGCAATATGAAAATGTGGTTTAACTTTTTTCTTGAATATACTTATGTTAGGAGCTATACTATAACACAATTCTCACTAATGCAATGTCACAGCAAATGTATTCTTTATGTATAATATTTTCATTTACATACAAGTATGAAAAAATTTAAAATATGATACAAATGATACATAGAAATATTTTTCCAAGTGTATTTTAACAGATTTTATTGTATTATTCAATCCCTGGAAAACTACTGATTATAAATTTCTCAAAATGTTTAATAACTTCCTATTTAAATTCATGACAGAAAACCATGATCTCTATGCTATTTTTAAATTAAAATATCTCATATTAAATGTCAATTTTCTTAAAGAAAATGGATTTCTCTAAAGTTATGAAGTGAAAATATGTATATTCTTTGGTATATTCAGCTTTTCTTCAGTTTGTGAAATTTACGGTCAGTCTTTTTCTAAGGGTCAAGTTCTTGTATTTATTAATGCTCATTTTTCTGGTAGGGAGAATCTTACAGGAACCTTAATTTTCATTTTAATTATTCCCTCTGCTCCCCAGTGAATCAGCTTGGTTATCTCAGATTAGCCAGAGAAAAAAAGAAACCTTCAGTCACTAGTAATACTGTCTAGTGTTTAAGACTATAAAACAATAGGTACCTTCAAGCCTTTCATGAACCCCAAAACTGTGCCACAGAACAAATGAATATGGGTGTCAAAAAATGAACTCTTGGCCGGGCGTGGTAGCTCATGCCTGTAATTCCAGAACTTTGGGAGGTCAAGGAGGGCGGATCACTTGAGGTCAGGAGTTCAAGACCAGCCAGGACAACATGGTGAAAACCTGTCTCTACTAAAAATACAAAAAATTTAGCTGGGCGTGGTGGTGCATGCCTGTAATCCCAGCTACTCGGGAGGCTGAGGCACAAGAATCGCTTGAACTCGGGAGGCAGAGGTTGCAGTGAGCCAAGATAACACCACCGCATGCCAGCCTGGGCAATACAGCGAGACTCAGTATCAAAAAATACAAAGAAAAAGAAAGAAGAAAATGAGCTCTTGGAAATGGTGCAGAGAAAAGAACACTTTGTGGCTATAGGCACATAATCCAAAGGAGAAGCCTGAAAACAATCTTTTACCTATAATTTATTATATTTAAAAATGGTATGCACAAAGAAAATTTGTTTTCTCCTAATCTATGTAATACAAATCTTACATAAGGCTCAAGTTAAATTCTGCAGGTAAATTACCAAACTATTTTTCACTCTAAAAAATTCCAAAAAATAAAGTTATCATTTCTTTGTCCAAATAACTAGCATTACAAAGAGAGTTATTTCATTTATAAAGTATTTTACACCTGGGCAACATAGCAAAACCTTATCTCTACAAATAATCTTAAAAATTAGCCAAGTGTGGCGGCATGTGCTTGTGGTCCTAGTTACTCAGGAGGCTGAGGTGAAAGAGGACTGCTTGAGCCTGGGAAGTCGAGGCTGCAGTGAGCCATGACTGTGCCACTGCACTCCAGCATGGGCAACAGAGGAAGATCCCGTCTCAAAAAAGAAGTATTTTAATTGTAATAAAGATTAAGCATTTAAATTAGAGTGTTTCTTTTACCTATGTAATTGTAACTTAATGTTTTAGAAAAATATTTCTATGGTTGGCTTCAAGATTTGCAATCTTGAAATTTTTTCTTCATTCTCCTATTTTTCTTTTTTTTTTTTTTTTGAGATAGAGTCTCGCTCTGTGGCCAAGGCTGGAGTGCAATGACGTGATCCTGGCTCACTGCAACTTCTGTCTCCCGGGTTCAAGTGATTCTCCTGTCTCAGCCTCCCAAGTAGCTCAGATTACAGGCGCCCGCCATCACACCCAGCTGAACTTTTGTATTTTTAGTAGAGATGGTGTTTCACCAGGTTGGCCAGGCTGGTCTCGAACTCCTGACCTCAGGTGATCCACCTGCCTAGGGCTCCCAAAGTGCTGGGATTGTAGGCGTGAGCCACATCCTCCTATTTTTCTTATTGAGAATAGCAGGTTTTTTCTTTTACTCATCTGGCTGAATAAGAGAGAACAGTTTATTTTTGTTTTTAATTGATTTAAACTCATTACAGCAAAGACTAATCATAAGTACTAGAAGAATAGCAGAAGCTTAATTTCTGCTACTCAGAGTTACATTTGTATATCTTTATGCCTATCAAGGATTGGAGGCTTCTTAGAAGTATATACTGTTCCTTCTCTCCCCACGTCTATTGATTAATTCATTCCATTTCATTCAGAAAATACTTACAGGAACTATTCTAGAAACTAAGTATAGCAGTGAACAAACAGATAAAGTCCTGCCCTCATGGGGCTTCCATCCAATACAACAACATATAAATACACAAATAAAAATTAGATCCAGGAAAACTATAGTTAGTATAAGAAAGTAAGGACAATAAAAATAAATTATATTCATTTTTTTAAAAATAAACCTTTAAAAATGTAAAAAATCATACTTAACTTGCAGACCACACAAAAACACCCATGGGTTGCATATGGCCTGTGAAACATTGTTAAACCCTGAGGTATAACATTAACACACATACACAATCACTCAGCCCCTCATTTTCCCTTTTGGTCCCTAAGCTGTTTAGTGGATGACAACCACAACTACATTTCATTATGTTAAGTTTTTAAAAGACAAGATGCAGTTATGTAAATACCTATGCTTAGGTGGCAATCTAAAACTTGTTTATGTGTGTTTCTTTGATTGAAAACTTTTGCTTTTTAATGCCAATGCTAATATTCTTCAAATAAAGATAAAAGGTCTAAATAGAATTCTGTAACACTTAACAGGAGTACAATAATCCTTTACTAGAAAGAATTAGAAAGGCACTGCAGGCATATAACAATATCAATCATCTCACAGGCAGTCACAAACTAAAGGTAAGTGAAAGGGGTCTCCAGTATAAACAGCTGCCATCAAGCGTATTTGCTCCTTTGGTGATGTATCACAAGTTTTAATTCAGCAACCATTTGATTTATGTTAGTAATGTAATACCTACATATGTGTGTGTGTGTGTGAATATTTATCTACATATTTCTCTAAAAGACCTCTGATTACCTACAAGTGAGATAAGGTTACTTATACAAATAAATAACAAAGAGTAATGTTTTACAATGAGTGAGCAAATATTAAAAGCAGAAACAAGAATTATTTGTTCTGCTAGTATGGGAAACAGAAAAAAAATCTGCCTCTTTGGGACATGCACATTTTAATGGTTGTAGATGGCAACACAATATTAAAATATGATATGCATTGTAATCACAAACATATGGCATTTTAGGAAAAGGCAAAATCAATAACTTTTAAAGAAGAGATCCAAAAAGATTCTTTAGAAATCTTAGTTTTGCTACTTGAAAAAGAACATAAGATTTAGTTATATACATTTCTGAAGAACACAGCATCCCTTAACAAAGAAGTTATTGTCTATAAAATTTACAGAACTTAAACTATTAAATTTTCCTATAACCTCAATACCTTGGTTATACAGGAGAATAGGTCAAATCAAACCTGTTTATGCCACAGCAAGAAAAAAATATCTAGTGTTAATAGTTATGGTTTATGTCAAATTTGTAGTTTTGGACAATAACTAAGAAAACAAGATACATTTCATTCTTCTCACTATAAGGTTCTAATATTATTTTTCTAGTTATATAACTATTTTCCAAAGTCATAACTCTATAAACTTCCTCAATCAGGAAACAGAGAGTAAAGGAAATTTCTCAAAGCAGTATTTAGTTTCACTGTCCTAAAATCAACAGAAAAAGGTATTTTCTTCAAAAAGAATTGTGCCACGTCAGACCAACATATATGGACACCCACAGAAATATTTACAGGTGTCCTGAACAGAACAACTGCTCTATTATGTTTATTTTTGTATCAATTTTTGTACAGTGAGCTACTGTTTCTTAAGGCTTTTGATACCCCTTTGGAATAACAACATGACCAGAATAATATTTTTTAAATAAGTCATAAGTTATATTGTACTTGTCTGTTTAAACATGACAGAGTGCTGAATAATAAAAATAACACACATACCGGAGTCTCTGTAGTGGATGTGGCTGGCTGTTGTAATGACTGTGGTCGAGATTCCTCTGACTGAGTCCTAACCAATCCACTACCATGACCTTTGACAGTATCACCATTGGTAACTGGAGGATGTTGCTGGGTCAAAGCAGCTTTTAATCTCTGAAATGCAAACACCATTAAAAATGTTTTTTAAGTCCTTAAAGATCATCATGAATATCGATAAGACAAACAGTGAGATCTTAGGTAGTTTCCTTGAGTCTTTTTGCCTAGTACTATTAGAGGATTCTGTATTTTGCTGTTCCTAGTGAATTTGAGAAAATAATAATAAAGGCCTTAAAAATGTAACATCATATCATTGGCCAAGTAAGCACTGGCACCAAACCTGCAAACAGAGATCAAATGGGGCCAAACTGAGCCTCCTCCTAGAACGTACAGCTGAGTTTATCTCTCTTAGGTTTTTCCTGTCCCCAGTAAGCAGATCTAGTTCTCTTCTGATGTTGCAGTTTGCCAGTTAATTATTGGATTGTATTGGACTCACATTCAGAGCATGACAGATCTAGTATTAGAATGAGGCTTTAGATGTTTATGTCTACCACTTTCTCAAGATACAATTTCAAAGAAGCTTATTATGCTATCAATAAAAATTTGTCATATATGACTATTTTATCTCCCAACCAGTTAGTAAGCTCTTTAAGAGCAGAGATTATCTTACACTTTTGGGTATTCCTTTTAGCAACTGGTATAATTATTTTCTACATAGGTATAAAAGAAACACCTGTTAACTGATAGAAATTGATTTCTTTAGTGAAAATGGTCGTATGTGATCTTTAAGGTGATTTTGTTATGATCTGTAAACATGAAATAATTTGCAAAGATAATCATACCACAGTATCTTAGCAATGAAAGGGACTTCAGGGATCCCACAGACCTGAGACTGTTATTGCTGATATTGTTCTTAATAACTAAGATGTAGTTCTTGGGCCCCAAATATATATTATTACAGAAATTGGAGTCAGAGTTATATATACTACACTTTCCTACGATTCTTATAAAGGTGCATCTTTGAGGGGAGGGAGGCTAATAAGAGAGTGAGAGCGAGTGCGAGTTAGAGACAAAAGAGAGAGACAGAGATGTGAGAACCATGTTGCAGCCTACCCAGTGTTTCCCAAACTTCTCAGAAGTAAATAACTGTCTGGGGTGTTAAGTGTTAAGAACACATATTCTTGGCAATCTTTTCCTTTCTTCCTTCCCTGAGTATAGCAGAAAGGGGTGAGTGAGAGAAGAGCTTTTGAAAAAGACCCCCAAATAATATTAGTACAGGTATTTCCATTCACTTCAACTAAGAAAAATTCAGAAATTTTTATAACTATTTCAAGACTTGTAATTTCTTTCTTTTCATCTGGGCCTATCTTCTTACTATGTGATCCAGATCCCATAAAATATGAAGCATATATGAAAAGATCACCAGAATTTTAACTGAGGCAGTAATTATGCATGAACAAATGTTAGTGGACATTTTTTCTCTCTCTTGCGAATCACTGTATATTCTGGGTGTGATTTTTAAAATAAAGTCAATGTGTAAAAAGAAAAGTTTTCTTGAGATATAAGTTACACATAGCAAGTTAACTCTGTTTACTTTACAATCCAATTTTTTTTTTTTTTTGAGAGGGAGTCTCTTCCTGTCACCCAGGCTGGAAGGCAGTGGTATGATCTCAGCTAACTGCAACCTCCACCTCCACGGTTCAAGCAATTCTCCTGCCTCAGTCTTCTGAGGAGCTGGGATTACAGGCGCATGCTACCACGCCCAGCTGATTTTTGTATTTTTAGTAGAGATGGGTTTTCATGTTGGCCAGGCTGGTCTGAAACTCCTGACCTCAGGTGATCCACCCTCCTCGGCCTTCTAAAGTTCTGGGATTACAGGAGTGAGCCACCGCGCCCGACCTCTATTGAATTTTAACGAACAAATACACTCATGTAATCTACCCTACAATCAGAATACATAACAGTTTTACCATAATAAAATCCTCATGCTCTTTCCTGTCATACTCTCCTTCTACTCCCTGGCCCTGGAAACCACTGATCTATTTTCTGATCCCAAGAGTTTTGTCTCTTCCAGAAGATCATATAAATGGAAACATACATTGTATGGCCTTTTGAATCTGGCTTCTTTCCCTTAGCACAATGCAGCTGAGATTCACCTGTGTATTATCTGTGTTATCTATTATCTATATTATCTATATTATCTGTAGTTTTTTAATGAGTTTTTAATTGTATAGTATCCCCATTTTACACTTTAGGAAACCAGATATCATTTGCTCAAGGATGCAGAGCTGTTAAGCTACTTCAAATCCTGGATATAAACCTAGATCTCTTCAACTTCAAGTGCAAAATATTTCCATGGCACCATGCTGCATACTTTATCCTTGGTGCTACCAGAAAACACAGGGAAAGAACAAGAAAGAGAGTCTGAAGCTTTGTGGCTTAATGATTCAAAAGACAATCATAAGGATTGAGAGTGCCAAACCTGTTACTGCAACTGCTAAACCAGGATCAGGCGTGTTCTCTCCCTCTTTTCTGACAGACTACTTCTTCATGAATTGTAACAATTACCACTTACGTAATATCCTGATGCTTTCACTGATTAGAACATGCAATGTACTATGGTCTTATACAGCTGAGAATACACTTTAGGTTCAGCACCTAACTCTACCTCAAACTATCTGTGACTTTGAACAAAACATTGACCTTTGAGTCTCAATTTCTTTACCTATAAAACTTGGAATAATAACTTTCTTGCAGAGTTGAGCTGAAAAACAAAAGTAACATGTAAAACTATCTGACTCATAAAAGAATTTTTCAGATGTTTCCTTACTTCTTTAAGAATACTATTGAGGCCTCTATTTTCTTAGTACGGAGGTCCAAAGAATCAGGAGAGTTTCTATGTTTCTGAATTTTCAAAATATCCTTAAGGGTCATCTTAAGCATTACTTTGATCCCAGACATATTTTATATGTGAGATGTAAAAAGTAGAGGTTCTTCTTCAAAGACTTTCCTCCCCATCTAATTAGGAATAAATAGCAACTTCTCTTAGAAGCAAAATTTATTCAAAGACCTGTGCTAATATTCTTAAATATCTGCTAGCCGTAATAAAGAAATCAATGTACTTTATGTTCTTAGCTTCCACAATTTAGCCTAAATATTTGCCCTGGCATGCTTATACTGGTCCAAGCATTAGGTCATAGCCTGTTCCACTTCCTTATTTGAAGGTGTTTTTACCTTTCTCAGCATTCCACAAGTTACTTTCTCCTTCCTTTATTCTCCTCTGCCTTTGTTTCTTTAAAAAGTTCTAAGTTGCTAGCCAATCGGGACAAATACAGAATGTGAGGTCCCGTTCCAGTCAACAGAAACCAGACACAGCTGTAGAGTGGACACGTCAGGTTATAAATGACCCTGTCTCCTTTGTTTGGTGTACTCTTGTGGGAAAACTGCTGGCGAGTGTACCCTTTCTGCAGAAAGTAAAAAAACTGGCCTTGCTGAGGAAATTAAATTTATGTTCACGTGCTATTTCTTTACGGCACCGGGGAACAAGCAAGCATTCCTGACAGAGACATGCTCAAGACCATACCAAAAACTGAATTTTTCAGAATCAAGACAAGATTCCTAGTTCCTTTTATAAACAATCAGAAACAACTATATTAGTAGCTAAAACATAGGCAATTAGGACCCTAATATGTGATGGGATGATGTGAAAGTGGATGGATTAAAACTGAAATTAAATGAGGGACTAAAGTAGTAGCTGGCTAGAATCAGATAGGAATACTTAGGAAAATGATGAAGAAGTATTTAAAGTAGAAAGACCTGAGTTGGAAAAGTGTGGGTCAGAACAAAGGGAGACAGTCTTGGGAGGTCGTAAGTCTGCATATTTACATATTTTATAAATAGAATGTTAGACATCAAAATACAATGACTAGTATCCAGTCTATAGTGATAAATTGGGGCTTTCATTTCTAGTTTTAAAATGTGCACAAACATAACCAGAGGTAGAAATGTGAGGCTTAGTAAATTATGTGTTGGGAAAACATTTTTAAGTCCTTAGGTAGAAATCATCATAGAATTGAGGAGCATTTAAAGTTTTACAGTGAAGAGCTTAACTCTCAGAATTAATGAAATACAGTAACTGCACATAGGGGAGCCTGAAGTACATAAACATCACTCTCTTGAATAATCTTTAGTAGGGCAAGTTACTACCTTATAGAGCACTTAAAAGCAGCATCAGTATTCATTCATTATCCTTCCTTGACTGCCCTAGGGTATACAGTACTCATCCAGTGAGGAAGCTCTAATGTTTGCTCCATGCTGTTACATTGATTACAATGGGTCTGAGTTGAAAAGTATGCCAGTGGGTATACAACAGAAGAAAAAGATTTAAAGGGTTAATTAACACTGTTCTAAACTGTCCATTAATTTTTCTAAAACTACAACAAAAATGCACATACGCTAGAAAAATTAGAATTAGGTCAAAAAAGCAGTCACTAAATATTATTCATATAAATTTTACAATTAATGTAAGGATATCTACAATCCAGCCATACATATTTGTTAGGAGCATTTGAAGAAGGCCAAATACTTTGGTTTAAAGAAAAATAAATGAAAACACATATAAATGTAATGAACATCTATTTTACAATAGAATTTTGGAGCTAGCAGAGATAATGAAAGTCAAGTAGTCCAATCACTTGAGATATAGAAACTCCAAAAAACTGAAGTTACTTCCCAGAATCATAGTTAGCAGAGATAAAACCAGAAATTCTACTTCTTGACTCCCAGTTAACTGAACATATTTTAAACAAAAGCTTTGCCAAACTGGAGCTCTAGTCTAATGTTAAATTTTCTAAATCTATTAGTGATCAATTAAGTCAAGCATCTGATATTGGTCAGTCCATTACTAAGATCAAAATCTCTCTCAATGGACAAATTTAATATATGTAAATAAGGATTAAGTACTCTGAGAAATAAAGATTCAGTACTCACAAAAATTGAAGATTTAAGGTGGGGTGTGATGGCTTATGCCTGTAATCTCAGCACTTTGGGAAGCCAAGAGGACTGCTTGAGCCCAGGAGTTCCACACTAGCCTGGGCAATATGGTAAAACTCCATTTCTACAAAAAACTTAAAAATTAGCCAGGTGTGGTGGTACATGCCTGTAGTCCCAACTACTCAGGAGGCTGAGGCACAAGGTTTGCTTGAGCCCAGGAGTTTGATGCTGCAGTGAGCTCTAGCCTGGGCAACAGAGTAAGACCCTGACTCAAAACAAACAAACAAACAAACAAAAAACCCCCAAAAAACAAAAGGAGGACTTTACAAGGTCTATATTATCCAACATGTAGAAGAAAACTTAGGCATAATTTTAATTTAAAGGTAGACTTTGTTTGATAAACAAAAATGTCTTTATTATATTTCTATGAAACAGATCAATATTTTAATGTTTAATTTTCAGTGATGTAAAGTTCAACTACTATATTGAAAATTTTTTTTCTTACAGAGATATAGATTGTTTCAATTAATTAAAGGATGAATAATTTGCTGTGCTGACCAATCTGATACATTCGCTTTAAGAGGTGATCTCCTAGAAATAATGTGTCATTCAAGTTCTATGTTGCACCCTTGAAAATAAAGTTTATCACATCTGTCAGAACTTAGTAGGAACAAAGTACTCCATCATAGTTCAAAGAAAAAAGATAACGTTCTCTAGAAACAATTTATGAAAAAGTCAGATCCATATTTCATATGTGCCACAAAAGCTCATCAGAGTAATAACCCTCCTTCTCCTGGGTGTTATCCTACCATCTGCTGCTCTATTACTTATCTTTATTTTGCAACTAATTAACAGCATAATCTTCTAAATTCAGCAAGTTAATTATCATTATTGTGGTCTATGCAGCATCATCAGTCCTCATGAAATCTTGTCTGCCCACCCCCAGAGAACGTATGAAAATCAAGTAGGTTGAGAGAGGGTCTGTTTCCTTGGAGTGGGCTCATTAGGTGTTTGCTGATTAGCTCGGCATGCAGAGGCAGGTCAGAAGAATTCTGCTGAACATGAGGTTCCATGCAGGGCCCAACCAAGTTAATGTAGGTTTCTGAACATTTGCCAAGATGCCCTCTGTCAGCTCTCAGTAGAAAACCCCTGCAGAAAACCTACTGGCTACCCACTGTGTGCAAAGATATTTATCAGTTTGTCACACGTCTTAAAAAAAAAAAAAAAAGATTCTGGAGGATACTATTTAAATACTTTCCTAAATCTTAAAATCCCCAGATGACTAACATTTTCTTATTCAGAACAGTTGCTTTTTGATTACAAATATTACAAAAGAAAACTGTTTTATTCGAAGAGTAATACAATTTACGTGTTTAGTGACAAACAAAACCCCTAAACCAAAATTTGGTGACAACTAGTCTAATTCTGTAGAAAATTATATCCTGGGAATTTTTCTGTTGTATTAAAAAGTACTAGATAGTCTTTCATTTTTCGGGCCCTATCGACATTTCTTTAACACATTCTTACTTTTCCAAAGGCTTAAAGTTCTTAACAATTAAAAAACACAAGCTTACTGTAAATTTTTTTTTTTTTGGTTAGCAGAAAAGATCTTATTTCAGTATTCACAGCACACACAAACACAATGCATACATAATATCTTCCTGGAAAGGCACTGAACATCTGAAAATCAGGGAATTACAAAAGCATCCTTGGCTATGTTAGCATACAAAGTAAATTTCTCTTTAGCTGTAGTGTGCTACTCATTCTTCCGTGTTCCAATCCCATTATTCTCTTATTTTTAACCACAGGTCATTTTAGCAGAATCACTACTGCTACAATATACAGCATGTTATTAACAGATTGTGATCAAAGGTCCATGCAGAACCCCAAAAGGATGATGTTTAAAATACTTTCAAAGACCTGAAAACAACAAAGTACAATCCAACAAAAGCAGTAAAAGAAGAAATTACAAGTTTTAAGGTGGTGGTGGGTTAGGGGGTCGGTGTGCAAACAGGTGTAGGGTCAGAAAAATCATTTAAGGTGTAACATGAATCTAGGGAATGTGAGCTGGGAACCACTTATTTGGAGAACGTGGACTTGGAGTTCTATATTTAAGGCATTAAAGAATCAAGTTCTGTGACCATTTATTTGGTCATTAAGAAAGCTCTGTGCACTGGGATATGAACCCATCTTCAATGTTCTTCAGTTGGGATGACAGTATTGTTTATTTGGTGAGTCTTCTTAAGCCCAGTGAAGCTTAAAAAAGTAAACGAATACCACTGACATTTTAATTTCAAACTTTAATTTCAAATAAACTATAACTATTTGGTACTTTACGTTCTAAAAGTAATTTGCCAAGTGGAGTAATGTATTTCCCTTGGACTTTAAGTGAAAATGTTTAATGAAGAGATTGACCTTGGGCTTGTGATTTTAGTTGTAAGTGCTGAGATAATCTTAAGTAAGCTTCTAAATAATGAATATTTAAGAAAACTATGTATCAAAAACTATGTATCAAAACACTGTAAATTTACTTAAATTTAAGAATTATTAAAGTACTTGAGAAAGTCAGACAATTGAGAATTATTGAGTACATAGCTTTACATGTATATAGCTTAGTGTGTTTAAGACTGTATTTTAAGCTCTTTAAAAGCAATTATGACATAACTGTACATGTAAATTGCCTTGAGAACTTAGGAAAGAACTAGGTTTCTAAACTTGTAATCTTAATAAATCTTATATTATTTTTTAAAAGTAGTACCTGAATAATCATTAGGTGTACCAGTCACCATCAAGGGCATTAAAATCTCCCCCTCCCAAAAAAATATATAAAATCAAAACCCAAAACAAAGTATCTCATTGATAAAATATAATCCTAATTGCTACACATGCTGGAGAAAAAAAAAAAAAAAACCGTAACGGTCTTCTTAGGAGAACATTCTTTTTTGACTCTCCTGATGGTCACTGAACACATTTGCAAGAAAAAATCTCAAAATTTAAGATCATGTCTATTGAATTTCTTAAAACCCAAGAAATGTTTGCCATGTAACAACTGATAGAAATAGTTGTTAAATGATGTTGTTAATATAAAGAATATTGAAGTGTGAAATAATTTCTATGCAACAAAAAAAAAACTCAAGTAACCAGAATTCCCTTATCCAGTACACTCACATTTTAAGTTACCAGTTCATGTTACTATACCAGCATAACAATATCTACTGTTTCACAAATGAGCTGAAATAAATAGCTATGATTTATTAGAAAATGGAAATAAAGGAAAATCAAATATACCAAAGATGGTAAGTTCCCAAACCACAATGTAATTAAAATATAAACCAATATGAAAAAGATAAATAGAAAAGCCTTGAAATACTTGGAAATTATACAGTGCACTTCTAAATAACTCACAGGTCAAAGAAGAAATCACAGGGGAAATTGAAGAAGTAATGACAATAAAAGTATAGCATATCAAAATTTGTACACAGAGGAAATTTTATAGCTTTAAATGTCTATATTAGAAAAAAAGATTTAAATTGATAATCTAAGCTTCTACTTTAAGAAACCCAAAAAAGATAAGCAAATTAAGTTTAATTAAGCAGGAGAAAACAAATATTAAAGACAAAAGTAATAGTCAATGGGAGTATAAACATGCCATTAAGAAAAATAAAGGCAAGCTACAGACTAACCGAAAACAGACAGTAGAAATATATGTATCTCTCGCTCTAACAAAAAAACCTTATGTCCAGTATAAATAAAAAATTCCAGGCGAGTAGAGAGGCTCACGCCTGTAATCCCAGCACTTTGGGAAGCTGAGGCAGGTGGATCACCTTAGGTCAGGAGTTTGAGACCAGCTTGGCCAACATGGTGAAACCCATCTCTAAAAATACAAAAATTCGCTGGGTATGGTGGTGGGTGGACTGTAACACCAGGTACTAGGAGGCTGAGGCGGGAGAATCACTTACATATGGGACAGGGAGGCTACAGTGAGCCAAGATCTACTGCACTCCAGCCTGAGTGACAGAGAGAGACTCTGTCCAAACAAAAAAAAAAGGAATTCCAGCCAGGTGCAGTGGCTCACGCCTGTAATCCCAACACTTTGGGAAGCTGGGGTAGGCAGATTACTTAAGGTCAGGAGTTCGAGATCAGCCTGGCCAACATGGTGAAACATCATCTCTACTAAAAATACAAAAATTAGCTGCGTGTGGTGGCGGGAGCCTGTGATTCCAGCTACTCGGGAGGCTGAGGCAGGAAAATTATGTGAACCCTGGAGGCACTGCACTCCAGCCTGGGAGACAGAGTGAGACTCTGTCTCAAAAATAAATAAATAAATAAATAAAAATAACAATGCAATAATAAAAGCAATTGGCCGGGCACGGTGGCTCTCGTGCCTGTAATCCCAGTACTTTGGGAGGCCGAGGAGGGTGGATTGCCTGAGCTCAGGAGTTCAAGACCAGCCTGGGCAACACAGCAATCTTTACAAAAAAATACAAGTAGTCCCAGCTACTTGAGGGGCTAAGGCAGGAGGATGGCTTGAGGCCGAGAGATCCAGGCTGCAGTATGCCAAGATCATGCCACAACACTCCAGCCTGAGTAACAGAGCCAAACTCCGTCTCAATCAATCAATCAATAAAAGAAAAGCAACACAATTTTTTAAACGGACAAAAGACCCATAACTAATGTCTGGCCAAAAAGGAAACGGAAATTAAAACTATGAGACACTGCTAAACAGCTCTAGAATGTCTATGATTAAAAAGACAGGGAAAACTAAATGTTGGCAAGAATGTGGGAACAACTGGAATTCCCATACACTGCTGGTAGGAATGTAAACCTTTGGGTAAAAGTTTAGCAATTTCTTATAAAGTTAAATGTATACCTACCCTCTGACTCAGCAATTCTACTTTTAGCTGTTTAATCAATACAATGAAAATATATGGCCACGAAAAGAGTTATATAAGAATGTGTATAGTAGCTTTACTCACAATAGCTAAACACTAGAAACCAATAAAGTGTCCATGAACAGGACAATGGACAAAGAAATTGTGGTATATTCACACAATGGAATACCACTGAGCAATAAAAGAAGCAAACTATGATCACTCAACAACATGGATAAATCTGAGACATGCTGAGCTGGACATAAGAGTATAAAGTGACTACTTATATGAAATTCTATAATTAATCTATGGTTACAAACATCAGAATAGACGGAGTGGACTGATGGGAAAGAGAAACTTTTATTCTTCTTAATTTAAATTCCTGATGACCTAAAAGAAACAGTTATTCAGGTTAAGTATAAAGTTCAAGAGTTTCTAAAAATATGGCCTACTCTTGTAGGCAAAGGTATTTCTTAAAATTGGATTTGCTCGTTTTGAATTAATTTATAGAAAAAAGTCCAATTAATATGTAAAAATATTTTTAGATACAGTACAATAACAAGATCTCCTTTTAACATCTATATCTGCTTTACTCAGTTCCCACTGCAGGGTAAATTAAATTGAATTTTTCATCAATACAGTATACTAAAATGGGAAGTGCAAAAAATGCCCCTGGTGAAGCTCTTCTGCTATCAAGTGAAGAAGATTCATCTTAGGATTTCCAAAGCTCTGACCTGAACATACTACGATGTGAAAAATTTCCTCCTTGGGTTTTTAGGGTCTTCTCTGACAATCAATAACCATCTAATTTTTATACTCTTGAATGAACCAACTGTTGTTCATTCAGATAATATGTAAGTTTTATTGCTAAAACAGGGTATCCTGTGCAAATTTCTGACTGATTATCTGCACTAATGGAGAATAGCAGTAAAAATTTTTCAGGCCGGGTGCGGTGGGTGGCTCACGCCTGTAATCCCAACACTTTGGGAGGCTGAGGCGGCGGGATCATGAGGTCAGGATTTAGAGACCAGTCTGACCAACATGGTGAAACCCCGTCTCTACTAAAAATACAAAAATCAGCCAGGCATGATGGTGCACACCTGTAATCCCAGCTACTCAAGAGGCTGAGGCAGCAGAAATGCTTGAACCTGGGAGGTGGAGGTTGCAGTGAGCTGAGATTGCACCACTGTACTCCAGACTGGGCGACAGAGTGACTCTATCTCAAAAAAGAAACAAAAAACAAAAAACAAAAAAACAAAAATAACTTCAGCTTTGCAATATGTTTTAGCATGTAAAAATTTGTATTTAGTATAGGGCCTAGCAAATAACTGAAGCAAACAGAAGGTGTCTAATAACTACTAATCTACTGATTACCTAAGGATACATTAATTGCTGTTATTAGCCCTATTATGATATAGAACATTAACATTTACCCAATTGATGTTATTAATTAACTGACATTATTGTATTATAACACAGCAAGGAGAATTATGCTGATTTATTTTATTTTATTTTTGAGACAGAATTTCACTCTGTCACCTAGGCTGGAGTGCAATAGTGCGATCCTGGCCCACTGCAACTTTAGCTTCCGGTGTTCAAGCAAATTCTTGTGCCTCAGTCATCCGAGTAGCTGAGATTACAGGGTGTGTGCCACACGCTCGGCTAATTTTTGTATTTTTAGTAGAGACAGGGTTTCACCATGTTGGCCAGGCTGGTCTTGAACTCCTTACCTCAGATGATCTGCCCACCTCAGCCTCCCAAAGTGCTTGGGATTACAGGTGTGAGCCACTGCACCCAGGCCTGATTTTAAAAAATAGAAGCGTTAAATCTTCTACTAAGAAAATTAGAAAGTTTATAGGATTTAGGGTTAAGAAGTACCCCAGAAACCAAAGCTTAATCCTTTTATTTTACAGATGAGGAAATGCAATGTCAGGAAAGTTAAAGTTGCTTAATTAAAGGTAGTGAATAGTGGAATTAGGATTAAAATTAAAATACACATCTAAACATTAATTTAATAGCATCTAAACAGCACAACAGAAGAAAATGGTTTTCTTTATATGTATCATGTTTGCTCACTTGTACACTATTTCAGAATTCTTTTTAATACTGTTAAAACCACTCATCATTATTAGCAGCACTGCCTTCAGATGATCACATCTAGTTTCAGATGTAATACTCCTATTTTCCACTAGGAGGAGAAAAAGCCACAGGCAAAAGCTAGACAAACCACAAGTGACGAGAAACAGAGCTTCTAATCTACCCACTTATTTTTTAAAGTATCACTACTCACTATGCTAAAGGAAGATTTCTTTTTTCAAATTTTGTGGTTCGTCTATAGTATAAAACAGTCCGTAACTTAATAAAAATGTGATCTAAATTGTACATCTGAAGCAGGCTTTAGTGAAAACATGAATTCAAAACAGCTTCAAGCAATGTATAAAATCTGGCTTACCATTTTTGCTTCCGACTGTACTGGTTGGGGAGAGGAAGGACCCGGGATTCCTGGAACACTAGGCACCATGGTGACTGGTCGAACAAGCTGAGCATAAGATAAGGAAAAATAATTGCAATATATTCAAAATGAGATTTGTACTTTACTGCTGTTACAATAATTTGAGACTTTAAGAATCAGAACATTGTAAATTTATCACTAGTTGATTTTATCTCTATACCAAATCCTTATTTGGTCTTATATCCTGACTTATCCTTCAAAAGTTGTCAATTTCTGAGACATGCGCTTTCCTAATCTTCAGTTTTTACAATTTCTTTCTTAATGGTCCCCGTTAGAAATTCATAATATTCAAAGTGATTAATGCAAAAATTCTCAAAGATATGTCAAATTTCCATTTTGAATCTGAAAGGAAGAATGTCAAAACTTGTGACACTTAGGCATAAAAAATAATTTCAACAAAGAACTTAGATTTTCTAAAAAATGAATTTTCTTATACATACCACGTAATAACAAATAACACACTGTAATAATTTCTCAAATAATATGTAGCAGGTTTTACCATTTTGGTTTCCTTTTTTTTTTTTTTTTTAAACCTAACACTGAGTGAACACAGTTACTGTATAAATAAAGCTTATCTTTTCTTTCATTTCAGGTTGCTTTCATCACTAAGTACACGTAACAGGATAATCAGAATCTCAAATACAAGGCAAGAATGTTTCCCTCCTCAAAAAATATCCTCAGTAAAGAGGAAGCAGATACCTTATATCTGAGTCCTCACAAAGTCTCTCAAATAATGCATTCTGAACAACAAAGTTCTTTTTTAAAGGCACATTATCTTGAAATTACCTCAATCAATGCAATTTTGGATAGTTCAAAAGATCACCTGTAAGAATTAGTTAATTAAAAAAGATATAATGTAGTCCCAGCTACTCGGGAGGCTGAGGCAGGAGAATGGCGTGAACCCGGGAGGCGGAGTTTGCAGTGAGCCGAGATCGGGCCACTGCACTCCAGCCTGGGCGACAGAGTGAGACTCCGCCTCAAAAAAAAAAAAAAAAAAAGATATAAATATCAAACATTAATCCTAGTAATATTCTTAGGGGTAATCTCACCAAGAGTGTTGGAATGTTTACTATAAGCTTTTAAAAATAATTTTTGCCGGGCGCAGTGGCTCAAGCCTGTAATCCCAGCACTTTGGGAGGCCGAGACGGGTGGATCACGAGGTCAGGAGCTCGAGACCATCCTGGTGAACACGGTGAAACCCTGTCTCTACTAAAAATACAAAAAACTAGCCGGGCGAGGTGGCGGGCGCCTGTAGTCCCAGCTACTCGGGAGGCTGAGGCAGGAGAAGGGCGTAAAACCTGGGAGGCAGAGCTTGCAGTGAGCTGAGATCCGGGCCACTGCACCCCAGCCTGGGCGACAGAGCGAGACTCCGTCTCAAAAAAAAAAAAAAAAAAAAAAAAAAAAAATTCTTTTTATTGTTTTTCAGACAGGGTCTTACTTTGTTGCCGTGCCTGGAATGCAGCAGTGCAATCTCGGCTAACTACAGTCTCAACCTCCAGGCTCAAGTGATCCTCCCACCTCAGCCTTCTACAGTTGCTTCCACCACAACTGGCTAATTTGTGTTTATTTTTTGTAGAGATGGGGTTTCGCCATGGGATTTTCATTTTTAGATGAAAATGAAAATAATGTGTTCTGGAAACTGTGCTAGATGTCTCAAAATGAAGTTCTCAGGATGAAAACTTGAATGTCAAAGACATAAATGAAGAGTTTGAATAAAACTGTTTTATGAAATATAATTAAGAAAAAAGTAATTTTCTAACACACATTCCAAACAATGTGTTTTGAAATGTTCATTAAACTATTACTTTTTTTTTTTTTTTGCCTTAGGGTCTTGCCCTGTCATCCAGGCAGGATCCATAGCTCACTGCAGTCTCAAACGCCTGGGGTCACGCAATCCTCCTACCTCGGCGGCCCAATATGCTAGGATTACAACAGGCATGAGTCGCTATGCCTGGCCAAACTATTACATATTATAAGTAGACAGTTAACTATTTTGTCTATGTCTTTCAAAATTTATATATTTAACACACCCCACAAAAACTTTTTTGGGGGATCTTTTCACAGGGAAAGTGAAAGATTATTTTGCTAGAACATTTAGATTTTAACATGATTGGGCTATCAAAGATTCTGCAAACCCTACTTGACCACAAAAATTCAGAGTGTGTCTTTATAAACAATTTCCATACTAATAGAAATACCACAGTTATCTGACAAGTATTCTAGAATAAATATCTTTCTAAAATTTGAAATCTGTGTTAATATTTGAATGCTACAAGCCCAGTCAAATGGAAATGGGTTGAAGAAGATCTCAGTATAAAAAAAAAATAAGATTTTGGGTGGAAGAAAATATAGCTATACTTTGAATGGTATATGCTATTACAATGATAACAAATAAATACTATCAACTGCCAATCAATATTATGTTAAATTCAATTTCATAAGCCAGTCAAGCAGTCAACTTTATTTTCTGACTACAAAGATCAGTTTTGCAATAGAGATTTAAATAGTCTAACTTTCTTACTGGGACTGCAGCTGGAACATGCACATTAGAACTTGTAATTGATGCAGGAATAGCAACAGGCATGGTTTGTCCATTAGGAAGATGTAACAGAAGAGGAAATGGGCCTGGTACAGGGCTAAGAGAAACAAAAGAAGAGAAATTTAAAAAAAGAGATTCATACCAACTGTCTCTTAAAAATACAACAGTATTTTTACTCCTATAATCATATCATTTAAAAATACAATTTCTAACCACAGCAAAGCAAATGGCAAAATTTATTTTTAATTGCATCTTAAATGCATAACCTGTGCAGCAGTATTAAAAAGAAGAGAAAAGTTAAAGAAAAGTTAAGGATTTACTTGGGACAATCTCTAATTTGTAAAATGAGAAAAATTCTCATCAGATAGTTCTTGGGAGCTACCAGTAAGAACTGAAAGAAATGGAATCTGGTGATGGAGTAATTTTATATTTTGAGTGAAATAGCATGAAAACAAGACTATCTTAAATTCACGTTCTATATTTATTTTTAGTTGTATTTATCTTCCACTCTATTAGTTAACACTTATATTAAAGAAGACTACGCAAGTACTTTTTCCAAAATTCGAAGCATGCACACACATACAAAACTAAGATCTTGGTTTGAATAATCAAATGTCTTAGGAAAAATCATAACAAAACAAACTTAGTTCATGTACATGTTCAATGATTGGCCTGAATCACTTACACAATTGGCCTGTTAGAGGATGGTGCCTGGGTGATTACGGTACTTGAGGTTGGTGAAGGTACTGCCTGCTGAATAATTACACTTGAGTCAGAACTTGTAAGCAGCACATTGGGAACCTGTAATGATGCTGGACGAACAATAGCTGACGTGGGCTGTGCAGTTTGTGCCAATGGTACTTCCTATTTAACAATGAGATCAAGAAAGGGTAGCATTTAAAAATACAAATCAATTCACATACCTTAGTGAACAGAATGTAACACACTTCTAAAAGCATCTACAGAATAACAACTGCTCAAAGCAAATTAATATTTAAATTAATTAAAAACATTTTAGAAGAGCTGTAAAGATTCAAATGCAATGTTCAATTAATATTTTACTTTTAAAAAGACGGTTTTTTTTTTTTTTTTCAGTACAACTTGTTTTCCTGTCAATCCAGAAATAAGTTAGACTAGGCAACTTGGCTATGATACCAAGAGAATTTTAATAAAAAATAAAAATATAATCCATTCTCAGAGAATCACAGAACTTAAAATCCAGAAGGGATTGTTTAGTTTCCCCTCCCTCATTATACTGTATAAAGAGGAAACAAGTCCAGTGAGGCTGTGTTATGGCTGATACAAATTAAGTAACAGAAATAAGAATTTTTAGAGCAATACAAATAATTATTAATTTCAGTTAGTTACCTCATCTATATCAATAATTTCTCAATATCAAAAGGCCATGTAATACTGATATCTTGAATATAAAATAAATAATTACTGGAGTGAACTCTTTCAAGTTAGGAAAACAGAATTTGTCAGCCAAGACCTTGAAGATGGCATTTCCTCTGGCTTTACAGATTAGAGAACAAAAAGTTTTAAAAGATTTTATCCAGAATTCCTTAAATAAGCCAGTGTATACATTGGGTCTACTGTGTTTTATGAATTGGCCTGTATGGTGCCACTTATCACCAAAATCTTATTAAGCTACATAGGAAGGATAAACTAGTACTATTATAACTTCATTTATTCAATAAGTTGAGAACTGAAGCTCTCAAAGACTAGTGGGAAGACACAATAAAAAGTACAACAAACAACAAAATTTCAGATTGTAGTAAATCTTAAGTGTTACAGAATAATACGTGCAACCTAACAAAGGGTGAAAGATTAGCTGAGGGTAAGGAAGAGTCAGTTAATTTAGATAGCATAGTAAGAATAGGTGAGCTTCTATGCAAAAACAGCATTTGAATTGATGATGAAAAGGTAAGGAGGAGAGCATTTCATTATAGGGACAAGGAAGCAATACCACATGTCATGTCCTGAGGTAGGAAAAAGCTTCAAATATTTGATGAACACAAGAGAGAGGTATGAGGTGAGGATAGATGCACAGACAGGCCCAGATAAAAGAGGACTTACGCCAAGGAGTGTGAAGTATTTTAAATACAATGGTAGACCACTGAAAGATTTTAAGCAGGTGACATGTTTAATGTATTAAAAGTCATCTTATAGAAAATGGATTGGAGGTAGAAGCAGGAAGATCAGTTAGAAGGTAACTGTTAATAATCCAAATGAAAGATGATGATGGTTTGGGCTTAAGTGGTGTCACTGAACACAGACATAGAGGATGAGATTCAGGTCTGATAAAATACGCTGTTAGTTTCAGTGTAAAAGAAAAGAATAAATAAAGGATGACCTCTAAATTCTCAGCTAGAACAACTAAACGGGTGGAGAAAATTTACTGAGATGGGGAAAACTGGGGGAAGAATCAAAGACTCTGATTTTGACCTATTAAGTTTAAGATTTCTATTAGACATAGAAAAGGTGATGTCAAGATGGAGTTGGATATAAATATGGCAATCTGGTGAGACATCTATGCCCATAAAAATTTGGGAGTCATCAGTATGTAGATGTTTATTAAAGTTATGTGGCTGGATGAGATCACCTAGGAAGAAAATCAAGAAAGAAGAAGAGCTCCAGATTTTTTTTTTTTTAAATCAATTTCATATGGTATACCTTGCTCAAGGAGGGCCTAATGATTGGGGAATGCAGAAAGAAGGAATACTCCTAAAAGATGCTGGAGCAGCCATGAACAACGAAAAACTGTTAAGTGTGAAAAGAATGAAATGCTCTTTAGGAAAAAAGATTTATATCAGAGATTTAAAAAGCATTTCTAATAACTGCGATAATGTGAAAACAACCTTTATGTCCAAAAAGAACAGGATAACATAATACATATCATATAATAAAACAAAGTACAACCATTTTGGGGAAATCTCTAATGACATGGGAAAATATTCATCAATACTGAGCGTCTAAAGCACAATATAAAATAAAGCTAGGATCTTTGTATCCATCTATCCTTCTATTTATTCACTTATATATTTGTACCTATAAATGCATATATTTAGGAAAAACGTTTCAAGATAGTAATCTTATTCAATTATGTGCTAATAGGTGATTTTGGTTTTCTTTTCATTTTTCTCTATTCCTAGAGAAGAAGAATGAGAATGTACTTTTAAAATCAGAAAAAGAAATTGCAAAAAAAAAAAAAAAAAAAAAAGCATTTATTCTTAGCCAAAAAGTTATTTTTTCTGTATTTCCTTATTTCTAGCTCCTCCGCCACGACAGAAGTCCATTAGTAAGTATGGTTTTAGAATAACAATCTAAAAAAGAATATTGCCTCTTCGCTGTGTCCTGCACGGTACTACTCCCAAATAAATATGTGCTTATTCTATGTGCTTGTGAACAAAAGAGTGATCAAGAAGTTCCCATAATAATGTTACTCAAAACACAACTGTAGCCCAGGTGGTCCCAGATTATCTTGGTATTCAAGCTAGTATCATCATCCTCCTAATTGCACTTCCAAAGATCCACTGCTGAGATTGAGTAACTAGTCCCTTAATCCTGTAAAAGTCTAAAAGACCATTGTTCAAATAATTTTTTGAATAGATTCTTAATTAAGCTGTTACTGTATAAAAGTAGCTAAATATAAAATAGCAAAACCCAGAAAAATTAAGTTAAATTTATACATTCATGTATCTTTTAAAAATAAGTTTTATCTAACATGACTGTTCTCCCCTATAATTTTTCTGTGTACAATAAAACTGCAGTCTTCTTACCCTGAAATATCTGAGTATTGACAGGCTTTCACATATAAAACTATTGCAAGCTGACACAGAATTTAATACATTAACATTTTATGGAGATTAAATAGTAAACTTTATTTGGGTACTGTTCTTCCCCCTTAGTTTGTATTTCTAAAAATTTCTAACCTTCTCATCACTGGTAGTAGACTCTGGGTGAGGTAAAGGACTATCCTGGTGAGTTGTTTCTACAACAGAAGGTTCCTCAATTTTGCTTCTTATGATAGGTGTTGCAAGAGGGGATAAATCTAGAGGCATCTGTAATTCAAGTAAGAAGGAACAGGTTACAAGTTCAAAAACAGTATGTCTAAATTGAAAAAGCAGGAAGTATAAACTATGATTACTTTTCTGTCAGAAGTACTCTTTAAATTTCATCGTTACAACATACTTTTTTAATGTCGTCTTCTGAAGCTTTCTTGAATTCATTCTCAAATGGACTTGCCAACTCATTAAACAAACCCACTTCTTCACAGTTTTTCAAGAATCTGGTTGGTGTTGGGGTCTGATCTGAAATAAATGTCAAGAAGTAAAATCATGCATATTTAAATATGTTACGACTCTAAAATATAGCTACTAAGTTAACAAATTAGCAGGACTGGTTCAGTCAGTTGTTAATTCTCTCTTTGGAAAGACCTCTTCCTTTAAAGCAAACAAAATTTGGTTAAATTTTTGCTGTTCTTCATATTTCCTCCAATTTTAAGAACTATGAAAGTAGGAAAGAAGTCCTTTTTGCTCCTTAGTCCACTGCTTCTCTTTGAGTAGAATGGCATAAACATCCTCTACTCAAGAGATAAACTATTATCTAACACAGTATAAAGAATTTTACAAAATTTACATTATTAAAAACTACAATTATTTAAATAAACGAAATTTGGGGAAAACTAGGATAAGAGCATATGTATCTGATTTAACTTGGTTCTTCCACTAGTTGTTCATAGTCTATATGAAAGCAAACTAAGATAAAAGAGAATCTTTAGTAGGCAGATAAAAATATTGTAAGAAAGGAAAAAAAAGTTAAAACAGCCCTAAAACAACAAACCCTCTTTTTGCCACTATCTACTGAAACTAATTTTCTAATTAAATGCATTTTACAAGCTAGGTACAAGGGGTATGTGTGAGTCACATGCCTCCAGAATGTTCTAGCTTAATTCCTAGGGAGTAAAGAAAGAGTTCACTCTATTTTCTTACAACATGAAACATTTCAACTTTACTCGAATATGTACTCCTACTATGTACATTAACATATGTACTCACTGTTCATGTATAGGCTACAAAAAATGCCAGATAAGATTTACACTGAATGAAAAGAAACTTATAAATTCTGCCTATTTAGTGTTATTATTTTCAAGGGTGTCTATTCATATTGATTAGAGTTGGTAGCACATTCAAATTCTATTCACATTTAATATATTTTAGAGCACCAATTTTACAGGCTATAGCAGGGATCTAGCCTAAGTGAAATAAAAGTACTCTTCTGAGGAAGACTCTTAGTTTAAGAGAAAATACTCATAATTTCTTTTGTAAGATTAAAATTCACATATTTGTTAACCATTATATCCCCACAGAGGGCATTACTTACTATTTTATCTTTGCCCCCCACATGTATACCTAGAGTACTAGTATTTTTACTATGTACAAATATATTTAACACTAAAATGACCCACTTGTAATACATAACTAGACAAAATGCAGGCCTGTCTCAGGCACTGTTAGTAATATCAGAATTACTAGAAGGACTCTATTATATCATAATTTTACTAGTTTCTAGCCTATCCTTTAATTCCCACCTCCCAAAAGATCTCAAAAATCACACTATAGTAAGTAAAGTACATGTATTAGCTTAAGTCCATCATGACTAAATTAGTAGGTCAAATCTAAATTTGACTCCTGTTCATACCCAAAGGGTCTGTCTATCTAAGTTCATTAGAAGCCTCTGAAATTACATTAAAGGGAGGGAAAAAATCTTAAAAAAATAAAATACATAAGCATAAGTCACTTTTATCAATGATCACTGGAACTATCAGACTTGAGAAGTCAACATAGGCACAATCATTGAACATGCACATTGCATATGGCTACCGATCACCAAAACTATACCACACATATCATGCATTTTATTTACATGGTAATGTTAACGTATTCATCTCAACATATGTTAGTGAAAACAAAAAAGGTCAAGTACTGTGTTTGAATGTGCTCTACTTTTCTACTCCATTAAATGTGCTCAGACAGGAAAGTAATTTCTAGAAACCAATTTCAAAACATATTTGAGCTAAAAAGTTACACAGAGAGAGAGATTGTGCTAAGGCAGAAAGTTTCAGAGAAACAAAGAGCTTCATGCCTAGGACAGTGAAGTTTCCAGGTTTGTTACTATTTTGCTTGTTTGGTTCGTTTGGTTCTAGATCTTAGTATTTAATGTAAAATACTCCAAAAAAAAAAAAAAAAAAAAAAAAAGAGCATATCTCACTCTCCTCTGGTTTTTACTTATGGAACTTAGGGTATGTTGGAAGTTCCCCTACATTTTTCCTACATATATTGTTTTTGATAAATTAACTTCCTGTTACCTTTAATGTCTTCATTACAAAAATTTCAATACTGAAAGTAGAGGGAAAACCACCAAATATTTGTTTTATTATCTATCCAAAACATTGCATAGAACAATTTGGGCTCTATAATGATTAATAATTTAAAAGTATTATAGTATTTGGGTATAATTCCAGACTTACATGATATATAACAAGCTTTACAAGAGAAAAGAAAAATCTAGAGTTAATTCGAATATTTATATGTAAATCTGTGATAACATAAAAGATCTGAAATTTATAGTTTTCTTTTATCACAATACTTATAAAATATACCAAAAAATTAGCAAAATTATACATGACATGTATGCATATATACATAGATGTGTGTGTGTATGTATTTAAATACTAAAAAAGAGCAGCTAATACAGCATGGAATGACAATCAACCAATGTATGAACTGGGTTTCTCTTTTCACATACAGTGAAAAATAATCATCTGCTTAGGTGATACTGTACGTTTCATAGTATCAACACACAAAAACTGCATTGACTGAATTTACAGCCTCTTTACTGAGAATATTTTACTAATACAAATGTTTAGTCTGAAAAGAAATATAAACAACTCTAATGAACAAGTCTGCTCACTGTTCTTTCTCCAACAGGAGAAGCTTGGTCATTTTCTATCTTCACACAGCCTTGTAAGTCAGTTGTACAAGATAGCTAAAAGAAATGCTGACTAAATACCATGTTAGTTCAATTATTAGTTAAATGTAAAATTTGTAGATGGTATGAATGTTCTCAGAATTCTAATGAACTTTCACAAAATCGACATTGGAATCTAAATTTGAAAACCACACGAAAAAGTGAAATGAATGGTCAGAAGGAAACATGAAAATGTAATGGGTAAAATACATGTTGCCAACACTTACTATAATGAAGTCATTGGAATATCACCAGACTATATTATTTACAGAGAATACACAAAAATTGTGCACATTCCAGGTGAAATATGTATATAAGCTATTAATAAAAGCATATACTAACCAGCCACAATGACACTGTCATTACGTGCTGGACCAAATTTCAGTGTCATCTCATGTTTATGTTTATGGACAGCCAAATGATCCTCGTTGGTAAAACGCTGTGGCAAAAAGTTTTAAAATATAGTTAAGATTTTCAATTTGATCAAATAAGTAAAATGATTAGGAAATTCATTTCCACAACATGTAAAACCACCATTAACAGTGAAATAGCAGTTTTTAAACTATAAAAGAATCCGTTGTTAGTAGATAAGCATACTAGATTGCAAACAATCACAGAGAAACCCATTACACAAGAATAAGCAATACTGACACACTGCTAGGTCACATAACTCATTTGAGAGCATTTAAAAATAAAATCGGAGGCAAAGAAATTTTACATAAATTTCATTTGGATACTAAAAATAGACCACCATTGATCTGTCCTATCATAGTAGAAACTATACTCCATGGTACAATGACTTTTCAAGCAAGTACTGTAGTATTAATATTTACCTAGACTTAAGGTTACTTACCACTTTTTAAAAGAGAATTTTCTTATAAAAGTATTACGTCTGGACAAAATTAAGAAATAAATCTGATTTTCATGTTACCACATAAAAAAGAATGCCTTTGTTTTAATCCAGCAAAGAAATAGCAACCGGTACAATAACAAAGCAGCTCATTCTAAAATAAGAATTTTTAAAGTAGCCAAAATAATTTTTTCATGAGAGTTCTTACATAAAAATGGAGCAAAAGTATTTTTAAAACATTTTATTTTTAAAGTTATCCATCATATTTTTTCCTACCTCTAACTTGGATAAGTTTTGCATACCAAAGGTAACATTTATGATTACAATACAATAAATACATTGTTTATCTCTGATGTCTGAACATCAACCTTTTTGAAGATGCTCATTAAGCAACATTTATAACTGAAAATAGGGAGTTTTTTGTTGTTTCAAAGCAGTAATTTTAAAATGCTAAGTTAACAGATCTCAATTCATTCTTTATAACCTTACAAGTGAGGATGTTAAAATATATATACTTGAACTTGGTTTGCCCAAACCATCAAAATGAATTCCATTTCTTGTGGTCTCCTTCCTCTACCCAATTCACTACATCCTTTCATGCAACTAATAATAGTAGCTTTAGGGTTACCTTAAACACAATGTAAAATAATGAAACATTTTTAACATTTTAACATCTTTGGTCCAGCCCACTATCCCTCTGCCTGTAGAGGTGAAAACCATCTCATATGTGCCCCAGTTATGTGTTGCACAATGCCTTGGTTATAGCACCTATCATATTTTCATATGTCTGTCCTTTTAAGTAGGCTGAGCTCCTACTGTGGTCCCCCAAACTGAACATACAGTAAGTACTCAATAAATGCTAACTGAAAGAATGAATTCATTACAATAAAAAGGTGAATCTTAAAGATCAGTCTGAGGGGGTTAAAAAAGACCCTAAACCACTGTTCATTAAGGTGAATTCAACTTCAGTTTAATCTGGCTACATTTTATCGCTTAGTCTTTGGATTACTTCACACACCAACAGAAAACTATTATTTTATAACCTCTCTTCAGAACCTGCTTGTATTACCACTGAAGGAGAGTGTTCAGATGCAACAACACTTCCATTACTTGACTTACTCATTCACTCTTCAGACATTTACTGGGCACCAACTATAGGCACTAGGACCACAATCGAACTTTTCCCCACCCAGGTACTATCTTCCTATTACTTAATCATTATAAGAATCTCTCCCAATTTTGGAGAAATAAGAAACAGTGGTACTTTTGACAGACTGCTGAATAACACAGTTCTCAGAGAATGAACATATCTGCAGAGTGTATTGACATTAATATTTTACACTTTTTCTTTGTATTGCTGTTTTATATGTATGTGTCTTACATCCTACATTAAAAGCATCTGAAAGTAAGATTTACTTTATATTCCAAAGAACCTCATAATGTGGCTTTTCCACTAAAGGCAATCATTAAACATTTGTGAATGAATGCATTTTGGTGCAGGTCCCAGATTTTAAAACTGCAAAGTCAACAAATTAATAGATAAGAAGTTGGAATGTTGTTGCCAAGGAATTTTATTCTACCAATTTTCTTTGCTTGGATTAGTTTGACCACAAATATTCAAATCAAAGAACTACATGTAGAATAAATAACATTGTGTTCGTACAAAACATATGAAATGGCACGAAGTCCAATCCTAAGTGAAAGGAAGTGGCCAGAAGGAACCTAACAAATATTTAGGATCATATGAATATTAAAAGGGAGAATGCAACCAATATGTATTTATAAACTCTCATATAAGATCCACAGATCAAATTTGTCTAAATGCAATTTACAAAGGGATTACTGATCCTATAACAGTAATAATTATATACAGTGACAGCAACACCGCAAAGGTATCTGTCAAAATACAAAAACACTGCAAAGGACAAAATACACTGGCACTTGATACGGATGAATTTGACCTTGGTTATCTGAGAAAATTTATTATTTTTAACAAGAAACTTAAAAAGACAGTGTGAAAAAGCAATCTTGTGAAAAGGCACTCACCAGAAGTTTAATATGAAAGAAATGCATTCTTTATTTATAAAGTAGCTACAAGCTAAGATAAAATTTTTTTTTTACAGAATCTATATGAATTGCCTTCCCAGTCAAATTAAAGTTTATTCTAAAAATAAGCTTTGTAAAAATATATATATTACTAACAACACCAACATACTGAATTCATAAATTGTATTCCCCCAGGCATTTCAAAGCACAACCCCCATGCAAAACGCTGTAGATATACACAAAAACACAAGTATTTTGTTAAACAAGACTAAGACCTTGAGTATATAGCTCAATAAACAATGTAAAAAGTGAAAAAAATTTTTTATTTCTTTGATAGGTCCCTAGCAGATAGCAATCTCTCTTAAAAGGTTAAAAAGAAAGGGTAACCTGTCAGATGGGAAGAAGGTAAATCAGTTGCTTCTACAATAATTTAAGTTTTGATATCTGGGAAATCTGTTACTAAGGCTTGACCACTCTCACCAGAATTAACTTCCTAAAAAATCAGTCATTCTATAGTTAATACATACACTCATATCCATGATATATTATTATTCCTTTTAAACATATTAGATAGACACAAATAAGTTTTCAAGCCATTGGGCCAATAGCTCGTTTCACTACTTTTTTCACTAGTTTAAGGACTATTCAACAACAGCAGGAAGTTACACTGATATATTCACTGTCTCTCTCATGCACACACACACACACACACTCACCCATACATCTCCATTGACGCTTTAGACTAAATATAAAATGAATCTTTATCTCCTTTATAAAACAGCTTATAATGTGTAAACATTCTACCAAATAAACACTTTTCAATGACAGGGACACCAAAAGCAAAGATACTACCAATTATATGGAAGACTAACAAAGACAAATGAATCTTTCACTAAATTATCTCACTGTCTCTTTTACTAAATTCCATGGAGCATCACTTTAAAATAAGTGAAATTAACAGGCATGTGGAATACCTAAGAGTAACTTAGGCATACAAGAAGATTTAATAGCAAGAGTCTACAGTTGAAAACTCTTTGTAATCATTTCTAGAGGTCTCTCTCTGATGTTGTATTATCACCAAAATAGATTTTAATGTGTAAAAATCTATTTGAAACCTTAAATTTAACTAGGACCATTGTGTTAAAGCTGAAACTCAAATTCAGAATAATGTCATTGCTTACTGGTGACAAAAAATAACAAGAAACTTAAAAAGACAGTGTGAAAAGGCAATCTTGTGAAAGGTAGTCACTATCAAAATGATGCTTCTAAAACCAATTCTTATTAAGTAGTTTCTAGGAAATACTATTTCAATCTAAAGAGAGACCACACCATTTCTGTTCTCAGCAAGATTTAATGAATGGATGAGTAGGCAGGTTATATTTTGATCAGTAATACTTACAAAGAGATTATTTTAAGTATCTTAGGGTACAAACACAGCCCCCCCAAAATAATACTCAGGATCAAATGGCTAATGTTTAAAAGAATCACTATTAGCAAGAATTCAATTATTAGTGAGAATAAAAAATTGATTTAGCTTTTAAAAAACAATTTGGCAAAATATATGAAGAAACTTAGAAATGTGTGTATACATTTAAATCCAGTAACACTAGTTCCAAAATGTATTTTAAGAAACTAAGGCTGGGCGCGGTGGCTCAAGCCTGTAATCCCAGCACTTTGGGAGGCCGAGGCGGGCGATCACGAGGTCAGGAGATCGAGACCATCCTGGCTAACACGGTGAAACCCCGTCTCTACTAAAAAAAAATACAAAAAACTAGCCGGGCGAGGTGGTGGGCGGCTGTAGTCCCAGCTACTCGGGAGGCTGAGGCAGGAGAATGGCGTGAACCAGGGAGGCGGAGCTTGCAGTGAGCTGAGATCTGGCCACTGCACTCCAGCCTGGGCGACAGAGCCAGACTCCGTCTCAAAAAAAAAAAAAGAAACTAAGTGGAGACATATACAAAGGGTTATGTAGAAGGATATTCATCACAATGTTGCTTGTAATACCAAAATGAAAAGTTCATAATAGTGGAATCAGTAAATCATGGGACCTGCTCTAGCAACAGTGACTTAAAGCCATGCTTTCAATTAACAGACAAAATGCTCATGGTATGTGTAATGTCATCCAAATACTAACAGAATACAAAACTGCAGTATGGTCCCAATTTTGTTTTAAAAATATAACTAGATCCCATCCTCTCCTAGCTACTTAAGGACCCCACTCCTGCAATGGTCCCATTTTCTGCATTGCCAAATATGCTGTGATATTCCCACCCTAAAATGCAAAACAAAGAAGATCCACCATCTTCAGTCCTACATTGAAGCTATATATCTCACTTTCCCTTTAGCTACACCTCCAAGAAAGAGCTGTCCTATAATGTCTACATTTCTGGTTCTTCCCATTCTTTCTTCAACCTACTCCAATTACACTGTTGTTACTGCCCCTTCACTGAAAGCTACTCTTATCATAGTCTCTAAATTCAATAGTAAATACTGAATTCTCATCTTATCCTACTTAAGATATGACTACATTGTTTCTCTTACTTTGAAATATTTTTTCTAACTTTCAGGATTCCATTTTCCTCACTGGTTGCTGCTTCTTAATCTTCTGTGCTACATTCTCCTCCTTTTCCTGATTAAACACTGGAGGTGCCCTAAAGCTTAGCTCTCACCCTTCTATCTATACTATTTTGATATAGAAGTAAAACTAAGCAAATACGGGAATTATGGATAAGATAAAATGAATTACAAACCTTGACACTGGAAAAAATAGTAATCATCAGACATTAGGAGATGGGAAAGTGGAGGTAGTATGAAATGTTAACTCCTTTAATAATAGGAAACCTAAAAAAAAATTACCTAACTTCTTACTATTTTTCACATAGTTAATGTTAGAGAGGTCTTTTAACAACAATTTCTTATGATACACATACACACACAAATTCTAATGTTCAGCAGTTTTTCTTCTGTTTAAGTTAACTGTAATGCTTTTATTTAAAATGGCATGTGTATTAGTAAGAAGTCAATCACAAAAACCATTCTAACTATTTTAAGCAGAAGAGAATCAGGAAAGGCCTTTTTTGGGTCTCCAAGAATGATACCTAGAACATGTCAAAACTAGTCTTTGTCCAAAGGCTGGCCCTAGAAACACACTGCATTAGCTGTAATTCAGGGATTACAGAATCAAGCTGTCTGTTCACTCCAAGCCAGCAAAATGGATGATTTGAGTAATACCATCTCTCACTCCATTTAATTTGGTACCAAATCCAAAAAGTAAAGTGGGTCAGGCGCAGTGGCTCACGCCTGTAATTCCAGCATATTGGGAGGCCAAGGTGGGCAGGTGGCTTGAACCCAGGAGTTTGAGAACAGCCTGGACAACACTGGGAGATCCTGTATCAAAAAAAAAAAAAAAAAAAAAAAAACCAAGCAAAAAATTAGTCAGGTGTGGTGGTGAGCACCTGTGGTCCTGGCTACTCTGGAGGCTGAGGTGGGAGGATCACCTGAGCCCGAGAGGTTGAGGCTTCAGTGTGTTATGATCATGCTACTGCACTCCAGCCCAGGTAACAGAGTGAGACCCTGTCTCGAGTGGGAAAAAAAAAATAATTAAAGTAAATCTCATTTACCAGAAAGAGTAAATTTCGTTGGTGAAACCTAAAATCATATGCAGAATTCTAGGTGCAAAGAGAATTGTAGTTTTTAGCTCTCTTAACTTTACAGAAAAAAATATATATCAAATATATCTCCAAAATAAATGTCAAATTAGTCTATTTCTCTCTGTGTCCACTGTTACCACCTAATCCAAACCACCATCATCTCTCACCTGGACTGCTGTCAGCCTCTTGTCTCCCTATGACCACTCAGCAGTGGCTTTTCACTGCTCAGTGAATAAAACCCAAACACCTTATCATAGGATATGTCTTTTTTTCTATCTCCTCTGACCTCATCTCTTGATCTTCTCTCTGTTCATCATTATATGCTCCAGCCACAGTAGTTGTGTTTTTGTTCTTAAACACACCATACACATTCCCTCCCTAGGGCCTTTACATTTGCTGCTCCTTTAGTCTAGAAACATACAAAGTGTGTGCTCCTGCATTTTCTTCGGGTCTTTGTTCAAATGTCACCTTAGCAGAGGCACATTCCCTGGTTAACCAATCTAAAATAGCATTAACCCTGATTAACTCCTATGTATACCTGGCTATACATCATTAAATATCATGTAAATCAAAATTACAGTGAGATACCACAACACCCTCACCAGAATGACTAAAACTTAAGAGACTAACCAAAACAATCTTGAAAAAGGAAGACTAAATTAGAGAATTTACCTTAACTGACTGGAACACTAACCGTAAAGCTAGAGTAATCAAAATGGTGTGGTACTGGCATAAAAGTTGACAGAATGATGAATGGAACAGAATATAAATCCCAGAAACAGACCCATACTTACACAATCATTTGATTTTCATTAAAGGAGTCAGTTTAATGAGGAAAGAAAAATCTTTTCAGGAAATTATGCTGGGATATCTAAACTCATATTTTTAAAAAGTTAGCTTCAAGTGGCTGGGCACGGTGGCTCACGCCTGTAATCCTAGCACTTTGGGAGGCCGAGGCAGGGGCATCACCTGAGATCAGGAGTTTAAGACCAGCCTGACCAACATGAAGAAACTCCATCTCTACTAAAAATACAAAATTAGCCAGGCGTGGTGGCACATGCCTGTAAACCAAGCTACTTGGGAGGCTGAGGCAGAAGAATTGCTTGAACCCAGGAGGTGGAGGTTGTGGTGAGCTGAGATCGTGCCATTGCACTCTAGCCTGGGTAACAAGAGCGAAATTCCATCTCAAAAAAAAAAAAAAAAAAAAAATTAGCTTCAACCCCTATCTCACACCATACACAAAAATTAATTCAAGATTAAAGAGAAATCTAAATGAAACAGAAAGCTTTTAGAGGAAAACAAAGGAGAATACCTTCATAACCTAAAGGCAAGCAAAAATTTATCAGACAAGTCACAGAAAGCAACAACCGTAAGAGGAAAAATATTAACACATTAGGATTCATTAAAATTAGAAACATCTGTTCATCAAAATATATTATTATGAAAATTAAGATGCAAACCACAGAAAAAGCAATCTCTGACACAGGACTTACCAGTCTTATATATCCAGAATATATATAAAGACTTACCAGTCTTTATATATCCAGGATATATAAAGAACTCCCACAACTCAATAATAAAAAGACAACCCAATTTTTTAAAATGAGTAAAAGATTTACAAAGATACTTCACAAAATGAAAGGGATACAAATGGTCAACAAACACATGAAAAAAGCAGCCTGGCAATTTCCTAAAAAGTCAAACATATACCTATCAGATAATCCCATCATTATACTCCCATGTATTCTTCCAAGAGAAATGAAAGCATGTGTCCATAAAAAGACTTGTACACAAGTATTCACATCAACTTTATTAATAACTGAAAAAACCAGTATCTATCAGTAGATGAACAGATAAATTTTGAGATAATGAAATATTATATCTCAATGAAAAGGAATTAACTACTGGTAACATAACATAGAGAAATATTAAATTATGTGGAGTGAAAAAATGTACTGTATGATTCCATTTATATAAAATTCTGGAAAATGCAAACAAATCTACAGTACCAGAAGGTAGACCAGTAATTGATAAAGGTAGGTGGGATAAGAGGAATTATAAATAGGCATGAGGAAACTTTTGGGGTGATGTATATGTTCACTATCCTGATTGTGCTGATGGTTTTATGAGTATGTATGTGTTAAAATTTATCAAATGGTACATTTTTAAGTATATACAGTTTATTGTAGGTCATTATATTTCAATTTAAAATATCAACTAAGAAAACAAATGAGAAGAAATAATGCTTACTTACAATTTATGGTCTGTATATTTAAGTACTTTGCAACTTCGCTACACATTACATTTATTCTTTAATTCTTCCTTAGCGTCTATAGTTATTTTAAGGTAAGTATAATAGGAATAGATTAATAATTTAGTGGCTTGTTAAAAAAATATTACTTTCTGAAACTGCTGCCATATGCCCAATATTAAAGATGTTAGGCTTAACAACATTAATGCATTAGTGATACTCTAAGAAGTAAATACCAGTTAATTTCATAAAAGTTTAGTAAGTAAAATAATTCTCATATAATATAGATCTGATTTCTAATTAGGCAGTTTATCAATAATTTTCAACCAATAACAGTCAAATTATACTTTCATATCTTGGACTTTTGGGTAGGGTTTCCACCTTTCCATTACAAGATATAATGTCCCCCCCCCCCCTCCATATTAGATTATACTTTCTAAAACTCAGTTGCACTATTGAAGAAAAAGAAGAATTTCTTCCCAAAAGTTTTCCGGGTTTTTTTCATCCTAACTCCAAAATTTTACAGAATACTGCAAGAAAATGCTTTTAGTGATAACGTATCATCCATGTTTTAGTAAGTGGAAATATACAAAATAATTTAGAGTAATTTATATATTACCTGGCCACATCCAGGCGCAGTGCATAGAAAGGGTTTGTCATCACTCATATTCCACAGGTCCTTGTATTGCCTATAATCAATCAGAAAACACTTTAGAGTACATATTTTAAAATAAAGAATAATTTAAAATACAAATCTCAAGATTTTTCATTAAGCGTATTTTCTATTTTAATGCAAAATAAAACACTTTTCTGACATTTTAATTCTATTTCACTTTCTTATTATGAGAGTAGACAAAATACATGTAACATGTAGATTTTGCACTATAGGAAAAAGGGTAGGAACACTGCTCTGCCAGGCTAACTCTTTTCTGCTCAGCAATGTAAAAGTACTTACGGTGAAACGAACAAATTTCATTTATTCAACAAAATTAAATGAGCAAATACTATGCATTCTTCCAAGGATCATACTGTACTGTTATGAAAATAATGTGGCAAAATTTCTATATCCAGTCCTAAATTCTAGTGGATATTTTTATCTATTGGCTAAACATTTCTACCTAAATATGCCACCAAAACATCAATATGTCTAAAACCAAACTCTTAAATCCCTTCTTAAATTTACACCTTTTCCTATATTGGAAACACTAGAGAAGACTCACAGAAATTCAAAAATAAAAGAGAAATGGATTCTAGCCTCAGGGAATCTCTCCTCCCAGTAAAGGAGATAAGGTAGTAATTAATATAACAAAATATGTATCTCTAACTCTGATCTCTTTCTAAATCCTAGATTTCCAACCTTTTGTTAGTGGTATACTGAGTCCAAGTTCAAAAGTCTTGTCAATATTTTATGCTGTTTTCTTGTAATATATCAAAAATTTTGTCAAAGATTTGATATATATCATTTTTAGGAAACCCACGCTGGTTCGCAATAGTTGCTGCTTCATGTTTAAAGCATGTACGCAATGATCACTGAGAATAGAAATGGTTTCCAGGAAGTCACCATTATTAATCTCATACACAAAATTTGTGAAATGTGCGAACAAAATTTTTATTGCTTTATCCAAAATGTTTATTGCTATAATTGTCAAATAGCCTACGGACAACTTGATATCACACTGGTGGGTGCAAGGATGACACTTGGGGAAACACTGTCTAGACTTCTGGCTTCTAGTCTAACACAAAAAGAACTTGAAAGTCATCACTCCTATCCTCATAAAGAGAAATAAGCTAAACCGACAGAAAATCATCAACTCTTCTTACATCCATCAGAGGAATGAGGTCAAAGGGCAAATTGCTGCCCTGAAAAGTTGAGACTGAGGCAGATACTGAGAATCACAGTTTACTAGTAGCAAATGCCTGCTGCTGGTGCCAGTACCAGGCAGAGCCAAAAAGCAGAGACAAGCCATTTTCTTGTACCCTGTAAAATTTTTGACCTACACAATCTGTGAGCATTATAAGCTATTTTACAACTAAATTTGGAACATCTCCTCATATCTGTGATATATCTAAATAACATATTATCCTTCTAATGCTTCTTAAATGTTCACAAACTAAGGAGTACTGGTATATAAATTTTTAAGTAACAGCAAAGTATTCTAACAAGATTGGTTGTAATTGACCACTAGTAAAACTTACTAAATAAGTGAGCACAGTATGGCCCTGAATTTCTCAAACAGGATACTCTACACTCTTAAAAATTTAGGTTCCCAAAGAACATTTTTGTTTATGTACTATCAATACTGACCACATCAGAAATTAAAACCGAGAAATTCTAAAAATATTAATTTATGAATCTATTTAAAAATAACAATGAACTCACTGTATGTTAACATATTTTAAAAAACCATATATTTTCAAAACAAAAAATTCAGTGAGAAAGGCATTCTTTCCCATTTTTTGCAAATCTTTAACATCTGGTTCAACACAGTAATACAGCTGAATTCTCTTATGTGCTTCTGATATTCAACCTGTTGTGATATCATCATGTATCCTCTAGAAAATGGCATCAAATCCTTGTGAGATGAGAATTTTAAAAAGGCAAATATTTTAGTATTATTATAAAAATGTTTTTAACTTCACAGACCCCTCTCACATTATGAGAATTCCTGGTACAGGCATACCTCATTTTATTGTGCTTAGCTTTACTGCACTGTGCAGATGCTAGTCTTAAAAATACACTTAAATCTCAGGGAGAAAGCAGATGCTGCAGATTTTTTCAGATATTCCTTATCAGATTAAGAAAGCTTCCTCCAATTTCTAGTTTCCTAAGAGTTTTAATGATGAGTCGACATTGAGTTTTATCCAATGCTTTTTCTGCATCTATTCAGATACTATTTTTTTCTCTTATTGTTTTAATGTGGTATATCACACTGAATGTTTAATTGACAAACCAACCAGAATTTCTTAAATAAATCCTCCCTTTTGCTAGTATTTTAAGATGTTTACATCTATGTCGTGAAAAATAACTTTGCCAGGTGTCTAGGTTGCAGTGGCTTTATAAGAAGAGTTGGGTCGTGTTAATTCTTTTCTACTCTCTAGAAAAATCTGCGTAAGATAGGTACTAATTCTTCCTTAAATGTTGGAATAATTCACCAGTGAAAGCTATCTGAGCCTGAAGCTTTCTCTTCTGGGTGGTTTTAAATAATGAATTCAGTATCTTTAAATAGATATAAACCAAAATTATTTTATCAGTTTTGTTCGTCAGCCAGGTGCAGTGGCTCATGCCTGTAATCCCAGCACTCCGACAGGCTGAGGCAGGTGGATCACTTAAGGTCAGAAGTTTGAGACAAGCCTAGCCAACATGGCAAAACCCTGTCTCTACCAAAAATTCAAAAAGTAGCTCGGTGTGGTGGCACGCACCTGTAGTCCCAGCTACTTGGGAGAGGCTGAGGCATGAGAATCACTTGAACCTGGGGAGGTGGACGTTGCAGTGAGCTGAGGCTGCACCACTGCACTCCAGCTTGGGCAACAGAGTGAGATTCTCTGTCTTAAACAAAAACAAACAAACAAACAAAAATTCCCGGTAGCTTTTGTGTATGTGTGGAAACTGAAAAATTTAACAAAATGCAAAAGACAATGAATAAACAAGGCAGTCATGAAGAATCGTAACTAAGCCAGAGGACTTTTATTATCAGACATCATGACCCATTATAAAATTACAATAATTAAGACACTGTGGTATCAGTCCAATGATAAACATATAAAGAAATAGAAAAGAAAGGAGTACAGAAATAGAACCACACATAAGGTTACCTGATTTGTACAAATGCTCAACTGCAGTTAAGTGGGAAAAGGATAGTCTTTTCAATAATTGGTTCTAGAAATTTTATATAGCAAGAGTACTTGACTCAACCAATAATAATTATGTAATATTCCCCTGACAACAGCAGTTTATCAGTGCTTCAGATCAATGTTTCCCAAAGCGTGGTAGCTATTACAGAAAAAAGATATTTAGCCAAATAAATTTGGGAAATGTTGAATGTGTAGGCTTCATTTTACAGGACTTTTCAGAGCCTTAATGTTATGTCAATTAAGGATTCAAAACTTTAAAAAATGCCCCATGAATTCTATCTCACATTATACCAAAAATTAAGTCACAGCAGATCATAGGCCTAAAAGTGAAAGGCAAAGCATAAGTTTCTAGAAGAAAAATAGGAAAGAATCTTTGGAGTAGGCAAAGGTTAAACAGGATACAAAAGGTCCACAAAAGAAAAGATTGATCAAACAGATGTTACTGTACATAGTGCATTTCATTCTATATAAATTATACCTCAATAAAAGGCAAAAAAGAAGCGAATAGTGTATCTAACCTAATACCAGGAAAAAGACAAAAATTATACAGGTAACTACATTCAGATACAGTGTGTTCCAGGAAACCTTACAGAAGCTTTGAGAAGGACACATACTATAAAAAACAATTAAAAATAAAAGAATATGTACAGTCATCCCTCTGTATCCATGAGTTTTACATCCATGGATTCAATCAATCTTGGACCAAAAATATGTGGGAAAAAACTGCATCTGTACTAAACACGTACAGACTTTTTTTCTTGTCGTTATTACTTAAACAATATAGTATAACAACTATTCACATAGCATATGCATTGTATTAGGTATAAAGTAACCTAGAGATGATTTCAAGTATACGGGAGGAGGTGCATAGGTGATATGCAAATACTACACCATTTTATATAAGAAACTGGAGCATCCTCAGATTTTGGTATCTTCAGGAGGTCCTGGATTCAATCACCCACAGATATTGAGGAACAACTGTATACCTAAAAAAATGATTGTCACAGGACTCTAAGTAGAGGTGGAGTAAGAGATTGAAAGAAAGCCTGGCACACAGCAAACCAGTAAGGACTTGACAGACAAGTCACGCAACTCAACAACTAAGAAAATGCCCTTATCTGAAAACTGGTAAAAAAAAAAAAAAAAAAAAAAAAGAAAAAAGATCACTGTGTTTAATCTGCCTTTTGTGCATAAAATGTATTTCCAGTAACCAAAGAGTTGATGAAGGAAAAGTCCTTTATAGAATTTCAACAAGTGCAGAAGAATAAAACAATTAGAAAATTGCCACTTTAGCTGGGTGCAGTGGCTCATGACTATAATCCCAGCACTTTGGTAGGCTGAGGTGGGAGGCTGAGGTGGGAGGATGGCTTGAGCCCAGGAGTTCAAGACTAGCTTGGGAAAGACGGCGTGACCCCATCTCTGCAAATAATTTAAAACAGTCACTCATGGTAGCATCATGGCGGTGCATGTCTGTAGTCCCAGCTACTCTGGAGGCTGAGGCAGGAGGATCTCTTGAGCCCAGGAGGTCCAGGCTGCAGTAACCTGTGATTGTGCCACTGCAGTCCAGCCTGGGTGACAGAACAAGACCCCGTCTCTTTTTTTTTTTTTAAAAAAAGAGACCATCCTGGCTAATACTTTCAAAACCCCGTCTCTACTAACAATACAAAAAAATTAGCCGGGCATGGTGGCAGGCACCTGCAGTCCCAGCTACTAGGGAGGCTGAGGCAGAATGGCGTGAACCTGGAAGGTGGAGCTTGCAGTGAGCCGACAGTGCGTCACTGCACTCCAGTCAAAACGAAAACAAAAGCACTGCCCATTTGGTCGCAAAGGCAGAGCTGTCAAGTTCTCATAATCAAATCTCAGTCCAAATCCCTGTGACCCCCTTCTCAACAACAACAACAACAAAGCAGGGCATGGTGGCACCTGCCTGTGGTCCCAGTTACTGAGGAAGGAGGATCCCTTGAACCCAAGAGGTCAAGATTGCAGTAATCAGTGACGAGAGAGATACTGTCTCCAAAAAAAAAAAAAAAAAAAAGAAAGAAAGAAGAAAAAAGAAAGAAGAAAGAACGAATAAGGAGAGGGAGGAGGAAGAGTAGCAACAGGAAGAGCAGGAGGCTAGGAGGAGGGAGGGGGAAGGAAGAAAGAGGGAGGAAAGGAGAGAGAAGAGAGGAAGGAAGGAGGTGGGAGAGAGGAGAGAGGAGAGAGGGAGGAAAGAAGAGGGAGGGAGGGAGAAGAGGGAGGAAAGAAGAAGGGAAGGAGGAAGAAGGGAGGGAGAAGGGGGAGGAGGAGGAAGAAGTAGAAGAGGAAGAACACCACCACTTTAATCCCTAATGAAATAATGGACCCGGGCAACTATCATCAATGTCTGATTTTTAAAACCATTAGGAGAAAAGGTGATAGGAACTTCACAATGGTTGCACCAGGCTGACAGCATCTGAATTCAGATTAGTCTAAAATTAACACCAGAAGTTGTTAAGGGTGGGGGCAGGGAATGTCAAAAGTCAAAAGTGAATCTAATCAAGCCTCCCTAGCTCCAATTACAAGGAAATTCAGGAGACAGGAAAAGAAGTTAAACACCACCACCAGGAGGTAATCATCCAAATCCAATACAGATATTTTCAATTTACAATGGGTTTATTGGGACATAACCCCATCACGAATTGAGCAGTATAGTGACTGTATTACTTTCCCACCATTGTAAAGTCAACTCTAAGATGAATCACTGTAAGTTAGAACAAATGACCTGCTCTCTTCAACAAGTAAATGTCATGGAGACAAAAAGAAGAGCAAAGGAAGAGGGTTACTGTTTTCCATTAGAAGAAATTTAATAAACATACAACCAAATTAAGGATCCTGATTTGAACAAAACAATTGCAAAAAGACATCTCTGAGTCAGGATTACTTTCCTACTTTTAAATTTCAATTTAAAAGTTCTCAATTAATTATCCCTTCCATCAACTTGTTTTCTTTCTAGAAATTATATATAGCAAACATATTTGACTCAACTAATAATTCTGTAACACTGTTTCTTTTTCAAATAGTAGCTTTTTCAAATAATAGTTAACCCTTCACAGCAGTGCTTCCCAAAACATTTCAATGGGGATGTCAATAAACACCACAGAAAAAAAGGTGTGGCCAAACAAATCTGGGAAATGCTGAAATATACTTTTTTTTTCTTCTTTCTCTTTCTTTCTTTTCCCTCCCTTCCTCCCTTCCTCCCTCCCTTCCCTCCCTCCCTCCCTCCCTTTCTCTCTCTCTCTCTCTCTCTCTCTCTTTCTTTCTTTTTGGAGGACTCTTCAGAGTCTTTAACATGCTAATGTAAAATGACTAGGGGAGCACCCAGAGTATGGCATTTCTGCCATAGCTATTTGCTATTTGAACACTTTTTCACAGAACATCCCATGGACTGATAGAACTCATTTTAGAGGAAATCAAAACCTTAAAATATGTTTATGTCTGTCACAGCTAAGTGTATTTAGATGCTTTTAATCTGATTATTTAAAAACACAATAGGAGTATCAGCTAAACTACATACTAAATAAGTGACTTGTTTTCTATGGGAAAAAAAACCACCACAAATACTTATCTAACAGAAACAACCTATAAAGATTTTTATAACCCAAAATGTAAACAATGGCTAAAAATACCAAATATTGCACACATACCTGGCAGAATTCACATGTAACTTGAATTTCATAAGTTGAATAACTTATCACATTCTTTTTCTCATGGCAAGAATACTGAAAAACAAAGTGGTTTCACACTGTTAAAAATAGTTCTGAAACACTTCTTGAAACACAGTAGAAAATAAAGTGCTCAAATTACTCTCTGTAACACTACTGTCACCCCAAAACTAGTCACTATCAAGAACTTTTATAATAGAGTACTGCTCTTGAAATATCAACACACCTACACAAATATCCTAAACATAGGTATTAATATATCCAGCTCCACCAAAGGGAGTAAAAGAGGAAGAAACATTTAATTCAGTCCTTTGGGCTGTGGTTGAAGGACAGCCATTAAAAGAGTAAAAAAATCCTTACTTTGAACACTGATGAGAATGATGCAACCTAGTAATTCCATATTTCTCTTCAGAAAGCTTTTAATTTTAAAAAATGTACTTATTGGTATTCAGCTTCTCAGCCTAATTCATCAAAATGTATCTGTCCCACAATGTAGTTGATCTATATAAACAGCTCCCATTTGTATCAGCTTAAGGACAAGTACAGTATACTGAAACTACTCAGGTTAATGACCCATTTTTAAAACTCCACCAATGGCTTCACCTTATAGTCACTGAAACCTCATCCAGTGGTAAATAAGAGTAACTATGTGGTTATTCAAATAAGCTAATGGTGCATAGAGGAAATTTGCATATTTCATAATTCTATTCATAAATGAAGTTTCAAAAATGTCATGCTCAGAAAAATTTGGTAATTCTTGTGGGGAAATGTGTAACTAGCCAAAGTTCAGTGTCCTGGAGTAAAGGTCGATCTGGTATAGGAAATAAGAAGAAGAGAGAAAGTTTCTTCCCTTGTCCTATGCAAAAATTTTTTCTGAGAGGGTTCCATTTCTTCATTCACATTCAACTTTACCACGCTGTCTGCGAGGAGAGGAAAAAGAACACTAGAAAAATCCAAGGAAATCTATAGTAGTCATGCTTCTGTCATTACAAGTAGAATATGAGCTTCATGAGCGCAAGGAACTTATCTTTGGGTTAACACCTACAATAGCGCCTAGCTCAGTTTAGTATAAGGAATATTTAAACATCAACTATACAGAGACACAAAGATGAAGAAAATTCTCCTTGCATTTGATAAACTTTTAGGACAGAAGAAAAAGGAATATGGAAGTACAATGCCAATTAATTTGGTAGGAATAAGAGTTAAAAATACTATGACAGTAGAGAGGAAGTGGAAGGATCAATCTGATAGCTGTAGAAAAACTTTCAGAGGGAGTTAGACCTTGGTACCCTTCTCCTTAATCTTTTCTACTCTCCACTATACTATTCCCCTCCTCTACAAAACAAGTTTCTTACCTACACAGCAGCCTACTTCTTAACCAACAAATAAAAACTCCATTCCCTTATTACCATTTTCTAATACCTAAGAGAGCTATAAATATTAACAGTTCAAGCACCCTGAGACAGAAACGATAACAATTCTGGGAGGCTTAAATGCTATCTCTTTGTTAATCTAACTGAATCTAAAGCCTATAAATCCAGGCTCATCTCCCTTTTACTGCAGTGTTGCAAATATGCTCATAACACAAGCCTGGAAGGGAGGTTTTGTTGAGCTATAGATTGTTGGAGAAGTCAATGACTGCACATAGAGAATTGTTAATATATCATATCACTTCTCTGGCAAGTATCTACAATCTATACAGTTGGTAGGACAATCAACTGTCATGAAAAGCACCCAGGAAAGTTCTAGGTAAAATTTTTTAGAAGTCGGCTCTTTGATTTCTCTTAACTCTTCTTCTAACATTTATCTTCCTTGCTCCTGAGTTTCCATTTGGTACTTGGCATGAGTACTTCCTGCTAGATGCTGGGGATGTACTGGTAAATCAAGATAGTTACCTGTCTTCATGGAGTTTCCAAGATAGTGATGGGGCTTACATTAACTAATCAAGCATCCAACTCAGAGCTCCTTTTCTTACAACCTCAAATTAAGAATCAAAACTATCACTGAATGCCATAATACAAATCTGATTATCCACTTAGTAAATCCTACAGACTCAACCTTTTAGGTATACTTTGAGAGATAAAAATTTAGCTATCATTCATATCTAATCTGACTTCCTTCTAAGTGCTACTTCCAATACACCATGGCCCATTTAACAGTATCAGACTGCCTGCCATCCTCTGAAAATCACCCTCAGTTTGCATATTATTTTAGCTCTCCCTAAAATATACCCTCCCAAATGAATGTTTGCCTTCTTTGATATTATACTGTCAAGGCCCACTTCAATTAACACTTCCTTTGTGATACCTTCCCCATAATCCAGATTGAAAATTTCTCCCATGAACAATGTTGTTTATGCTTTGCTTACAGCATCCACATTATGTTCTGTAATGTCATCTATTATATAATCTGTGCTTCTCCCACCCCATTCTACTGCCTACTACTTCTTGAAGAAACATAACATAGCCAAAGGAATATGAGCTTCTGAGTCAGAATTGGCTCCAAAACCTGGTTTTGCCACTCGTAAGTTATAAAATATTGTGCAAGGTTCTAAACAATTTCGTGCTTCAGTTTCCCCAACTACAATACAAGGGTAGTATCACCTACCTCACAGTTGTTGTAAGCATTTTAAAAGAGTATATGTAAAGTATATAGCACAATGCTCGGCACATGAGTACTGGATAAAATGGCAGTTGCAGTTCTATTATTTCTACTGTTATTAAAATTATAAGGCTGTCTCTATTCATCATTCTATCTGCACAGTATCTTACTTGCTAAAGCAGGCACAGAGTGATTGTTAAATTGTTAAAAGAAATTATATCAGCTGGGTACATTCTAAAAAATTAAAAAAAAAAACTAATTTGTAAAATGTGTAAGTCCACATTTACTTCACATGGAAGTAATAACTCTGCATCTTGGAGAGGCTACCAACTTCTATGCTCCAAGGTTTTAAAGAAATACATGGTCAGGCGCAGTGGCTCACGCCTGTAATGCCAGCACTCTGGGAGGCCGAGGCGGGAGAATCACCTGAGGTCAGGAGTTCGAGATCAGCCTGGCTAACGTGGTGAAAGCCCTTCTCTACTAAAAATACAAAAATTAGTCGGGTGTGGTGATTCATGCCTGTAAATCCCAGCTACTCGGGAGGCTAAGGCAGGAGAACTGCTTGAACCCGGGAGGCGGAGGTTGCAGTGAGACGATCACGCCACTGCACTGCAGCCTGGGCAACAGAGTGAGACTCCATCTCAAAAAAAAAAAGAAAAAGAAAAAAGAAAAAAGAAATAGATTACATTAAATACCATTACCCTTTTAATCAGGGAAAGTGTAAACAGATGATTTTTATTAAAGAGACCAGTAAATTTGGGTAAACTAAAGTTCAAATATTATGAAGAATCTAAAACATGACTTTCCTATTTCTCAGCAAATTGTAAATATTCCATTCCAATTCTTCAATACTGGTGAAGACACCTTAAGTAAATTGCTGAAATATACTCACTCGTGAACATAAAGTAAAATGAAGGTTAAAGCAAAAGGCCCAAAAAGTTAAGCTAAAATTAAAGTGCCATACCAACGTGTGTAAAAAGCAAAATAATAAAACTCCCTCTTTAAGAAAAAAATAACAAAATACATCAGGAATACATTTAAGTAACAAATAATCTTTAATTTCATAGAGGTAACTATGAAGCAGTCACTGCATAGATACACATAAGAAAAAGTGTCTTCATTCCAGAATGTTTAAAATAACTTGTGGGTTAAAAAAAAATCAGCTAGGCGAAAATGCCAAAGATTAAAAGTCCCAAATCACACTGCATCTTAGATATACTCTTCTTTTAGTAATAACTTGGTTCAAAGTGACAATGGCATTCTTAAGCGAATAAAGAGATTTTCTTGAAAACTACTGATACTACAACAACGGATGAATCTCAAAATAATTATGCCAAGTGAAAGGAGACAGTCAAATAAATCATACTGTACGATTCCATTTATATAAAATTCTAGAAAATGAAAACCACAGCGACAGAAAGCAGATCACTGGTTGCCGAGGGACAGGAGTAGAAGGAGTGGGAGGGAAGGATCACAAAGGGGCATGAGAAAACTTCTGAGGGTGACAAATTTATCATCTTGATTGTGGTGATGGTTTTTTGGTTGTATACGTATAAGTCAAAACGTATCAAGTTGTATACTTTGAATATGTATAATTTATTATAAGTCAATTATACCTCAAAAAGCTATTTTTAAAAGGATATCTTGAACTGTTTTAAAAATATATAAATCCTCCCCAAGGTGCAATGGCTCACACCTGTAATGATAGCACTTTGGGGTGCTGAGGCAGAAGGATCAGAGACCAGGAGTTCAAGACCACCCTGGGGAACATAAGGCTCTGTCTCTATTAAAACAAAAAAAAAAAGAAAAAAAGAAAAAAAGTAACTTGAAAATTAGCTAGGCATGGTGGTATGTGCCTGTAGTCCTAGCTACTCAGGAGGCTGAGGCAGGAGAATCCCTTGAGCCTAAGATTTTGAGACTGCAGTGAAGTATGCTCTTGCCACTACACTCCAGCCTGAGGGATAGAGCAAGACCCTATCTCAGGAAAAACAAAACAACACACACACACACACACACACACACACACACACACACACACACACACAATATCCTTAAAATATGAACTTCAAGGCTTGTGAAATAACTTTCCTGCCACAGTTGCATGAAATCAAAGACCAGGGCTAATGACCATTTGACCATTCATAAATGGTATCTGTTAATTACTTAAGTCAGTGAAACTCATTCTAGCTTTTTTCCCTCCTCCTATCCCACCCTGGGCTGGATTCTTCATTTCACATCCTATAAAAACGCAGCATAATTTCCAGGTTTGAAATGGCAACTTTCTGACTCCTACTGTGCAGGGGCTTAATAAAGTGCCCCCGGCACTTTATCCAAATTAAATACAACATGAAGTTAGCTGGGACTACAGGAGGCCGCCACCACGCCCAGCTAATCTTTTTGTATTTTTAGTAGAGAAGGGGATTCACCGTGTTAGCCAGGAAGGTCTCCATCTCCTGACCTCGTGATCCGCCTGCCTCACCTCCCAAAGTGCTGGGATTACAGGCGTGAGCCACCACGCCCGGCCCCTATAAACATGTTTTTCAAATGTGATTCTACAAAAATCTTAACATGTATGCTATCTACTTGTGTTACTTCAGAAAAAAATAAATATTCCTCCATACAAACTATTTTCTCAAACTTCAAAAGACAAATATGACCAAAAACAGCTCTGGGGTAAAGAGCACTAACAACTGCTGCCAAGATGAGAGGAAGAGATGGAACAGAAAAATAGGGAAGAGTAAATCGCTGAAAATTCTAAAAAAGAAAAAAAAAATCTACAAAATATATTGAGGTAACAGGCAGTTATTTTAATATAGACATAAGAGGATCCTATGAACTGAGAATACTTGCTTGATGTTCTGCTGCAGAACTTAGATCAGTGCAAACAATGAAGGCTTCCTCTTTCCAGTTTTTTTTTTTTTTTTTTTTTTTTTTTTTTTTTGAGACAGACTCTTGCTCTTGTCACCCAGGCTGGAGTGCAATGGTGCGTCTCAGCTCAGTGCAACCTCTGCCTGCCAGGTTCAAGCCTTCAGAGTAGCTGGGACTACAGGCACTTACCACCACGCCCGGCTAATTTTTGTATTTTTAGTAGAGATGGGATTGCACCATGTTGGCCGGGTTGGTCTTGAACTCCTGAACTCAACTGATCCACACCTTGGCCTCCCAAAGCACTGGGATTATGGGCCTGAGCCATTGTGCCTGGCCTTCTTTCCAGTTTTCTAAGACAGTTCCACATACAAACATGTATATGTTCCTCATATTTTCTCTATTTTATTGCTATAAAGCATGTTATTTTAGAACTCCATACTTGTTTAAATTCTACTTTCAATTTTGTTTGTTACAACATATAGCAATTTCTACTATTAGGTATCCTGTATAAATGATCAATCTTACATAATTCTAAAAAACCCTAAAGCTGCAGAGAGACAGAAACAGAAAAAGAGAGCGAGAGGGAGTGAGCCAGAGTGAGAGAGAGAGCAAGTGAGAGACAGAGAGAGAGAGTGTGTTTTAAGAGACAGAGTTTTGCTCTGTCACACAGGCCGGAGTGCAGTGGCATGATCATAGCTTACCGCAGCCTTGAAATCTTGGGCTCAAGTGATTTTCCCGCCTCAGCTTCCTAAATAAGTAGCTGGAATTACAGGCAATGCTACCATGCCTGGCTAAAAGCTGAAATTTTCACTGGCGTTCAGAAGGAGGTCACTTGTTATGTCCTGATAATACAAACTAAACTACACCTAATGAACTAAGGCATTGTAAGGAACTTTAAATCTGCTCCAAGAATAATACAGAAGAGCAAAAAGAAGAAAATAAAAGTTACCTTGAATACTACCATTCAGAGATAACTACTGTTAACATTCCAGAGTACAAAGTCTAGTCTTGTCAATGTATGGTGATACATAACTTTATAAATTATAAAAACACAACATTATGAAAATGAAAGAAAAATATATAAATAGTATTATAACTTCCTCTAAAATGCAATTATCTAAATTCTGCCATATAAATAGTAATGTCATTAAATAGTAGATGTCATTTTTAATGGCTGTATAGTACTCCATCATATAATTATTAATGGGCTTTTATCATCAATGAATATCTTTCGGACAAATCTTTGTGCAATATCTGTAACAATTTCCAGAGGATGAACTTCTAGAAGTGAAACTGCTATATCAAAGTAAAGGCATATTTTAAGGCTTTTGATTTATATTGCTAAACTGTCCTCCAAATATACAGTATTGATTTCGACTTTACCAGCAGAAAAAGACCTCATTTCTCAATACCTACACCAACAGTGGATATCATTAACATTTTTGTCATATTAGTAAAAAAACTAATTTTAAAGTTGCATATCTTGACACACTAATGAGGTTGAACTTTTTCATATATATAACAGTCATTTATACTTCTATGTAAAATGCCTCCTCTGCCCAGCCCCCATTTTTTTTCCAAGATGAGGTCTTGCTCTGTCACCCAGGCTGGAGTGCAGTCGCATGATCATGGTTCACTACAGGCTCCACTTCTCAGGCTCGAGTAATCCTCACACCTCAGCCTTGTGAATACCTGGAACTACAGGTGTACATCACCATCTCCAGCTAATTTTTATATTTTTTGTAGAGACAGGATCTCCCTATTTCCCAGGCTGATCTCGAACTTCTAGGCTCAAGCCATCCTCCTGCCTCAGCCTCCCAAAGCGCTAGGATTACAGGCATGAGGTACTGCACCTGACTCTTTACCCATTTTTAAAAAATAAAATGTTAAAATTCTTTCACTTGAATATAGGGTATAGGCTTTTTCTTATGACATGAATTTCTGATCAGACATCTTGTCGTTTTCCTAACACAGTCCTAACTATTCATTTTGTAAATGAGGAGACTGAGGTCTGAAAGGGTAAAATGACTTATTCAAGGTCAAAAATGAGAAAAAAATATTTTTCCTGCTATTTTACAACTAACAACTATACAGAAATCTTATGTAAATCACTTTTAATAGTATAGAGAGGCTTTTAGAATTTCTAGAGTTATTAGGCTCATTATCAAATGGAATCATGTATTAAAAAATGCCAATAAGAAAAGAGAATAATAAAGAAAAACATTTTAAGATGAATAGAAGAAAATGGGAGAAATTTACAGGCAAAACGCATCTTCCAACTTAAAATTTACATAAAAGTTAAGCCACCAGAGAAAACAAATATAGAGCATCTGCACAGGAGGTAGCTCAGACAGGCTACCTGAGGGCAGCCTACTGCAGTGTCTGAGTCTAAGTGAGAAAGATGTCCACTGGAGGATAGATGAGTTGAGGGTTGCACTGGGAAGGAGGTGGTCAGCCCTGCATTTAATGTTGGAGTCTCAGATGGGTAAGAAAAAAAGGGAAGGCAGCCTGATGTGAGCTGTCAGTGCCCAAGTGGGCTAAGGAGGTGTGCACATGAAGTAAAGGATAGGAGTGGCACCAGTCCAGCATAGGGTGTCAGGACCCAAACAGGAAGACATCTACTTGATGGAGAGGAAAGGAGAGTGCCTGATGGCACCAAGCAATTAATTATGTAAATAGATGGATATTGATCAAATAAGTAAATATATCAAGGATGTGCTACGTAAGAGTGAATTCATACTACAGTTGAAGGGAATTATAAATATAGAATGAGCCTTGGTATTAGATGACATTTGAAGATACTGGTGGTAACTTATGGTTCTCAACATAAAGATACAGAAATGTAGATGTTAATGTGTATATGCATGCATATATGTTCATGTTTGTCCCTAGCTGGGTCCACTGAGAGGGCCTGGGAACGCCGAATCCCCAATAAGCAATAAGCACACTTAGCATCCAGACTCTGGTGTGTGATACAGGTTGAATATGTCCCCACCAAATCTCATGTTGAACTGTAATCTTCAATGTTGGAGGTAGGGCCTGGTGGGAGGTGTTGGGGCAGATCCCTCATGGCTCAGTGCTGTCCTTGCGATAGTGAATGAGTACCCGGGGGATCTGATTTTTTAAAACTGTGTGCCCCCTGCAACTCTCTTCTTGCTCCTGCTCTCACCATGTTACACGCCTGCTCCTGCTTTGCCTTCTGCCATGAGTAAATGCTCCCTGAGGCTTCCCAAGAAGCCGAGCAGATGCCAGTGCTACAGCCTGTGGAACCAGGAGCCAATTAAACCTCTTTTCTTTATAAATTACCCAGTCTCAGGTATTTATTTATAGCAATGCAAGAATAGCCCAATACAGTGTATAAATACCATTCTCCACCAAAAGGTAGCTCAGCTCCTTGAAGAATTACCTGATTCTAATTCAGCAGTACAGGATGGGTCTTGTAGTGGAAATAAAGAAGTAGGTCCTTCCTTACTTTCTGGCACAAGATATTCAAGAGCCATCCTGTACTGCTGCCAGATTTGGCCAGAAAGTAAGAAAGGACTTAAATCTGGGATAATTTGATGATCAAAATAAATAATGATAGTACTGGATCACATCGTGAATAAAGAGGGTTCTATGAACCCATACTGATATAAAGGAATAAACTGAACGCTTGATAAGAAACAGGATATTTATATCATCTCAAAGTATTATATCTCCCTATACAGCTTAATTACTAAGGGCAAAAGTAATTTACAGCACAAAAGCCTGGCAAACATCACCTTTATCAAGTGATGTGACTTAACCCCATTAGAAATAAGGAAAATAAAATTATGTCCCACTGATAGAATGTAGTAAGACACGGCATCACTTCTATAATAGTCATGCCAAAGATATAGAACTTGTATCTAATAATGAAGAAGTACTATATAACCCCAAATTGAGGTAAACTCTATAAATTAACTGGCATAATAATCTCCAAAAGCACCAAAGTCATTAAATTCAAGGAAACATTAAGGAACTGTTTCTGATTTTAAAAGACCAATGCAACATAACAAATAATTGCAACCTGAGATTCTAGACTGAATCCTTTTCCTACAAAGTACAATTAGGCCAGAACAACTGGAAGAACTTAAATGTGACCTGCAGATTAGATAGTAGCAATATATCAATGTTAACTTCCTGACTTTCATGGACATATTGTGATTTTGTAAGAGAATGTCTTATTGTAGAACCCTTAAAGAGTTTTGAAGTAAAAAATGAAAAAGGAAAAAACTTATAGAAGGAGTTTAAGTTGTATGTAAATAATATGCACTGTAATAATTCATTATACAGCAGTCCTCCACTTACCTGCAGCTTCCCTTTCCATGGTTTCAGTCACCCACAGTCAACAGCAGTCCAAAAATATTAAATGGAAAACTCCAGAAATAAACAATTCATAGGTTTTAAACTGTGTGCTGTTTTAAATAGAGTGATGAAATTGCATCTTCTTGCTCTATCCCACCCGAGATGTGAATCGTCGCTTTGTCAAGCACATCCTGGCTATATATGCTACCTGCTCATTACTACATAGGAAAAAATATAGCATGTATAGGGCTCAGTACTATCAACAGTCTCAGGCATCCACTGGGGCTCTTGGAACTTATCCTCCACAGATAAGGGGGGAGTACTGTATAACTATTATATAATTAATATCATGTAGTTTGTAGCAGTAGTCAAGAAAAAAACACTACAAGATATATTTATTCTCTAAGAACGCTCTGCTTGCTTTTTGTTTATAATTTTCATGCTATGACATATATCAAAGAATAGAAAAACTACATTCTGCACTGCAAGGTTAAGAGCAAGTAAAATCATACTATAGTAGAACCATTTACAAATCTGAAGACTCAAAGGGTGATATTACATAATCATTTATTCTGTTAGCGTCTTGTTCCCTTTTTAAAAATATGACATGTAGGTTAAGTCTGCCAAGGAAGAGGAAGATGCTTTAGGCTGTAGTATCAATATTCCCACATCATTTTTAATTATATCACTGAAGTGATTCACACGATAAAATATTTTATTTTCCTACATCCCTATCAAAAACAAATGAGGAAAGCAATTCACTTCATAGAAAATAGTGCTATTAAATCAATCTACAAAAACGGGAGGGAGCAAGCACATTTCTGGTCACTGACTTTAGAAATATCCGGATTCTAAAATGTGAATTTGACTGATCTTCTATTTAGTTGGTTATAGAACTATAAATGTTGCAAACTCTTAACCTGTTAAGCATGTACTCAAGTTTCCAAACAAGTTTCTAAAATACAGGTAATACTAAATGTTATAGATAATATATAGCACTCCGAGCATTTCCAACACAAATCATTTACTTCATAAAATTTATTTGGAAAATAATTCACTGCCTATTTTGTATCTAATATCATATTAAGAATAAAAGTTGCTTGATGTTACCATGGTTTTTATGAAAATACATAAACTTTTTTTAAAAAAAAATAAGATATAGTCCCTGCCCTTAAAATCAGACTAGTAAGGAAGAAAAAAAGTGAAAATAGTAATTCAGTGATATTTATAATAATAAAGACATGCTATGGGAACATAAAGAATAAACTGGAGCTGGGCATCTCTCCAAAGCATTCATATTCCCCTCTTAGAGAGCTTGATTTGCCAACAGTGCAGTAGCAGGTAATCCTATATATCCATGATCCTGACATACCTGCCTCAAGTAAAGTAGGGGAGATACTGATCAAGTTAAGCCAATCAGACTATCTCTTCAGGAAATCTGCAGAAAGCAAAAAATCAGTGACACAGAGGTGAGCATCAGAGATTCAAGATCGTATTTTAGGACTGGTAGACATTTTCTGTCATGTTCTTACTGATAAAAAAACTAATAAAGGCCAGAATGGAGCAGGCACAGAAAAACAGAGGTGAGAAATCATGTAGCGATGAAGAAGGAAAATAGTTTCTGTGACACCCAACTATGTTTTGTGATTGGATCTGAGAGTCTTCAGTACCATTAGTATGAGTCTCACCCCTCTTTTTACTTGAATTTATCTGATTGAGTTTCTATTCCCTAAATACCTAGTCTATCCTGGAGAGGGCCCTGAAATGCTACCAAAGGGAGTAATGCCTGAGTTGAGTTTTCGCAAAGCAAGAGGCATCAGCCATTCTGGGATATTTCATAAAGAGGAGACAGCATGTTGAGGCACAATAAAGCAGAGTCCACTGAGGAGTCTCTGAGACCCTCTGATAGCTGAAGCGTGGGATTGTAAATCAAAAATAAAATTTTAAGCCCCTCAACCAACAGACCCTTCCCTTGGCCCAGGGCATTCCAAAGTTAACCCAAAAAACTAGTTAAGGCCATGATGGGAAGTGGAGGTCCTAGATGACTCACTATACCCTCCTCCCTTTGAAATTCAGGCACCCAACATTAATATCAACACGGAGACCTTAAGATTGATAGAATGGACTCTTTAAGTCTGATAAGAAGCATTTACAATCTATTCTCTTGCATAATAAAACCTTACTCTCTACAACCCCTTATCTTAACCCAGACATTCCTTTCTATTGATTCCAGGTCTTTAGACAGTAACTTTTTCAACCAACTGCCAATCAGATTTTTGAATCTTGCCAAAGATTTTTGAATCCTATGAACTGGAGCACAGCACCCCACCCCGCAAACTTTCAGTTGTCCTACCTTTCTGGACCCAACCAATGCACATTTTAAATGTATTGATTGATGTCTTACGTCTCCCTGAAATGTATAAAACCAGGCTGTAGCCCAACCATCCTGGACACATATTCTCAGGGTCTCCTGGGCTGTGTCATCAGCCACTGGCCACTCATATTTGGCTCCAAATAAATCTCTTCAAATATTTTATAGAGTTTCACTCTTCTCATCAACAGGATAGAAGATTAAGAGAGTAAGACCAGAGAGATATCGAAATCTTGAAAGGCCTTTAATATCATGATAAAATGTTTGGATTCCACCCTTACCTGCCCTTCCATCATCCTTCTTTCCCTTCCCATTGCCCCAAGGTTATATAAACTATGGCCTTGGGTCAAACTGCTGAGTTTTTCACACTTTAAAATTGTTAAAGGTGGGAGTAGGGACAAAGAAGACTATGCAACAGAGATCATATGTGGTTCCCACAAGGCCTAAAATATGTACAATCAGTCTCCCACTCCCCCATTAAAGAAAAAGTTTGTCCAACTCTGTTGTAAGAAATTGAAACATTTTAAGTAGGTGAACTAAATCAAGAGGAGGATTTTTGCAAGATCACTAATAAAAGTGTAGAGGATGGACTAAAGAGGGCAGCACACTATGCATAAGAAAACTGGCAAAAAATAACAAAAATAGGTAAATCTAAACAACAATTAAGAAGAAAAAACAGAAAGAAAACTGGCACAAGCTACTGCTAAGTTCAAGGGAGAATAATGGTCTGAACTAAAGCAGCACTATCAAAATGAGAGTAAAGGATCAGTTATGGAAAAAAAAAATAGCTCCCAGGATAGTCTCAAATGCTTAACATTGTTTCCAGACCCTTGCATGGACTGACCACTGCCTCCTAACCAGTCTTAGGCTTCCCCTTAATCTCTGGCTCTAGCTATGCAGGCTTCTAATCAGTCTCCTCCCTTATATCATCCATTTCCCATTCATCCATCCCTTTCTTAGTCAACACCACTAACTTCTGAGCTCCTTCCATCTACTACTCCGCTACCCTCAAATTTGGATCTCTCATTTACCCCATTGTTCAGTCAATAAACATTATTGAGCACATGCAATAGGGTAGGAATGTGCTAGACTTCAGGGTACGATGACACAGACACAGTTCCTGACCTCATGGAGCTTATATTTTATGATGACTGCTTCTAGTAAACTTGATCATTTAAGTCAGTCAAGCAGCTTAAAATTATTTAATGCAGGTATCAGAGAGTAAGAAAAAATTATCAAGTGTTATCACCCATTCCACTTTATACTTGCTTTAAAATTTTTTGCTTTTCAAATATACAAATGTATTAATAGACTTAAATTATTTTCCGAATTTTTGTCAAAATTAGAATAACTATACTTTTATGCATAGTTTTTCTTTTGATGTGAACCTCCAGATACAGGTGTGACAAAAAAGCCAATCTGCTTGCGTATTCTGATATATCTAACAAAGTCTATTACCATGTTTCGAAAGATTTTGTACACCAGACCACATTTATTAAATTGGTATGTTCCTTCCATATGTAGAAGCTACATCCCCAAACTGTAAATGGCTTGAGATTAAAAAAAAAAAATTCTACTTTACACTCAATATCACCATTCTGTAGCTGGCACATAGTAGATACTCAATAAAGGTATGTAGGAGGGATTGTATAACTTCCAATTAATGTTTCTGATCAGCATGAGACAATTGTGGTAACAAACTTAGTTGATATAATTCAATTAGAAAGCAAATAAATTTGACATTTTAGTTAGCTTGTACAGCCTTAGAGTGGGTAAACTTTCTGCCCAAAATATTTTTGAAAGATAGAAAATACCTCAGATTAATTTCTATTACTATTCTTAGGAGAATTGAGACCTTCATATTGGAACCCTTTACTAAAGAGGGGTCCCTGATCAGACAAATTTAGGAACCTCTATATGTTAAACAAAATTAAATATTTAACCTAAGTCTTCATTGTGCTTTTATATGCTGACATTCATTCTATCTCCAAAAAGACATTTCCAAATTTGCTAAATATCAGAATCTTTTTTTACTAAACACTATCAATATGGTAGGACATTAGCATTCTGAAGACAACTGTCTGGAAACATCTACTAAATTCGGTAATATTTGAAATATAATCACAAAATGAAAAGAATACTTTTATGTTAAAAGCTTAAATCTCTTACCTTTCTAGCTGGTGGGCCATGAGCTTTATTTACTCTGCTTCCAGGAATGCCTTAGCTCTAATCAAGTAAGCAGTCCTTTCTCAAGTTTCCATCTAGTATCCTTAGGGAAAAAGAGAGGCAGAAAAGAGTGAACTTATTACCATGTGGGACCTAAATTAATAGCCTCTTGTATTTCAATTCCATAAAATTTTAAAAAACGTTTTAATATTTCAAAAATGCATATAAATGTTGCCTCCCATTACATGTTCTTCAATATAAAACTTAAGGTTCTCCCTCCAAATCGTCAATGCTCCAGGAAGATGTTTATCCTGTAGCCTCCCGTAACTCCTGGCATTAGAGGAGTTAATGCCGTAACTCCACCTATTAGAGGTATTACCACTTATTAGAGGTATTAAGTTTCGAGGATGGAAGTAGGGTAATGAAACCTTGGTGAAAGTAGAAAAATGAAAGAGGAGGAGTCATAGATAACAGATGAAATGTCAGTGCTGCATTTGAGCATCAAAATTTTTAGAGTAGAGATTAACAGTTTTTCTTGTGTCACTGTTGGACAATAAAATCCAGGGGACCCAGTCTATGTGCTTATTTGGAAAAAGCTTGACTTTTAAAAATATGTGTATCAGTTAGGATTAGATTCAGCTGTTAATGACAGAAAACTCAAAATAACAATGGCTTAAATGATTCAGAAGTTTACTTCTTTCACAAAAAAACATAGGCAATCCAGAACCATGATCATTTGGAACCAAGGGTCCTTATATTTTGTTGGTCTGACATCCTCAACATGTGGCTTCTCCTTCATGGTTTTAAAAATACGGTTCAAGTTCTAGCCATCACATCTGCTGATCAGACAGCAAGATGAGAAAAAGGAGGTAAGCAATAGCCTCCCTTTAAGGAAAATTTTCAGAAATCTCACAGGAAACTTTTATTTACATTTCATGGTTTAGAACTTAGTCATATGACCATAGCTATTGGGGGGCTACGAAATATGTCTTTTATTTCACCATATGCTTAAGAACTGGATCATCTACCAATAAGAAAAAAGAAAAGAAGGAATATTGGTAGACAATTAGTTGTTTCTGTCCTTATACTTATTTCATTCTAAAATGTAAGATGTCCGGATCTCTCAGAGAGATGGCTTGGCAATCTACTAAAAAGAGTTTTCGAAAGCAGAAGTCCTGTCAGGAGCCAAGACTAACATTCATAAAGACTTCTTTAATATGTAAGGCTAATCTATAGGTGACAAAAGAAGAAAGGAAAAATATGAAGACTAGAATGACAATGTAAGAGCAAACAAACTACCTAAATTGTTGTCGTTTGGAAAGGTAAACTCACATACTCAGTCTACAAAACTCAGAAATGACTGCTCAGAATCATTATGTAAGTAATGGTGTGGTCAAGGTGAGAATGAGTAAGAACCTGGCAGAAAGCTCAGTTACCAACCGCATTAAGAAAAGGCACAATATTCAAAGAGAAAGGCACTTTGCTCTACGTTATCTCAGTGCTGAGTTTCCATTACCAGGTCATATAGGTATTGGGAGATTTCCCTATTGTGCAGAATGTTGGAAAGAAGGGTTGCACTTAACTTTGAATTTCCTGACACTTTCAAGATTGCTTGAAACATGTTTAAATGTTCAATATGTTTAAAACACTGTTGTATCAGAAACTAGAAACTCATTTCAACGCTCGCAACAAAATTGTTTTATATACAGGCTGTTCCTTAAGGGAAAAAGGACCCAAATAGGATATTTAGCCATACAAATGTAAAATAGGGACTGCAAAAACGGAGCAGCAATTCAAAGGATAAATGGCTCTGTGGGATACTGTAAAGGACCACATCTTCTTGGTAGAGATAAATTTCTGCAAATTGTTTCTTTCAGAGAAATGTTTATTTTTAAAGTATGTCTTTAGGTTTTCCTATTTGTATAGAGATATTTGTGTTCTTATTTCAGCAGTTGCTCACAAAAGATCAGGTGCAAAAGTATTTGCGGTTTTTGCCATTAATAATACCCTAAAAAACTGGAAGACAAACTGGTATTGTCATTTCAAGCAAAAGGAAGTAAGATAGCCAGTTGTAACTGGCCTGTATAGCTTATGTCTTAACACATGCAATGTTAAGATAATCACCCAGACTTTGAACAACATTAAAAATAACATCCTTTTTTTGTAATTGAAAGGCACAGATGTAAGGAGCCTCTCCTTTACCCCCACTACCCGACTTATTGTACAAGTATTTCTTATATAATCATGCATCACTTAAGAACAGGGATACATTCTGAGAAATGTGAAGGTAAACCAAAACATCATTGTGCAAACTTCAGACTATACTCACACAAACCTTGATGATATAGCCTACTGCTCCTAGGCTACAAACCTGTACAGGATGTTACGGTAATGAATACTGTTACCATTTGTAACAAAATGGTATTTGTGTATCTAAACACAGAAACAGTACAGTAAAAATACAGTATAAAAGATTTTAGGCCAGGTGCTGTGGCTCACACCCGTAATCCCAATACTTTAGGCGGCCGAGGATGGTGGATCACAAGGTCAGGAGTTTGAGACCAGCCTGGCCAATATGGTGAAATCCCATCTCTACTAAAAACACAAAAAATTAGCCGGGTGCAGTGGTGGACGCCTGTAGTCCCAGCTACTCAGGAGGCTGAGGCAGAGGAGAATCACTTGAACCCAGGAGGCAGAGGTTGCAGTGAGTCGAGATCACGCCATTGCACTCCAGCCTGGGCAACAGAGCAAGACTCCGTTTCAAAAAAAAAAAAAAAAAAACCACCACTGTACAGCTATACAAAAATATTTTCATTCTTATTCTAATAAGCTTTTTTCTATCTTAAAAATTTTTAGGCTGGGCATGGTGACTCACATCTGTAATCCTACCACTTTGGGAAGCCGAGGTGGGAGGATCACATGAGGTCAGGAGTTCGAGACCAGCCTGACCAACATGGAGAAACCTCATCTCTACTAAAAATACAAAATTAGCCGGGTGTGGTGGCGCATGCCTGTAATCCCAGCTACTCAGCAGGCTGAGGCAGGAGAATCGCTTGCATCTGGGAGGCGATGGTTGCAGTGAGCTGAGACTGCACCATTACACTCCAGCCTAAGCAACAAGAGCGAAACTCCATCTCAAAAAAACAAAACAAAACAAAAAAAATTACTTTCACTTTAAAATTATTTTGTTAAGAACTAAAACACAGACACACACATTAGCCTAGGCCTATACAGGGTGAGGATCATCAGTGTCACTGTCTTCCACTTCCACAACTTGTCCCACTAGAAGGTCTTCAGGGGCAATAACAAACACGGAGCTGTGATCACCAATGATAACAATGCCTTCTTGAGGAATACCTCCTGAAGGACCTGCCTGAGGCTGTTTTAAAATAAACTTTTTTTTTTTTTAAAAAGTAAACGTACACTCCAAAATCATGATGAAAAAGTATATTTAAATACATACCAGTAACATCATTGTTGATCAAGTATTATAGACTGTACGTAATTGTGCTATTTTTTTCCTTAAGACAAATGCTATACTTTCATACAACTGGTAGCACAATAGGTTTGTTTACACCAACATCACTACAAATATGAGTAATGTGCTATACTATATCATGATGGCTACCACATCTTATATGTGGTCTGCTGACTCAAAATGTTGTTATGCAGCAAATGGCTGTATTTAGAAATCACTAACCTGTGGGCAGAATCTCTGCTGAAAGGTGCAAACACTGCTAATGGCAAATTTCCTGGTAAGAGCCAAATATTGTGCCAAGAAACAGGGCCCAAAAGATAGGCATTAGTATGAGAAAAAAATTAATCCTCTCTTGGGCATGGACTTAAAAGAGTGTAACAGATGCAACGGCAATCCTGGGTGGTGGAGAGAAGTTGGCTTCTGTCCTTGTGGGAGGACAGGAGGTAGGCAGGAGGAGGACAGTCTTTCAAGGAGGCATTATGGGATACAGACAAAGTGGGGAATGTTTTACTAAAGGTACACACTAAGGCTTTCCAAGGGATATGTGAGCAAGACAAGTTTTAAGAAACTCAACTTTTGTATCTTCATATTCCCTTTGTTTGCTTTCCCAAAGATGATCTGTCTGCTTTCCTAGAGTCCTCATTCTCCCACTTTTCACAAAAAATCCATACCTATCCCCATCCCAAATCTTATTAGAATGAGTTGCCCTAGGTTGTAGAAGCTTCCATGGAACAAAACAAACGGACAACTTAAAATAAGCGTGCCTTAAAACCTCCATTAATCAAGGCACCACTAACCCTCAAGCTTCTGGCTTTCCCTGTCTTACAAATATTTCTATTAAAGGCAAAGCATGGCTTTAAGAATCGGTGTTCTGCCTTGTGTTTAGGAATCCAGATATACTTTACTGTATAGTGTAATGACAGAAAGAATAACAATTTTCATTAATGGTTACCTCTTCCATTGTGGAAATACCATACAAAAATGCATTGTCCAGAGAGGGAGTTCCGAATGAAGAAATCAGTAAAAAATTTTGAAAAATTAAATGTATATTTGCTACAAACAAGTATGATAGAGTCGTTAATAAAGTATTTTAAAACATTAAAATACATTGGATTCAAATAAAATTATGTTGGAGAAGTCGAAAGAAAAACAATTTAATAAGAAAAAGGGACACTGAAAACTTCTGTTAGATGAGGTAATTCAAGCTGGTTTTTTAAAACCAATGACAGCATCAAATCACTATGGTATTTAGGTACTTATAAAAGTGGTGTATCTGGAAAAAACAGAAATTATATTTTTTCAACAATTTCAATCTATGATGAAAAATTGTAGGAATCAACTTCGAAATGTGCAAGGGTACAGAATTTATCAAGTTCCTTTACAGGAGTATATGAGCATATTAGGCAGAATGGCCCTCCAAAGACATCCATACCCTAAACCCTGGAACCTGTTAATAGGTTACTTTCCACCACAAAAGGAATTCTGCAGATGTAAAAAGACTACACAGATTCTTGCTGGGCATGGTGGCTCACACCTGTAATCCCAGCACTTTGGGAGGCTGAGGCAGGAAGATCACCTGATGTCAGGAGTTCGAGACCAGCCTGGCCAACATGGTGAAATCCTGTCTCTACTAAAAATATAAAAATCAGCCGGGCATGGTGCCGGGTGCCTGTAATCCCAGCTACTCGGGAGGCTGAGGCAGGAAAATCACTTTAACCAGGGAGGCAGAGGTTGCAGTGAGCCGAGATCACACCATTGCACTCCAGCCTGGGTGACAGAGCAAGACCCTGTCTCAAAAAAGAAAGAAAGAAAGAAAAAGATTACAGATCCAAATAAGATAGATTCCTGGGTTACCTGGAATCTAATCAAGAGACCTCAAGAGCAGAGAACTTTCTCCACCTGGAGTCACAGATTCAGCCAGAAAAAGAAGTCAGACAGGTTAGAAGCATGAGAAGGATTTGACCTGCCATTACTAGAGGAGGCCACATGGAAAGCACTTCAGCTCCTGGGAGAAAAGACCAGGCCTTGGCTCATAGCCAGGAAAGAAAGAGGGACGAAAAGAAAGGAAAGACCTACTGAATTCAGCAAACCACCCAAAGTAACTTGGAAGTGGATTCTTCCCTAGAGACTCCAAAAAGGAATGCAGTTCTGCCAACACACTGATCTTGGCTTTGTAAGACCCTAAGCTGAGGATTCAGTTGAGTTCTCCTGGACTTCTGACCTACAAAAACTGTGAGACAATAAATCTTTGGTGGTAATGTATGAGGCAGGAACAGAAAATTAATACAGTAAGAAGAGTTGTAAGGTACCAGGAAGATGGACTTGTGCCCCACTACTTCAAGAGCAGCACCACCTTATAGACACAGGGTATTTTCTTTTCTACTTTTGCAACATTTTATATAAAACATTTTCATAAAACAGCATTTGTATAAAAATTCACACAAAGTTTCTAAAGGGCATACAATTTCCAGCAATGTCCTGGGTTTCTGTTAAATTCAGTTTTCTAAACATGCACTCAAATCAATGATAAAATGCAGACATTATGCGATATTTCATTGTCTTTGGTAAAACTATTCTCATTATTTTATCTCCTCAGAGTATTAACTCTGACCTCCACTTTGTGCCAGATCTGCTACTACTAGGATGTCAGAAAAACATTAAGGCTGGATCTATAAGAGGCAAGTATTTCCAAACAGTAGTAATAGGCCCTTGGCCCCCATCCCCACTTCATGTATCTATGCAGTCTATCTACAGAGCCAGGCAGGGTGAGAGCTCACAACGACCAGTCAGGAGTCTTGAGATCCCCTCTCGATTGGGAAGCAAATATCTGGGGGGAACACTGGAAACTGAGGCCATCTCTACAGGAACCCAAGTGGCCATGTGTGGTGTGGTCAGGCCAGTGACTCTTACCAATTAAACAGCCAATGAGTTCACCACTAAATAGATCCTACTTATTGGTTGATGATTGCTGCTGATGCGGCCCCTTCCCACAAACATAAAAAAATAAAGGGAAGATTTGGGGACAACACTGCAGGGGGAGGGGCATGCTAGCATAAATGACAGTAGACATGACTTTATTCCCTGTCAAACATCTGTTATCATGGGCCGGGCACGGTGGCTTACGCCTGTAATCCCAGCACTTTGGGAGGCCAAGGTGGGTGGATCACGAGATCAGGAGTTTAAGACCAGCCTGGCCAAGATGGTGAAACCCCTTTTCTACTAAAAATAGAAAAATTAGCTGAGCGTGGTGGTAAGTGCCTGTAATCCCAGCTACTCAAAGGCTGAGGCAGAAAACTTGTTGAATCCAGGAGGCAGAGGTGGCAGTGAGCCGAGATCACACCACTGCACTCCAGCCTGGGCGACAGAGCGAGACTCCGTCTCAAAAAAAAAAAAAAAAAAAAAAAAAAAAATTGTCATCACGTAGGCACAGCCAAGGTGAACTGAAGCAGGATACGAACACTCGGTACATTCATGACTATCTTCATACATTTTTTAAATGATCCTAGAGATCACCTTGGGAATAGCAATGTGGTCATGATAACAAACATATCAAGGAGTTTGAAAACCTGTAGCTATGACCTAGTAGGACTTCATTTGCCTCTCAAGACTAAAGTATTTTGAATTCAGGAATTTTTTTTTTTTTTTGAGACAGGGTTTTGCTGTCACTTAGGCTGAAGTGCAGTGGCACAAACATGGCTCACTGCAACCTTGATCTTCTGGGCTCTAGTGATCCTCCCACCTCAACCTCCTGAGTAGGTGGGACCACAGGTGCACATGCCACCATGCCCAGGTAAGTTTTTTTTTTGGAAAGACCAGCTCTCACAATGTTGTCCAGGCTGGTCTTGAATTCCTGGAGCTCAAACTCTTATTTTAAATTATCCATGGATAATTTTAAAATGGATAACTTAAAATGGATATTTTAAATGGATAATTTAAATAAGAGTGCCTTAAAGCTTCCAGATCCTAGGGCAAGAAGCAAACGTCTGGTGGGAACATTGGAAACTGAGGCCATCTCAACAGGAACCCAAGTGGATATTTTAAGTGGGTAATTTAAAATAAGAGTACCTTAAAGCCTCCACTAATCAAGGCAATGATTCTCCTGTATTAGCCTCCCAAAGTGCTGGGATTACAGGTGTGAGCCACTGCCCTGGCCAGGACAATTTTAAATTGTGTGATTACACTATGATCCTCTACAGTAAAAAACAATATACATTTCAGGGCTGTCAAAATAAATAAAAATAAAATATGTAAAATACATAGTATAGTGCATGACATTAAAATAGTATTTATTAAGTTCATAAATTTTACTGCATTTTACTTTGACTTTAAATGTACATTTTCCTAATGCCTAATAAATACCTAATCTTACTGACTTTAAATGTACATTTTCCTAATGCCTAATAAATACCTAATCTTACTATCTTCTTTATTTTTAAGGCCAGAAACTGAACTACATATTCAGTTTAACTTTTAGATATAAGAGTTTTGGCCGGGCATGGTAGCTCAACCCTGTAATTCCAGCACTTTGGGAGGCCAAGACAGGCAGACTGCTTGAGGTCAGGAGTTCAAGAGCAGCCTGGTCAACATGGAGAAACCTCGTCTCTACTAAAAATACAAGAAAATCAGCTGACCGCTTGTAGTCCCAGCTGCTCGAAAGGCTGAGGCACGAGAATTGCTTGAGCCTGGAAGGTGGAGGTTGCAGTGAGCTGAGATCCCACCACTGCACACCAGCCTGAGCCACAGAGCAAGACTCTGTCTCAAAAACAAACAAACAAACAAAATTTTACATTAATCTTTAAACCATGATTTTGATGTTATCTGTAAGTTTATTTGATATATAATGTTTAGTTCATCAATTTAGGGAAATAAAATTCATCAGCTGAGAGAAAAATATAAACCCAATGTTAACAAGGAAAGCAGCAGTATTTTTCCCCTACTCGCAGCAGACATCAGAGACGTCCTTCACACAATTCCCAAGAGTATACTAAAATTTTGATGAAATTTCACAAAGTCGATAGTACATGTAAAACATATCACAAACTTCTCCAGACTGTATTATGGATATGTGAATAGTGAAATCAGTTCAATATCTCAAAAATATTCTTCAATAAAAATATCAGTAGTCCAATTTTTAAATTAAACATTTTAAAAGTGAGTCTTGATTACTCCTAGACAATGTAAAGAAAGCAAGTTGTTTTACAGCTTAAAATTATAATAGAATAACAAATACATAAATACAAAAAAATTTACAGAGTAATAATTATGAATATAAACAATGCTAGCACAAGTTGTACTAATAACATCACTTCAGATTTGGTAACACAATTATGTGGTCTAAAGTCCATAGCATTATTTTTGCTCAAGGTAGGTGATAAAATACCTTTCATTGCTTTTTTTCTCCTGAGAAACTTATTTTTTGTAAAAGCAAAAAGAAAATAGAAATAGAAATTCACAGCTCTCCAAGAATTACAGTAATTCATAGTCATCACCATTATTAAAACTACATCAATAAAAATTTCTCATTATAAAGAGGGCACAAATAAAATACACTACAGGCTTGGTGTGGTGGCTCATGCCTGTAACCCCAGTGCTTTGTGAAGCTGAGATGGGAGGATTACTTGAGGCCAAGAATTCAAGACCAACCTGGATAACATAGTGAGACTCCATCTCCACAAAAAATAAAATTTAGCTGGGTATAGTAGCACACGCCTGTAGTCCCCGCTACTCAGGAGGTTGAGGTGGGAGGATCGCTGAAGCCCAGGTGTTCCAGGCAGCAGTGAGCTATGACTGCACCACCACACTCCAGCCTGGGTGACAGAGACCCTGTCTCTAAAAATGAAATAAAATAAGACTACGGGTTATGTACTATACCCATTAAAACGATGACAAGTTCACCTCTTTCTTCTGTTTTCAAAGTATGTCAAAATTCAAATAAGTTAACTGATATTACTACAAAAAATAACCCTCAATCCAACATCTATATATCAACAATCATTAAAACCTACCTTACAAATGATAAAAGATTTCACTGATTCTCAACTTTGTGGCCAAAAACTGATAGTGCAGTTATAATTGTATAATTAGCAGAGACTTCAAAACAACTTTAGGACTGTAGTATATTAATCATAATCTCAATTCCCCTAGGGGGAAGGAGAAATGAAAAGTTTCACTGGAATGTTTATAATGGGATTGGTGGAGTAGAAGAAAAGGATAGCTGGGGCGGGGAACAGCCTGTAATCCCAGCACTTTGCGACACTGAGATGGGAGGATTGCTTGAGCCTGAGAGTTTGAGACCAGCCTGGGCAACAGCAAGACCCCATCTCTACAAAAATTTAAAAACTAGCTGAGTGTGGTGGCATGCAAGTGCGGTACCAGCTATTTGGGAGGCTGAGGTAAGAAGATCTCTCGAACCCAAGAGGTGGAGGCTGCAATGAGACTTATTTGCATCACTGCACTCCAACCTGGATGATGGAGTAAGACTTTGTCTCAAAAATACAAAGATAATTGGATTTTATGAAAATCATAGTATCATAATTTTATCATCTCAAAATAAGAATATGCTATACTGCACGAATTTGATACAAAAAAAGTCTGAGACGGGGTACATATGGAACAAAAAAAATGAGACATTCTCTCAAATGAATTTATGAAAATTCTAAGGTGGTATGTTCCTTCACAAATTACAAATTCCTAGGGAAAAACAACTTTGTTGCCAAAGCTACCAAATAGATGGCTGCTGTACTACTTTCAAGCTACAGCACAAGCATGCTGGGAGGGCTAGGCTAGATTATTTCTAAATGAACTTCAATAATAATTCCCACAACATATCCTGAGTCTCATTAAGTTCTTGACACTGTATTATGTATTTTATATATATTACAAGAATGCTCACGGCAAGACTATGAGTTAAATTATTCTCCTTAAAGAGAAGGAAACTGAGGCAGAGAGAGGTTATATAATTCACCCACGGTAACACAGTTAGTAAGTGGTAGACCATGACAATCTGGCTTTTAATAACTATCCTAAAATACTGAGTACATACTTACTATGTGCCAGAGACAAAACTCAAGTCAATTTGACTATCATATACTCATATGTACTTTTATTCCAAGTGTTTCCTACATGGTAATGAATTTGTCATTATAAATCTTAATCATAATGACACATTCATAAGACAGAACTCCTATGAAATGTATAGTTCAGAAAGTAACTTCTTTTTTTTTTTTTTTTTTGAGACAGAGTCTTGCTCTGTTGCCTAGGCTAGAGTGCATTGGCACGATCTTGGCTCACTGTAACCTCTGCCTCCCAGATTCAAGCAATTCTCCTGCCTCAGTCTCCCGAGTAGCTGAGATTACAGGCACCCGCCATCATTCCCACCTAATTTTTGTATTTTTAGTAGAGATGGGGTTTTCTCATGTTTGCCAGGCTGGTCTCGAACTCCTGACCTCAGGTTATCCACCTGCCTCAGCCTCCCAAAATGCTGGGATTATAGGCGTGAGCCACCACGCCCAGCCCAGAAATTAACTCTTATAAACTAGCATTAAAATATTCAATGTACAAACCACATAAAACTGCATGAAAACTAAGAATTATTGTTACTAGGCTGTCAAAAGTTTTGATAAACTTTAAGAGAAACAAAGACAGTAAAATGTCAGAAAATATGAAATACACAATATTTGTCGCATCACATAGATCACTGGTAGATAAATAACTATAGTACGATATGGCCTACTAAACAATTTTAAAACTGCTAAAAAATACAACTTATTCCTAGCAATAATTCCCTATTAGGTAATCATACTTTATTAATCATAACTCCAAAGTTCACAAAATTATGGCAAAGCAAACGCATTTATGCTCTGCTGACAGTGTAAACTTGCTCAAGTCTTTGGGGAGGCAAAAATCTGTCAACTGCAGAAACATATCTTTTGACTAGTAATTCATTTGAGATTAGTATCCTACAGAAACAATTCATAAAAGAAAAAGATAAATGCACAGAGATGTTCAATTCAATGTCAAAATAGGCATAAACTGAAAACTATTATTTTCCTGTCAGGCATTTAGTACAAATTTAATACTTATTTTTTAACTATCAAGTAACAAATATCATAAAGGTTATACAACATGGAAAAATACAATGCTATAAAAGTAAAATAAAAATAAAAGTTAAATAAAAACTTATTTGATATAATTCTGTAAAAACTGTAATATATATGCACAAACTAGAAGAAAACAAAAATAATGAACACAATTATGTTAGTATCGCAAAACAAGTTGATACATAAAAAAATTGTTCCGACACATGTTTAATAAATAAAAGCAAATATACTAGCCCAAACAGTAAAATTAGAAAAACCAAAGCTATAAAATTGGAACAAAGCTAAAAAATTGGAATGACAAAGGTTTCAGTTCTGCTAGCAAACTAAAGAATATTTAGGGAATATATTTATAAATTTATGGTCAATATTATAGATAAAAATACTATATATTACAAAAATAACCAAAGTCCATATGGTTATTTTGCCAATTACAATTATTTCTCCCTGTCTTTCCCTACCAAGCTTGTTGAGAATCTCTACTATAATAAGCCACTACTACTGTTGGAAGTATTTTCTATTCCTTGGGTAGAAAGGCAAAAGAGTGGCTGAGAACCACTATCTTTGTTAAGATACAGAATGCAAATATGGGTGAACAGGCAAAGCTCCCAAAACATTTTATTTACATCTCTTCTTTACTGTCAATGTCAAAATGCCAAGGTTTTTTCCTTGGCATCAATAAACATACTTAAAAGTGAAAATGAAGATGGGTGTGGTAGCTCGTGCCTGTAGTAATTCCAACACTTTGGGAGGCTGAGGCGGGTTCGAGACCAACCTCGCCAACATGGTGAAACCCCATTTCTACTAAAAATACAAAATTAGCCAGGCATGGTGGCAGGCACCTGTAATCCCAGCTACTCAGGAGGCTGAGACAGGAGAATCACTTGAACCCAGGAGGCGGAGGTTACAACGAGCTGAGAGCGGCACTGCACTCCAGCCTAGGTGACATAGCGACTCCATCTCAAAAAAAAAAAAAAAGTGAAAATGAATACACTAGTTTCAAGGTTGCCAACAATAATTGAAAAAATATATATAATGAATACATATTTATTTATAATCATATAATATGTAACATTAAATACACCTGTAACATAGAATAATGTATAAAAATAGGCCAGATGCAGTGGCTCATGCCTGTAATCCCTTAAAAGTGAAAATGAATACACCAGTTTCAAGGTTGTCAGCAAGGTTGTCAAAAAGTCTCAATAAATTGAAAAGACATATATAAGGAATACATATTTATTTATAATTATATAATATGTAACATTAAATATATTTATAAGATAAAAATAGTGTGTAAAAACAGGCCTGGTGCGGTGGCTCACGCCTGTAATCCCAACACTTTGAGAGGCCAAGGTGGGTGGATCACCAAGGCCAGGAATTCAAGATAAGCCTGGCCAACATGGTGAAACTCCATCTCTACTAAAAATACAAAAATTAGCAGGATATGGTGGTGCACCCCTAGGAATAGCACCCCTAGCTATTCCGGAGGCTCAGACAGGAGAACCTCTTGAATCTGGGAGGTGGAGATTGCAGTGAGCCAAGATTGCACCACTGCACTCCAGCGTGAGAGACAGAGGGAGACTCTGTCTCAAAAATAAAATAAAATAAAACACACTTACTGATGGTCTTAAAGATCCACAAATTTCCTTGATTTTCTATGAAACTATCTTATACCTTACTATATAACCTTTTAACCTTGAGAAACATAACAAAGGAAATAAAATGCTCCATGGGGTTTTCCTTCAAACATAAATAGGTGATTACTATCCTACTACTTCAACATTAAAACGTACATAAAGAGAACATGCAGCATTTTAGACAAGTTCTTAGCCTTGAGGAATTGGTGTGAGTATAAGATAAACACAGAAATACTAAATTAAAGTCCAGATTATAACAATACCAAGTGAGTTTTTTGTTTTTGTTTTGAGATGCAGTCGCACTCTGTTGCCCAGGCTAGAGTGCAGTGGCACGATTTCGGCTCACTGCAACCTCCTGCTCCTGGGTTCCGGAGATTCTCCAGCTTCAGCCTCCCCAGTAGCTGGGATTGGAGGTGCCCACCAACGTGGTTTCACCGTGTTGGCTAGGCTGGTCTTGAACTCCTGACCTCAGCTGATCTGCCTGCCTCACGTTCCCAAAGTGCTGGGATTACAGGCGTAAGGCACCACATCTGCCTAAGGTGGGATTTTTTTAGGGTACATTTTAATTATACAAAATAAACCAACAAGTGCTATATGCATTGACTTTTATAAAAATCAGTTGAATATTAATTATTGTTATTCACTGAATTTTAAACAAGAGGTTCTGGTGAAAATCTGGTTTTAATAAGGGAGACTTCAACTACTTTATCTTCTTCAATGACATTTTAGTAAGAATAAAAACGATAAAGAAATGCCTACCTATAGACATATTTCATATTGGAAGGAAGAGCTTGAAGACAAAATAAGTAGAAACAGCACACATTGGTGAGACTGTTTACCTGACCTAACATGATCTAATAATTTACCAGACAAGAATGTATGTATCATTAAAACCCAAGTTTTCCAAAATACAAAAAGTTGGGTAGAAAAAAATGTACATTATTCTTTGAAGAGTCAATGCTACTTATAGATAGATGTTTGATGTATGGAATATTTTTCAACCATACTCATAGAGCTTTCAGATCCTGAATACCAATAAAAAGCACCTCCACCCCCATTATTTGTTAAAATGCTGACAACCATTTCTACTATTTATTTATTTATTTATTTGAGACAGAATCTCGCTCTGTCGCCCAGGCTGGAGTGCAGTGGAGCGATCTTGGCTCACTGCAACCTCCGGCTCACTGCAACCTCCGCCTCCTGGGTTCAAGGGATTCTCCCGCCTCAGCCTCCTGAGTGGCTGGGACTACAGGCGCCACCACGGCAGGCTAGTTTTTTGCACTTTTAGTAGAGACGGGGTTTCACCGTGTTAGCTAGGAAGGGCTCCTCACCTCATGATCCGCCTGCCTCGGCCTCCCAAAGTGCTGGGATTACAGGAATGGGCCACAGTGCGCGCCCAGCCTCTATTATCTCAGCTTAAAAATAAAAAACAACGCCAAAGAAAAAAGTGCAGGAATTCCTGGGTTACATATTTAACTAATAATAATACAGTGCCCCAAATACGAAATAAACATTCGGATAAGGTATTTTAAAAAGGATTTTCAGGAAATGCACCCGGAGCTACAGAAGGTATTATGTATCCTACACACACACAAAAGGTCCCTGAAAGCTCCTTCCTTACTGACAATTAAGATACATAACATCTAAGTTCTAAATTTCCACGATATTACATTTTATGTCTTTTTTTTTTTTTTTTTTTTTTTTTGAGACGGAGTCTCGCTCTGTAGCCCAGGCTGGAGTGCAGTGGCCAGATCTCAGCTCACTGCAAGCTCCGCCTCCCGGGTTTACGCCATTCTCCTGCCTCAGCCTCCCGAGTAGCTGGGACTACAGGCGCCCACCACCTCGCCCGGCTAGTTTTTTGTATTTTTAGTAGAGACGGGGTTTCACCGTGTTAGCCAGCATGGTCTCGATCTCCTGACCTCGTGATCCGCCCGTCTCGGCCTCCCAAAGTGCTGGGATTACAGGCTTGAGCCACCGCGCCCGGCCCGATATTACATTTTAAATCATTTCTTAAAACTTAATGGCAGTAGCATTCTCTCAAAGCAAGATTAAACGTCTTGGAAAGGCAACATACACATCACGGCAAATTTGGAAGATTCTCAGAAATTCTTTTACACATCACGGTAAATCTGGAAGATTCCTAGAAATTATTTCACAAAGACGAGGATTCTTAACTATTACGCAACTACTGACGGCCTTAAAGATCCATGAACTTTCTTAATCTGCAGAGGGGTATCTGTATTTTTAAAACGTATTTTACAAGGATGTTCCTATCATTTTGAAACAAAGTTTTTACGGTGAATTCCTCAAGTAAGAAAAAAAAAATTTAATACATGATAAAACTGTTTCTGTGTTTGTACTTCGGGGCACTTAAACCTGTAGGTGTTACTTTTTAACAAGCTTTTATAAAGCTTTACCTTCATAATTTTGATTCATGAGACTAAAGCTATATGGCTATTTAAAGATTAGAACGGCTGTTACTGACAATAACGCCAGTGGTCATGTTTCTTCAAATAGGACAAAAAGTGTGCTCAAAGGAAGTCAGTTTTTGTTCTGATTTTAAATGTATATCGTAAATGCATGCATTGTGACGTCTCCATAATTTAAAACCTCTAAGAAATTTAACCTTTCACATTATAATTTAGGGATTAGTCAATCCCTTAGTACCAGTTAAATAATAGCCAGGAAAGCATTAGAAAACCTGAAGGTACATGTAAAGAAATGCTTTACATCACTACTTAAAATAGGTGTTGAATTTTAAGAGAAACATTTCTTTCAGTAAAATTTCTAATGCCTAAGGTCCATCAGGAGTAATCTCTTTTACTACATGATATTCACAGTAGTTTTGCTCTTGGCCTCACCAGTTTTAAGACTCTCCATTTAAGTAAAGCCAATTTTATACTACCTAGGGGCACAAAAATAGTCCCCAGCTCCTCTCTTTTTCCTCCTAGGTTCGGTTAAACGAGCGAACATGGAAAACACGTACACACACTCCCTTTTGGCCCTGGTCCCTAGGGCACTGATGAAAAGCAAATTATTTCTTTACATAAGGCCTGCTGTCCACCCAAAGACATTAAAAAAAAAATAGGGGAAAATACCAGAATCAGTCTGCACCCACACCTAAGCCCCGCCCCACCGGGAAAAGTGGGGGGTAGCGGGACTGTGAGGGTGGCGGAAAGGACGGAAAAGGCCGAGACTTCCAGCTCCCAGGTTCTCCACACCATTCTTTCCTTCAGGCTGCACCGCAGCCAGGGACCCTGATTCTATTTTCAGCCGCGCCTTCCGATCCTCCTCCCCGCCACCATCACAAATACACGGTCCTCAATCGCTTGAACACTGGGTGGGGAGACTAGAGTGGGCCCTCTCCCCGCCCAACCCAAGGACTGTGGGTGGGAGAGGTCTCCCTGCGCACACGGCTGACTCGACGCGCGCCCCGAGGACCTCTGAACTGACCCAAGCAGGGGGAAGATAATTCGGAGGGAGGGGTCTAAGAGGAGCCGTTATTCCTTTTTCCTCTGCCTCAGGAAAGCGCGCGAGAGGGAGGGGCCGGAACAACGAACGCTGGTTACCTAACGGTCCGGCCCAGCCAGTCAGGCTCCCAAAGCTCACACCGCGCGGGCCGCTAAGGTGGCAGCAGAGCCACAATCGCCCCAAGGGCTAAGAAGCACGTCAGGAGCACCCGAGGTGATGGGAAACGGGGGTGGGGACTGTGCTGAGCGACGTCGCCATGTTAGCACCTTCTTTCTCCGTATCCCTACAGTCTCCAGCCCTGCTGACCTCTGCCCATCATTACTCACCTTTCCAGGTCACTAGTTCATGATCCTTTCGGTCACCTGCGAGCCCCGAGCACAGCCGTGTTTACAAACCACCCCTGGACGAAAAGGCTGAACGGCACTTTAAAGGCCAAGGGCTCCCACAGGCTTCCGTCCTCTCTCGCGAGATCGGACTGACAACCCTCCCCGCCGCCGACCCGCCCCGCTCCCGGCATCCCCCCTTCCTTCTCGCGCCCCTCCCCTCCATGCACACGCCCCTTCTTGCCTTCCTTCTGAGGGAGAGCCTCCGAGTCAGGTGATGCCGTCCGGTTTAAGGAGAAGAAGGCGGGTCTTCGGCAGGGCGGGTAGAGGGGACGGGCACCAAAGAGCACTCGGGCGCTCATGATTGGGCAAGGAGCCCTAAGGGCGGGAACCAGAGGGCCCAAGGAGCGTTACCTCTGTAAACCCAAGGCTGTGGAATGCTGTGATTGGCTGTGGGCTGGAGGAGGGGGCGGGTGCAGGCGGCGGCGGAGGGCTAGGCAGGGCGTTGGCGGTGTGAGGGGAGGAAGGTGAGCTCCAGAAAGGCTGGTAGGGGGAAGCAGGGTGGGTCTTCCGAGCCCAGCCACAGGAGCCGGGTGTCTCCGTTGCCGTCGCTTCCCAGCACTAGGTAGGGAGGTGGGTAAAGGTAGGCTGCGTTCCTCAGCCCACCCCCTGGCTCCCCGGGAGTCTGGACGGGGAGCTTCGGGTTAGGTGAGGTTTGGGGGAGGCAGAGTTTGCTGGTTCCCCATCCCTCCCCTCCAATAAACCCCACACAACTTAAAGATTTTAATATTAACTGTAGGGATGTTTGTTATTCAATAAATAGGCACAAGTTGAAAAGTATGATCAGAGGCCTCTGAAAATTTACTCAATAAAAGTTTTTCACTCTTTTATTTTTCCATTTATTAAATACTGATTTCTAGTCTGTAACAAAATTATGAACTAGTTTATATATTAACATAAAATACACTCTCAAAATTGTTGAAAGGTTTTAGGGGATATTATGAGAGTTAATGAGCCTGAAGTTCAAGAATGATATCTGGCATAAAAGTGAAATTGTAATGGCATTGACATTTTCACAGGTAGGTCTCTGGACTGTATACATGTATATAAGCCAACTCAGTCCTCTTTTAAAACTAATTTTAGTTAAAAAACATTAAGCCAAATTATTAACACTTTCCTACTTAAAATGAAAGTGTTGTCCCCATATAGTAACAGTAATGTAGTAGTGTCATTGTAGTGTAACACTATGTCAGCAAAACCTCACAGTTCAGGTTACTCATGTTGGAAATGGTGGACAAAATGTTTGATTGACATCACAATTGTTAGTTCTAGAAAACATTGATTAAAATGATGCTTCTCCATCTCTCAAAACAACTAATGTGAGAAAAAGAACTAGAAATGTTACGACGTTTCAAAAGAAGTTTGAGTCAATTAGAATAGACTTTTTAAAAAATTATTTTTCCATTCACGTGTATTAAAATTTGAAATTATTTTTTTCAGTGTTGATTCAATTGGGCAGTAGCTTTGGTTTTAAATTTCTCATTTCTACTTCTCCGGTCTGTTGTCAAGCAGTTAATGATCTACATGATGCATTCGAGGAACACATTTTGAAGAAAGTCTTTCAGTTCTTTTTAGACAAGAGAAGAACTAGTGATATGAACAGTACCCTGATCTGTTTTGATAATTCAGTTTCAGCTAATTTTCTAAAGAGAAGGTATACCTAAAGTGAGAAAAAAAATAAACAAGATAGGGGGCGGGAAATAGGTGGAAACTATGCCAGTCTGTTATATATGCATTTTGGCAGCCTGGCGTTTAACAAAGGGTCTCACTTTATCCACATATTTCTAGTTCCACAGCAGTTTGTTTACTATAGTTTTTCTACAAGTGGGGAAGACATTCAGCATTGTCAAAATGAATGTAGTTACCATATTCAGGTCTGATTCCATGAACTTGTCTCACTACTTATTCATATCCTCATAAAATGCCATCCTTTTCCATTTTTGTTCTCACTTCTGCATTCCACAATATCCCCAAGGGTCCTAAAATTCTTTACAGTCTTCTCTTTACAAATGCAGGAAACTTCCTGTAGACCTCTTCTTTACCTGTCTTGTTCCATAATGCACCTACCCAAAACTTAGTTCTAAGAGAATTATTGAGGATCTAGTGAATCCCCTTTAAGAACCCAACATGACTGCTAAATAAAACCAATATTCCTTAGATACAAAATGAGGCTATTTGAAGAAAATGCATTTCTGTTATGGAAGTGTTAATAACTAAATACCATAAGAATCAATGATGGTCTCTAAACGCCCTCAAAATCTTCCAAATGCCACATAAATGTGGTATTTCCACCTTAGTATGATAGGGCTGTTAATCCATAATCTGTTAAAACTGCTCACAAAAATTCTAAAACTAATGTGTGTGTGTGTATATATATATATACGTTCTCATGCTGCAAATAAAGATATACCCGAAACTGGGTAATTTATAAAGGAAGGAGGTTTAATTGATTCACAGTTCAGCATGGCTGGGGAGGCTTCAGGAAACTCACAATCATGGCGGAAGGGGAAGCAAACATATCCTTCTTCACATGGCGGCAGCAAAAAGAATGAGTGCCCAGCAAACGGAGAAGTCCCTTATAAAACCATCAGATCTCTGAGAACTAAGTCACTATCATGAGAATAGGATGGGGAAACCACCCCCATGATTCAATTATCTCCACCTGGGCCCTCCCATGACGTGGGGATTATGGGAACTACAATTCAAGATGAGATTTGGGGTGGGGACCCAGCCAAACCATCTCTCTCTCCATCTTCCCTTGCAACTTCCCCTCCTTTTCTCTCTCGCTAATAATTTACAGAACACAGTTTCTGTTTGTCTGCAGCTAACCAAAACATAGAAGACTACAGGGCACCCCTTATGTCTGCTTGGTACAACTAATCCTAGGCTTAGGGAAAGAGCCTGCACATTTTCATGATATTCTCAGGATACCACCTAGTACAGTGGATTAGCTGGGATTTTATCAGTGGAATCAAGGTAGGGGTGTGTGTGTGTGTGATGTGAAAGGGGTGGGGGACACAGGACATGATTACCCCACTGATATCTGAGATGAAATAGGATAATGTGGGCCCAGACATTGTACAGACATTTTGGTAGCTTCTATCTCATGGCAGATCTTTTCCTCTCTCTGCCAGTTCAGGGTCTTCCTGCACATTGCTGAAATGGCCTATGTTCAAGTTACCTCTCAGCACTTGTCCTCATCATGGAAATTGTAAGTACAGGGATGTCTACCCTCCAACCCAAATCTTGGGTTTCCCAAAATAATTTATAATTATTGGGGTGTGGCATTATGGGGAAAAAAGTCTACGTTTATCTTCACATCATACCAGTTAGCTTATACTAGCTTCAACAAAACCAGTCCAGAGAGAGGGAGAATGGAATTTAAGGGCCTTGTTTTTTTTCTTGATGCTAATGCCACCTCTCTCTCATCTGACTCACCACAAAGAGGGATTGCTGTCATTATATTCTGCTCTTTATACAATATTAGGTTATTAATAAAAATAGTACCACTCCTACCTTTCATGGCTTCCCATAAATGACCCCTCTGTGTTATTTCAATTTATCACCTTTATTGTGTCTTCCCTTGTTCCTTACTCGGTCTAAAATGCATAGGTCATCTTGTTGAACAGTGTGCTTGTTTGCTGTCTGCCTAGAGCCACTTTGACCTTCCATCATCTCTTCTTTCCAGTGCACAACCCTGATAACCCTCACTGCTCTTTACATCAGTTTGTATTAACAAGCTTCCCAAAATTGCTGGAGAGTCACAAAACTAGGTGAATGATGTTCACTACCAATTTGTTACCTGTCTAGAGCTGGGTCCCTACTGCTGCTCTGCATTTCTTTTATGCACAACTAGTCTGTGCTGTACATACCTTTCTTCTCTTTTCAAGCCCAGATCTGTAAAATTATACCTCTTGTTAAAAGCATATAAAAAACAAAGTTCATCATTTCCCCAAATCAGCTTTTTCCTTGTCGTCGCTAACAGTCACATAAAAAAAAAAAAATCAGAGCATGGGCTTTAAGGAAGATCTGAATTTGGATCCCGACTTTGCCACTTAATGGCTGTGTGATTTTGGGAACTGTTTAACCTCTGAGCCTATTTTCCTTTGCATCTTGGAAATTATTCCCAAGTTTACAGGTTGTTATGAGGATTAAATAACAGTATAGCTAGCACTTACTAGATGCACACACCCTCTCTTCTCCTAACTGGTTCCTGAGATCTAGGCATTAAATCCTACTGATACTACCTTTGCATTGTTTTTAAAATATAGTTGATCATTGAATAAGGTTGGGGGTTTGGGGCATTCATTCCCCCCACCAGTCTCCCATGCAATAAAAAATTTGCATATAGCTTTTGAGTTCCTCCAAACTTTACTAACAGCCTACTGTTGACCACAAGCCTTACTGATTACATAGTTGATAAACAAATTTTGTACTTTATATACATTGCATACTGTATTCTTACAATAAAAGTGGAGAAAAGAAAATGTTAAGAAAATCGTTAAGAGAAAATACATTTCTAGTACTATATCGATATCATTAAGTTTACAAGTTTACACCATCTGTTTACAAGATGAATTGTCTGAAATGGTGACAGTTGCAGCTGCGGACCTCTTCTATCTATGGTGCATATCAAGCCATTCAACTTCTTGCAATGTCATGACTTCGCGTCGTGGGACCGCTTCTAGCATCACTAGTAGTACTCAGTATAGGTTCCATGGTGTTATTGAAGGTTTATAATATTGCACTAACCCAGTGAAAAATATGCAAGAACTGGCCGGGTGCGGTGGCTCATGCCTGTAATCCCAGCACTTTGGGAGGCTGAGGCAGGCAGATCACCTGAGGTAAGGAGTTGGAGACTAGCCTGACCAACATGGTGAAACCCCATCTCTACTAAAAATACAAAAATTATCTGGGTGTAGTGGCAGGTGCCTGTAATCCCAGCTACTCAGGAGGCTGAGGCAGGAGAATTGCTTGATTCCAGGAGGCGGAAGTTGGCAGTAAGCCGCCATTGCATTCCAACCTGAGAGACAAGAGCAAGACTTCATCTCAACAACAACAAAAAAAGGCAAAAAGTGCAAAAGATCACTTTTTTTGTGTGATACACAATTTATTGGAGATGAACTGCCCCACGGAGATGATGAGCATCACAGCATTTTAAGTGGATACTCATAACACTTAAGCTCACTACAATAGCATCAGGAGGTGGCCGCTAAATTATTACAGTAGTACAGTATGTTCTTCAGTTAATTTTATGCAGTTATGGTTTACTCCATCTCTACATTTACATTTCTCTCAATGGTAAATGGTACAATGTACAGGCTATGTGCATATTTTGATAAATTTAAATTTTTGTCATAGATTTATGTATATGGCACTAAATGAAGTAGACCAGTATCTACATATTTTATGCATTCATATAATTTTGTTAATTTTCTCTATTATTTCTAGGCTACATGGTTTGCCTGAGTTTTTTCAATTTGTTTCAAACCTCAAACAATTTTCCAACATACTGAAAAAAGTCTGTGTATCAGTGGACCTGCACAGTTCAAACCCATGTTGTTCAGGGGTCAACTGCCTTCACTGCCACCATCCTAGACTAGGCCTCCATTACATCTCAGCAAAGCTACTGTAGTATGACTGCTGTTCATTGCTGGCTCCGGTCCATCCCACACACTAGTCTCATATCAACCTTTCTAAAATACACCTCTAAACTTTGAATGACTGACAGTAGCACAAGAATACAACTCACACTCTTATACCTGCCTGTTTACATAAAATGGCCCCAGTCTTCCTTTACAGCCTTATCTCACACCACTTCTGTTTCATACTCAGGGAACTCCTTGTTTCTCACGTACCAATGCTGTGCTTAATTTACTTTTCCTCATGCTTTTCACTAGCCAAGATGCCCTCTTCTTCTGGTCTGTCCTTGTGACATGGTTAAGGTTTGTCTTAAATTACAAATAGTACTTTTTCATGTGATTCTTTAACTATAAAATTATTTCTACTCCCTCTGAACATCTGAACACTTAACTGCCACTCATTTAATTCACCATTTTACCAACATCATCTTATCAACATAGAAAATCCATTTCAAGTTTGACAGAAAAATAGTATCTTTATCAGCTTGTGTTCAGAAACGAAGAAGTCAGTAAAAAGCATTTAGCGTTAATATTTGTTTGCAAAGCTCATAAGCTGAGGCAGTACTTTCTATAAAAATGGTGCACAGTAAACATTTCTGCTAGGAGTAGATGCATTCCAGTGATGTACTTTCAATGTCGTAACTTTGTTACTAGAAATAAAAATTAAGTAAAAGGATGTATATTCAACGATGTTAAACTTCTGATGCACCATGCCCTTTCCCCTCTATAAAGTTTGAGTCATTGTGTGTGGTTTTTTGTTGTTATTGTTTTCTCAGAAGCCTTAAGACTATGCAGCCACAGCTCAGTTAGTCCATTTTCATTCTGGGAGATTCCCTCAGCTGGGACATCTCTTACAAGAAACCTGTTTCTGAATCAGTGTTTCAAGCCTTTTCAACCACCAAAACCAGCACCAAGAACAGGTCTTTACCAAGACTGTTTTTATTTAAAATATACTTGGAATAGATGACTATTAATCTCAGCAATTTCCTATCACTTTTAAAATTTTATACTATGTACTTTGTATTACATAGTACAGTACTTCGTTTCAGTAAGACATGTAAAATTTGCCATTGTAACCACCTTAAAGTGTACAATTCAGTGACATTTATTATAGTATATTTACAATGTTGTGCAACCATCACCACTAATTCATCAAAATTAAAAAAATTTTTAAGCCAGATTTAGCAGTGAGGGGCTATATACCAACTTTAATGACACTCATGTTAATAAGTTCTGATAACCCACTACCATCAGATCAGCCGTAATTCGTCCAATTTTCATAATCCTAAAAGGAATCCCCATGTGCATTAAGCGGTCACTCCCTCTTCACCCATCTCCCTAGTTCCTGATAACTACTAATTGGCTTTGTCACTATGGATTTGCCTATTTTGGGTATTTCATATAAATGGAATCATGTGGCTGGCTTCTTCCACTTAGCATGTTTTTAGGGTTCACTCACATTTATTCAGTATGTATCAGTACCTCATTTATTTTCATGGCGGAATATTCCATTATATGGATGTATTTTACTTATCCATTCATCAGCTGATAGACATTTGGTTGTTTCTACCTTCTGACTTTTGTAAGTAGTGCTTCTATGAATACTTGTATACAGGTTTTTGTTTGAATACCTATTTCTAATTCTTTTAGGTGATATAGACTAGATGATGAATCAACTAAAAAAGTGGCAGCAGCTCTACCTTTTTAGCTTTTTTGGGCCTCATTTCACTTTATAGAAGGTAGCGTATGTGTAACTTAGTGATTCTCAAACAGTATGCACAAAAATCACTTGGGAAGCCTTTTTAAAGATGCAGATTGCTGAGTCTCATGTCCAAAGAGTCCAATTCAGTAGGTCTGGAACCTAGGGATTTTTATTTTTTCAACGAGCACTGATTCTGATGGAGGCAGTCTTCCCACACTTGAGAAACTTTGGTAACTGACTGCTCTTTCTCAATGGAAATCAAACAGGCAAAGGGCACTAAAAAAGTAAAATGTCGCTTTCCTAATTATCAACTTTTAAAAAACCCTGAAACTTGGATGATAGATATTATGGTACAATACATTTGCTAGGGGAAAAACTGTCTATAGTAGCACCACCTTCCTTTGAATGGGAAAAGTTTGACCAAGAAGCAACATAAAGTATTAGCAGCAAAATACTCTTGAACCAGCTATCATCCCCAAGACTCCCACTATAAACATGTTAGCAACAGTGATAAATGCTGCCTTACAGCAACTTTTGGCTGTAAAAATCTAGCCAATTCAGTCTACTTTTTGATATTTGGTTTTTAATAGTCTTGTCCAAGTAAGAAACTAGCTGCTAGTTGGACTGAACCTGTTCTGAAAAGACATGGAAGATTCATTATAAGCACACAATTGCTTAATGTGAGACTGACTGAAAAACAAAAATCACATTACCTCCCAGCTTAAGGCTTCATTTCCTAAAAAGCTGACGTGATTTATTTTTAGAACCAACCGCCTGGAAGGTGATTCTGATTTGAAGTATTCTAACTGATGTTAGACCTTAAAAACACGAGACTGTCTTGAGTATTAACTATCTTTAATTAACCGTATTTTATAGAAGCTCAAAACACCCAAATATTTATCCTTTATATGAATAAACAAAAGTCCTATGAATTACAATATGCAGAACACTATATAAAAGAATTCCCATAAAAATTACATTGGGATATTTTCATCAGTGGAGCAACTGCTGTAGCTTCCTCTGAATTGGACAGCATCTGTCTGAATGCACATTCTTCTTTGTGATAATCTAAACTTAGTGTAAGTACAAATCACAGAAGAAATTAAAGTTTTCATCTTTAATGAAATGACTTTGGAAATAACGTACATTTCCATGACACCAATACTACAGTTTTCGGAGTCACAGTAAGATACACAGAATTACATCCGTAATTAATAAGAATGCCAACATGTCAAGCAGTAATTTGTTACATGGCAAACAAAATCAAGAAAGCAACCATCAAACAAAAGAGACCCATAGCTTCAGACAAGGCAAATCCCAGGATAGCATATGAGAACAGCTGCTGCTTCAGCGAAGGGTTTCTAAAAGAGACCACATATGACTGTTACTTTGAAATATTAGTTTCAACATGTTTGGTAAACGTTAAAGAATCAGATTACTAGTGTGGGGATTTTTTGTAAACTGAAAAGTCTGCTGGAAGAGTATTTGCCTAGATCTCTCTTATACTAGTCTCCTCAATTCTGATAATATGGTGTAAAGGTAGGGGGCTGTCTCTCAATATAAATGGTTACTCTTCATTCATTTTGATGGGTTCTGACATTCTTACCCCTCTGAAAATATGGTCTGTACCTTTTAAGATCTGACAGTTTAGGTCTTAAATAAAATAAATTGATTATTTTAAGGAATGTGCTCTAGTAATTTTAGTCCCAAAATAGTTTAACAATTAGGAATGCAGACTCTTAAGTCAGATGTAGTTAAAATTCATTTTCTGATATTTACTAGCTATGACCTGGGCAAGTAATGTGACCTCTGTGTCTCTAGACCTTCATAGGTGTTATTCTCATAGTACCCCAAATGCTGTTACGAGAATTAAGTGAGATAATGCATACAAAGCCCTTTAAATGTAATGCAAGACACAGAGTAAGCACTTAATGCAAAGTAGCTATTATTTCAGTAGCTAAGTTTCGAACTATTGCAAGCATGCTCTTAAACTTACTTATTTAGGGATAGAAATGATTACCTGGCATAACCAATGATAAGGCTGCCAAAGACTGTTCCAATACCAGCACCAGAACCAGCCACTCCTACCGTTGCAGCACCTGCACCAATAAATTTGGCAGCAGTATCAATGTCTCTGCTGATTGCACTGGTCTGAAACTCCCTTTGGATTAGCTGAGACACACCATTCTGGGCCCCATTAAATACCGTAGAGCCCTAGAAAACAGAAAATAAAGGTAAAGGTCTATCAGTAATCACAGGTAGCTATTTTAATTAAGTATCATACTGTCAAAATGATAACTACTTTTTTACTTTGTAGCTGAGTGTAAAGAGGCAAATCAAGAGCTTAGAATAATGTCACTCTTGCAGAATAGGGATAACAATATCTACATCTTAAAAGCGTGTTGAAAATTAAGAAACAACATATATAAATACGCTTTTAAAGTAGGGTTTTTTTTTTTTTTTAAAGAGAGGGTCTCACCTGGTTTGTCACCCAGGCTGGAGTGCAGTATAGTGTGGTGTGATCATAGCTCACTATAGGCTCGAACTGCTGGGGTCAAGCAATCCTCCCGCCTTGGCCTCCCACAGTGCTAGGAACACAGGTGTGAGCCATCGCATCCAGCCCAATAGAGCAGATTTTTCAATAACTGTAGCTATTATAATTTTAAATATAGGCAACTTAAATCGATAAGACTTGAATATAAGTACTACAGTATTTCTTGGTCAAGTTTTGGACAGAGAAATTTCTCTACTTGGCTCATCTAGTTTTTTGGATAAAAGGGTGAAAAAGAATTGCCTTCAAACTCTTATAAAGTTATTTTCCTTCACTCTAATCAAAACCCTACCCTTACTTGGTAGTGTTACCTAATTTCAATTATTGCTACTATTACCTCTCCAGTCCTAGCCTCTGGTCGAGATAACACTGATGCAGAAATTGGTCTGTATGCAACTCTGGATCCAGCTCGGATCTATTAATGATAAAAAAAAAAAAAAAAAAAAAAAAGAATTCCAATATTAAGAAAGAATACAGGTAAGATTTCAATGACTTTTCTGGTACCATGAATTCTAAAAAAGCAAGCAGTAAAAATGAATCAGAGACTTCTGAATTGACTCTTCGCTGTTTGGTCATTTTTAATACATGAAGTAATTTTAATAAACTTTCATGCTAATGAAATTGTAAAGCTTGCTACCTTAAATAAAATTTCTAGTAACAATTAATTACAAAGAGAGTAAGAACTGCTTTTGACATTTCCATTATTGTAGCGCCATAAGTCAAGTCAGAAAAAAGCAATAAATACCACACATTCTTTGGCAATTTTAAGTGGACCAACAAGTATATTAGTAGTGTCACTATAAACATTCATCATTCAAAATAGCCCAACAGTTAATATAAGCCCTGACCATTTCAAAGATATTTCTATATGACCATTAATCATTTAAAAAAAGTGTCTAAAAAAGGAACTTAAGCAATTCTACATCAGTTTAAGAATAATCTGTGAAATATCTGACCATAAGGACATATTCCGGTCCAACTTCTCTGCCCTTGAGTGTCTATAAACTAAGGTCACAGAAAAACCCTTCAGAACCAAGATCTGATTGTCTAGGACAAATCCTCCAGATTTAGACTCACTTAAAGCCTGCAAAATTGTTATGAAAATAATACTCCAGAGGCAGGAAGAAAGACTCTGGGCTCGTTCCCCCACCACCTTCTTCCGCCCCCACACGGAAAGGCAAAGTCCCTCCCTCTGCAGCAACGAGTTTGACCTACAGACAGGCACTGGAAAGCACTGCTGAGGTGAACTAGGCCTCAGCGGCCCCCTACATCCTCTGCAGTACTCCAACCTTCGCGTCGACCCCAATCCAACAGAGAAGCTGAGAGGAGGTGGGGGAAAGGGCCGCTCCGGGTCTAAGGACAGGAGAGTTTGACCTACACCGAGTGAGGCCTGACAGCTAGGCCTCGGCTGCTCTGCCTCGCCCTAGTGGCGAGGAGAAGGCTGAGATGCCCTAAGATTAGGAAGAAAGGAAGAAAACGGCAATGGGTTAATGGGTGAGGACACAGCCGTTCCCGGAGGGCGGTGTGCCCCGCCTGAGGGTTGCCCCATACAACAACGTGGACGCTCCAGGACAAGCGGCCCAGCCCTCAATCCCCCCGGCCCTGCCTGGGCTACGCACCAGAGCGGGCGTGCAGGCGAGCTTGGCGCAGGCGAACATCTTACACTCTTCGGGACCGCGCGGCTGGAGATACTGGGTGACAGGTGACGTGGGCTCCTCTCCCTCTTTCTCTCTGCGGAGGCAAAGAGGCTTAAGGTCAAGTGCCCTCCAAGGGCCTGTCCTTCCTACCCAGGCCCCGCAGGCTCCCGTGCACGCCGTCAGTTTGGGCCCCGTGCCCAGTGAGGCGCCGGCACAATGAATGGGTCCCTGTTGGGCGCCGCTCCGCCCTGACCAGGCCGGGCTCCCTGTGCCCTCCACTTACCTTCCGGAGAGGTAGCTGCGGCACAGGCGGCGGCAGAGGTCGAAGTAATGGGGACTGAGCGCGCAAGCGCGGTCCGGCTCTTATTCGTGCCGCAGCACCCGGATGAAGAAGGCGGGGTTTCGGGTGCACCAAGGAAGCTAGTCAAGGTCACTTTGTAACAACTTTATTGGCAACTAGCCGGGAAGGACAACGACAACTACCTGGTGAGTGGGCAGGCAGTGAGTGGTAAGAGGGAGACAAAAAGAAAAACTGTAGACTAGCCCCGGCAGAGAGGACTAAACAGATTAACTTTTGATATGAGTTGGCTGCGGGATAGTGGGTCTTTTTCTTCACGTTGTAAGATTTGGCCTTTTATCAGTTGCTACTTCTCTGTAGTAGAAGTTGATTTTGCTGGTCATTCTCTTCCTCTGTGAAATAGGACTGTGGCTGGCGGGAGGAAAGAAGGGTCATTTACTACTTAACAGGAAACTAGGGTCTCCAGCAGAGTGAAGGTATTTATTTCAAGGAACCTGGAAAATGGTTCCAGAAGTATGGCTAATCCTTCAGGTGAAAGAGGGCCTGACCTAGAAGTACTGGTGGAGCCATAAGCAAATGAGTAGATCTAAGAGCTTTGTCATCTGGGACACAAAATTGCCTCTGGGTAAAGTGAGGGTGCTCAACTTTTCTTCTAGCCCTAAGATTGGAAGATTTAAGGGATTGTAATGTATTTCATGTAGGGCTTCAGACTAAAAAAAGTCTGAGTATTCTCAAAACCTACTCAATTTTAACACCCGTTTAAGTTTGAACAAAAATTATCTTCTTCAGAGGAATGCAGAAATATCTCAGAAAAATGACTCTGACTGAAATTCTGGTCTTTTTAGATCCTTGAATTATGTAAATTTAATTTAGTAATTCTAACAAATGGCTAATGGAAGTGATATCAACACATCAACATAAAAGATTAAACATCTAGAATGCCCTGCTAAGAAGATGGCTGGGGACTGAACACCAGCCCACTCTGCCTAGAGCCCTGGCATGAGACAACATCAACCCAGAGGATCAGCTTTTTACTCGTTAGCACAAAGGTGCAGTATTATCTAGCAGCAACGCTGGGGAGAAGCCCTCAGAACTAACACTTGAAAAATGAATAAGGCTTTGTCACTAATCCAACTTCAAATGCACATGGTTCAAAATTACAAAAATACTAATAATTTTAGGCTCAATCGTTAGCTGGAAAATAGAGATAATTCACGTGTACGGTTCAACAAGCAATTATTCATATAGTTTCTCAAGTACTCAATTCTAACCTGAAGAACATGGTGTCCTGTGGTGTCTGCAGTAGAATAAACAATAAAGCCCTGTACTTCAATAATATGTCCTCTAGGGGAAAAAATTATTCTAAGTGGATTTATGCGTAGAGATGGTTTTTTTTTTTTTTTTTTTTTTTTTTTTTTTTTTTTGAGACAGAGTCTCGCTCTGTCGCCCAGGCTGGAGTGCAGTGGCCAGACCTCAGCTCACTCACTGCAAGCTCTGCCTCCCGGGTTTACGCCATTCTCCTGCCTGAGCCTCCCGAGTAGCTGGGACTACAGGCGTCCGCCACCGCGCCTGGCTAGTTTTTTTGTATTTTTTTTAGTAGAGACGGGGTTTCACCATGTTAGCCAGGATGGTCTCGATCTCCTGACCTCGTGATCTGCCCGTCTCGGCCTCCCAAAGTGCTGGGATTACAGGCTGGAGCCACCGCGCCCGGCCTGTAGAGATGATTTTAAGTGATGTTCCTATTTCTTTAGCACTAAATCAGTGGCAGTAACTATTGAGGAGGAAGCAAGAAAGAAGCCAAGATCCATAGTGGCTGCTTCCAAGTTGCATATGGAGTACTTGCTATGGCAGGGAGAGACATAGGTTCCGAAATCCAGCCTAGTCTGTTCTGTGGAGAGGCCTGAACATGGCTGTGACTCCACGGTGCTATTCTAGATAGATAACTCAGACTTTGCTTGGTTTTGCATCCTAAGATTTGCATCATAGAAAGAGGGGAGTGGCTGGGCACGGTGGCTCATGCCTGCAATCCCAGCACTTTGGGAGGCCAAGGCGGAGGGATCACGAGGTCAGGAGATGGGAGACCATCCAGGTTAACACGGTGAAACCCCTTCTCTACTAAAAGAAAAAAACAATACAAAAAATTAGCTAGGCGTGGTGGCAGGTGCCTGTGGTCCCAGCTACTCGGGAGGCTGCGGCAGGAGAATGGCGTGAACCCGGGAGGCGGAGCTTACAGTGAGCCGAGATCGCGCCATTGCACTCCAGCCTGGGCGACAGAGCAAGACTCCATCTCAAAAAGAGAAAGAGGGGAGTGAAGGCCGGGCGCGGTAGTTCATGCCTGTAATCCCAGCACTTTGGGAGGCCGGGGCGGGCGGATCATGAGGTCAGGAGATGGAGACCATACTGGCTAACACAGTGAAACCCCTTCTCTACTAAAAATACAAAAAATTAGCCAAGCGTGGTGACAGGCGCCTGTAGTCCCAGTACTCAGGAGGCTGAGGCAGGAGAATGGTGTGAACCTGGGAGTTGGAGTTCCAGCCTGGGAGATAGAGCGAGACTCTCTATCTCAAAAAAAAAAAAAAAAAAAAAAAGGGGGGGGGGAGTGAATTGGAGTAACACCAACCCGGGTTGATTGAGGGTGGATATTTGCACTGAGGAAGTTTGAAGAAAAAAAGTACCTTATGAGAGGACTAAAGTGAGGCCCTAAAGATGAACAGGGAACTCCCTGAGAAGTATCTAATCCTTTCTTTGTTTTTTCATGGACAGTGGGGACAATCATAGTAAGTTATGACATCATAATTTGGCAATATCTGATAAGACTGGGTGATTATGATAGTCTGAGTGACGATGGCAGGATGAAGATAGGAATCTGATAGTAAAGAGAAGTATGACAGATCACTTCCAAATATAGCCCTGTCCAGAAACCACCTGGACAGAAAAAAGGCAGGAGAAAGAGAATTGAGGTGTCCAACACATATGAGTGAGGCCTTCTTGAATCTCTAGCTCTCGTCAAGCCTTCCCAACACCACGAGGAATAGAAATGAGCTATCCAAATGAGCTTTACCCAAATTCCTGACCCACAGTGTCAAGAGCAAAGAAAGGGTTGTCGTTTGGGTCTTTCCGCTTTTTGTGTCGCCACAATGGTGCATATGAATGTCCTGTCTGATGCTCTCAAGAGCATCAACAATGCCGAAAGGAGAGGCAAACGCCAGGTTCTTACTAGGCTGTGCTCCAACATCATCATCCGGTTTCTCATTGTGATGGAGAAGTATGGTTACATTGGCGAATTTGAGATCATTGATGATCACAGAACTGGGAAAACTTGTTGTGAACCTCACAGGCAGGCTAAACAAGTGTTGAGTTATCAGTCCCAGATTTGATGTGCAACTCAAACATCTGGAAAAATGTCAGAATAATCTACTTCTATCCCTCTAGTTTGGTTTCATTGTACTGACAACCTCAGCTGGTATCATGGACCATGAAGAAGCCAGAAGAAAACACACAGGAGGGGGAATCCTGGGATTCTTTTTTTAGCGATATAACACATATTCACAAATAAAATGCCTCATGGATTCTGGTACTAAAAGAAAAAAAAGAAACGTTGTCATTTGAAGCTATTAAGTTTTAGGGTTGTTTATTATGAAGTGCTAATATCTATTTAGTAATAGATAACTAAAACAGGAAACACTGTCTGCTAAATATTCACTACTTCTTTGAGATCCATGTGGAGGTAGCAGCATCTCTTTTTTTTTTTTTGAGACAAAGTCTTGCTCTGTCATCCAAGCTGGAGTGCAGTGGTTCGACCATAGCTCACTGCAGCTTCGATCTCCCAGGCTCAAACAATCCTCCTACCTCAGCCTTCTGAGTAGCTGGGACTACAGGCATGTACCACCACACCTGCTAATTTTTAAATTTTTTATTAAGCCAGGATCTCCCTATGTTGCCCAGGCTGGTCTCCAACTCCTAGGCTTAAACTATCCATCTCGGCCTCCCAAAGAGCTGGGCTTACAGGAATGAGCCACCGCATCCATCCAGTAGCAGCATCTTAAAATGGGGAATTTCAGTTTAAAATTCCAAGTGTAGCTCATAGCAAACCAGATAGAAAGAAGCCCAGGTTTTGGTTACTAACTGCCTTTCCTTGAAGTATTGAGGTATAGTAGGATTGTTATCATTAACTTTAGGGAGGTAACTCCAACTGACTACATGGAAAGATATTTAAATTATCTACTTTTGAACATTTTATGCCAGGTATGCTGGCTTAGGCCTGTAATACGAGCACTTTGGGAGGTCAAGGTGGGTGGATCACTTGAGTTTAAGAGTTTGAGACCAGCCTGGCAACATAGCGAAACCCCATCTCTACAAAAAATACAAAAATTAGCTGGGCATGATGGTATACACCTGTAGTCCCAGCTACTTGGGAGGCTGAGGCAGGAGGATCCCTTGAGCCTGGGAGGTAGAGGTTGCAGTGAGACAAAATTACACCACTGTACTCCAGACTGGGTGATGGAAATGATACCCTGTCTTAAATTTTTTTTAAAAAAACATTAATAGCCTGCAAAAGTTTCACCAGCCTTCTCGTGCTGGTGTTATAAAAAAAAAAATTGTTGAAATGAAAATCAGAAATATAAGTTTAAAATATTCCGGGCTGTTATTATATTTAGTTTTTCTTATAAAAGCTTTTGTGTCTTATTGTTGGCTTTAATTTGTTATCAATTTCTCTTTGAAAAAAAAAAAGCCGGCCGGGCGCGGTGGCTCAAGCCTGTAATCCCAGCACTTTGGGAGGCCGAGACGGGCGGATCACGAGGTCAGGAGATCGAGACCATCCTGGCTAACATGGTGAAACCCCGTCTCTACTAAAAAATACAAAAAACTAGCCGGGCGAGGTGGCGGGCGCCTGTAGTCCCAGCTACTCGGGAGGCTGAGGCAGGAGAATGGCGTAAACCCGGGAGGTGGAGCTTGCAGTGAGCTGAGATCCGGCCACTGCACTCCAGCCCGGGCGACAGAGCGAGACTCTGTCTCAAAAAAAAAAAAAAAAAAAAAAAAAAAAAAAGCCTCTGAACCTGCACTAGTTTTATAGGACATTCAATTGAGGTTAGCTCAAATCAATACTATGCCCTTTCTTTGAACATTGTGAGGACACAGGGAAAAGGTAAGAGTTTGCAATATAATTGGGGCATATGAGAAATTGGACTGATGTATATAAAAAATTAGAGAAAAATACAAATTACTACACATTCCAGGACAAAGTTGTGTGATGCACTGAGGGAAATTGCATTAGAAAAGAGACTGTCCTGGTCAGAAAGTAACTTACTGAAGAGAAACTTGAGCTAGGACTTGAAAGATGGCATGATTCGGATAGAAAAGATTTCTAGGTATCTCTTAAATAGATCCTAACACTCCCAGATCTACCAACTAACTACCTACTCTGCTAATCAATTTCTAGTGTAGAAACTTTTGTCCTTAAACTTCATTTTTGACTGTTCTACAAATTATTTAACCACTTTAATGACATCTAGTATACTGGACTAGAATATTTACTAAACGGGCCACAAATAATTTAGTAAGAAACTAAGAGTAAATGTATGTCTCCATGTCCTCTTTAGGTCTAGGCTAAACTTTATAAACGAGTTACATGAAAACAATGTCCTAATAAAATAAATGTTATTCTGTCCTTCTTTTCTGGTAAGATATGCTAGTTATTGAGGAAAAAACAATTGTATGTCATAGTGTATAATTAATATAAAAAGACTACTTACATGAAAAGAAAATGAACAAGTATATGGAAATGAAATCAAATCCCTCTGCTAATTCTTGCCCATCTCAAATGTAAGTAATTTCCTAATTTTTCAATTTGTGGCAGACACAGCTAGTTGCCTATCCAACATCCATTCTCTCCTTTTTTTCTTACTTACAGAGATCTGTCCCCAGTTTAAAAAATGCTGAGCTTCTCAGATTCCCTTATGATTAGGAATGGTCAATGACATGTGAGTTGAAGTTACTTGGTGATGCCCCTAAGAATGTGCAGAAAAGGGATAGATTCAAAGGGATCATTCTTTCTTTTCCATTACCTTTTTTTTTTTTTTTTTTTCTGGAATACAGATCTAATGTCTGGATGGGAGGCAGCAATATTGCAACTACAAGAACAAAAGTCACACGTTAAGGATGGAGAATCTGGAAAGTAGGAACCTGAATTTTTCACTTTTTTTTGGAGTAAGCAGCCCTTAATTGCCTATTTATGGAGTTCATGTCACATGAAAAAAATAAATCTCTATTTGGCTAAGTCACTGAAGCCAGTTTCTGTTATATGCAGCTAAACACAACCCAAACTAATAGATAATTTTGTAGACTTACATCTCTGAAGATCTTTGGGCTTTGGGCTGTGATTACAGCTGAAGTGCCCCTTCTCCCCCCAAATTTACATTAATTTACATCTGTCTTTTCTTCCTTATTTGATGGTATGGTATGTCTGCTAGGGACCAATCAGTAGACAAAAAACATACCTGTGATTTGAACAGGGAAAATTTAACATTAAAAAAACCATTAACCAGTGAAAGATGCCTAAAAGGAGCAGAGTGGACTCTAAGGGGTCCAGTGGTACTCCTGTAGGCATGGCTACTAACCTTGGCTGAAGAAGAACTTACAAGAAGAAGGAAACTGAGAAATTTAGAGGAGAATGTGTGACTGCCACAGGAATGTGTAGTCCACCTGTGCTGAAGAAACTTGCTGGAGGCATGGGCCGTAACTGAACTGTGAGGACTGTAGAGGTGAATACTACCAGGCCCCACCTGCAAACCAATCCACTGGCTCCACACAAAAACGTCTACCAGAAGAAGAATGTCAAGTCCTTTCCTCTGCTGTGGCCTCCCAGTGTCTCTCCATCATCTTCTATTGGCAGAACCTATCATTTTACCATTGCCAAAGCAGAAATTTGGCAGGGTCCAGCTTACAGGGTCCAGCTCCAGAATAACAAAGCAAGGGAAAAAAAGATGGATTTGTAGCTGAGAAGTCATAAGTTATAAGTCAATAACCTAAGAAGTCGTAAGTTAATAACTAGCACAGATAGTAAGATTCTCAACGGCAGGCATTATGTCTAATGCATGCTATGTCTCTCATAGCACCTAACAGAGTGTTAAACATAGTAGTCACTCAATAATGTTTTCTCCATAATAAATAGTATGTATGAAATGATTGGCAATAATTTTATTATCCTTTTTTATTTGTAATTTATGTGGGTACACAGTAGGTGTATATATTTATGGGGTACATGAGTTATTTTGGGACAGGCGTGCAATGTGTAATAATCACATCATAGGGTATTGGCTACCCATCCCCTCAAGCATTTATCCTTTGTGTTACAAACAATCCTATTACACCTGTTTATCTATTTTATTTTATTTATTTTTATTTTTTTTATTTTTTTGAGACGGAGTCTCGCTCTGTCACCAGGCTGGAGTACAGTGGCACAATCTCGGCTCACTGCACCCTCCACCTCCAGGGTGCAAGCGATTCTCCTGCCTCAGCCTCCCGAGTAGGTGGGACTATAGGCGCGTGCCACCATGCCTGGCTAATTTTTTGTATTTTTAGTAGAGATGGGCTTTCATCATGTTAGCCAGGATGGTCTTGATTTCCTGACCTCAGGTGATCAGCCCGCTTCAGCCTCCCAAAGTGCTGGGATTACAGGCGTGAGCCACTGCGCCCAGCCCGTTTACCTATTTTAAAATATACGATTAAATTATTATTAACTATAGTCACCATGTTGTGCTATTAAATACTAGGTCTTATTCATTCTTTTTATTTTTTACTTTTTGTACCCATTAACCATCCCCCCTTTTCTCCTACCCCCACCCTCCACTACCCTTCCTGTCCTCTGGTAACCATCCTTTCATTTTCTATCTCCATGAGTGCAATTGTCTTGATTTTTTTATTCCACAGGTAAGTGAGAACAAGCGATGTTTATCCTTTTGTTCCTGGCTTATTTCATTTGACATAATGTCCTCCAGTTCCATCCATGTTGTTGCAAACGTCAGAATCTGATTTTTTGTTATGGCTGAATAGTACTTCATTGTGTATAATTACCACATTTTCTTCATCCATTCATCTGCTGATAGACACTTAGAGGCTGCTTCCAAATTTTGGCTGTTGTGTGAATAGTGCTGCAGTAAACATGGGAGTATATATATATCTTTGACATACTGATTTCCTTTCTCGTGGGTATATATCCAGTAGTTTGCTGGATCATATGGGGGCTCTATTTTTAGTTTTTTGAGGAACCTCTAAGCTGTTCTCCATAGTGGTTGTACTAATTTACATTCCTACCAACAGTGTATGAAGGTTTCCTTTCCTTCACATCCTTGCCAGCATTTTTTATTGCCTGTTTTTGGATAAAGGCCATTTTAACTGGGGTGAGATGATATCTCATTGTAGTTTTGATTTGCATTTCTCTGATGACCAGTGATGTTTAGCACCTTTCCACATACCTGTTTGTCATTTGTATATCTTCTTTTGAGAAACGTCTATTCAAATCTTTGGTCCATTTTAAAATCAGATTATTATATATTTTTTCCTGTAAAGTTGTTTGACTTCCTTATATATTCTGGTCATTAATCTCTTGTCAGATGAGTAGTTTGCAAATATTTTCTCCCATTCTGTGGGTTGTCTCTTCACTTTTATTGTTTCCTTTGCTGTGCAGAAGCTTTTTAACTTGATGTGATTCCATTTGTCCATTTTTGCTTTGGTTGCCTGTGCTTGTGGGTTATTACTCGAGAAATTTTTGCCCAGACCAATGCCCTGGAGAGTTTTCCCAATATTTTCTTGTAGTAGTTTCATAGTTTGACATCTTAGATTTAAGTCTTTAGTCCATTTTGATTTGATTTATATGTAAGGCAAGAGATAGGGATCAATTTCAGTCTTCTTCATATGGATATCCAGTTTTCCCAGCACCATAATTATTCTTCTCTTTTAGCTAAGATGTGTGTCTCTTGAGAAAAATTCGGATTGCCTCCAGTATTTCTTTGAATATTGCAAAATTCAAACAGAGAACCCAAGGAATATTTTAAAATTGGTGGTATGAGTTTAAAATACTTGGACATTTTTGTGTGTCTATGAAGGATTCTGTGTTTATACTCTCATGTGCCTAAAGAATTCATCAAAAAACCCAAAACATTAAAGCCCTTTATGTATCCATTGCATGATACAATAAATATTGGCAGGAATGGAACATAGGTTGAGGAAGAACTAGGCCCTACATTGAGTTGTCAGGTAGGAATGTTTGTTTGTGGTCATCTTTTCACTTCTTCTTTTGATATTTTTAGTCCATTCCCAGGCCACTTACTCTCTCTTCGGACACCTGGCATCTTTATGGTGTCTCCTGACTATATAAGACTCTTTATGGTAGCACCTACTAAAGCCATCTCTCTGTAGACCATGTCTAGCTCCAGAATTTTTACCCATGTAAAATCTTGATCTCCTAAGTGCTTGTTTCAGCAGCACATATAGCAACATTTTAATGATATAGAGAAGATTAGCATGGCTCCTATGCAAGGACAACACATAAATCCATCAAGTATTCCATATTTTTATAGTATGCTATCATTTATCTCAGAAGTGAAGAGAGATATGTGATTTTATCTAAGACATGAAGAGAATTACAAATTTATTTCTTATATTTAAAAAATAGAAGGTTCATAGTCACCTGTGGGGGAAGGAACAGGTCAGAGGGAATAAAAATAGAAGCTGGGCTGGATGTGGTGGCTCACGCCTGTAATTCCAGCACTTTGGGAGGATCTGGTGGGCAGATAACAAGGTCAAGAGATCGAGACCATCCTGGCCAACATGGTGAAACCCCCTCTCTACAAAAAATACAAAAATTAGCTGGGCATGGTGGTGCGCACCTGTAGTCCCAGCTACTCGGGAGGCTGAGGCAGGAGAATTGCTTGAACCTGGGAGGTGGAGGTAGCAGTGAGCCAAGATGTGCCACTGCACTCCAGCCTGGTGACAGAGCGAGACTCCATCTCAAAAAAAAAAAAAAAAAAAAAAAAAAAGTTCCAAAATGGCCAAATAGAAACAGCTCCAGTCTACAGCTCCTAACGTGAGCAATGCAAAAGACTGGTGATTTCTGCATTTCCAACTGAGGTATCAGGTTCATCTCACTGGGGCTTATTGTACAGTGGGTGCAGCCCACAGAGTGTGAGCTAAAGCAAGGCGGGGCATCGCCTCACCCGAGAAGCACAAGGGGCTGGGGAATTCCTTTTCCTAGCCAAGGGAAGCTGTGACAGACGGTACCTGGAAAATTGGGACACTCCCACCCTAATACTGCACTTTTCCAATGGTCTTAGCAAACAGCACACCAGGAGATTATATCCCACACCTAGCTTGGAAGGTCCCACACCCATGGAGCCTTGCTCACTGCTAGCACAGCAGTCTGAGATCCAATTGCAAGGCAGCAGTGAGGCTGGGGGAGGGGCACCCACCATTGCTGAGGCTTGAGGTAAACAAAGTGGCCAGGAAGCTCAAACTGGGTGGAGCCCACTGCAGCTCAAGGAGGCCTGCGTGCCTCTGTAGACTCCACCTCTGGGGGCAGGGATAGCTGAACAAAAGGCAGCAGAAACTTCTGCAGACTTAAACATCCCTGTCTGACAGCTTTAAAGAGAGTAGTGGTTCTCCCAGCATGGAGTTTGAGATATGAGAATGGACAGACTGCCTCCTCAAGTGGGTCCCTAACCCCTGATTAGCCTAACTAGGAGGTACCTCCCAGGAGGGGGCCGACTGACACCTCATACGGCCAGGTGCCCCTCTTAGATGAAGCTTCCAGAGGAAGGATCAGGCAGCAACATTTGCTGTTCTGCAATATTTGCTGTTCTGCAGCCTCCGCTGGTGATACCCAGGCAAACAGGGTCAGAGTGGGCCTCCAACAAACTCCAGCAGACTTGCAGCTGGGGGTCCTGACTGTTAGAAAGAAAACTAACAAACAGAGAGGACATCCACACCAAAACCCCATCTGTTTGTCACCATGCTCAAAGACCATAAAACCACAAAGATGGGGATAAACAAGAGCAGAAAAGCTAAAAATTCTAAAAATCAGAGTGCCTCTTCTCCTTCAAAGGAACGCAGCTCCTCACCAGCAATGGAACAAAGCTGGACGGAGAATGACTTTGACGAGTTGAGAGAAGGCTTCAGACGATGGGTAATAACAAACTTCTCCGAGCTAAAGGAGGATGTTTGAACCCACGGCAAAGAAGCTAAAAACCTTGAAAAAAGATTAGATGAATGGCTAACTAGAATAAACAGTATAGAGAAGACCTTAAATGACCCAATGGAGCTGAAAACCATGGCAAGAGAACAATGTGACGCATGCACAAGCTTCAGTAGCCGATTCAATCAAGTGGAAAAAGGGTATCAGTGATTGAAGATCAAATGAATGAAAGGAAGCAAGAAGAGAAGTTTAAAGAAAAAAGAGGCCGGGCGCGGTGGCTCAAGCCTGTAATCCCAGCACTTTGGGAGGCCGAGACGGGCGGATCACGAGGTCAGGAGATGGAGACCATCCTGGCTAACACGGTGAAACCCCGTCTCTACTAAAAATACAAAAAAAACTAGCCGGGCGAGGTGGCGGGCGCCTGTAGTCCCAGCTACTCGGGAGGCTGAGGCAGGAGAATGGCGTGAACCCGGGAGGCGGAGCTTGCAGTGAGCTGAGATCTGGCCACTGCACTCCAGTCCGGGCGACAGAGCGAGACTCTGCCTCAAAAAAAAAAAAAAAAAAAAAAAAAGAAAAAAGAGTAAAAAGAAATGAACAAAGCCTCCAAGAAATATGGGACTATGTGAAAAGACCAAATCTACGTCTGATTGGTGTACCTGAAAGTGATGGGGAGAATGGAACCAAGTTGGAAAACACTCTTCAAGATATTATCCAGGAGAACTTCCCCAACCTAGCAAGGCAGGCCAACATTCAAATTCAGGAAATACAGAGAACGCCACAAAGATACTCCTCGAGAAGAGCAACTCCAAGACACATGATTGTCAGATTCACCAAAGTTGAAATGAAGGAAAAAATGTTAAGGGCAGCCAGAGAGAAAGGTCGGGTTACCCACAAAGGGAAGCTCATCAGATTAACAGCAGATCTCTTAGCAGAAACTCTACAAGTCAGAAGAGAGTGGGGGCCAATATTCAACATTCTTAAAGAAAATAATTTTCAACAAAGAATTTCATATCCAGCCAAACTAAGCTTCATAAGTTAAGGAGAAATAAAATCCTTCACAGACAAGCAAATGCTGAGAGATTTTGTCACCACCAGGCCTGCCTTACAAGAGCTCCTGAAGGAAGCCCTAAACATGGAAAGGAACAACCAGTACCAACCACTGCAAAAACATGCCAAATTGTAAAGACCACCAATGCTGGGAAGAAACTGCCTCAACTAACGAGCAAAATAACCAGCTAACATCATAATGACAGGATCAAATTCACACATAATATTAACCTTAAATGTAAATGGGCTAAATGCTCCAATTAAAAGACACAGACTGGCAAATTGGATAAAGAATCAAGACCCATCAATATGCTGTATTCAAGAGACCCATCTCACATGCAGAGACACACATAGGCTCAAAATAATGGGATGGAGGAAGATCTACCAAGCAAATGGAAAACCAAACAAAAAAAGCCAGGGTTACAATCCTAGTCTCTGATAAAACAAGCTTTAAACCAACAAAGATCAAAAGAGACAAAGAAGGCCATTACATAATGGTAAAGGGATCAATTTAACAGGAAGAGCTAACTATCCTAAATATATATGCACCCAATACAGGAGCACCTAGATTCATAAAGCAAGTCCTTAGAGACCTACAAAGAGACTTAGACTCCCACACAATAATAAGGGGAGACTTTAACACCCCACTGTCAACATTAGACAGATCAACGAGACAGAAAGTTAAAAAGGATATCCAGGAATTGAACTCAGCTCTGCACCAAGCAGACCTAATAGACATCTACAGAACTCTGTACCCCGAATCAACAGAATATACATTCTTCTCAGCAACGCATCACACTTATTCCAAATTTGACCACATAGTTGGAAGTAAAGTACTCCTCAGCAAATGTAAAAGAACAGAAATTATAACAAATTGTCTCTCAGACCACAGTGCAATCAAACTAGAACTCAGGACTAAGAAACTCAAGCAAAACCACTCACCTACATGGAAACTGAACTACCTGCTCCTGAATGACTACTGGGTACATAAAGAAAAGAAGGCAGAAATAAAGATGTTCTTTGAAACCAATGAGAACAAAGACACAGCATATCAGAATCTCTGGGACACATTTAAAGCAGTGTGTGGAGGGAAATTTACAGCACTAAATGCCCACAAGAGAAAGCAGGAAAGATCTAAAATTGACACCCTAACATCGCTATTAAAAGAACCAGAGAAGCAAGAGCAAACACATTCAAAAGCTAGCAGAAGGCAAGAAATAACTAAGATCAGAGCAGAACTGAAGGAGATAGAGACACAAAAAACCCTCCAAAAAATCAATGAATCCAGGAGTTGGTTTTTTGAAAAGATCAACAAAACTGATAGACCACTAGCAAGACTAATAAAGAAGAAAAGAGAGACCAATCAAATAGATACAATAAAAAATGATAAAGGGGATATCACCACTGATCCCACAGAAATACAAATTATCATCAGAGAATACTATAAACACCTCTATGCAAATAGACTAGAAAATCTAGAAGAAATGGATAAATTCCTGGACACATACACCCTCCCAAGACTAAACCAGGAAGAAATTAAATTTCTGAATAGACCAATAATAGACTCTGAAATTGAGGCAATAATTAATAGCCTACCAACCAAAAAAAGTCCAGGACCAGATGGATTCACAGCTGAATTCTACCAGAGGTACGAAGAGGGGCTGGTACCATTCCTTCTGAAACTATTCCAATCAATAGAAAAAGAGGGAATCCTCCCTAACTCATTTTATGAGGCCAGCATCATCCTGATACCAAAGCTTGGCAGAGACACAACAAAAAAAGAGAATTTTAGACCAATATCCCTGATGAACATTGATGCAAAATCCCTCAATAAAATACTGGCAAACCAAGTCCAGCAGCACATCAAAAAGCTTACCGCCATGATCAAGTTGGCTTCATCCGTGGGATGCAAGGCTGGTTCAACATACGCAAATCAATAAACGCAATTCATCATATAAACAGAACCAAAGACAAAAACCACGTGATTATCTCAATAGATGCCGAAAGGCCTTTGACAAAATTCAGCAGCTCTTCATGCTAAAAACTCTCAATAAACTAGGTATTGATGGGATGTATCTCAAAATAATAAGAGCTATTTATGACAAACCCACAGCCAATATCATACTGAATGGGCAAAAACTGGAAGCATTCCCTTTGAAAACTGGCACAAGACAGGGATGCCCTCTCTCACCACTCCTATTCAACATAGTGTTGGAAGTTCTGACCAGGGCAATCAGGCAGGAGAAAGAAATAAAGTGTATTCAATTAGAAAAAGAGGAAGTCAAATTGTCCCTGTTTGCAGATGACATGATTGTGTATTTAGAAAACCCCATTGTCTCAGCCACATCTCAGCCCAAAATCTCCTTAAGCTGATTAACAATTTCAGCAAATTCTCAGGATACAAAATCAATGTGCAAAAATCACAAGCATTCCTATACATCAATAACAGACAGAGAGCCAAGTCATGAGTGAACTCCCATTCACAACTGCTTCAAAGAGAATAAAATACGTGGGAATCCAGCTTTCGAGGATGTGAAGGACCTCTTCAAGGAGAACTACAAACCACTGCTCAACGAAATAGAAGAGATACAAACAAATGGAAGAACATTCCATGCTCATGAATAGGAAGAATCAATATTGTGAAAATGGCCATACTGCCCAAGGTAATTTATAGATTCAATGCCATCCCCATCAAGCTACCAATGACTTTCTTCACAGAATTGGAAAAAACTACTTTAAAGTTCATATGGAACCAGAAAAGAGCCCGCATTGCCAAGACAATCCTAAGCCAAAAGAACAAACCTGGAGGCATCAAGGCTACCTGACTTCAAACTATACTACAAGGCCATAGTAACCAAAACAGCATGGTACTGTTACCACAACAGAGATATGGACCAATGGAAGAGAAGAAGTAATACCACACATCTACAACCATCTGATCTTTGACAAACCTGACAAAAACAAAATTGGGAAAAGGATTCCTTATTTAATAAATGGTGCTGGGAAAACTGGCTAGCCATATGTAGAAAGCTGAAACTGGATCCCTTCTTTACACCTTATACAAAAATTAATTCAATATGGATTAAAGACTTAAATGTTAGACCTAAAACCATAAAAACCCAGAAGAAAACCTAGGCAATACCATTCAGGACATAGGCATGGGCAAGGACTTCATGACTAAAACACCAAAAGCAATGGCAACAAAAGCCAAAATTGACAAATGGGATCTAATTGAACTAAAGAGCTTCTGCACAGCAAAAGAAACTACCATCAGCGTGAACAGGCAACCTACAGAATGGGAGAAAATTTTTACAATCTACCCATCTGACAAAGGGCTAATATTCAGAATCTACAAATAACTTGAACAAATTTACAAGAAAAAATCAAACGATCCCATCAAAAAGTGGGCAAAAAATATGAACAGACACTTCTCAAAAGAAGACATTTATGCAGCCAACAGACACATGAAAAAATGCTCATCATCACTGGCCATCAGAGAAATGCAAATCAAACCACAATGAGATACCATCTCACACCAGTTAGAATGGTGATCATTAAAAAGTCAGGAAACAATAGGTGCTGGAGAGGATGTGGAGAAATAGGAACACTTTTACACTGTTGGTGGGACTGTAAACTAGTTCAACCATTGTGGAAGACAGTGCAGCAATTCCTCAAGGGTCTAGAACTAGAAATACCATTTGACCTAGCCATCCTATTACTGGATATATACCCAAAGGATTATAAATCATGCTGCCATAAAGACACATGCACATGTATGTTTATTGCGGCACTATTCACAATAGCAAAGACTTGGAACCAACCCAAATGTCCATCAATGATAGACTGGATTAAGAAAATGTGGCACATATACACCATGGAATACTATGCAGGCATAAAAAAGGATGAGTTCATGTCCTTTGTAGGGACATGGATGAAACTGGAAACCATCATTCTGAGCAAACTGTCGCAAGGACAGAAAACCAAACACCACGTGTTCTCACTCATCGGTGGGAATTGAACAATGAGAACACTTGGACACAGGGTGGGGAACATCACACACCGGGGCTTGTTGTGGCGTGAGGGGATGGGGGAGGGATAGCATTAGGAGATATACCTAATGTAAATGACGAGTTAATGGGTGCGGTACACCAACATGGCACATGTATACATATGTAACAAACCTGCACGTTGAGCTCATGTACCCTAGAACTTAAAGTATAATAAACAAAATTGTTCCTTCAATTATCCTAAATATAAAATAAATTATGTAAAAAAAAAAAAAGGAATAGAAGCTGGACTTCTTTGAGTGTACTCTGCTTTGTAGATTTGAATTTGGAACCATGCAAACCATATGAGAAGTAAAATTTTTAAAACTTTCTAAAAATTAAAAATTAATGGAACAAATGAATTTAACTCCGCATAGCCAGTAGTATAATTACACGGAGTAAATACAAAGAGTTTCTATTAAGGGACAAAAAGGCAAGTCCTTGCTCATTCTGCTTCACACATACTGGCCTCCTTGCTGTTCCTGAAACGTATGAACTACACTCCACCTCACAGAGCTGTATGTTTTGTTCCTTCAGCTTGTAATACGTTTCCCCTGGATAGTCACTTGGCTCTCACTTTCACTTCCTTCAAGTCTTTGCTCAAATGTCACCTCTTAAGAGAGGCCTTCCCAAATCCTTTACCTATCTTTATATTTCTTCAGAGCTCTTCTTGCTATGTGGTGTCATGTATTCATCATTAGTTTGTTTGGCTCTTGTATTAGACTATAAATCTATGAGGACAGGGACTTTTTTTTTTCTTTTTTTTTGAGATGGAGTCTTGCTCTGTCACCCAGGCTGGAGTGCAGTGGCCTGATCTCAGCTCACTGCAACCTCTGCCTCCTGGATTCAAGCGATTCTTGTGTCTCAGCCTCCCGAGTAGCTGGGATTACAGATGTGTGCCACCACATCTGGCTACTTTTCGTAGATTTTCTTTTTCTTTTTTTCTTTTTTTTTTTTTAGTAGAGACGCGGTTTCACCATGTTGTCCAGGCTGTCTCGGGTGATCCGCTCACCTCGGCCCCCCAAGTGCTGGGATTACAGGCATGAGCCACTGTGCCCGGCCAACTTTGTTTTTTCCATTGCTGAATTCACAGAGTCTAGAACATGCTTAGCCCATTAAGAGGCACTCAATGAATTTTTGAGAAATGGGGTTGGGAAGAAAGGATAAATTGTTAACTTTTTCTTTATACATCTCTGTATTATTTGATATGTTACAGTAAGCATGAATTACTTTAAAAAATTAAAAAAATGTGTTAGGAATGTTGTAAAAATTCACAATAATTGAGAAAATATATTATTCCCTCTGTGTGTTTGCATTAATTAAACCAAAGGGAATCCTGGCTAAATGTTGAATTTCAGTTCTTGGTGATAGGCTTGGGTGTACTTTTAGTCTATAGCCCTACCCAATACTCTTCAAATTATATTCTCACTCTAATCTATCTATGGCTAGGCTATTGTTGTTTTAAAGCATTGTGTGTGTGTGTGTGTATGTGTGTGTATAGTGTGTGTGTGTACCTTTCTATCTATATATTGGCTATAGTTTCTTATATGTGATAAGAAGATGTTATGTGAATTTTGGCTATTTTTTAATAAAATCCGTTGTAAGTGTAAGTCGTCATTCTCCTTCAAGAAGTTAAATTCATCTATATTTAATGGACCCAGATATTCAAATTTTGGTTAAGAGATAGGAAATTTCACAACAGTAACAAAATGTTTCAAAGCACTTTTACTTATCAAAATTTTCTGCTACTGTAGTCCCAGTGAGGTCTGTAAGGGTCATATTCCCAGTCAATTCCTTATATCAATTACAGAATTCTAGGGTTTGCATGTGGTACAAGTGCACCATGCTGAGTATGCTTCGTTTTCTCTCCATTTTTGGATTATCATGGTCCTGTGGAGGAATAACATGGTTACACAGAGCTAGTCATACTTTTCTTTGTCACCTTTTCCCATTACTGATTTCAATCAATTATTCCATTAGATAATTATTCTCAGACTTTTCCTTACCCATCTTGACCTTCTAAAAATTCCTGCTCTCTGGACTTTGAAAATTAGGTTAGTTTCCTATGTCAGGTCCCTAAGCCAGGGAACTTGGCTTAAAGTAGTGATCACTATATAATAATTTTAAGTGGAGCATGATGTTCAGAGGCAAAACATCAAGGAGACACATCCTACAAAACGGGGTCTGCAAGTGGAAGCATCAGGATTTGTTTATGGATTGAATTAGAGTGCTTGTTTTTTTGTTTTTTTGTTTTTTTTTTTTTTGAGACGGAGTCTCGCTCTGTCGCCCAGGCTGGAGGGCAGTGGCCGGATCTCAGCTCACTGCAAGCTCCGCCTCCCGGGTCCACGCCATTCTCCTGCCTCAGCCTCCCGAGTAGCTGGGACTACAGGCGCCGCCATCTCGCCCGGCTAATTTTTTGTATTTTTTAAGTGGAGACGGGGTTTCACTGTATTAGCCAGGATGGTCTCGACCTCCTGACCTTGTGATCCGCCCGCCTCGGCCTCCCAAAGTGCTGGGATTACAGGCTTGAGCCACCGCGCCCGGCTAGAGTGCTTGTTAAAATTGCTTTCATTGATTTGAACTAGAGGATAGCTAAGCAAAAGATGCACGTTTTAAATTAAAAACTTGTAACTGAACTTGAAGTAGAAAACATGGTCCGACAAACACACATGATTAATAACTACAGAAAAACAAAGCAGAGAACACAGTAGTTAAAAGCTTTAATTTTTAATTTAGAGGGTCCTATCCCCCATATTGTCCAGTCTAGTCTGGAACTCCTAAACTCAAGCTATCTGCCCGCCTCGGCCTCCCAAAGTGCATGGATTACAGGCACAAGCCACTGTGTCTGGCTTCCATCTGCCCTTCTTGACCGTTTAAGGGAATCCTCTGAACTTGTTCTACCATCAGTGGAGATAAACAGATCCCCTATGAGAGTATAACCTTAAAGAACCAGTAGACTTTTTTTAAGGCTTCTGTTCTATTTTAGCTTAGAAAAACTTCAATCTTAAAAAGATATGCAATGCTTATATTACATTCTATTGTGTATCTGACTGAGATAATTTAAAATACTTTACCAATTAAATGACTGAATTCTCCGCCCTATTATTCTCGAGTAAAACTGATGTACTAAGAGATAGGTCATGCTTTCGTATGGTTTTGCTCACATCCTATCCCACCATTGCCTACCTCAAGAGTGCAAGAATCTCAAATTTAGGTGGAGGGATTTGTTGTCAGACTTTCCTCTTTCTATCTGCTCATCCTATGGTCTCTGGCTAATAGAGGTACATAATCTACAACAATACAGACAGCAGGTAAATAGCCCATCTTTGTAGAAACTTTACTAGACTATAGCAAACTATGTACAAATTCTTTTCTTAAGATCCTAGCAATTTTAACTTCTCAAGAGTTAACCTTAGTCAAATTTTTCTCCACCCTATTTCCTCACTATTTTTTTAACCTCTTGGCTCAGAACATCCAATTCATGCTTTTTGTACCACATTCTTATTTTTGGTCAGTATCAGCTAACATCCGATCACACAGTATGCTGAGAGCCCTGGAGAATGAACTGGGAAAAGAAACCAGGTATAAGGAGTTCAGGGTAAATTCAGGGGCTAAAGTGGTAAGTGCTTCCCCCATAGAAAGACTGTGACTTCTTTAGATATAGATAAATACTTTGGAGTGCACTTTTGGTAGCAGAATAGTTCCCCATTACCACAAAAAATGTCCATGTCCTAATCCCCAGAACCCGTGAATGTGTTACCTCACATGGCCAAAGACACTTTGCAGTTGTGACTCAATTAAGGATTTTGAGGCGAGGCGATTTGCCTGGATTATCTGGATGGGCACGATGTAATCACCAGGGCCCTTATAAAGTTAAAGAGGGAGGCTGGAGGTCCAGAATCAGAGAAGGAGCTGTGATGATGGCAGAATTAGAGTGGTGCCGCATAAGGAAGACTCCACTAGCTGTCACTGGCTTTGAAGATATTGGAAGGAGGCCACCCGCCAAGAAATGTGGGCAACCTCCAGAATCTGGAGAGGCAGGGCAGTGGGTTCTGTGGAGCCTCTAGAAGGAAAGCAGTGCTGGCAACACCTTGATTTTAGCCTGCTGGGACCCATTTTAGACTTCTGACCTCCAGAACTGTAAGGTAATAAATTTGTGTTGTTTTAAGCCAACAAGTCTGTAGTTGTTTGTTACAACAGTAGAAGGAAAGCAATACGGTAGTCAAACTTTTGTCTGATTCTAGGCATGGGTCATTAATCTGGGAGGACAAACCAAGAAGAGTGGATGGAGCCTTGATTTTGGAATTCAGGCAGCTGAGGTGGACTTTATTATATGGGATAGGTCATTTTAGTGCAAGGTCAGGGATATGAGCAGCAGGGCTATGCCCTGACAAAATGGTGATATGATCTACAAAAGCATAGTAGGTATACTAGTCAGTGGGTTGGGTCATAGGACCAAGCTTATTCTGGGCACCCAAAATTTGGGAAAATAGGAAAAAAGAACACATACTCAAGAAATGGACAGACGTGTACAAGAAGAGAAGGTTGATACTTCTAGGCAGGTAGAAACAGGAAGCTGATACGTAATAGTGCTGCTGAAATGCTCTTGAGCATAAAGCTACACAACACTTTATGAACTACGTGGTTAAAAGAAGAGCTGGTGGGTGTGGTGATGTGTGCCTGTAGTCCCAGCTACTCAGGAGGCTGAGACAGGAGAATCGCTTGAACCCAGGAGGCGGAGGTTGCAGTGAACCGAGATCATGCCACTACACTCCAGCCTGGCAGTAGAGTGAGACAAGGTCTCAAAAAAAAAAAAAAAAAAAAAAAAAATGGAAGAAGAGCTGGAAATATATTTCCAGGTTGGGCTCCAGTGGTTTCAAGTGGCTGTTTGGTTAGAAAACCCTGCAGGAACAGGGCAGCTAGAGAAGAGTCATCAGTGACAGTGTTGGCCAGAAAGGTAATAGAAAGAAGGCCAGGAAATGTGAGACAATGTCAGTTCAATGATGGGTCAGTTTCACTGGTAGCATACTGGAGGGTAAAAGTAATGGGTTTCTGGATTCACGCTTTTTTGTTGTTGTTGTTGTTTGTGTTTTTTCAGATGGAGTCTCGCCCTGTCACCCAGGCTGGAGTGCAATGGTGCAATCTTGGCTCACTGCAACCTCTACCTCCTGGGTTCAAGCGATTCTTCCATCTTAGCCTCCCGAGTAGCTGGGATTACAGGCACCTGCTGTCCATGCCTGGCTAATTTTTATATTTTGAGTAGAGATGGGGTTTCACCATGTTGGCCAGGCTGGTCTTAAACTCCTGACCTCATGTGATCTGCCCACCTCGGCTTCCCAAAATGCTGAGATTACAGGTGAGAACCACCACACCTAGCCAGGATTCACACTTTTGATCATATAAGGGTGCTGTCCAGTGTTACTAGGGAACAAGTCTAGACACATTCCTTTATTTTCTTCCCCCACTGAAACCATTCTATTTACACGAATATCTTAGTGGTGTTAGTCTACTCTTATTTAATCCACTTGTCTTCATCTCCTCTCTTTAGATTCTTGTGTCTCATTCATTCATTCAACAAGCATTTTATTTATTTATTACATACAATTGCTAGACTGCTTTCTTAAGATATTTATTTGATGAAAAACCTAGAATAAAATGTATACTAATTAATGTAAACTTAAAAGCCTTCTTTTTTTTTCCTGTTCTTCTCCTACCTTGCCCATTATTGAAACCCTCTAATTTGGCCAAAATGGCCCAGTTCCCTTCCTCCAGACATTCATTACATAAAAACTTCTTTGTAACTCTGGCTGCTTTTACTGTAGTAAAGTTCAGAGACCTCTGAGTCTTCAGTTATATCTTTCATGTATTAGCAAAATATAACCTACCCAAATACAGCTGAAGATTAAATTATAATAAATTGTGGGAAATGGTAGGGGAAGGTTGAGAACGAAGACCAAATCTTCTTTACTGTCCCTATTTGCTATTGCTGCTGCCAAATTATCTGGACAAAGAGCATTACCCTTGAGATCTGTTAATTCCATCTCACGCTCAACTCTTCTGCCTCAGAGATTTTATTGAATTTGGATCTCTGTCCTGCCGAAATATTGACTCTTGGCCTATTTGTCCTGTGCTTTCACTTCTGACTAACTTTCTCTTAAAACCAAGAGCAAAACAATCCTTTAATGATTATATAAGAAATGCATGAATATGAGCTCGTAAGTAATCTAAACAATATGAATTATGTAGAGCAAAAACCATAGCTCTTGCACAGCTTACTCCCCAGTGTTGTTTTCCTTCCCAGAAGTAATCATTATTAACAGTTTAATGTGTATCTTTCCAGATATTTTACTATGTTTTTATGTGGAAATATATGAATATGGTTTTAATTTTCTTAAATAAAAATATACCTTCTTTTCAATAAATGGTTCTAGGAAAACTGAATATCTATATGCAAAATTATGAAGTTGGACCCTTATCTCATACCACATGCAAAAATAACTCAAAATGCATCAAAGATCTAAATGTAAGATCTAAAACTACAAAACTCTCAGAAGACATTAGATTTGGTGATAATTTCTTGGATATACCACCAAAATCACAGATGACAACAACAAATAGATAGATTGGACTTTAACAGTATTAAAATTTCTATACATCAAAGGATACGTTTAAGAGAGTGAAAAGACATCACACAGAAAGGTGAAAAATATTTATATATCTGATAAAGTTAGAACACCCAGAATATGTAAAGAATTCTGACAACTCAACAAGAACCAAACAATCCAATTTAAAAATTGAGAGGCCGGGTGTGGTGGCTCATTCCTGTCATCCCAGCACTTTGGGAGGCCAAGGTGGGTGGATCGCTTGAGGTCAGGAGTTCGAGACCAGCCTGATCAATGTGGTGAAGCCCTATCTCTACTAAAAATACAAAAATTAGCTGGGCATGGTAGCATGTGTTATGCACATTCGTGTGAAGAGACCACCAGACAGGCTTTGTGTGAGCAATAAAGCTTTTTAATCACCTGGGTGCAGGTGAACTAAGTCCGAAAAAGGAGTCAGCAAAGGGAGCTAGGGGTAGGGCAGTTTTATAGGATTTGGGTAGGTAGTAGAAAATTACAGTTAAAGGGGGTTTTCTCTTGTGAGCAGGGGTGGGGGTCACAAGGTGCTCAGTGGGGAGTTCCTGAGACTCATTGTCCAGGAGAAGGAATGTCACAAGGTCAATTGATCAGTTAGGGTGGGGCAGGAACAAATCACAATGGTGGAATGTCATCAGTTAAGGTAGGAACTGACTATTTCACTTCTTTTGTGGTTCTTCAGTTGCTTCAGGCCATCTGGATGTACATGTGCAGGTCATAGGGCTTATGATGGCTTAGCTTGGGCTCAGAGGCCTGATGGCTTAGCTTGGGCTCAGAGGCCTGACAGTGTGTGCCTGTAGTCCCAGCTACTCTAGAGGCTGAGGTAGGAGAATTGCTTGAATCCAGGAGGCAGAGGTTGCAGTGAGCTGAGATAGTGCCACTGCACTCCAGCCTGGGTGACAGAGTGACACTCCATCTCAAATAAATAAATAAATAAATAAATAAAATGGACAAAGGTCTTGAATAGATGCCTCTCCAAAAAAGATATACAAATGGGCATTAAGCACATGAAAAGATCCACAACACTAGTCATTAAGAAAATGCAAATCAAAGTCACAATGAAATACCACTTCACACCCTTTAGGATGACTGGTATAAAAACCAAAGAAAAATAACAAATATTGGTGAGGACATGGAGAAACTGGTACCTTTGTTTGTTGCTGTTGGGAATATAAAATGGCAGTAATTGTTGAAAACACCATAGTAGTCCCTCAGAAAGTTAGACACAGAATTACCATATGATTCAGCAATTCCACTTCTAGGCATATACTCAAAAGAATTGAAAGCAGTGACCCAAACAGATACTCGTACATCAATGTTCATGTAACATTATTTACAGTAACCAAAAGGTGGAAAGAACCCACATGTCCATCAACAAATAAATGAATAAACAAAATATACATGCAATAGAATATTATGCAGCCTTAAAAAGGAGTAAAATTCTGATGTATGTTACAACATGGATGAACTTTGGAAACATGCTAAGTGAAATAAGATTCAAAAGGATAAATAGTATATGATTCTACTTATGTGGAATGCTTAGGTCTGGCAAATTCATAAGGATGCAAAGTAAAATAGAGGCTCCCAGGGCCTGGGGCCAGGGGAAATTGGGAGTTATTGCTTAATGGGCACAGAGCTTCTGTTTGGCAAGATGAAAAGTTCATCTTTCATGAAATGGATAGTGGTGATGTTTGCACAACATGTGAATGCATTTAATGCAACTGAACTGTACACTTAAAAATGATCAAAATGCTAACTTTTATGTTATGTATATTTTACCATAATAAAAAGTATTTTAAAACTAACGTGCATAAGTATTTTAATTTCAGTAAACACAGCACAGAGTTACCTCAATTGACCTTGATTTTTCAACTCATATGTATTAGTATTTCAATTTCAGTAAACAAAGTTACCTCAATCTTTTAAAAATAATGTTTACAATTTTATAGTGGAAATTTAAAACATATTATGAAAGGAAATAGTATAATAAATTCCCACCTGTCCTCCAGGGTTAGCACTTATCAACACATAGTCAGTCTTGTGTCTTCTATCCTCCTCATCCATGTCGTTTCCTCATTACCTCATGTTTTTTTGAAACCCATTCCAGAAATCATAATATTTAAATTATAAATGTTTAAGTATGATTTCCATAAGGACTCTTTTCTGAAAAACATAGCCACAAACCACTATCACATCTAAAATATTTAACAATTTGTTAATATTATCAAATATCCAGCTAGTGTTAAGGTATCTCTGATTGCCTGATAATATTTTTTAATAGTTGGTTTGTTGAAATTAAAGATCTGAACAAGTCTTTAAATTATAATTAGTCATATGTCATTTAAGTCTCTTTTAATTTAAGTCTCTTTACAGATTCTCCCTTCCTCCTCTTTCAAATTGATTAGTTGAACAAACTAGACTTTTTGTCATGCAGTTTCCCACATTCTGGATTTTGCTAATTTTATCCTCATGGTATTACTAAACATGTTCATCTGAACCCTATATATTCTGTAAATTAGGAGTTAGAGCTACAGGCTTGGTCTGATTTGGATTTTTGCTTTCTTCAAATAGCATTCACAGGTGATGTTGTGTACTTCCTATGTGCACCATTTAGGAGACACATAACATCTGATTGTCTTTTTTGTGACACTGCAATTGATCAGTGAGGTCAGTCTGTTATTATAATTCCCTGTCAACTTGTCACTTAGTGATTTTAGTGGCCATTAATGATTAGTGCCTAGATCCATTATTTCATCAGAATTGAAAAATGACAATATTCTTTTCCTATCATTTCTTCTTCATCTATTAGCTGCAATTATTTTACAAATAAGAATTTCCTTTATCAACAGTTTTTGTTTCTCTATAATACAATTAGAACCAGAAAGCCAGAATTAAATTGTTGAGGTTTTCCTTTTATTTACTAGTTTTCAGAATAATGAGTCATATAATTTTAAACCATCAAGTAATTAGTGTAGAGTAATTATCTCATAGAGTAAGAGTGGATGATGTGTCCTTAAGGGAATTTGGATGATTTTCTGTCTTTGAAAGAAACCTGGACTAGGTAATTTCTATGGTTCCTTTGAGCTCTTGGAGCTCATAATTTTTCTTGCTCATGAAAACCATCTATGTTTTAATTCTCAATTTTCACAAATAATTAGCTGATATATTTCAATGTTATTTAGAGAGTAGACATTCCTTTAACATTTCATAGATATTATTTGCTAAAGAATTTGCAAAAATTTTGTGTGTTTTCTCAAAGTTCTGGATAGTTAGCTAATTTTTTTCAGGGGCTACTTCACTATCTTTTACATTTCTTTATGTGAATTTTAAACTTAGATTTTAAACTTCAAATTTTAAACAATGAAAAGTTGCAAGTATGCTGAGAATTCCTATTTATTTTTTATGCAGATTCAATACATTTTGCCATTTTCCATAATTTTTAATACTCTCTGTGTGCATGTGCTCACACACACATATAGCATTAACTGTATACATAAACATCTATGTGTCTATCATCTATATACATTTGCACAAAGACATTTTATAGGTATTTTAATTAATTTTCTAAGCCATTTGAAAGTAGGTTGCCTGCATTATGCGCCTTAATATTTCTGTGCGTATTTTCTCAAAACAAGAAGATTCTCTTACATAGCCACAGTATAGTTATCAAATTCAGGACATTTAACATTGATATAAAACTTTTACCTAGTGTGCAGTTCATAGTCCAATTTCATCCATCGTTCCAATAAGGTTCTTTATAGCATTTTTTCCCTCTAATGTTGGCCCAGCCACATTGACATTTTTGAAGAATACAGGTCAACTGCATACTTTTTCCCTGCTATGATCATATATATTTCCCAGTTATTAGTTGTAAATAACAGAAATTGCCTGTGGCTGATTTAAGTAGGAAAGGGATTTATTGAAAAGGTATTGAGGAGCTCCTAGAATTTTAATATATCAGTATATCGCAATAAATATTTTTATTTTGAATATATAAAATATATATCAAAAACATTATTTACAAACAATAAATTATATTTATTGAGCACTTACAATGTGCTGCACACTGATTGTATTATGTTATTGCCTTATCCAATAAATAACCCTATGAGGTAAATTTCCTTTCCAATACTCCTGAATTTATTTTAAAAATGAGACAACTATAGACTAGGAAAGCAAAATGAATTTCCCAAGGCCACACAGCCAGTAAGGTGCTGAGCCAGTGTTCAAAGTCAAGTTTTTTCTGACACTAAACTCCATTCTTTTTCCACTCCACATTTTAATGGCAGCATAACTTGAAAAGTTTTCTGAGAGACGTTTGCTAGAAAATAAAGGATCTGTGGTAGGCTGAAACATTAAATATTGCTTCAGTTGATATTATGAGAGATGTATATTGTAAAACATACACACGTTTTAGCTTTTCTCCATCGTTAAAATCACTTCACAGACATGACCAAATGCTAGAGGAGCTGGCGAGAAAATCCTCAGCATGCACATCAAATTGTACCCACTTGGGGGCACCCACAATGCAGCTTTTCTGTCTGTTCTGCCTAGAAGCTTCGAGCCCTCCAGAACTGGATTGAGCCAGCTGACTGACGTTCAGTCTGCTCTACAGGACTCAGACAGCCCGGCCTGATATCTCAGGAAATAGTGCCCTATATCTCCAAGTTTAGGGAATATTTTACTTAGTTTGTTGCCCACATGATAAACCATTTTCTGCGGTTTAAAACGTCAATAATTAATACAATTGCTACCAGCCAAATGTGCTAGATATATGTTAGGATTTAATGACCAAGAACTAAAAATAATTTGCTGACTTAAAATGATATATTTGTCCAGAGGATTTTTTTTTGATTTATGCTATGTCAAAATCAGGAACATAATGATTAACCAGTAGGGGTAAAAAATGTGCTGTAAAATCAAGCTAAGTGTTTTTTAATAGTTGTGCACTGTGGTCTCACCTGAAACATACTCTTTGATAGGGATATGTGTTGGCGATCTCCAGTGCTGCTGCTGATGTAATCTCCAGGCCAGCCATTTGGTCTTTAGCTCTATTTGATAGGAAAGATCCTCCTGATATATACAAATGTCTAAGATGCCACTGACCCAGATGTAGTTTCTGTGGCTTTGCCTAGAGAGGGGTTATTATTCCAGAGCATGAGGAGAGAAGATACAGCAAACACGATTGTACTGGATGTGGCTATCACAGTCTTTCATATCCACCACTGCTGCTAAAGAGGCAGTTGAAGGTGGCCATATTTTAAACCATATAAATCCACCTTTAATATGGCTGCTTAGACCAGAGGGAGCCAAAGTATAGATGGGAGAGCAGCTCATGGGGTGATTTGGCTCAAAAAACTGTCCAAAGAGGAAAAAGTTGGACCAATTATGTGCTTACCTATGAGAATCTGATTCGGGATACAGAATATGAGGTGACTTATAGTAGAAACTGATATGAAAGAATGTATACTGGGGGTATACTGTAGAATAGAGGCCAAGAGCACAGCCAGATTATGAGGAAACTAAGCCTTGAAGAAAGTGAGACAACAATTAAACTGAAGCTACTAGAGAAAGAAAAGATGAAGAGGGATTCAGTCTTTAGCTAGAAAATACGTGAAGAGAAGCAGGGACAGGAGGAGGCTGAGCTGTGTTTCTGATGGAGCTCTTGAGGGAAGGTTCACAGTTCTTGCTCCTGAGGGTTCTTGGGTACAGTCCCAGTTTCTGTTTCAGTTCTGGTCCCTGCTCATTGATCACAATGAGATCCTGGCTTCCATCTTAAGTCTTGCAATTAAACAGCCATTACTTGTGAAAACTTGCGTGAATATCTGTCCCTTCCCAACCAAAGTAACTAACTAGACTAGAAGAATATGAGAGAATAATATTCCTGTTTCCTGTTTTTGAAGTCCTTTTAAAAAATTGTGGTAAAGTATATATATCATAAAATTTTCCATTTTAACCATTTTTAAGTATACAGTTGAGTGGCATTAAACTTTTTCATCATCCAAAACTGAAATTCTGTATCCATTAAACAGTAAGTCTTCACTCCTTACAGTCCCTGGTTACCATTATTCTACTTTTGATCTTTATGAAATTGTTCAGAGTCCTTTTTGAATGAATAATATATATATAGAATAGCTAAGATTTATTTATGCAGCAAGCCTGTAAGTGACAAAGTCACTGTCCAGAGTTTTTGGGGAGCTGGAGTTATCCCAAATAGCCTGGAAAGTGTAGGCTGTTTATTGTGTGTAGTCAGGCAACTGCAGAAGCCTGCCTCACAACTTCCTTGGACTTTGCTGGTACCCTGTTCTGTCCGTCTGTTAGAATGGTTGAACGACTCATCTTACAACAATAATGAAAAAAAAAAAAGGTTGAATGTCCATTCCTTCAATAGATCCATCATCAGAGAGTCAGGGGAGATGGAGATAAGGGAAATGAGGTTATGGGCTAGCAATAGGTCCACCAATGCAATAATTAAATGTAATCAGTGTTAATAAGAACAGTGACTACTTACTTAATCATGACTTACCATGTGCTTTTGTATATTAACTTATTTAATTTTCATAACATCCTCAAAGAACTGAAAATAGAACTACCATATGATCCAGCAATCTCACTGCTGGATATATATATACAAAAGAAGGAAATCAGTATATCAAAAAGGTATCTGCACTCCCACGTTTACTGCAGCACTATTCATAGTAGCCAAGACATGGAATCAATCCCAGTGTCCAACAATGGATTAATGAAGAAAATATTGCATATACGATGGAATATTATAAAGCCATAAAAAGAATAAAGTACTGGCTGGGTGCGGTGGCTCAAGCCTGTAATCCCAGCACTTTGGGAGGCCCAGGCGGGCAGATCACGAGGTCAGGAGATCAAGACCATCCTGGCTAACACGGTGAAACCCCGTCTCTACTAAAAATACAACAACAACAACAACAAAACTTAGCCGGGCGTGGTGGCGGGTGCCTGTAATCCCAGCTACTCAGGAGGCTGAGGCAGGAGAACGACGTGAACCCAGGAGGCAGAGCTTGCAGTGAGCCGAGATCGCGCCACTGCACTCCAACCTGGGCGACAGAGCAAGACTCCGTCTCAAAAAACAAAAAAGAATAAAGTCCTGTCATTTGCAGCAACATAGATGGAACTGGAAGGAATAAGTTTTAGTGTTTGATAGTGCAGTAGGGCAACTATAGTTAAGAATTTATTGTACATTTCAAAATAGCTGGAAAAGATTTGAAATGTTCCCAACATAAATAAATGATAAATGATGGGGTGATGGATACCACAATTTCTCTGCTTTGATCATTACATGCTGTATATATGTATCAAAATATCATGTATAACTATTACATATCAATAAAATATAAATTACAAAAATTTTCTTTTTAAAAAAATTTTACTTTTTTTTTTTTTGTAGAGACCAGGTTTTGCCATGTTGCCCAGACTGGTCTTGAACTCCTGAGCTCAAGCAATTCACCTGCCTTAGCCTCCCAAAGTGCTGGGATTACGGGCATGCACAGTCACCATGCCTGGTCAACAAAAAATTTCTTAATCTTGTGAGACAGGTACTATGATTTCTGCATTTTGTAGTTAGGTAAATTAAAGTACAACGTGACTAAATTACTTGCTCAAGGTCACATAGCTGGTAAGTGACATAACTGAGTGACTTCTACTGCAGGAAGCTAATTCCAGTCACTTCACTTCATTGTTTCTTATCAGCATCAAGCTGAACCTTAGCAGTGTCAATAGTACTATAAAGACTATCATTGTCATGTTAAAATAGACTTGTTTATGAAAAACTGAAAGGAAACAGATATTTATTTGTTACATTTAATTTTTCCTAAAACTATATTAACATTCCATTTGTGTATCTGAATTTTCATCAGTTCAGACCTTCCCAACAGTGAATTTGGTGTGTGAGTTTTCAATCTTTTGCCCTCAAAGTAGCCAGGTAGTCAGCCACCTCTCCCATTCACTCCAGTGGATTATGCAAATATTATCATTTCTATGTGTGTTTTGATATGAAATGGGTTGGGAAAGCCTAGAAAATTAGTTGATATATCAAGTCTTCCTCCTCTTGTGTTCTTATTAAAATACTTACAAATACCAAATATGGTGTGTAACCTTGTGGCTTAAAGAGCCTTTTTTTTTTCTTTTAATTATCTCAACTGAAATTGTTTGAAGTTTAAATATTTTGATATCAGGTCTCTCCCTAGCTGGGAAGAAGATAGAGCAGGATACCAGTAGAATAGGGGTTTAGGGTATTACATCAGAAGGTGTCCAGTTCAATGAGATGGAAAAAGCACACTGAAAACAGAAGTAAAGTTCAATATAGTACTGTGAGAAAAGGTAAGCTTGAAGGTAGGTGACCCACAGAGTGCACAGAGCTTTGCTGAAAGCCAGATTTTACATAAACTTTATTATATCTCAGGGCTTAAAATAAAGTGATTCATCAGTCAAAGAATTATTTAAGCAAAGATCTATCCATATGCTCTTTCAATATAGACTTACCTACATTTAGGAAGGTCTGAAGCATTTCTCCCCAAAGCTTGTGCTAGGTATTCTGATGAGCTAGAATGGTGCTTCTCAAGCACTGCTGCACATTAGAGTCACCTGTGGAAATGTAACAATTCTTGATGTGTAGGCTGCACCATATACCAATTAAATAGAAATCTCTGGAATTGACCCATAAGCATCAGTAGTTTTAAAATTTTCTCAAATAATGCAAACATTTGGGAACCAGTTGTTTAGCACAGTGGCTCTCAAACTTTAGCTGCATTAGAATCACCTGGTGGGCTTGTTAAACCACGTGTTGCTGGGCCCCACCCCAAGAGTTTCTGATTCAGTAGGTTAAAGGTAGGGCCTGAGAATTTGCGTTTCTAGTGATTTCATACATGGTGCTGGTGCTGCAGGGAACCACAGTTTGAGAACCACTGATTTAGAGAATTATTTACTTATTCATTAATGCCATTTGAAGAATGAAAGTCATAAATTTTTGCTGGGCAGCCTAAGTAGGTGCAACATCTTTGGAAAGGAGTCTAACCACAGTTGTGAACTCATTGCACACACTGATTCTCTGGCAGGGTTACATTCAGGGCCATCTGTTAGGCTGGCAGCATGCCCACAGAGAGTGTGCTATGCCAATTTCAGCAGGGCATAGGTGCTAACCAAACACGGTTTTAGAAGGGCGGCTTTCATCACACAGCAAGCACCATTTCTTGGGCCAGGCAATCCTGCTGTTTGCAAACAGCTCCAGTCTGAGGCCACATGCTTTCTTACATCTGTACATGCTTGAGGACATGATTAAAAAATAAATAATCAACAAATGGTTGATTATATTTCTCCCTCAATCTGCCTTAGTGTTGTAATTTGGCATGTAGAGAGGCACTCTCTCTTCAGTAAGCTGGAAGCCATTCTCAAGGACCATAGAGTACAAATGTAATGCTTTAAAACTGCTAGATTTGGATCAGCTACATTTGTTCCTTTGAAGATATCATTATCATTTTTTGCTTTATTTTAATTTAGGCTTTTACTCTGTTCATGAGCCAGATTTATTCCCCATTTATCATCAGTATTCTGAGGTCTTCACTAATTTATTATTATTATTGTTTTGAGACAGGGTTGCTCTCTGTTGCCCTGGCTGGAGTGAGGTGGCATAATCATGGCTCACTGCAGCCTTTACCTCCCAGGCCCAAACAATCCTCCCACTTCAGCCACTTGAGTAACTAGGACCAAATCAGTCACCACGCCTAGCTAATTAAATTTTTTTTTAGCTAAACAAACCCTGTTTCTACCAAACTCCTAGACTCAAGTGATCCTCCTGCCTCCACCTCCTAAAGTGCTGGGCTTACAGGCTTGAGCCACTGTGCTCAGCCTAATTTGATTTTTTAAAAACTTGATTATATATATACATATTTAAAAGTAGATTTTATTTTTTAGGGTAGTTTTAGGTTCATAGCGAAATTGAGTGGAAGGTAGAGAGATTTCCCATGTACCCCTGCCTTCCCTACATGTATAACTTCCTGTATTGTTATCATAGTCCCTGCCCCTTATAGTGCTACATTTGTTACAACTGATAGACTTACATTGGCCCATCATTCTCACGCAAAGTCCATAGTTTACATGAGGGTTCACTCTTGGTTTTATACATTCTATGGGTTTGGACAATTGTGTAATGGCATGTATCTGCCATTATAGTATCACACAGAATAGTTTCACTGTCCTAAAAATCCTCTATGTTCTGCCTGCTCATCCATCTTTCCTCTCTAACCCCTGGCAACCACTGATTTTTCTACTGTCTACACAGTTTTGCCTTTTCCAGAATATCATATAGTTGGAATCATACAGTAGGTAGCCTTTTCAGATGGCTTGCCTTTAGTAATGTACATTTAATGTTTCTCCATGTCTTTTTATGCTTTGATAGCTCATTTTATTTTAGAATTGAGTAACATTCCATGTCTAGATGTATCACAGTTTATTGTCCATTCACCTGCTGAAGGACTTCTTGGTTGCTTCCAACTTTTGGCAATTATTAATAAAGCTGCTATAAATATTCATTTGTAGCACAAATGTACACATTTTAAAAATGAAATGTACACTTTTTTTAAAAAAGTACACATTTTTTTAAAAAGTACACATTTTTAAAAAAAAAATGTACACATTTTTGTGTGGCCCTAAGTTTTCAACTCTTTTGGGCAAACATCAAGGAACGAAATTGCTGGATTGTGTGGTGAGAGTATGTTTAGTTTTGTAAGAACTCTCAAACAGTCTTTCAATGTGGCTGTACTATTTTGCATTCCTGCCAGCCATGGATGAGAGTTCCTGTTGCTCCACATCATCACCACGATTTGATGTTTTCAGTGTTCTGGATTTCGACGATAGAGGCGTAGTGGAACCCCATTGTTGTAATTTGCGTTGCTCTGGTGACATAGGGATGTGAAGCATCTTTTCATGTGCTTATCAAGACAATGGAAGATCATTCAGTGCTAAAAAGAAATGAGCTATTAAGCCATGAAAATACATGGAAGAAATTTAAGTGCGTATTACTTAATGAAAGTCATTCTGAAAGGCTACATACTCTATGATTTCAGCTACATGACCTTATGGAAAAAGCAAAACCCTGGAGACAGTACAAAGGTTAATGGTTGCCAGGAATTAGAGGGGAAAGAGGGATGAATAGGTAGAGCATAGAGGATTTGTAGGGCAGTGAAACTACTCTGTATGATACTGTATTGTTGGATACATATATATCTGTATATCTTCCTTGGGGAAATGTCTGCTAAGGTCTTTAGTCCACAATTAATTTCTTTTAATTGTTGGATTTTAAGAGTGCTTTATATATTTTAGAAAACAATTTTTAAAATCAGATATATCTTTTGCAAATATTTTCTCCCAGTCTGTGTATTCTCTTTTTATTCTCCTGACAGTGTCTTTCACAGAGCAGAAATTTTAAATTATAGTGGAGTCTCACTTAAAAATTCTTTCTTTCACAGATCATGCCTTTAGTGTTGTATCCTGAAAGTCATCACCAAACCCAAGGTCATCTAGATTTCCTCTTGTTTTATGGTTTTATAGTTTTGCATTGTGATGTATTTTGAGATAATTTTTGTGAATGGCATAAGGTCTACATTCATTTTATAATGTATGTGGATATCCAGTTGTAGCAGCACAATTTGTTGAAAAGATTATCTTTTCTTCATTGTATCACTTTTGTTCCTTTCTCACAGATAAGCTGATTGTATTTATGTGCATCCTATTCCTGGGGTCTCTATTTCATTTATCTATTTGTTTATTCTTTTTGCCAATACTACACTGTCTTGATTACTGTAGCTTTATAGTAAGTCAAAATCAAGTGATGTCAGTTCTTTAATTTTGTTCTTCTTCTTCAATATTGTGCTGGCTATTCTGTTTTTGTCTGTTTGTTTGCTTGCTTCTCAATATAAACCTCATAATCTGTTTGTCAATATCCAGAAAATAACCTACTTGCATTAAATCCCAAAGATGGGAAAAACTGACATCCTGACAATATTGAGTCCTTCTATGCATGAACATGAAATATCTCTTAATTTATTTAGTTCTTCTTTTATTTCTTTCATCAGAGTTTTGTAGTTTTCCTTGTAAAGATGTTGTATATATTTTGTTAGATTTATACCAAAGCATTTTGTTTTTGGTGTGGAATATAAACCATATTATGTTTTTAATTTCAAATTCCACTTGTTCATTGCTATTATAAGGAAAATGATTGACTTTTGTGTATTAACCTTGTGTGCTGCAGCCATGTGATCATCACTTATTAGTTCCTGGAGTTTTCTGTTGATTCTTTAAGATTTTCTATATAGACAATCATTTCATCTGTGAAAGACAGTTTTATTTTTTCTTCACAATCAGTATACCTTTATTTCCTTTTCTTGTTTTATTGCATTAACTAGGACTTTCAGTATAAGGTTGAAAAGCAGTGGTGCAGGAGACATCTTTGCATTTCTTGATCTTAGTGGAAAAGCTTTGAGTTTCTTACTATTAATTATGCTGCTAGTTGTGGAGGGTTTTTTTGCAGGTATTATTTACCAAGTGGAGGAAGTTCACTTATATTTCTAGTTTACTGAGAGTTCTTAAAATCATAAATGGTATTGGATTTTGTCAAATGCTTTTTCTGTATCTATCAATATGATCATATAGTATTTCTTCTTTAGCCTGTTGATGTGATATATTACAATTTTCAAATATTGAAACAGCCTTGCATACCTGGGACAAACTTCACTTGATCACGGTGTATAATTCTTTTTATACATTGTTGGATTTGATTTGCTAATAGTTTGTTGATGGTTTTTGCATGTATGCTTATGAGAGATACTAGTCTGTAGTTTTTTTTTCTTGTAATGTCTTTGTTTTTGGTATTAGGATAATATTAACTTCATAAAATGAGTTAGGAACTATTCTCTTTACTATTTTTTTTTTTTTTTTTTTTTGAGATGGAATCTCGTTCTCTCACCAGGCTGGAGTACAATGGTGTGATCTCGGCTCACTGCAACCTCTGCCTCCTGGGTGAAGGCAATTCTCATGCCTCAGCCTCCCAAGTAGCTGGGATTACAGGCACCTACAACCACACCTGGCTAATTTTTGTATTTTTAGTAGAGATGGGGTTTCATCATGTTGGCCAGGCTGGTCTCGAACTCCTGACCTCAGGTGATCTGTCTGCCTTGGCCTCCCAAAGTGCTGGGATTACAGGCGTGAGCCACCACACCCAACCTCTCTTTACTATTTTCTAAAAGAGATTATGGAGAATTGTTATAGTTTCCTTCTGAATTATTTGGTAATATCAGCAGTGAAGCTAGGCCTTCTGCTTTCTCTTTTAGAAAGTTGTTAAATATTGTTTCAATTTCTTTAAAAGATATAGGCTTATTCAGATTGGCTATTTTTTCTTGTGTGTTTTGGCAAATTGAATTTTTCAAGGAATTGTTTAATTTCATCTGTGTTATCAAATTTGAGGGTATAGAGTTGTTCATAGCATTCCTTTATTATCCTTTTAATGTCATGGGATCTGTAGTGATGGCCCCTCTTTCATTTCTGATATTGTTAATTTGTACACTCTCTCTTTTTTTTCTTAGCCTAGATAGAGTCTTATTGATTTTATTGATCTTTTCAAAGAACCACCTTTTGGGTTCATTGATTTTTCTCTATTGAGTTCCTGTTTTCAATTTCATTAATTTCTGCCCTAAATTTTGTTTTTTCTTTTTTCCTGCTTACTCTGAGCTTAATATTTGCTTTTCTCTTTCTAGTGTCCTAAGGTGGAAGCTTATTTATTTATTTATTTAGAGATGGAGTCTGGCTCTGTTGTTCAGGCTGGAGTACAGTGGCATGATATTGGCTTGCTGCACCCTCCACTTCCTGGGTTCAAGTGATTCTCCTGCCTCAGCCTCCTGAATAGCTGGGACTACAGGTGCATGCCACCTTGCCTGGCTAATTTTTTATGTTTTAGTAGAGATGGGGTTGCACCATGTTGGTCAGGCTGGTTTTGAACTCCCAACCACAGGTAATCCCAAAAGTGGAAGCATAGATTATTGATTTCAAACCTTTCTTTTTTTCTAATTTATGCATTCAATGCATAAGTGTCCACATTTTCCTCTAAATGCTGCTTTTGCTATATCCTACAGATTTTGATATGAGTTTTAATTTTCATTTAGTTCAGATTATTTTTACATTTCTCTTGAGATGTCTTCTTTGACTCATGTATTATAGAAGTGTGTTGTTTAATCACCAAGTATTTTGAAAATTTCCAGCTATCTTTTTGTTACTGATTTTTAGTTTAATTTCATTGTGATCTAAGAGCAGACATTGAATAATTTCTATTCTTTTACATTTGTTAAGGCAGGCTTTTTGGCCTAGAACATGATCTATGTTGGTAAAATGTTCTATGTAGCTTGAGAAAAATACGTATTCTGCTGTTGTTGCATGAAGTAGTCTATAAGTGTCCATTATATCCAATTGATTGATGGTGTTGTTGAGTTCAACTATGTACTTACTGATTTTTTGCCTGCTGGAATTGTCTATTTCTGATAGAGGGGTATTGAAGACTTGAGCTATAATAGTGAATTCATCTATTTTTCCTTGAAGGCCTATCAATTTTTGTCTTATATATTTTGATACTCTGTTGTTTGGCACATACATGTTAAGGATTGCTATGTGTTAGATGATTGACCCCTTTATTATTGTGTAATGTCCTTGTTTGTCTCTGATAACTTTCCTTGCTGTGAAGTCTACTCTATCTGAAATTAATATAGCTTCTCCTACCTTCTTTTGATTAGTGTTCAGATGGTATATCTTTATCCATTTACTTTTAATTGACATGTGCCTTTATATTAAAGGTGGGTTTCTTAAGGACAGTGTTTATTTGGGTCTTGTTTTTTGATCCACTCTGATAATCTCTGTCTTTTAATTGGTTTATTAGACCATTTACATTCAAAATGATTACTGATATAGTTGGATTATTATCTATCATATTTTTATGTATTATTATTAATTTTTATAGAGATGAGGATCTTGCTTTGTTGCCCAGACTGGTCTCAAACTACTGGGCTCAAGTGATCCTCCTGCCTTGGCCTTCCAAAGTGCTGGGATTACTGGGATTACAAGTGTGAGCCACTTTGCCTGGAGATATATATATATACTTTTACATATATACATTTTTGCATGTATTGTGTATACTTTCACTATATATACAAAATAATTTTAAAAGTCATATATATGTATATGATTTCCTTTAAAACTATTTTTTATTTGTTGCCCTTGTTCTTTGTTCCTATTTTTGCTTTCCACTCTTTAGCTGCCTTTTGTAGTTTTAAGTAAGAGCTACATATAATTCCATTCTTTTATGTCTTAGCATATCAGTTGTACTTTTTTTTACTCTTTAAAGTGGTTGCCATAGAGTTAGCAATATATGTTTACAAGTAATCCAAGTCCACTTTCAAGTCACATTCTACCATTTCACAGGTAGCATAGGTACCTTATAATAGCAAAATAATCCTAATTCATCTCCCTTGTATCATTGCTGTCCATTTATTTTACCTATATATAGGTATATATAAGCATAGGTGTACATAAGCATATTTAACCATATGTATATATAAACATAATTGAAAATATTGTTGGTGTTATTTGCAACCAGCGAAAGGCATAACATGTGTATGATGAAAATATCAGAGTATAAATAGAGTGAGAAACAAAATATTTAAAATAATAATGACTGATAATTTTCCTAAATTAATGTTAGACAACAAACTATATATGTTAGTTATTTGAAACAGTTATCTGAAAACCAACTAAGAATAAGAAAAATAACAGTTTCTATTTAATCTTCACCTATTCCTTCTCTGATACTCTTCCTTTCTTTATGTAGACTCACATTTCTGACTTATATCATTATCAGGGAAACCCGCCCCCGATAATTCAATGTACGTTCTTTTCTATTTTCCCTAAGTGTCAGCCAGTCTGAGAAATAAAGGAAAAGAGTACAAAAGAGAGAAATTTTAAAGCTGGGTGTCCAGGGGAGACATCACATGTTGGCAGGTTCTGTGATGCCCCCTGAGCCGGAAAACCAGCAAGTTTTTATTAGCAATTTCAAAGGGGAGGGAGTGTACAAATAGGGTGTGGGTCGCAGAGATCACATGCTTCAAGGGCAGCAAAAGATCACAAGGCAGAAGGTCCGGGCAAGATCACAAGGTCAGGGCAAAACTAGAATCACTAATGAACTTCCATGTCCCACTGTGCATGCATTGTCATTGATAAACATCTCAACAGGGTTCACGAGCAGAGAACCGGTCTGTCTAGAATTTGCCAGGCTGGAATTTCCTAATCCTAGCAAGCCTGGGGGCGCTGCAGGAGACTAGGGAGTGTTTCATCCCTATCTACATCTACATAACGCAGACATTCCCAGGTTGGCCATTTTAGAGGCTCCTCCCCCCCCCCCCCCCCCCCACCAGGAATGCATTCTTTTCCCAGGGCTGTTAATTATTAATATTCCTTACTGGAGAAAGATTTCAGCGATATTTCTCTTACCCATTTTTGGTAATAAGAGAAATATGGCTCTTTTCCGCTTGGCTCCCAGTCAGTCAGACCTAATGGTATCTCCCTTGTTCCCTGTTCTTTTTTCAGGGTGCCCAAATTTCACATTGTTCAAACACATATGCTTTACAAACAATTTGTGCAGTTAATGCAACCATCACAGTGTCCTGAGGTGACATACATCCTCAGCTTATGAAGATGATGGGATTAAGAGATTAAAGTAAAGACAGGCATAGGAAATTATAAGAGTCTTGATTGGGGAAGTAATAAATATCCATGAAATCTTCACAATTTATGTTCTTCTGTCATGGCTTCAGCAGGTCCCTCCATTCAGGGTCTCTGACTTCTCGCAACATATAATTTTCCTTCTCTCTAAAGAACTTCTTTTAACATTTCTTGCAAGGCAGGTCTACTGACAATAAAGTCCCTCAATTTTTGTTTGTCTGAGAAAGTCTTCATTTCTCCTTTACTTTTAAAGGATAATTTCACATGGTATATAATTCTGGGTTGGTGGGTTTTTTTCTCAACAGTTTAAATATTTCACTCCACTCTTTTCTTGCTTGTATGGTTTCTGAGAAGTCAGGTGTAATTCTTATCTTTGCTCCTCTAAAGATAAGATGTTTTCTTCCTTCTGTTTTTTTCAGAACCTCAACTTTGATTTTCTGTAGTTTTTAAATGATAGTCTAGGTGTAGTTTTTTCAGCATTTATTCTGGTTGGCATTTTCTGAGCTTCTTTAATCTGTAGTTTGTCTAACATTAATTTAGGAAAATTATCTGTCATTATTATCTTAAATATTTTGTTTCTTACTCTCTTTATTTATACTCTGGTATTTTCATCATACATATGTTATGCCTTTTGTACTTGTCCACAGTTCTTAAAGATATCGTGTTCTGTTTTTTAAATTTCCAGTCTCTTTTTGCTTGCTTTTCAGTTTTGGATGTTCCTATTAAGATAGCCTCAAGCTCAGAGATTCTTTCCTCAGTGGTGTCCAGTCTACTAATAAATCCATTTAAGGTATTTTTCATTTCTGTTAAAATGTGTTTATTTCTAGCATTTCTTTTTGGTTCTTAGAGTTTCCACCTCTCTGCTTACATTGCCCAACTATTCTTGCATACTGCCTACCTTTTCCATAAGAACCTTTAGCATATTAATCATAATTGTTTTAAATTTCTGATCTAATAATTTTAATATTCCTGTCATATTGGAGCCTGGTTTTGATGCTTGCTTTGTTTCTTCAAACTGTGTTTTTTCCTTTTAGTATACCTTACAAGTTTTTGTTGTTAGCTGCACATTATGTGCTGAGTAACAGTAACCTACTACTGGTCCCTACAGAGGTTGCTACTCATGAGTTTCTGCTTCTGGTAAGTTATGATCCTCTGTATTTGCCTGTTGCTCTCTACAATTTTGGAGGCAGTGGTTTGTCCTGTGGCCTAACTTTTCTTACAGATCTAGAACAGTTATTGATTTCTCAGTTTGTTCAGATTTTTACTTGTTCTTAGGACAGAGTGGCAACTTTCAAGCTTTTTACATGCTGGACTGAAAACCAGTAGTCTGATTTGACTTTTAAAATCTAGAAGAGTCCTATTATATATTTAGACTGGGGTTAGAGGCATTCTACAACAGAATTCCAATTACATTATAAATCAATGTGTATTTTATTTTGTCTTATAATAAAATTTGGAATAATGAGAAAATCTTTGGATTTTTTAAGATTAATATATTAATTTTTAGATTATAAATTCTTTGAGCTCTTTAAAATAAATAAATAATAAATAAATATAAAACATACAAAACAAGAAATCCATTGATTTGTAATAAAAATCCATTGATTTATAAGAGTTGTAAAAAATTACTTTCTTTTAAGAAAGCATACTGATTACTCTGGGACTGTGCATGGTAAGCTAGGGCTGGAGCAATGGATGAGCAAGGAGAAACTGGAACAAGAGCCAGCCTTCTTCCTTAACTATGGCTTGATTTTATACTGGTATAAGTGGCATTCAAAGTGGCAATGGAGGTCTGAAGCATTGTGTATCCCAAATTCCAGGAAAGGAGCCCTGGCTGTTAAGACCTAAAGCAAAACTGAACATAAATTGTGACTATAGAAAAGAAATCTGTTTTTTATTAATTATCCTCACTTGGCTGAATGTAAATTGTGAATATAGAAAAGAAATCATTTTTTATTAATTATCCTCACTTGGCTGGATGAGAAAAGGAATACTTAAAGTGGATTTAGAAATGATAGAAAATCATTGAGATTCTTTATTATGCTATAAAGTCCTTGAAATTCTAGAAGTCTCCTTCAGCATTTCCAAAGATATCTCCATTGACCATCTCTCCAACTTCTGTATAGAAGTACTTTATTGAAGGCAAGTTTTGAAGTTAAGTTTAAAAAACTCACTTTTTAGAATTTATTTTTTTAAAATTAGTGATATAGTTTGGATGTTTTTGTTCCCTCCATATCTCATGTTGAAATGTGATCCCCAATGTTGGAGGTGGGGCCAGGTGGGAGGCATTTGGGCCATGGGGGCAGATCCCTTATGAACAGGTTTGTGCCCTTCCTATGGTAAAGAGTTACCATGAAATCTGATTGTTAAAAAGAGTATGGGACCTCCCTTTTCTCTTATTGCCTCTCTCATCATGTAACATGCTTGTTTCCCTATGCCTTTCAACATGAATAAAAGCTTCCCAAGGCCTCACCAGAAACCAGGCAGATGCTAATGCCATGCTTGTACAGCCTGCAGAACCGTGAGCCAAATAAACCTTTCTTTGTAAATTACCCAGCCTGAGGTATTACAAATGATCACAATTAGTAATAATTATTTTTCAAGAAAGATTTTTCATTCCTTTTTAATTTCAAGGTTGGATTTGTAACTATGCTAAAAAAAATTTGGGGAATTAGTCTATGGATTTATCTAGCATGTACAACATCATTCCTTTGAGAAAATATTATCCAGGAGCAGAGCACACAGTTTAGAAAAAGGCAAAGAGCTTGGGAAGACAATCTTTCCAAAAGTTGAGAACAATCCAACTGAAAATCCTCTGATTAAAATGAATAGTTATGAATAATAATATTAACATAACTGAAGGTCAAACAGGTATTTATTTTCCTTTACAATTTAGAAATGCAATTCTAAATTTTTTAAGAATTAGAATTTAACAAGTAGCAAAACATGTACCTTACATGTTATATTATTTTATATATGTGTGTATGTATACTTGATAGAACCCAATATTTGTATGATTCTACTTGAGAGATATTGTTTTATTATGAAGTTGAGTAAAACAGATTTTAGTGTTGCTCATTAATGCTCATTCATGTTTCTTTTATACAATTTTGATTCACTAATGGAGGAAACAAAAGGGATATCTTTTTATTGCCATTATCATATATGGGAGAGATTATTTTAAAAGTATAATATATAAAGTATATTGCTAAAATTTAATTTTCTGGAATAAACTTTTGCAGAAGAACTTTAAGACTCATGCTGTAATTTGTTCTCTACATGAGTATCTTTGTTAGTTTTATGTAATATTTTTTACTCAGTACTATTCTCATATCAAGAAGAAAATAATTTAATCACAAGAAAGAAGAGTTTCATGATCAGAAAACTAGATGAAAAAGGAACACTTTAGGTACACTTTTCCTTTTTCTTTTAAAAAATTTCTTTTCTCCTTTTCTTTGTTTCTCAGTATGAATAGGTACACTTTTCATACACTTCTCAGTTGGGATATTATGCGGTTCATAGATTAAATTACTATTTCATTGAAATTCAGGGAAATAGTCCCTTAAAACAATTTCTAATTATATGAATAAATCCACCTCCATATAGAGACGGGAAGAAACGGAAAAAGCCAAATACAACAAATATCTAAAACATCAATTAAAAACATTTTATGTAGCATTCAAATAAATCTTTTCAAAAGGTGGAAATTATTTGATAGTAAAGAGGCAAATTCTAAAAGCCAATTACTGGTTTTTCAAAAACAGTTTTACTGAGGTACAATTGAAACACAATAAATTACATATATGTAAGGGTGTAATCTGCTAGGTTTTGACATATGTATACACTTGAATTCATCACCACCATGGAGAGTAAACATAGCCATCAGCACCAAAAGTTTTCTTGTTACCCTTGGCAATCCCCTCTACTCCCACTGCCCCCAAGCAACTACTGATTTATTTTCTGTCACTATAGATTAGTTTGTATTTTCTGAAGTTTTAGATAAATGAAGTCACACAGCATGTATCCATTTTTGTCTGAATTCTCTCACTTGGCATAATTATTTTGAGTTCATCCCCAATTGGTAACTTTTTATCTCTGATCTCAAATAGTCTTCAGGTGAAGGGAATTTTTAGGGTTGTATGAGGACAACATAAAATCTCACTCACTAGATGGCCAATTGATTAGAATTGTGAGTCGGAATCTGTAGCAGCCAAGGAATTACCAGAAACTCTCCTTTACTTATAATGTCAGACTCCATATCAGTTGGGTTTTGGGTTGTAAACAAAGAAAACATTTTCTGGAACTTATGGAAAGGAGGAATTTACTGGAAGGATGGGAACTGACTCATGGGAACAAAAGAAAATGTGAACAACCAGGGCTCTGTAGTCCAATTTTAAACCATATTTGAATCTGAGGCAAAAGAAAAGATCAGTAACACTGATCCTGTCTTTAATGACATTTTGTTCATCATAGATTTTTGCATTAATTTTTATTTTTTAAAATATTGCATTCAAATATTATTAACTTGATTATTGAGTTTTTTGGGGCCCTCTTAAATTTTCTGCTCCAGGTGAATGCCTCACTTGTCTCATCCCCTCACCCTAATCCTGGCCCTACCTCTGCTGGATAAAAATTGGGGGGGAACTCTGGATTCTAAGTAGTGGCAAATAATGTATATTCTCTTCAGGATATAGCAGAACCTCAAATCAGTTCCCACTGCATTGAATTTCACTGCTCAAGTTTCAAATTCCAGGAGGCAAGACGCTGATGCCCCTTTCTCATTGGCAGATGAGGGTGGGTCACCTTGCTTGACAGTTTCCCCAGAACTGCTGTTTTCAAAAGAAAGTGGATGAGATGCCTGACAAGTAGAAACAGCAGATTTCAATTACAGATTCCAGAAAAGAAAAACAGAAAAGGTATTCAGCTGTAACTTATTGATCAAACTCAAATCTTTGTTAGAAAGCTATTAGAAAATGATTGAGGAAAGTCACGTCTGAGTTATCCGTAAGTAGCATGGTAATTCGACTTCCTTTTGGCATTCACATGTTGACCTCTCTTTCCTCCTAGAAACAGGCTTTCTGCAAACCAGGCCTCTGGGGTTCTCCTTTTATGACTTCCCTTTCTCAGTGCCTTTTTCTGGCGCTTTATCTTCTGCCCTCTCCTTAAATGCACCTGCTACCCACTTTCCTTGACCCTGTTCTCTTTTCATTCTACTCATTGCTCTGAAGAGTCCCATTCATTGCTCTGGCTTCTCCATTCTTTGTATGCAAATATACTAATAAGATAATTTGGCCCAAGCCTCTTTCCTGAGCTTGTGACACATATGCTTAATAGAAAACTGAGCCACAATCATCACCCAACTCATATATAAACTTGTTTCTTATTTTTTCCCTTGTCTCAACCCATGGTCCCAGCATGTATCCAGTGACTCAAGTCTAAAATATGTCATTCTAGACTTCTTCGCTATGTAGAATTAATTCTCATCTTTGGTGATACTCATTTCTGAATATGTTTTTGGTTTGTTTATTTTTTCCATGTCATTACCTTAGTCCAGTAACCTGTCATCTCTTGTCTGAATAATTTTCAATAAGCTCTTAATTGGCCTTTCTTCTTGCATGTTATGCTCTCTGATAAACTCTTTGTACTTCTCCCAGAGTGATGTTTCTATAATTTATATGTCATCCTCTTCTTAAAATCCCTCAAAAGTTCATTGTGATCTTTGAGATTGAGAGATCTATTCTTCTGCCTCAATAATTTGAAAGCATTGAAATAGATTTCATATAAAATAGATTCTTAGAATCCAATGGAATTGAATTAAAAACCAACCACCAGCCAGTAATCCCAGCACTTTGGGAGGCTGAGGTGGGAGGATTGCTTGAGGCCACGAGTTTGAGACCAGCCTAGGCAACATAGGGAGACTCTGAGACCAGCCTAGGCAACATAGGGAGACTCCCATCTCCACAAATTAGCCAGGCTAATTGTGCCTATAGTCCCAGCTACTTGGGATGATGAGGCAGGAGGATCACTTGAGCCTAGGAGGTTGAGGCTGCAGTGAGCTGTGATTGTGCCATTATACTCCAAGCTAGACAACAGAGTGAAACCCTGTCTCAAACAAACAACACAAACACAAACAAAACCAACAAAAGGAAACTTGGAAAATTCACAAATACGTGGAAATTAGACTACATACTCCTTCTAAATAACCAATGGGTTAAAGAAAAACTTTAAGAGAAATTACAAAATTCTTTGAGATGAATGAAAATGAAAGCATGAATACCAAAATGCATGAGGTGCAGAGTGTTTGGTGGGAAATTTATAGTTGTAAATGTCTATAATAAAAAACAAAAAAGATCTTTATGGCACTGAAGAGGAAACTAAACCCAAAGCAAGTAGAAAAAAGATTAGAGTAGAAATAAATGAAATAGACAATTGAAAAACAATTGAAAAAATCAATGAATGAAAAAGTTTGTTATTTGAAATGATGAACAAAATTGACAATTCTTTAGCTAAATTAGCCAAGAAAAAAGAGAGATAAGACTCAGATTATTAAAATCAGAAATGAAAGAGGGAGCATCACTATTGATTTTAAAAAATTGAAAGGATTATAAAGAAATACTATGAATGATTATATGCCAACAAATTATATAACATAGATGAAATTGACAAATTCCTAGAAAAATACAAACTATCAAAATGGACCCAAGAAGAAGTAGCAATCTGAATAAGCCTATAACAAGTAATGAGGCTAAATTAGTAATCAAAGAAACTTCCCACAAAGAATAGCTCAGGACCAGATGCCTTCACTGGTGAATTCTGTCAAACATTTAAAGGAGAGTTGCCAATCATTCACAAACCTTCAAAAAAACGGAAGAGGAGGAAACACTTCCCAACTCATTCTATGAGGCCAACATTATTCACATACCAAAACCACACAAAGACATCACAAGAAAACTACTGACCAAGATACTTTATGGATATGGATATGAAAGTCTTCAACAAAACACTAGCAAACTAAATCCATTAACATATACAAACAATTGTACTCCATGACCACATGATAATCATCCCAGGAAGGCAAGGTTGAACATATGAAAATCAATAAATAATATACTATATCAACAGAATAAAGGACAAAAACCTTTATCATCTCAATACACAGAAAAAAACATTTGATAAAATCCAACAGCCTGTCATGACAAAAACACTCAACAAACTGGGAATAGATGGAAAGTTTTTCTGACCAAAAAGGCATCTATGAAAAACCTAAAGCTCATGCCATACTTAGTGAAAGACTGAAAGCTTTCCCCTCACAATCAAGAGCAAGGCAAAAATGTCTACTCTTATCATTTCTAGTTAACATTGTACTAGAGGCTATAGTTAAGGCAACTGGCAAGACAAAGAAATGAAAGCCATCCTGATTGGAAAGGAAAAAAGTAGATGTATTTCAATTTGCAGGTAACATGATCTTGTGTATAGAAAATCCTAGGGGATTCACTAAAAAGCTATTAGAACTAATAAATGAATTTAGAAAGTTGCAGGATACAAGATCATATACAAAAATTACTTTATTTTTATACACTAGCAATGAACAGTCTGAAATGAAATTAAAGATACAATTTCCTCTATAATACTATAACATACTTAAATTTAATAAAAGAAGTATCAGACTTGTGAATTGAAACAACAAAACATTGTTGAAAGTAATTAAAGAAGTTTAAATAAATAGAACGACATCTATGCACATGGATTGGAACACTTTCTATTGTTGAGATGGCAGTACTCCCCAAATTCATCTACAGATGCAATATAATTCCTACAAACATCCCAGCTGGCTTTTTGCAGAAATTGACAATATGATTCTAAAATTCATATGAAAATTGAAGGGACATAGAATAGCCAAAGTAATTTTAAGAAAAAGGAAAAAAGTTGGATTTTTCACATTTCCTGATTTCCAAGCTACAGTAATCAAGACAGTGTAGTACCAACATCAGGATAGACATAGAGATCAGTGAAATAGAATTGAGAGTCCAGAAACAAATCCTTACATTTTTGGTAATTTTTTTTTTTTTTTTTTTTTTTTTTTTGCAAGAGTGACAAGACAATTCAATGGGAGATGGGCATTAATTTCAACAAATGGTGCTAGGACAACTGAATATTCATTCGCAAAAGAGTGAATTTGGATCCATACCTCACATTATAGCCAAAATTTAACTAAAAAAGGATCAAAGACCCAAATATAAGAGATAAAACTACACAATTCTTAGAAGAAAACATAGGCATAAATCATCATGGCCTTGAATTAGTCAACAGTTTCTTAGACTTAGCAACAAAAGCATAAGTAACAAAAGAAAAAAATAGATAAATCAAACTTCATCAAGATGAAAAACTCTCATGTTTCAAAGGGCACTATCAAAAAGTGAAGACAGCCCACAGAACAGAAGAACATATTTGCAAGTCATATATCTGATAAGAGCCCAGAATATGTAAAGAACTCACAGCTGAAGAATAAAAAGACAATAGCTTAATTACAAAATGGACAAAAATTTGAATAAACATTTCTCCAAAGAAGATATACGAATGAGCACATGAAAAGATGCTCAACGTCATTAGCCATTAGGAAAATATAAATCAAAACCACAAAGAGATACCACCTCTTGCTGTGAGTTGAATTGTGTCCCCCAAATAGATATGTTGACCTTCTCACCCCTGGTACTTGTGAATATGACATTATTTAGAAATAGGGTCTTTGCAGAGGTAATCAAGTCAAGATGAGGTCATACTGGATGAGGGTGGGCCCTAATCCAATATGACTGCAGAAGAGACACAGGGGAGAATGTCATGTGATGAGTCAGAGATTGGAGTGACATGCATCAATAAGCCAAGAAATGCTTAGGATTACTAGGAATGCAAGAAATAAGGGAAAGGCATAGAACAGCTTTTTCCCCTAGGGTCTCCAGAGAAAGCATAACCCTGATGGTGCCTTGATTTCAGGCTTCTAGCCCCAGAACTGTGAGAGAATAAATTTCTGTTGCTTTAAGCCACCTAGTTTGTGGTAATTTGTTACAGCAGCCCTAGCAAATGAATACACCACTTTATACCGACTATGGTGGCTATAATATTAAAAAGCTAGACAATAGATAGTGTTATTCCAAAGTGTACAGCCACTTTGGAAAACAGTTTGACAGTTCCTCAAAAAGTAAATATAACCATGCGATGTGGTGCATGCCTGTAGTTCCAGTTACTCCGAAGGCTGAGGTGGGAGGATCGCTTTAGCCCAGAAGTTAGAGTCCAGCCTGGACAACATGATACCCCATCTCTCTCTCTCTCTCTCTCTCTCTCTCTCTCTCTCTCTCTCTCTCTCTCTCTCTCTCTCTCTCTCTGTTTTTGAGACAGGGTTTCACTCTATCACCCAGGCTGGAATGCAGTTGCGCCATCTCGGCTCACTGCAACCTCCGCCTCCTGGGTTCAAGGCCATTCTCCTGCCTCAGCCTCCTGAGTAGCTGGAATTACAGGCACCCACCACCATGACCAGCTAATTTTTGTATTTTTATTAGAGATGGGGTCTCTCCATGTTGGCCAGGCTGGTCTCTAACTCCTGGCCTCAGGTGATCCGCTTTTCTTAGTCTCCCAAAGTGCTGGGACTACAGGCATGAGCCACTGTGCCCAACCTGATACCCCATCTCTTAAAAACAAAACAAAACAAAAAAAGAATTACCATATGACCCAGCAATTCTAAGTATATATCCAAGGGAGAGGAAAATGTATGTCTACATAAAAAATTGTATCTGTCTGTTTATAACAGTGTTAATAGGCAAAATGTGAGAACAACCCAAATGTTCATTAGTCTATGTGTTGTAGACCAACAAAATGTGGTTTAGCCATACAATGGAATATAATTTAGTAATAAAAAGAAATGAAGTACTAACTCATGCTACTACATGGATGAGCCTTGAAAATATTATACTAAGTGAAAGAATACAGTCACAAAATATCGTAGACTGTATGATTCCCTTAATATGAAACGTCCAGAATAGGCAAATCCGTGAAGGCAGGAAGTAGATTCGTGATTGCCTAAGGCTGGGGGTGGGGGATGAAGAGTGATTGCTAATGAGTATGGGATTTCATCTGGGGTTGGGGGGATGATGAAACTGTTATAAAATTAGATAGGGATGATGGTGGTATAACTCTGTGAATATACTAAAACCCACTGAAGTGTATACTCTAAATGAGTGAATTTTATGATAGGTAAATTATATCACAGCAAAGCTACTACAAATAAGAGTCCATTTTTTTCTGTGGGTACTTATTATTTTAGCTGTGTTGATCTCACTCTGCTGTTTCCCACCTCAGATCTTTATACATGCTGTGCTGGGAATGCTCCTCCCAATTTTGTCTACCTGGCAAATTCCCACTTACTCAACACTCAGCTTCCACATTAACCCTCCTGTGAAACTTTTGTGCTCCCAGAAGAGGAGCACTTTTCTGCATTGCCTCTTTATTTGGTACTTGTGTAAAAACAGTTGCATGTTTTTCACTGTATGGACACTCTTTATTTTCTTTTTGCTTGGCTCTCTTCTGTGGGTGGTGTTCCTCCCTGTGGACAAGGAATGTGTCTTACCACATTTGCATCTATCCTGGGTGCCCATCATTCTGCCTGCACATATCAAGCACTCAGTAAATACTTGTTAAAATTGAACAGAATAATTTGAAAGCATTGGAATAAAGCTCAAGAGTAAACAGCAGAGAAAGTGTTACCCAAGGTTGTGGTCATGAACAGCATTTCCTAATTAGACTGCTAAGAATGTGGTAATAACATGGTATTCAAGGTACCTGCAGTTATAAAAGCTCTCAGATCTACCCTTCTATCATCCTAGCTATACTTCCAAAACCAGCTGACTTTTTGGTTTCATTCCTTCTTCCCTCCTACCTTGCTTCCCCTCCTCCTCTCTCTCTTTCTTTTTATTTATAAGCCAACATATGCATAATTGTTCCTATTTAAAATTTTTCTGACTTTCCATTTTGAAGTAATTTTTGGCTAGTAAAAATATCACAAAAATCAGATAGTTTTCATATCCCCTTCACTGAACTCACCAAATGTTAACATCTTATAAAACCACAGGACAATGAACAACACTAGGAAATTAACATTTATGCAATACTATTAACTAACTTACTGACCTAATTCAAATCTTGCCAATTGTTCCATTAGTGTTCTTTTTCTGGTCCAGGATCCTATACAAGATCAGAGTCATGACTTCTTGATCTCCTCCAATCCTCCAATCTGAGGCAGTTTTTCAGTCTTTCATAACCCCGACACTTCTATGGAGCACTGGGCAATTATTTGAAGAATGTCCCGCAATTTAACAAAGGCCTGTGAGACACTTGTAGGCATTATGCTAGGCTCTGAAGTGCTTTAGTTTAGGTTCAGACTTTGCTCCCAGGAAGTTGATCTTATTGTGGAGAGGAGCTGAGATGCACAAATTAACAGATAATTACAATGCAGTGTAGTAAATGCTATAATAAGGTAAACACTGAGTATAGAGAGGACATCAGAAGGAGCAACTAGTTATGCCTTGGGGGACCTGGAAATTCTTCTTGAAAGAGATGACATCTAAACTAAGAACAGAAGCATGAGGAATGGTGACCCAGACAGAAGGTGGGGGCCCTAGAAAGAAAGGTGGTCCAGGCAAAATTTAATCCATCAAGTATAGCAGAATACTGCAGTCATTTTAAGGAATAATCTAAATACTCCTTGTAAAAATCTTTATAATCAGGACCACATTTGAACATGTTGAAGAAATCCTCCCTGACCTTTTCTGTCTAGTCAGAATTCGTTTAAAAACCCTTGACATTCTGACATTCATCCTTGTACTTTGGCAATTTTAGAAGTTCTTTTGATAAAACTGACTTTAAGAAGCACAATAAATGTGAAGCTAAAGAAGAAAAAACAATTTTTTAATTGAAGTGAATTAATGCAGATAAATTCCGAAGCACATGAGCCTCTGAAGAGTGTGATTAGGGATGATATAAAAGGAAATTAATTTATCAGAGGAAATCTGGACTTGATCATTGCCAAGAAGCAATCACATAAATATCATCATAAAATTAGACAAAATCATGCAATTGTGTAACCTTTTTGTATCTTATAATACTCCATAGGAATAGTCTCCCTTTGGAGACAAGGGTTATAATAAGTTCGTGCAAGAGGTAGCTGGCCAGATTCATTTAAAGCTGGGCAACAGCAGATTGACTGATGAACTGAAAGCTGCCATCACTCAGGTTCAAGAATTTTTGCATAGGAACCTTTGAATAAGATTCTTTTTTTTTTTGTGATGGAGTCTTTCTCCATCGCCCAGGCTGGAGTGCAGTGGCACGACCTCCACTCACTGCAACCTCCACGTCCCGGGTTCAAGAGATTCTCCTGCCTCAGCCTCTCTAGTAGCTGGGATTACAGGCATGCACCACCATGCCCAACTATTTTTTGTATTTTTAGTAGAGATAGGATTTCGCCACGTTGGCCAGGCTAGTGAATAAGATTCTTGGCTGCGATTTAGAAACAAATTATTATTTAAGGATGAGTCTATAGGTAAACTGTATACCTAAAGTGGAAAACTTCTTCCCTCCCCTTCCTCCTCCTTTTCTTCTCCATTTTCTCTTCTGGTAAGCCTTTTCCCTGTCTTACCCCACCTGTCAAAACTTGACCAAACATCATTCTTCGTGTCTTTGGCCACTGTGATTGGCTTGAAGGTAGGAACAATACTTTAGCAGGGCCAATCAGAGCTTTTTGCTGGGATATTTCAAACTGATTCTGGAAAGAGAGGCCACCTTGCTCTCTAGCTATGGAGTTAGATGAATAGGAATCTGGAAGCCATGACTAGCCATATATCACTTACTTGTTGGGAAAGATTGCATCCAACGTGTGAGAAAAACAGAGAAAAGAGGCTGAGAAAGAGCTCTGATAGCATTGGCTCCAACCATTCTTCGATATTATTACTTTTTTCTTTTGTTTATTTTTTAACAGCTTTATTGGGATATCATTTGCATACCGTACAATTCACTGATTCAAAGTGTACAGTTCAATGATTTTTACTACATTAACAAAGTCATTAACCGCAGTCGACCTTATATTTTCACCCTTTACCCCGTCAAAAAGCTGCTGTATCCATTAGTAGTCACTCTTTATTTCTCCCTAACCACCCCAGGCCTAGGAAGCTACTAATTTACTTTTATTTATTCTTTTTTCTTTTTTCCCTTCCCTTCCTTCCTTCCTTCCTTCCTTCCTTCCTTCCTTCCTTCCTTCCTTCCTTCCTTCTTCTTCCTTCGTTCCATCCTCCTTCCTGCCTCTCTTTCTCTCTTTCCTTCCCTGTCTTCTCTCTTCTCTCTCTCTCCTCCCTTTTCTTTCTTTCGTTCCTTTTCTTTCTTTCTTTCTTTCTTTCTTTCTTTCTTTCTTTTTCTTTCTTTCTTTCTTTCTTTCTTCTTTCTTTCTTTCTTTCTTCTTTCTTTCTTTCTTCTTTCTTTCTTTCTCTTCTTTCTTTCTTTCTTTCTTTCTTTCTTTCTTTTCTTTTTCTTTCTTTCTTTCTTTCTTTCCTTTCTTCCTCTCTTTCTTTCTCTCTTCCTTCCTTCCTTCCTTCCTCCCTCCCTCCCTCCCTCCCTCCCTCCCTCTCTCTCTCTCTCTCTCTCTCTCTCTCTCTTCTTTCTTTCTTTCTTTCTTTCTTTCTTTCTTTCTTTCTTTCTTTCTTTCTCTCTTTCTTTCTTTCTTTTTCTTTCTTTCTTTCCTGTCTCACTCTGTTGCCTTACAGCCTCTACCTCCTAGGATCAAGTGATCCTCCCACCTCAGCCTCCCAAGTAGACCACGCCCAGCTAATTTTTGCAGTTTTTTGTAGACATGGGGCTCCACCATGTTGCCCAGGCTGATTTCAAACCCCTGGGCTGAAGCAATGCTGCTGCCTCAGCATCCCAAAGTGCTGGGATTACAGGAGTGAGTCACTGTGCTCCATCAATTTTTGTATCCTTGACATGGCATATAAATATAGTCATATTACTGTGTGGTCTACCATGACTGGCATCTTTCATTTAGCATGCTGTTTTCAGAATCCATCTATCATGAATCATGTAACTGTACCACATTCCTTTTTATGGCTGAATATTTCACTGTATGAAAGACAAGTGGATTTGTATCGCTTTCTGGCTATTCTGAATATGCTGCTGTGAACATTTGTGTACAAGTATTTACATAGACGTATGTTTTCATTTATTGTGGATATATACCTAGCAGCAGAATTGCAGGCTCATATAGCAAGTCAGTTTAGTTTTTAAGGAACTGCCAAGCTGTTTCCAAAGTGGCTGCACCAGTTTGCATTTCTATCACCGATGTATGAGGCTTCCAGTTTCTACACAACTCTGCAAACACTTATTACTATCTATCTTTTTATTATAGTCATCCTAGTGAGTGTAAAGGGCTTTCTTATTATAGTTTTGATTTGCAGTTCTCTAATGGCTAATGATGTTGAACATCCTTTCAGCTGCGTATTGGCCATTTGTATATCTTCTTTGGAAAGGTTTCTATGCAGATCATTTGTCCCTTTTTAAAATTTAGTTATTTGTCTTTTAAAAATGAATAGACTTTATTTTTTGAACAGTTTTAGATATACAGAAAAATTGAGTGGGCTTTACATCTTTTTATTACTGGTTATAAGAGTTTTTTAAAACAGATTTTAATTATAAGAGTTTTTAAAAATAGATTTTAAATACAAGTCACACATCAGATATATGATTTGTAAATATTTTTTCCCATTTCGTAGGTTGTCTTTTTACTTTCTTGATATTCTTCCTTGAAGTATTATAGTGGTAAATTTTGAGGAAGTTTATCTATTTTTGTCTTTTGTTGTTTGTGCCTTTGTATAGCCCCAGGTCACAAAGATTGAATCCTATATTTTCTTGCAGGAGTCTTATAGTTTTACCTCTTACATTTAGCTCTATGATCCATTTGGAGTTAATTTTTTATGTGGTATAAGAGAAGCAACATTCTTTTGCCTGTGGCTATCCAGTTGTCCCAGATCTATTTTTTGAAAAGACTATTCTTCCCCATTGAATTGTCTAGGCAACCTTGTCAAAAATCAATTGACCTTAAATGTAGTAGTGTATCTCTGGACTCTCAATTATATTCTATTTAATTTGTATGTCTATCCTTATGTATATTTCTTTTTTTGTTCACTGTTTTCCCCTGTGCTGTTTTGGAATGATACCATTTATTTATATTGGTTATTATAGAAGTTTAATTATACATATTTAACTGAACAAAGTCTACAGTTGCCTAATAACTTAATCTTGCATTGAATAATACAAGTCTTTCTAACGATTTAATTTAGATCACACCGCCTCCCTTTGTGACTTGTTTGTTATCCCGTATCTTAATTTTGTCCTTTTCTTTTTCTAAACTCATAAATTAGACATTATTATTGCTGTCGTTATTATTTAAACCAATAGTAATTGGATACATCATTACCATTTTATTTTCTCACTATTCTTTCTCCTATCTCAGATTAGCATTTTATAGAGTCATTTTTATTGTTCCCAAAGTACCTCTTTTTATTATTCCACTTTCATTCTTGAAAGATAATTTTGAAAGGTACACAATTCTAGATTGAAGGTTTTTTTCCTTCTCTCAGTATTTGAGATAAATACTAGCTCCTGGCTTTTATTATTGATATTAAGAAATCTACCATCAGTTGAATTGCCACTCCTTTTTAATCTCTCTTTTTTCTCTGACTGGTTTAAAGATCATTGTCTTTGCTGTTTTGCATTTTTACATGATGTGTCCAAGCATGAATTTCTTTTTATTTACACTTTAATTCCAGAAAAATTCCAGCCACTATTTCTAAAAATTTATTATTTGATTCTCTCTAATCTTTTTTTCTGGGACTGCAATTAAATACTGAGAACTACGTTACATAATATACAAAAATAGTTTGAATTAAGTCTTAAGTATGAAAGGCAATTTAAAAACATTTTTAGGAAAATATTTTTATGACGTCAGGGTAAGGGAGAATTTCTTGAACAAGACATAAAGCACAGACTTAAAGGAAAATATTAGTGAATCTGACTATATTAAGGTTAAAAAATCATCTGGACACAAAAGAACACAGCATTTGAAATATAAAACATTTTTTGTTTGGTGTCATTATGAATTTGTAAATTTAAAAACATAAATTGTATTTTAATCCTTTAATTATTATTCTTCCGAATGTTCAAACTACCCTCTTTGGTCAGTGGAAAATCAAGCTGACTCCTGTGCACTGTTGATACAACACTAGCAGTCTTTATAGCTTTGTCACTTTCAATTATGATGTTGTAGACTTATTCCATATATTTCTTGTTCCAGATTAGGAGATAGCCATTTATTTAAGTATCCTTAGTTTATTCAGTAGGAAACAATATTTAGAGCTCACAACCTGTTCTCCCTTATAGGAAATCAATTTATGATATTGAAAATGGTTAAAAGAAAAAGAGCATTTGTTTTGTCTTTCTTATTCATATATTGGTGCTTGTACTTGTACCAATATATGAGGTACTTGTACATCGGGGTACCAATAGCTCATTAGAAGAAGTTTTTTTTTTTTTTTAATAGAAGTATTCCAGCTAACAAATGAAGATAGACTGATAGCATTAGAATATCACCATTCTGCAAGCCTTAATGAATGAATGGAACTGGGCAATGATCATCAATAGCTGCTAGCATCTCACAAGGAGAGCCAGGTAGAAGTTATGTATCTCTTGATAGACCTTACACTATATAATCAATGAAGTACTTTATTTTATTTTTTATAGAGATGGGGATCTCACTGTGTTGCCTAGGCTGGTCTTGAACTCCTGGGGTCAATGATCCTCCTGCCTCGGCATCTTGAAGTGCTGAGCTTACAGGTATAAGCCCACCATGCCTGGCTCAAAACTATCAATGAAGTAATCTTGCCAAAATAGTTGAAGTTCAATCTATTTAGGGATCGCAATTTAAGTACCAATTTATGGAAAATACAGGGGACAGAGCAACATGCTACACAACAACCACAGAGATTCAAATAACAAAATTCCAACCTCAGAAACTGCACAGGACAAAAACCTGGCTTTATCAACAATAACAAAACATTGCAAAAAATGAAAAATAAAGACTGGGCGTGGCGGCTCATACCTGTAATTCCAGCACTTTGGGAGGCCAAGGCGGGCGGATCACGAGGTCAGGAATTTGAGACCAGCCTGAACAAAATGATGAAACCCTGTCTCTACTAAAAATACAAAAATTAGCCAGGCGTGGTTGTGTGCACCTGTAATCCCAGCTACTCAGGAGCCTGAGGCAGGAGAACCGCTTCAACCTGGGAGGCAGAGGTTGCAGTGAACCGAGATCATGCCACTGCACTCCAGCCTGGGCAATAGAGTGAAACTCTATCTCAAAAAAATAAAAATAAAAATAAAGAGGACAGAGAGAGAGATAAAGACGTAACCTATAGATTAAAATGCACTTAAAAGACATATCAACCAGTTGTAGTGTTTATTGGATATTGATTGTTGACCACTGATGGTAATTGGTAGTTTGAATATGGACTCAAACAAATTATAAAAACATGTAAAGCAATTGCGAAAATTTGAACATTGAATAATTTGATTATACTAAGGCACTGTCTTTTTACGTATTACTGGGTTGATGGTGCTAGTATGGTTTCGGTTTTACAGAGTTCTTATCCTCAGAGATTCATAGGAAGTGACGTGATGTCAGAGAATTTTCCTCTAAGTAACCTAGTTTGGGGGGATGTGGGTGGTGATATAGATGAAACAAGACTGACTATGAGCTGGGTGATGGGTACGTTGGGATTCATTATATTATTATATTTTGTATATGATTGAAGATTTGCATAATAAGACTTTTTAAAAGTGAAGAGACAATCTACCACCTGGGAAGATATATATTTAATGCCTAGAATTAAAAAATTAATATCAGGTATATTTTAAAAATCTTTTTTATATCAATAAGAAAAAGGCCAAAACCCCAATTTAAAAATTGGGCAAAGAATATGAATAGGTAGTTTACAAAAGAAGAAGCTCTAGTAATTATAAAAATATTAAAAGATGCTGAGCTTTACGTTAATCAGGAGAATGCAAATTAAAACCACATTGAGGAGTCTTTACACAACTATTAGTTTGGCAAGCATTAAAATGCTAGATGGCATGACATATTGGAAACTGCAGAAAAATGGGAACTGTCCCTTGTTGTGGTAGGAATTAAAATTTTTATATCTACTTTAGAAACCAACTGGGTAATAGGTAGTAAGTCTGAAAATTTGCATATTTCTCAGCAATGAAAAATTACAAGGCACATGCCTTCCTAAGCCTTCTGTAAAGAGGGGATGCAGGTGTTTTACTCAGTCTGCCAAACAGATACACCAGCTCCAAACTGTATGAAGTGTGAAGATAGTATTAAAAAGTAGGAACCCTGCAGAACCCCTGTAGTGAAGGGGGCAGCAGTGATGGCACCTAGGTACAGTTTCTGGAGGCAGCAATGATGACAGTACGGGAAACAATACCACCACCCAGCATATGTCATTTCAGAAATATAAGTTGCAGGAACTGTACCCATAAGGAGTGCACCATCCATATTAGTCAATTCCATGGTGTCATATTGGGTGGTTCTCAAGCACTTCCTGAGATTCTGTAAGCTATCCAACATCCTTTAAAAAAGAATTTTTCTCGTTTGAATGATCCTTAATGGTGTTCTCTTGCTTATATTTAAGAATTTTGATGATGTGAAAAGCAATTTGGCAGTATCTATTGAACTTGAGGATACGCATACCCTACAACTCAGCATTTCCGTAGCTGCGTGTACACTTTATGCAGCATTGTCCAATAGAAGTTTTTATAATAATGGCTGTGCCATCCATTTTACTAGCCACTAGCCACATGTGGCTACCGAACACTTGAAATGTGGCTAGTGGGCTGAGCATGGTGGCTCACGCCTATAATCCCAGCACTTTAGGAGGCCGAGGTGGGTGGATCACCTGAGGTCAGGAGGTCGAGACCAGTCTGGCCAACAATGGTAAAATCCCGTCTCTACAAAAACACAAAAAACTAGCTGGGCATGGTGGCAGGCACCTGTAATCCCAGCTACTTGGGAGGCCAAGACAGGAGAATCACTTGAACCTGGGAGGCAGAGTTTGCAGTGAGCTGAGATTGTGCCATTGCACTCTGGCCTGGGGCAACAAGAGTGAAACTCTGTCGCAAAAAAAAAAAAAAAAAAAAAAAAAAAGAGAGAGAGAGAGGGAGAGAGAGAGAGATGGGGTATCACGTTGCCCAGGCTGGACTCTAACTTCTGGGCTAGAGATCCTCCCACTTCAGCTTTCTGAGTAACTGGGACTACAGGCATGCACCACATTGCTTGGCAACAAGAGTGAAACACTGTCTCACCAAAAAAAAAAAAAAAAAAAAAAGAAATGTAGCTAGTGTAATTGAGGAATTGAAAATTTAATTTTATTAAATTAATTCCAATTAATTAATTTAGTTGATTTTAATGAATTTAAATTTAAGTAGCCTCATGTGGTTAGTGGCTACTTTACTGAACAACACAACCCTAGCAAAATGCTTGCCCACATTCACTAAGATGCTCATCGTAGCAATATCTGTAATCATAAAAAATCAGGCCGGGCACAGTGGCTCGTGCCTGCAATCCCAGCACTTTGGGAGGCCGAGGCGGGTGGATCACGAGGTCAGGAAATCGAGACCATCCTGGTTAACATGGTGAAACCCCGTCTCTACTAAAAATAAAAAAAATTAGCCGGGCGTGGTAGCGGGCGCCTGTAGTCCCAGCTACCCAGGAGGCTGAGGCAACAGAATGGCGTGAACCCAGGAGGCGGAGCTTGCGGTGAGCTGAGATTGCGACACTGCACTCCAGTCTGGGCGACAGAGCGAGACTCCGTCTCAAAAACAAAAACAAAAACAAACAAACAAAATCAGAAAAAGTCATATTCACACACAAATATGAGAAAGCAGTCAAAATGAAGAAATTGAGTTTGTATTATTGACGTGGGTAAATCTAATGAATACCATTTGGAGGAAAAAAGCAAGCTCCTTTTATGGAGGGAAAATTATGGGTCAGGGGACAAAGCAATCTATGTCATAATATGATGTGACATCACTTTACATAAAGTCGAAGAAAACACATTGTTATTTGTTATGTTGTTTATTGATTTTAAAATGTAGTAACATTTTAAATGACATAGAATTGAAAGACTCACACTAAAGGAGAGAGCCTCCCTCTGTTAAGGGAGGGGAGAGAACTGGAGGTCTCCAACTGTATAAAGTCTAAGATTTGTTAAAGTTGGGTGAGTGCACACTAATTTGTTTTATTATTATTGAAATTTATGTATATCTAATATATGAAAATTTATATGAAATATTAAAAATGTATACATATGTATACATTCTCTTGTACACTGAGGAACAGACTAGCCTGCCTCTTCAGCCTCCTTTCATTTTATTGATTATAAGGATCATCTGTCCACCCAAATCTGTCTTCTCTTCTTTCATAATAATGGAGATTTGGTTGGGATAAAACATCCCATTTCCCAGCCCTCATTGCAGCTAGATGTGTGTGTGTGGCTAAACTTTTGTCAGTGGAAGGTAGGTGGAAATGATGTAAGCGACTTGCCTCTCACAACTTTCTGGCCCTGGACTTCCAGGCTTCTACCCTCTTAAGGCTGGAATGGCAACACTAAAGTAATTTTGGCAATCACACCTGGAAGCGGGAGGGCTGTCACCCGCCTTAGTCTCTGAATGGCTACATGGAACAGAAGCTGCCTCCCTACCTGTGACTGCTATCTGAGAGAGAAATCAACTCCTGTGTTTCTTAAGCCTTATTGTTCAGTCTAGTGGCAGCTCCTTTGGATATGTAATCATTTCTCTTTTTTTGTTTTCACTTTGTGTTCAAAATTATCTTCTGATACTTTCCTTGTTCACAGTGTTTATTATTCTTCTAAAATAAGAGATAAGAAATAGGTATAAAATAATAGTATTTTTCACTCCTATTATAGAATATAAGGTATGATACATTTTTACAACTGCCAGACATAGGGTGGAGGGAGAGTGAGTAGAAAAGATAATACTAGTAACATTTTCATAGCAGTAAATAGGATAGTGAGGATAATCATAGGATAGTGAGTAGAAGACAATACTGGTAACATTTTCATAGCAGTTATAATTTGTAAGAATTTTACATGTGACACATGTGGGCCTGCCTCTAGTTCAAGCCTCTCATCCATAGATAAAGAAACCATGGCCCAAAGTTATTGTCCTTGACTAGGTTCACACTGTGAGTTAGTGGTAGAACCTCCTGGCTTATTTCTTATCCCATCTCTCAGCTCCTCATACTGCCTCCCTTGCTTGGAAAGGAACTTAGAGATAATTTGGTTGATATATGATGCTTACATTCTAGCCACAGTAATTTGTCAAAACATAAGGACAAGATACACACACCCCTGATAAATCATAATTTGGATCACTCTGAATGTTCACTTACACACATATTAGAGGAAAAAACTCAGAGCTAGTAAGTTTTGGGACACAGTAATAAGTCTGACTATAAATTCTAGTGTACTGACTTGAAGTTGAAGTGGTATTTTTCGTAGTAGAATTTGAGAATTCACTGATATTCTAAGGCAATGACTCTCCAACTTTTCCCTTGAAGTTTCCTAGTGACCAAGAACAGTGACTAGCCCTTTGCATAGAGGCCAAGGTGAGAGAGGGGTTCCAGGTGTAAACTCTAAACGTCCTTGCTCATAGACAAAATCGACATTATTACTTTAAAAATTCATGCTGATTTTTGCATGTTCCTCCACAATATGGCTGTAATTACTTTAATATAAAAAGATAATTTAAATCATCAGTTAAATTTCTTAATTACTCCTTCAAAATCTTTGTGGAAAGTTGATACCTCATTTGTCCTGTGTCCAAATACACTTCCTCATGTTCTCAAAGGCACAAGTTCTCAATGTTTATAGTCACTAAACTGAGATATCTGGCATGAGACTACTTGATGATCTTCATTCCAGAGTATTATCTCTCCCTCACCCTCCTGAGATTCAGGTCAAAATTGTCCAGAATTAAAAACTTTCTGCAGGGGTTGTTTAAAAATTGGGACTAACCATATGCCCATAAGAGTCTAGAAACTTTTTTTTTTTGTAGCGGAGGAGGCTGGCTGCTTGCAATTTGGCTGAGTAGAAGAATATGGACCATAGAATATTAGTACTAGAAGGGCTGGGAGAAATTATTTAATACATAGTATTGATTTATAGATGAAGAAACTAAAGCCCAGATAGATCATAGTTCTTGTCCCAAACTACAAAACTGACCAAATATTAATATGTATTCCTTGATGAATACTTAGTTAGGATATCTCTTGCCCACATTCTATATTACTATGAGCTATAGAATATACAGTGACCATCAGCTGCCTCCAAAATTATCAAGAAGTTTTTGAACATTTATAGTTTCTTCACTCTTCAAGATGGTCATTACAATTGGGATGGCATTTTTGTAGATGATTTATCATCCTTTTGTACTTGAAATGCTATTTCAAATCAATGTCATTTAAAGCAATATCCAACAACACCTAAACAGCATTCCTGAATTATAAGAAAAATAGGCTGGGTGCAGTGGCTCGCACCTGTAATCCCAGCACTTTGGGAGCCGAGGCGGGCAGATAACCTGAGGTCAGGAGTTTGAGACCAGCCTGACCAACATGGTGAAGCTCTATCACTACCCAAAATACAAAAATTAGCCAGGCATGGTGGCGGGTGCCTGTAGTCCTAGCAATTTGGGAGGCTGAGGCAGGAGAATCGCTTGAAGCCAGGAGGCGGAGGTTGCAGTGAGCAGAGATTGCCCCATTGCACTCCAGCCTGGGCGACAAGAATAAGACTCCATCTCAAGAAAAAAAAAAAAAAAAGAAAAGAAAAATTAATTATTTAAATAGAAATAACATGTGATGCCATAAGTCAAAGGCCTAGAGCAGAGGTTGGCAAACGTTTTCTGTAAAAAGTTTGCAGATAGTAAATATTTTAGGTTTTGTAGCTCATACAGTCTGTGTTGAAACTACTCAACGATGCCATTATAAAGTAAAGGCAGCCATAAATGATATGCAAAAGAATGATCATGAATATGTTCCAATAAAACTTTATTTACAAAACAAGGCAGTGGGCTGAATTTGGCCTTCAGGCTGTAGTTCTCTGACCCTGGTTAAGGGTCCTGTATTTTATAGATTTTAAGTAATGTTTGTATATATAAAGTGATGCTTGCTTTAAAAATGCTTACTTTAAAAATGCAGATAATCTTTTGTTTGGTTAGTTTTATTTTTCTTTTAAATAGCCCTTAGATATTTAATTAAACTGAATGTAAATGTAAGTGACAGGGTAGTTCTAGAGATACGTATGTGGCCTGGCAAGAGTTCATATAATATGACTCATCTCAATTACCTCATCTGTAAAATGGCATACAACATAATCCTTATTTAATTGCTATTTCCAAACTAGTGAGCTCGGGGATGATAGTAGGATGCACTAAAGACACAGAGGGCATGCTAATTATTTAGCAATGAGTTTGTCATATGTATCTGCTTCTTTATTTTGTACCTTGAGAATGCCAAGTTTCTATGCCAGCCTCTTGTGTGGCCTCCTGTGAGTTATCTCTGCTCCTTTATCTGAATGATAAAGAATGATGCTTACCTCCATCTTATGGGTGTGGTATGGAAATCTCTAGGGATTTGCCAAATGTCATCTAGTACTTAAATGCCGTTGGAAAAATGGATATGTCCGTACACTTTAGTTGTTGCATACTGATGACTGCTGGGCCTCAGTCTTGTGGCTTTCCATCAGACAACCTGAGAAGGGAGATAAAAACGAAAGAAAACTAACAAAGCAGAAAAAGAAAGACAATAAAAGGTAAGGATAATGGTTGAGTGGATAACGGCAGGAGACATCTTTAGCTACCATGAAAAGTATTAAACCAATGTGTTTGTTGAATTCGTTTTGTTGGTGGTCACTTTGTGTTCATTCTGAACATCCAGCAGTTAGCTAAGTAAAGACACATGACTGATGAAAGAAGAAAGGGAACTATTTTTACAGGGGCCATTAAACTTTAACTACCATCTGGCAGGGAATGATTAGAGAAGATCAAAATTAAGGCAGTCAACACAAATGCTGTGTGAATACCTCAGGGAATTAACATGGATAAAGACAGTGAACTTGTGGTTAAATAAAGAGACAGACATAAGAGGGAAGTGGTGAACACATCCTTTATAGCTTTGGACCTCATGGTCACATTCATTGCCAAAGGAGCTTAAAGGGGGAAAATAACAAGGAGACCATGAGAAAATCTGAAACACCTGGAAATAATCAGATGCTCTGCACCAATCATAAAAAAGAAAGTTAAAGAACTACACAGGACCACATCATTTGGGCTTCCTTCCTACTCAGGAAGGAAATGTTTATAAGAGAGGTGTGTTGAAATTGGCAGGTAGTTAATATTCAGATTAGCCTACTATTTAAAAGTAGGAAGTGGTTGTATATACTGCTGGGAAAAACATTAGGAACTGTATCCTTGTGAACACTAAAGACTCCATAATTTCTAGGAATCACTGTTTGCCCACTAATTAAACAGTCACCCAGCAGGTAGTTTGAGAGAGGATATGAAAAAGGGAAGTGCGGCCTTGCTCTTGCAGGGGTGCGTCTCTGTCTTCCATCAGTTGATAGCACAATGCTTAACCTTAGGGCAGCTTCACCCTGTTAAAAGCACACATGAAAGATTCTTGGAGAAAGCTATTTTTATTTTTTTAAATGTAGCTTATTTCTGTATTCAGGTGGACTCAGAAGCCATCCTTCAGAACTTCTAAAGAGAAACCATGACAGGATAGCAGTGTTGGGTGGGCCACTTAGCCTGTTCTGGGTTCTGAAATAAGGATTCCCACCCTGAAAAAGTCCAGGGCCCTAAACTTTAATTACTAAGGTGATCAAGACAAGTTTGCAACAATCAAACTAAGGCTAGTCCATTCCAGGTATCAAAATGGAAATGTCAGGACGGAAGGAAGTATATATTACCTGAACTCATTCACATGGTATTAACAATGTGTGGTTTCTCTATCACTGTGGTTTCTTCTTATTTAAGGATTTATTCTCAACCAGATGCAAAGTGTGTGTCTATGTATTGTCTCATTTAATCATCAACGCTATCTTATGAGGTATGTATTATAATCCCTATTGTACAGAGAAGAAATCTAAGAACCAAGATATAGAGAGGTTAGGTAATTTGTCTGAGGCTAATGTCACATAGTTTACTAATGCTGGTGTCAAGATTCAAATCTAGGTCTTAGTTATAGCTCTCATCCACCATTGAAAAACTTCCCTCCTGTGGCTCTATGGGGACCACAGTCCTAATTCAGGTTCCCCAACATAATGGCCTCCACACTTTTCCCTTTTTGAAGGAGACTGGACCTAATTTCCCTTTAGGGTCAGAGGGTTAAGATAATATATATCTGGAATACTATGCAGCCATAAAAAAGAATGAGTTCATGTCCTTTACAGGGACACAGATGAAGCTGCAAACCATCACTCTCAGCAAACTAACACAGCAACAGAAAACCAAACACTGCATGTTCTCACTCATAAGTGGAAATTGAACAATGAAAACACATGGGCACAGGGAGGGGAACATCACATACCCAGGCCTGTTGGGGGGTAGGGGGCAAGGAGAGGGATAGCATTAGGACAAATACCTAATGCATGCAGAGCTTAAAACCTAGATGACAGGTTGATAGGTGCGGGTGATCACCATGGCACGTGTACACCTATGTAAGAAACCTGCATGTTCTGCACATGAATCCCAGAACTTAAAGTATAATAATAAAAAAAAAGAATATATACCACCCAGGAAAGTGCTGGAGCAAACTTGCTGTGATCCATGTGATCCATCTGCAGCAGAGGGCAAAGGCTCCCCTGCGCAACCAGGGAAACAGAACCATGCAGGACCTGGCAAGTCATCTCTACAAAAGGAAGAATACCTCGCCCAGACTACTTCAAGGGCTTTTGCAGATGAAAATCAATGGAAAATAAAACAACTAATGTTTCCAAGCTTTGAATAATATTTAGTATAGTTTGATGATGACAGATAAAAACATTTCCCTTATTTCTTATTTTTAGAATAAAACATTCTAGAGCAAAATTCTATTTTAATTAAAATTCAAGGAATGGCACAATTCATGCACGTATACCCAATGTGCAAGAAAATGCAGTGTTAAAAAGGAAGATAATTCAAAGGTATGCCAGAAACCTCATCATTAACGCATTTCCTTCTGCCTTTGTACTTCTGGAATCTCTGAACATCTGGTGATTTTACCATCAGGAAACAGTGCAGTGTCCATCTGTTAAATCAGGCTTTGGCTTGATTCACCTGGGAGGATCAACCAGATGCGGGCATCCTTTACATTATTAATGATTTCAGCCTTCCCTTTGTACGTGCCCTGTGAGGCCACAGTGTGGGGTACAACCTATAAATCACTAGAAAGTGAAGAAGTCATATTTCACTTCATTTTAGGCATAATGAAGAACATCTTTTTTTTTTTTTTTTTTTTTTTTAAAGTCAGAGCATAAACCATTAGATTCTATTTAAAATTTTGCCACCAAATGACTTTTAACTTTTTTTTTTCTTTGACAGGAAAAGCATGATAAACATTACCTCAACACAAAAAATGATTCCCCGATGCACTGACAGTGGATGCTAAGTGAATCAATCGGGCAAAGGTATTCCCTAGATGTCTCATTTGGTGGCGGTCTACGTGATCTTACAACTTATTTACAAACAGCTTCATACAAAATTTCAGTCTAAGTCTTTCCTATCCCATCATAGTTACTAGTCATGCCCATAAGTTACATCGTCCCTGTGACAAAGCACTGACTTCAGTTGGGTTGGTGGCCTGAGAGAGCATGGCATAATGATGACATTCTGGGTTCTGTCCATTATGACAGTGACCTTTGGTAAGTTACTCAATCTCTCCAAACCTCATTTCCTTCTCTGTGAAACAGAGATGCTGGTAATGATAGTACCTACTTTATAGGATTGTGTTCAGGATTAAATGTGACAAGGTGTATAACTACTTGACATATAGTAAGAAGGCAGCAAAGTTAGCTATTATTAAATAGTCACTCGGAGCAAACTGCTTATGAAAAGCTTTTCTCAGCAAAATTGAAAGGAAGATGCAGAGATTTTCCATATATCCTTACCCTGACACACGCAGTTTCCCTCTTTATTAAAATCCCCCCTCCGCCCAAAGTGGTGCATTTGTTACAATCAACGGACCTACACTGACACATCATTATCACCCAAAGTCCATAGTTTACCTGAAGGTTCACTCTTGGTGGGATATATTCTATAGGTTTGGACAAATGTCTAACGACATGTATCCACTTTACAGCATCATACAGAGTAGTTTCACTGTCCTAAAAATCCTCTGTGGTCTGCCTATTCATCCCTCCTATCCCTCTTACCCCTGGGAACCACTGATCTTTTTATTGTCTCCATGGTTTTGCCTTTTCCAGAATGTCATATGGTTGGAATCATGTGGTATATAGCCTTTCAGATTGGCTTGTTTCACTTAGTAATATGCATTTAAAATTACTGCCTGTTTTTTTCATGGCTTGATAGTTAATTTCTTTTTAGTAATGACTAATATTCATTCCATTGTTTGGACATATCACAGTTTATTATCCATACACTGAGAGAAGGATGTCTTGGTTGCTTCCACGTTTTGGCAATTGTGAATAAATCTGCTGTAAACATCCATGTGCAGATTTTTGTGTGGACACAAGTTTTCAATTCATTTGGGTAAATACCAAGGATTGTATGGCAAGAGTATGTTTAGTTTTGTAATAAACTGCCAAGCTGTCTTCCAAAGTGGCTGTGCCATTTTGCCTTCCCACCAGCAATGACTGAGAGTTCTGCTAAATTTTGCTATGCACCTGAATTAGTCCATTTTCATGCTGCTGATAAAGACTGGGCAATTTACAGAAGAAAGAGGTTTAATTGAACTTACAGTTCCACATGGCTGGGAAGGCTCACAATCATGGTGGAAGGCAAGGAGGAGCAAGTCACATCTTACGTGGATGGTAGCAAGCAAAGAGACAGCTTGTACAGGAAAACTCCACCTTATAGTAACTATCAGATCTTGTGAGACTTACTCACTATCAGGAGAACAGCACGGGAAAGATCTGCCCCCATGATTCAATTACCTCCCACTGGGTCCCTCCCATGACATGTGGGAATTCAAGATGAGATTCTGGTGGGGACAGAGCCAAACCATATCATTCCACCCCCAGCCCCTCCAAATCGCATGTCCTCACATTTCAAAACCAATCATACCTGCCCAGCAGTCCCCCAAAGTCTTAACTCATTTCAGCATTAACTCAAAAGTCCAGTCAAAAGTCTCATCTGAGACAAGGCAAGTCCCTTCCAGCTATGAGCCTGTGATATCTAAAGCAAGATAGTTACTTCCTAGATACAATGGGGGTACAGGAATTGGATAAATATAGCCATCCAAATGGGAGCCATTGGCCAAAACAAAGGGGCTACAGGCCCCATGCAAGTCCAAAATCCAGCAGGGCAGTCAAATCTTAAAGGTCCAGAATGATCTCCTTTGACTCTATGTCTCATATTCAGGTTACGCTGATGCAAGAGGTAGGTTCCCAGGGTCTCGGGCAGCTCTTGCCCCTATGGCTTTGCAGGGTATAGCTCCCCTTCAGGCTGCTTTCATGGGCTGGCGTTGAGTGTCTTTGTCTTTTCCAGGCAAACAGTGCAAGCTGTAGGTGGATCTACCATTGTGGGGTCTGGGGGATGATGGCCCACTTCTCACAGCTCCACTAGGCAGTGCCTCAGTAGGGATTCTGTGTGGGAGCTCCAACCCCACATTTCCCTTCTGCACTGCCCTAGCAGAGGTTCTCTGTGAGGACCCTGCTCCTATAGCAAACTTCTGCCTGGGCATTTAGGCATTTCCATCCATATCCTGAAATGCAGGCAGAGGTTTCCAAACCTCAATTCTTGACTTCTGTGTACCCGCAGGCTCCATACCATATGGAAGCTGCAAAGTCTTGATGATTGCACCCTTTGAAGCCACGGCTCGAGCTCTACATTGGCTCCTTTCAGCCACGGCTGGAGTGACTGGGATGCAGGGCATCAAGTCCCTAGGCTGCACACAGCATGGGGAACCTGGGCCTGGTTTTCCTCCTAGGCCTCTGGGCCTGTGATGGGAGGGACTGCCATGAAGACCTCTGACATGCCCTGGAGACATTTTCCATTGTCTTGGGAATTAACATTCAGCTCCTCGTCACTTATGCAAATTTCTGCAGCCAGCTTGAATTTCTCCTCAGAAAATGGGATTTTCTTTTCTATCATATTGTCAGGCTGTAAATTTTCCAAACTTTTATGCTCTGATTCCCTTATAAAACTGAATGCCTTTAACAGCACCCAATTAACTTTTTGAATGTTTTGCTGCTTAGGAATTTCTTCTGCCAGATACCCTAAATCATCTCTCTCAAGTTCAAAGTTCCACAAATCCCTAGGGCAGAGCCAAAATGCCACCAGTGTCTTTGCTAAAACGCAACAAGAGTCACCTTTGCTCCAGTTCCCAATAAGTTCCTTATCTCCATCTGAGACCACCTCAGCCTGCATTTCATTGTCCATATCATTATCAGCATTTTGGGCAAAGATGTTCAACAAGTCTCTAGGGAGTTCCAAACTTTCCCACATTTTCCTATCTTCTTCTGAGCCTTCCAAACTGCTCCAACTTTTGCTTGTAACCCAGTTCCAAAGTCACTTCCACATTTTTGGGTACATTTTCTGCAGCACCCCACTCTATTGGTACCAATTTACTGTACTAGCCCATTTTCATGCTGCTGATAAAGACATACCCAAGACTGGGCAATTTACAAAAGAAAGAGGTTTAATTGGACTTACAGTTCCACGTGGCTAGGGAAGCCTCACAATCATGGCAGAAGGCAAGGAGAAGCAAGTCATGTCCTACATGGATGGCAGCAAGCAAAGAGAGAACCATCAGATCTTGTGACACTTACTGTTTCAAGAAGAGCATAGGAAAGACCTGCCCCCATGATTCAGTTACCTCCCACCGGGTCCCTCCCACAGCCTGTGGGAATTCCAAATGAGATTTGGGTGGGGACACAGCCAAACCTTATCAGAACCTAAAGCTGTTCTAAATAAAAAGTACATTAAAAACTTTAAAAAAGAAGCTTTTTACCTTGCAAAATGGTTTTCTTTCATGATATACTTGCTTTCATGGTCTGGATCAGTGGCCCTGTGGTCATGGGCATGACCAGCTTAATCATTCAAAGTTTCTAGTTCTTTGAATGTGTTGGTGACAATTATAGGAAGATTATTACACTTGTGAACTCTTCTGGAGGTAATAATTTTAGGAACTATCATGTCTTCTCAATAGCTATTTATTGAGAGCTTCCCACACAACAAAACTTTACCAGAGGCTAAGACACATAGTGTGGGTCAAGATAGGAAAGGGGCATGGGATAACTCCCAACCTTCAGTATTGGATACTCTGTCATATAATTTGCATCCTAAATGTGTAAAAAGAAAACGAACTTAAACATATATAAAATAATTTATATAACTGTGGCAGAAATGTAAACTTTTCCTCATTTTCTTCATGAGCATTCTTTAACCTGGAAAATCACATTTAACAGTGATAACCAATTCATGTCACTTCCAACCTCAGAGAGATATAAAAACTGGGCATTGGACATCTCTTTAAAAGCCAATGTGAATACTGTGATAAGCCACCAGTTTTTCTGTTTGTGTTGTGTTGATTATTGTATTATATATGTTCTCAGCTCATCCCCCTCTCCCAGGACCTGCGGACACATCTCACTGGGTTGTTGGCTTTAAGTATTTTCTCTTTCCCCCTCCTCTTTCTCTGATTAATGATAAATTCCACTCCTGCCCTCATTCTGATCTTGCCTCTGCCTGGGACACAACTGGGACATTCATCGTCATTCTCTGGCTTCTCCAGGGCTAGACTGAATATCCAATAGTTCACCTCTCTACATTCCAGAACTCCTCCCCAGCTTCTCAGCTCCCTTACCCCACTTCTACTTCTTTTTTTGTTTCTTTGCTTTTAGACACACTGTTGCCCAGGCTGGAATGCAGTGTCATGATCATGGCTCACTGCAGTCTTGACCTCCCAGGCTTAAGCTATCCTCCTACCCCAGCCTCCCAAGTAACTGGGACTATAGATGTGTATAGCCACACATCTATATTTTTATACACACACAAATTTTTATATTTTTGGTAGAGATTGGGTCTTGCCATATTGCTCAGGCTGGTCTTGGAACCCTTGGGCTCAAATGTTCCTCCTGCCTTGGCCTCCCAAAGTGCTGGGATTACAGGAGCGAGCTACTGCTCCCAGACTCCACCCTTACTTCTTAGACCTCTGTTCCTTGTAGTTCACAGAGTCCCATTGCTGCTCATGAAGGTGGTACCTATGGCTTGTATTTTAGAGCTTGGAAACCCCAACTCCCTCTATATGACAATGGAGAAGGGAAAAGATAGAGTCCCTGTGTTCTTCCAGGGTGACAGCCAGAAGACTTGCATCACTGGTATCTTTGCCCCATTTTCTGAATTCATTTTCCAAGAAAGATTGAGCCAAGCTGTGTTTATTTTCTGCAGTGTTTGTAGATTCCATACTTTGTTTGCATTCATTTTTAATGGAAATTCTGTGGCTGACCTGATACATACTAATTCACAAGACATTAGAAACACAGCTTTTTACTGAAAAGGTATGCTGGTCACTAACAATATTTTATCCAGATTTTTCTGGATATAGCTATATTTGTGGGATCTTTATTTGATCTGAGTTGCATTATATCAATCTAATAACATTTAGCTTTAGAGAGTGTTCTACAGTTGGCCCTAGATTCAGATATATCTGCCCAACCATGAATTGGCCTTTGTCTTTGCATGTGAGTCAGTGGAGGGGAAGAGATGCAGAGAAAAACTCTAAAGGTTGGATGCTGTCAGGTTAGGGTCCTGCATAACCGCAGTCTCCTCAAACTCTTTTATGATTGGGCCATAGGTACTTTTGGGAGCACTCTCCAGATGCCCTGCAAACTATTACTAATCCAGTATTCCCAAATCCAGAATTTTACTTTTCCCCCCGCCCCAAAGTCAGGCCAAACTCCTTTTTGTTTATGTAGCTAAAAGCTAAACATGAGATAAAGAAAAATAAACGGAGAATATTAGTCAGAATATTGTTTACATTTCTTTATTGAAAAAAATACTCATTTACTGATACAGGCACACCAATATCTTAGTTATAAACATTAGCAAGTAAAAATATTAATTGAACTTGGTCCCTAATATTTAGTTTATGATTTCATGATATCAAATATAAAATGTGCTATTATTACATGGTAAATACCGACTCATACAATGTAATTCAGATTTAGTGAACAATGGATTAAAACTGGAAGGCCGGGCGCGGTGGCTCAAGCCTGTAATCCCAGCACTTTGGGAGGCCGAGACGGGCGGATCACGAGGTCAGGAGATTGAGACCATCCTGGCTAACACGGTGAAACCCCGTCTCTACTAAAAAATACAAAAAACTAGCCGGGCGAGGTGGCGGGCGCCTGTAGTCCCAGCTACTCGGGAGGCTGAGGCAGGAGAATGGCGTGAACCCGGGAGGTGGAGCTTGCAGTGAGCCGAGATCCGGCCACTGCACTCCAGCCCGGGCGACAGAGCGAAACTCCATCTCAAAAAAAAAAAAAAAAAAAAAAAAAAAAAAAAAAAAAAAAAACCTGGAAATAATTTAAATGTGATAATAATTCATATTTGAAATATTTTTCTTTATTTGTATATAAACAGAAATGGGTATGTAAAATGTGTCCTACATGTTAACCAGAAATAAAACAAACTACTATAGAATGATATTGAACATACTTTGAATTTTTAAGGCTTTGATTGATTTTCATACATTTGGTACGCTATTGATTATTTTGAAAAATCAGCCTCTACTTCAAGATGTAAAAGAAAAAGCAAGCAAGAAGATAGGAACTCACTTAGATGAGGTAATTTGTTTTAACAAGTTTCTAAATAGAGATACTGACCACTAAAAAATGGAGATTTCTAAGGCCATGAGAAGTACCTTTTCCATAAAGTAGTACCTTTATGGAAAATAATAACAATATTATTTATTGAGCACCTATTATGTGCCAGCCATGGTGTTAGATGTTTCATGTTAATTAATTTTGTCATATAATCCTCAATATAATTTTTCAAGATTGGTAAGTTTATTCAGAGAAACTGATGTTCAAAGAAATGAAGTAGTAGGATATAGCTTATAAATACCACACAAAGTTTGGCTAGCAGCATAGCGCTTCCTTGCCTTGGAATTTACCTTCCCACTGCATTTATAGCTTTTCTTGAAGTCAATTGAAGAGAACTACTTCAATAGCACAGCCAAGTGCAAATGCCTCCTTTTTCACCTTCCCTGTTTCAATATTACCAACCTCAGTCCATTTAGTACACAGCAGTTAGAGAGAGGTCTTTTAAAGCCATGTCACTTTCCTGCTTAAAATCTTTCAAAGGCTTCTCATTGCCCTTTAGAAAACTCAAGTTAATGCGATCTCACAAGGGCCTGTATGATCTGGCCCCAGCCCATCTCTAATGCCGTTGTAGTCACACTGCCCGTCACCTGCTCTGCCTCAGTCACACTGGCTTCCCTGGGTCCTGGGAATATCCAGGAATCCCAGAGCACTTTCTTTCTGTTCCCCCTTCTTGGAAAGCTCTGAGTGTTTCTCATTTTGCAGACTGTGGCTTAAATGTCACCCCACAGAGGCCTTCTCTATTTGACCATCAGTGTTCCCTACTCATTCCCTTCAGATCATGTATAATCACTTGTAGTTGCATATTTATTTGTGTATCATTGGTATCTCCCACAGACTGTAACCTACACATGGGGAGGGAGTACATACTTATGTATACTTAGTGCCTCACACACAGTAGGAGCTCAATAAACACATGTGGAATGGGTGAATGGGCTTATGAATGATCAGAGACTGAACAAGAAACTGAAAATTTGAAAGAAGAAAGCCCAGACCTTATATGACTTCAGGACAGTATAACAAATGAGAGAGATTAGGACATTTGGACCAAACTTGATGGATGACTCAGAATGAGTTCTTACACGTTATATTGAAAATGAACCAACCAAGCAAATCCAGATGATGATGGCCACAGTATTTACATCCCTCATAGGATTGTTATCTGATTTAACCAACTATTAAATACTTGTTATGTTGTACATCTTGATATTTTTATTCATCATAAGTTTCATGATTAAAACCTCATCACTTTGAAAAGTTAGGAAACTGGGTCCCGAATGTCTTATGCTAACTTTCTCTTAGCCCTGTCTGTGCCCCAGGGGCCCAAAGGCTGTGACAAAGAAGCATTCTGCATAGAACATTTACACGCTTGATATAGTACATGGCAGTTGCTAAGGCAGAAAGCCAGAGGTAATGAGCACTGTGAGAATTATGTGCGGATCTTCTTTGCAGCCCTTCCCGACTGTAATTGAACTATCCCCTCCTGATCCTTCAGGTGCTATCAGCATGATTTTCTGCAGACTTCAAAAGAATCCCTGAAGGGCCAAAGACACTTTCTTGGTGTTACAATCCTTATTTCAAGTGAAGCTAAATGTTTGGCTCCTGAGTATTTTAATATTTTTCAAGAAAAGGGAAATTCTGAGTTGCAATTCCTTCTTCCCCACCCCATACAAAAGTGGAGAAATAGATCTTTATACCTATTTATCTTCAAGGAAAAAGAAATGCATAATATTCAGCATTATACAAGAGTGAGAAGCGGAAATTTGGTTTTGTAACTTAAAGGCACAACATATTTTTTGATTTCTGTTTTTTTCAACTGTTCTTTTTAAGTGGAGGTAGAAGGGAACTAATGTCCTATTAAAGAAAAAGTGCAACGTCAGCATATGAGTTCATATATGATCCTTTTTGACAATATACAATCTCTAAACCTAGTAGTGGAATACATAATGCCTATTTAAATGTAGAAATGGGATTTTCTTGGCCAGGCGCGGTGGCTCAAGCCTGTAATCCCAGCACTTTGGGAGGCCGAGACGGGTGGATCACGAGGTCAGGAGTTCGAGACCATCCTGGCTAACACAGTGAAACCCCGTCTCTACTAAAAAATACAAAAAGCTAGCCGGGCGAGGTGGCTGGTGCCTGTAGTCCCAGCTACTCGGGAGGCTGAGGCAGGAGAATGGCTTAAACCCGGGAGGCGGAGCTTGCAGTGAGCTGAGATTCGGCCACTGCACTCCAGCCTGGGCCACAGAGCGAGACTCCATCTCAAAAAAAAAAAAAAAAGAAATGGGATTTTCTTTCACAAATGAAGACTATACATTTCACTAAAACAATAGGAAGGTCCCCAGACTATGTCTTTGTCATAATCCATGCTTGTCTCAGACACTCTGTTAAGTTTATAGGCTTTTTTTTTTTTTTTGACTTACATTAGCTTCTGTAAGTGTCATGTATATTACTGGGAGTACAGAGACCATTTGGTACTTACGGCCTCAGCAAAGAGTCTGAGCATAAAATAAATAATGACAAAAATTCTGTCTTTTCTTTTCATCTTCTGAGGTTGACTTAAACAGGATGAGGATACCTACCTATCTACACTTTGCATTTTGAAGATCTAGCATTTAGGTTATGTCTGCAATTTGTTCTTTCTCTATGTTTACCAAAAAATATTAGCTTTCTAAACATAAACCTCATTAGAGTATCCATTTACATACAAAATTCCCTAACAATAATAATGATCACCACTTTTTGAGCTCTTATTATACACCAATTTACAGTTTACAATTACTTCACTCTGTGCTTATCACCGTTCTCTGAAGTAGATGGTTATATCACCATTCTCTGAAGTAGTCTCTGAGTGAAGTAATTGTAAATTATTTCACTATTTCAAGTGTATATAATGGAAATATAAATATTCCTATTAGTAAGTGTATAAAATAGGTGATATGGTTTGGCTGTGTCCCCACCCAAATCTCATACTGAATTGTAGCTCCCACAATTCCCATGTTTTGTGGGAGGGACCCAGTGGAAGGTAATTGAATCATGGGCGTGGGTCCTTCCTGTGCTGTTCTCATGATAGTGAATAGGTCTCATGATATCTGATGGTTTTATAAATGAGAGTTCCCCTGAACAAGTTCTTCTTGCTTGCTGCCATGTAAGATGTCCCTTGCTCTTCCACCATGATTGTGAGGCCTCCCCAGCCATGTGGAACTGTGAATCAATTAAACCTATTTTCTTTATAAATTACCCAGTCTCTGGTAGGCCTTTATCAGCAGCATAAGAACAAAATAATACAATAGGAATATAGATATTTTTGTTTTACGTTTGAAAAAGACTCAGAGGTGTGAAGAAACTTGTCAAGATCCTAAATATATTCGTTTAGTTGAGGCCTGGTTTTAAACCCGACCCAACTTTGTCTGGCTCTGGAAACTGGGCTCTTAGTCACCACATGATTCTGCTACCTTATCATCTATATGTTCCTATCTTTTCCTTTTTGTCCAGAATAAAAGAGAAAAAGGGGGGGAAAATCCTTTTTTTTTCAGGCAAGGATTAATTTTTAATGACATCCTTTCCTGTGTTAAGTGCGAAGTCTCTTTTGTCTCAATGCCAGTCAAGTATTTAGTTTTCAGTTCTTTACACTATTTGTATTCAAAATATACTTGATCTTAAAAAAGTAGGGGAACACTTAATTTGGTCTGTTTTCAGATTCCTGCCATTAATTTGGCACACATCCAAAATGGCCAAATGATTTAATTACTTATTATTTTTATGAGTTTAGTTATGCTAAAGTAGTTTCCAACCTGTGGATCTTAGTTTCTAGGAGTCTTTGAAGTTACTGTGGTTAATCTGTGAATAGATTTAAAATAGGTTTTAAATACTGTCTCCCACATACATATATTGCTACTTTCCAAATATATGTAGATGTTGTGATTAACTAACTGCAAGTTAATCTAAAATTAAGTTAATCATCAACTTGGTACTAGCTTTTCATCATTATATTGCTTCCTAATCGACAGACACTAAAAGTTTAAAGACCTCTAGCAAGGAATCCTCATACAAGGGGACTTTAAAAAGTTCATAGAAAATGCATATTGTGAAAGAAATATACAAGAATTTCAAAAAATTTTTGCACCAAAATAAACTCACAGTGACTTGTTATAACATGCCTGAACAGGATTTAGTTTGAGGCATTAAGAAGCATAAGACATCAGTTTGAAAAGAGCCGCTCTCAGAGCAACATGACTTCTGCTAAAATTGAAGCAAGAACTAACATCAAATTTATTGTGAAGCTTTAGTGGAAGAATGGTGAAATCATTGAGGCTTTATGAAAAGTGTATGGGGACAATTCCCCAAATAAATCAGCAATTTACAAATGAAAAACTAGTTCTGAGAAGCGCACATGATGATGTTGAAGATGAGTCCCACCGTGGCAGACCATCCACATCAATTTTTGAGGAAAAAAATAAGCTTGTTCATACCCTAATTAAAAAGTACTGATGATTAACAGCAGGAGCAATAGCCAATATCATAGACATCTTAATTGGTTCAGTTTACACAATTCTGAATGAAAAATTAAGTTGTGTAAACTTTCCACTTGATGGGTGCCAAAGCCATTGCATCCAGATAAGAGCTGCAGATAAAAGCAAGAGCAGAGTTTTCAATGAAAATTTTAAATAAGTGAGGTCAAGATCCCAAAGCATTTCTTTGAAGAATTGTAACAGGAGATGGAACATGGCTTTACCAGCACAATCCTGAAGACAAACCACAATCAGAGGAATGGCTGTCAAGAGGTGGAAGTGGTCCAGTCAAAGCAAAAGCAAATTGGTCAAGAGCAAACGTCATGACAACGGTTTTTTTGGGGCATTTTGCTTGTTGACTTTCTAGAGGGCCAAAGAACAATAAGATCTGTGTATTAAAGAGTGTTTTGAGAAAAGTAGCCAAAGCTTTAGCAGACAAATGCCCAGAAAAATCTTCACCAAAGAGTCCTTCTCAAGCATGACAATGCTCCTGCTAATTCCTCTCATCAAACAAGAGTTTTGAGGGGGAAATCATTATATATCCATGTTCCAGTCCTGATTTGGCTATTTCTGATTACTTTTTGTTTTCTAATCTTAAAAAGTCTGTAAAGGGCACTTATTTTCTTTCACTTAATAATGTAAAGAAATACTACATTGACGTGGTTAAATTCTCAGAACTGTCACTTCTTTAGGTGTGGACTAAAATGCCGAATATCATCACTTACAAAAGTGTCCTGACCTTGATGGAGTTTTTTTGAAAGATGAAGTTTATGTCTTTAAATTTTATATTTTAATTCCATTTTCTACAAACTTTGAAAAGTCCCCTTGTGATTAAGAAGGTTGAGAACTGTTACAAATGATCACTTTGAGATTCTTTAAATAATTTCTAGAGATTTTCAAGTGTTTTCTTAAATATTCTCAAAGACATCCACTCAAAGTTAGAAGTTTCTCTCATGATACTGTCTGTAAAATATTTCCATTTTTGCTGTGTTCAACATTTTGGAAGAGAATCAAAGAAATACAGGAAGTATGACAGGCACTATGACTTTATCAAACGAAGATATTTATGGAGAGAAAAATGGGACTTTAATTCAGTATTGAAAGGTCAATCAGCAGGATGTATTTTATTTGGCTTTCTGTTTAAACCATGATTTATTTCTTTGGGAGGATATGAAGTGCATATCCCCTGAGTGTCCATTTCTTGCTCCTGTTTGACTCTACTTCAACACCGAAAGGAGAACGCTTCCTTTACTCCCACCCTTGCTGAATGCTGCTCAAGAAGGGTGGCAAACACCGCTTTCCTGTGCCTCTGTACAAGTAGAACAGAGGAACCTGCCATGGAGATCCTGTAGAGGTGTGCCTCTATGGATAAGTGAATACAAGTTACGTTTGCTGCCAACTCTGGCTTCTCTCTTTCTCTGCTGAGCCCCTTCTGGGCCTCTGAAGCTATATTTGCATTCAGGCAAGAAGGAAGAGATGTGTTCTCCCCTTCCTAGTGTAAACCTCGGTGGTCTCTCTCTGGATCTGTGACAGCCTGGTCTGAGCAAGTGGTTGAGTAAATATTCCTTAGTGGAGTTAGTATGCAATATGGACTCTTCAGTTTATTCAGCACTAAAGATTATAAAGCATACATTTTAATCTCGCTTTCTGATATTATGACTAGACAAGAGTAGATTTTTATGTGTGTGTTTTACAATTTTACAATTCTCCCTTTCTCTGGACCTGAGTGGTAATTTGATTTGCATCTGGTAGACATAAAATGCTGTTCTTAATGCCAGTATGTTCACTTGTTACAATACCTTTCTCCAGTTAACCAAGCTTGTTGGAATGTATATAAAAATAAGAGTAAGTAGACTATAAATGAGGTACCAAGGAACTTTCTCACAAATAAAGTGGCTGAGCTTTGACCTGATTTATTCTTATTTTTTAGATGCATTTTTAGTTTTCTTCTGGTTCCTTGGTTGTAGTAGTCTGTAGAATGAAGTAATCAGAAATATGAGATACAGTCAAATAAAATATTACTATGCTTTTGAAAACATAGTTAAGTCTATTTTCTCAATTGTTGACAAAAATCTAGAAAATAACCACAGTTTATTAATGTGAAGTCTAAAGGTCAGGTGGGCCAGATTCCATTCCAATTAAGAGTTATTGCAATAGAATTTGTGGAGTAGAACATGACAATTTCATCCACCTGTACTACCTAACATTGAAATGCAGTTGAAATTGAGTTGATCTCATGGAAGGCTTTATAGAGGCAAAATGTTTGCCAAAGCTTCTATTCAGAAAAATAACTTTTTGTCATTGAATGGGTTTTATAGTTGTAAAAACATAATAATTTCATATTTCTGGTTTTTATTCTCTAAGATGTAGGTAGCATATATTCTATAATAAAATAAATTGGCTTTTTAACTATGGAAACAGTAATTTCATATATCATATTTTAAAATATAGGTAGTATCTTTCCTATAATAAAATAAATTGATGCATTTTTACATTTTTATTCAATTTGAAAAACAAATATTAGTCTTTAGAACTAATTTCTGTACCAAAACATTTTTTAATGAGAAGCTGTCAATTGTAATAGTTAACAAAGATAAAATTGCAGGTGTCTTTGTGTTCTAGCATATAAGCTTAGGTTGAACATTCTTACCGTCATGTCACTGCTCTTCCCTGTAACCTTGATAGATCGCCCCTATAAATATCTCTTGGGGTGAAAAGTAATTTAATCTGCGGATCTGTATATTACCTCCTCATGAACATCCTATCAATTGGCCAGAGTGCTTTCATGATATGCACTGAACTGAAAACATCAAACCGATTTCATTGAGGATTGTTAGACCAGAATCTTTGGTCTCAACTCTGTCATTAAATTTTGCTAAAAGGTTGTGCACTTATGCATGGAAAAAAGCTAAGTTCGTGATTTGGTTTCAAAAGATTCTCTGCTTATAGTCTGGGTGACTCCTGAGAGCTGTATTATTCTTTTGTTTTTATCTTGAGGCTGACCTAATTAGAACCCAGGTTATAGTTCTATACACTAACAGAACTCTCATCACTTCCTGAATGATCTTGAAACTTGGAGTTTTGAGAAAATAGCCCATGTTTTAAGCACCTACCTAGTGGATCAATGATAGAGTGGTCCCGTTTGGATCAAAAAGTCTCGGAAGAGGACAATGCCTACATTTGCACAATTTTAGCTGAATACTAGATGGAGGTCTCTCAAGATTCTGACTAGAACTCTACCTGGCTAGTTCCCTCATGCCTTCTCTCATTCATTGACAGAACTCTTTGTTGAAATTTGTCAACAGCTCTCAGACGATTTTGATTCATTGAGAGCTGGTCAGAACAGGGTATTGTGAAGTATAAATATGGAGAAGCCATCCAAGACAACATCATCAATAAAAAACAAGATTATTTAAATACTTTTCTTGATGCCTTTTTATTAAATGGTTCTTAAGAGACAGAGGCTTTTGAGCCTTGTTGGAAGAAATGCTCTTTTCCACTAACTAGTGTATAACTTGGGGACAATCACTTAAACTCTCTGATCTCTGTTTCTGTATTTGTCGAATTAGGTTGATAGTCTCTGCTCTATTTCTAGGATTGTTAGGATACAATATGATAATACACATGAAAGTACGTTTCAAAGTTAAAAGAGCACTCATATATGTGAGTACTCAGTCTCAGAGATTCCACTTTGAATATTTTTTCCAATTTTTTTTCTTTTCCTTCTTTTTTTTTGAGGTGGAGTCTTGCTCTGTTGCCCAGGCTGGAGTGCAGTGGCACTGCAGCCTCCACTTCCCAGGTTCAAGTGATTCTCCTGCCTTAGCTTCCTGTGTAGCTGGGATTACAGGTGCCTACCACCACACCCCGCTAATTTTTGTGTTTTTAGTAGAGACGTGGTTTCGCTATGTTGGTCATGCTGGTCTCGAACCCCTGACCTCAAGTGATCTGCCCACCTTGGCCTCCCAAATCCTGCTAGGATTACAGCCATGAGCCACCTCACCCAGCCCCAATTTTTCATGTAATATATATATTACATTGAGATGAGAATTATGTCTCAGAAAGTAATTTTTTATCAGATGGTATGTGGGGGTATTTGTTTTATAGGAATTATAGAGGAGAATGAAGTAGTTTGGGTAGCTACTAAATCTTCACTATGTCTCTATTAAGTGTTCCATTTTTATTTATGCAAGCTGTTGGTAATAATTTGTATAAGTGATGTTATAAATTACTGTGTGTAACTCTGGCAAATATTTATTTTAAATACAAAATAGCTCAATTTTCCGTGATGAAAAGACTAATTAATTCAACCACAAAAATATCACTTAATCTTTAAGGGGAAAACTGGCTCGCTGTAAACCCAAACATTGGTTTTATTGCATAAGTGTCCAACAATAAATTTAGCTCTAATATAAATGGCAAAACTGTGGTAATGATATTGCCCTCGTTCTTAAGCTCTCTGTAAATCTGTCATCTTTCACTACCAGCAGAGGGAGCCCTGAGAATTAAATCGTGCCAAAATGGCTTTGCTAATTCTTTTGTGTTTACACAGTTAGCTCATAATAAAGAAATAAAACCCCATCACAGATTAATGGAAAGTCATCATGCTTGGATTAGGCTGTAGATAATTTGATTCCAGCCTACCAATTATAATCAGCTTCAATAGAGGAGGAGTATCTATAGCCTGCCTCCTCTCTGCCATTAAAGCCTCAGCTGCAAACTTCCACAGCCAACAAAGTTCAGTAATATAACAACACACAATCTACTTCATAGAACATCAGAGAGAATACACTCCTCAAACCATAATTTTATCAAATAAACCACAACAGTATTATGAATTGTCTATTACAGCCACATGAGAATTGGAAAACGTACACATTTTATAATCAGTTTTTCCTAATTTAAACATAATTGTGTTATAATGTATTTTAATAAAGAAATAAACTAAAATGATGTGATGAAAAATAAATCATGAAGTTCCAGCATTTATGACTCAATGTAAAGCTTCTTTATAGTATCTTATTAAAAAATGGGTTTTCCAAACCTCAAGGAAAGAGCCTGTTTACAGAGAGCACATTTTCATTGCTTTATTTCCTTTAATTAGATACCACAGTGCGATGCAATGTATATTTTACGCACCTGTGACTAAAGAGGTCTATTGAAAATGGAGACTGCAATAACTGCATTTTGATATTGCATAGCAACTCTCATTTTAACAATGATGCAGGTTATATATATATATGTGTGTGTGTGTGTGTATATTTATATATATATACACTTTAAGTTCTAGGGTACAAGCGCACAACGTGCTGGTTTGATACATAGGTATACATGTGCCATGTTGTTTTGCTGCACTCATCAACTCATCATTTACATTAGGTATTTCTCCTAATGCTATCCCTCCCCCAGCCCCTCACCCCCTGAAAGGCCCCAGTATTTGATGTTCCCTGCCCTATGTCCAAGCGATCTCAGTGTTCAGTTCCCACCTATCAGTGAGAACAAATGATGCAGTATTTTAATATTGGCATAACTGGTAATCTAATATCAAAAACACCTTTCTCTTGGCATCCAGAAATTTACAAGCACATGTCTTTGCCTTCTAGGAGCTCACATAGTATAGTTAGAAATCCAACAATGATTGATTCTCTCCTTCATAATAAGGAATTTACTTCTACAGACATTTATTGGGTCCTTACTAGGAGCAAGGTATTGTGCTAAGTGCAGAGCTACAAATGTGAATGACAGTATACCTTCTCATAATCAATAGACTAAGGCTGATAAGTCAGTGACTACGAGGCAAGGTAGTACAGATATAGTGAAGGTAACCACCCTGCTGGGCTTTAAGATTATTGAAGGCAGGTAACACGTCTGATCTTTGTAACTCCAGAACACTCTAGCACCTAGCACAGTGTTTTGCATGTAGTGTGCATAAGTATATACTGAATTAATTAGCAACATGTCAGATATATTAGTAAAACATCTTCTTGATAATTAAGTGACTTTCATGTTTCCTACTACTTGCTCTTCCCACTACTCCGGTTCTCTTTTCCCTAGTTCTCACAACTTGTTGGATAGCCGTGCTTTCCTTTTATACAACATAGCAACTGAGCAACATAATAATTGATGCTTGATGATTTTCTATTCCCTGGATAGAACAGCTATTCTCTATGCTGTTAAGGCTTGAAATTCATGAGATGGAAGTAATAAAACAATAAAAAGAACACAACAAAATAGTAGTGACAGGCATTCTGCTAAGCACTATACATTCATTATCTAATTTGATTCTTAAAATAACTCTCATTGGCCGGGCGCGGTGGCTCAAGCCTGTAATCCCAGCACTTTGGGAGGCCGAGACGGGCGGATCACAAGGTCAGGAGATCGAGACCATCCTGGCTAACACTGTGAAACCCCGTCTCTACTAAAAAAATACAAAAAACTAGCCGGGCGAGGTGGCGGGCGCCTGTAGTCCCAGCTACTCGGGAGGCTGAGGCAGGAGAATGGCGTCAACCCGGGAGGCGGAGCTTGCAGTGAGCTGAGATCCGGCCACTGCACTCCAGCCCGGGTGACAGAGCGAGACTCCGTCTCAAAAAAAAAAAAAGAAAGAAAGAAAAAAAAAAAAACCCTCATTATTTCTATTTTCAGTAGAGAGATCTTACACAGAAAAGTAACTTGCTTCTGGTCACAGGGCTGGTAAGTAGTAGAGCTCAAATTTGAATCCAGAACTCTTGACATCTGACTTCCTGTTCTGAATGACTGCACTATACGGTCTCTTTATTTAGGTTGCTTAGAGGCAATTTGAATTAGTAGGGAAACATTTTCCTGGAAGGGATGGTCTACTTCATCTGAAAATACTATGAATAAAAATTTTTAATGCGTAAGATACACTTAAGGTTTTAGAATTATTTTATGAACACTGGAAAATATTTAGTTTACAGAAGTACAAAAGAATCAACAACAGATAATGCTTTTTAGCAACATATTTCTTTTAAAAATAAGAAACTAAGAAGTTTGATTTCTGTGATAGCCAAAACACCTTAAAATGTATTTTCAGATGCTCAGCAGACCCCAAAAGACTCCCCCAGTCCTGGACTGCAGTGCAGTCTGCTGTGGAATGCTTAGCAGCTTTGTTTTCCCGACTAGACTCATTAGCAGCGCCAGGTGGTAATAACTATCCAACTGATTTGTAGTAGTAAAAAAATCTGCCTGAGGTCACCATGGACTCTTTCCCCCATTCTTTGCTTCATCTCTGACCTGATATGCTTTTGCAAAATAATTATGCATGGCAGGAAGTTGCCATACAACAGAGAAGGATTGTTGTGTTCTGGGATTATATGGGATATCAGATCAAATAGGTTTTGTTGTGTGAAGAATAAATTGGAAAACATGGTTTTCACCAGCATAGCACAGTAAAATTTATTTCTTGCCTTTTCTTCTTTCCTGTTTATTTTACCATTAAAGACCCAATAAAGAAAATTATTCACCAATTTGGGGAAAGTTAGCATTAGTGTTTAGCATCAGCACAATTATGTAGATTCAAGAAACAAAAACAGCTCCAGGGTCTGTCCAAGTTAACATGAATAAAAGAGTGGATATTTTAAAATTGACTTTTTCTTTTTTGACACATTATACATTGTTGTTCATCAGGTAAAAATATAAAGTAGTGCATGAAAGCACTAAGCACTTAGTTAACCATTCTTTGTTTAGGAGGAATCTTCAGTTAGCTAAATTTTGTTCATGCTTTATTTTTTTATTAAATAGAGAAACATAAGGGGAAATAATTGTGAGGCTATGTTTTAAAAAGTAACTTTCCACTATCTTCCAAAGAAAATATAGTCAGCCAAACTCCTAAATCTGCACTCTCCAATATAGTAGCCATCAGCCACATGTGGCTGTAAAGCATTTGAAATGTGATTAGTTCAAATTGAGATATGCTTAGGGTAAAATACATAGTAGATTTCAGAAATGGAATGTGAATAAAATAGAATATAAAATATTTCATTAAAAAGTATTATATTGGCCGGGCATGGTGGCTCACTCCTGTAATCCCAGCACTTTGGGAGGCCAAGGCGGGTGGATTACCTGAGGTCAGGAATTCGAGACCAATCTGGCCAACATGGTGAAACCCCATCTCTACTAAAAATACAAAAATTAGCCGGGCATGGTAGCACATGACTATAATCCCAGCTACTTCGGAGGCTGAGGCAGGAGAATTGCTTGAACCAGGAGGCAGAGGTTGCAGTGAGCCAAGATCGCACCACTGCACTCCATCCTGGGCAACAAGAGCGAAACTCTGTCTCAAAACAAACAAACAAAGTGTTACATTAATTGCAGGTTGAAAAGATAACATTTTGGATATGTTTGGTTCAATAAAATATATTATTAAAATCAATTTACCTGTTTCTTGTTACTTTTAAAAATGAGGCTATTAGAAAATTAAAAATTACATGTATGACTCATATTTTGTTTCCCTTGTACAGCAATATCCTAGGCTTTTACAACAAGGTCTTCAATCAGAATTAAAACTCAATTCAAAACACTTTCGAAGAGCATTTGGAGATATATATCAGGAGACTACAGTGTCTAAGAACTCTTTGAAGTAAAAATTCCATTTCTAGTCCTATGTCCTAGAAATTCCATTTCTAGGTATATACCCAAGAAAAATGAAAATGTATGTCCACATAGAAACTTCTGCCAAAATGTTTCTAGTAGCATTATTCATAATAGTAATGTATGGAAACAACCCAAATGTCCATCAACTGACAAATGGATAAACAAAATGTAGTATATATCCCTACAGTGGGATATTATTTGGCTATAAAAGGGAATGAAGTACTGAAAGCTACAACATGGATGAGCCTTGCAAACATTATACTAAGTGAAAGAAGTCAGTTACATAAGACCACATATTACATGATTCTATTAATATAAAACATCCACAACAGGGAAATCTATGGAGACAGAATGCAGACTATTGGTAGGGATGGTGGGAAGGGGATGTTGAGAAAAGGGTAGGGAAGTGATAGCTAAAGAGTACTGGGTTTCTCTGGGGATAATAAAATGTTTCAAAATTGACTTTGGTGATGGTTTCATGTATCTGTGAATATACAAAAAAACACCGAATTATACCCTAAAAATGGGTGAATTATATGGTAAGTGAAAAATACTCAATAAATCTCTTTAAAAATAGTTACATTTGTGGGAAATCAAAGTTGAGAAAATGATCCAAAATAAACTAGACAACTCCTTTTGTGCACAGTGTTGCACATTGCTGCATTATGTATAACAGTGAAAAATTAAAAACAACTCAAATGACCAAATAGGTGTGTGGCTAAATAATGCATGGTATAGCCTCATCATGGAATGCAGATATTAAAATGCTTCATGTAGGCAAAGTCTTATAAAAAGTTGTATTAATTTGAGAAAATTTCTGTTTTCTATGGGTAAGTGAAACAAAAAAGCCAACTGTGACATTTATTATTTGCATATTACCATAACTGTAAAAAAAAATGCCTAGAAAAAACTAGAAGGAAATATTGACCCCAAAATAATAGTGTTTGTGTTGTGGGCTATGTGAAAAAATTTCCTTTTTATATGTGTCTTTATTTTCCATGTCTGCTATAATTAAGCTTTTTTCCTAAAATACATTTTGTTTAAAAATCCATATACATGCTATTTTTTAAAAAAAGTCTATGTTTACACTTTCATTGCCAAGAAGGGAGAGTAGACTAATACATTTTTTATAAAATTCAAAATCAGAGTTGGAACAAGGTAGAATTTGTTTGAAATCTCCAACAAACCTTCACTTATCCAAAACACTGCTAGTATTCCATCCTGTTAATTAAGCACCACTGTCCTTCGTACATGAACATGAAGACAATTCAACAAACTGAGGTGATAATGAAATTAGCTAAAAGGAAGGCACTGCATGTTGTTTTACTCTGTTGAGACCATCGAGCCCAAACTCCACCATTTTCAGCTTCCCTGAAATTTTCTTTTCTTCCTGTAACTAAAGTCTAGAAAGAAGAAAGTTCCTTACCCCTCTAAGTGTACCTTTCTAACTCTGCTTTCTGCTGCTATTTTTCACATATTTACAGACACGTTCAAACCTCCCCTCTTCACTATAGAAAACTTTCCTTGCCCCTGCTACTCTGTTGCCACTTCAGGTTCTCATCCCTTTTCTTCTCATTTTCCAAGACCTCCACGTTCTTGCCCCTTTGGAAATCCTGATGATATTGCTATGGACCCTCGTAAAATAGCATTCCAGAATATTTCTTCTTATGTGCTTTCACCAAACCCAGTGCAGTAGGATTCGAGATGACTAGCATTCTCCTTCCTCTGCCCTCAGTTACTCAGTTGCCTGCTAACTTTTTACCCAAACTTCAGGCCCAACTGGTAACGACTTCTTGCTAGAGCTTTTTCAGATTCTGGCTGGCAAAAATGCTCTGACTCTGCACTACGTGAGTAAAGGGCACAGGTGGATCTTCTTCACCTTGTTCCTACTTAGTGGAATGTTTTTCGAAGAGTAGATAATGTCCCAATGCCCACAGTATTGGAGGGGCTGACCTTTTTCATCAAGGGGATGTTGACCTTTTTCATCTGCTTTTGGGGGTGAAGAATTTCTCACATTATTTGAGAATCTTATTCCTGAAATAGAATTTTAGAGTAGGAAAAAGCAGGTCTAAACTTCTCATTTATCCATGATGAAACCAAGGCCCAGTGACAGTGAGGCCAGTCAGAGAGTTGGTCATTCCGGTTCAAGAGAACCAGAACTAAAATTTGGGCCATCTGGCTCCAAAGACAAGTTACTCTTCTCTGCTTATCTTGTGCTTCTGTTGCCTAAAAGGTGCAGAATTTTTTTGTGTCTTTTGTATCTTTCGCCCTAAAAGCAATAAAAACAATTTTCTGTGGACACTACTGCTCTCCCTGGTCTGTGCACTCAGAATTTCCCTTTGAAAATCACTTCATTGAATATTCCATTGAATATTTCATGTGTACCAGATACATTGACTAGCTGTTTTGGTTTGTGTGGGACTGAGAGTTTTCCTAGGACTTGTATCGCTAAATGAAACCTGAGAGTCTCAGACAAACCAGGATTTTTGGTCACCCTAGTATCAGGCATGCTACTAAGCACTTCAATATATTTTATATGATTCACATGACAGCCCTGTGAAGAAGTATTCCCATTCCCATTTTACAGGTAAGGAAAATTGAGGCTCAAAGAGGTTAAATGATTTGTCCAAGGACATGTGGCTTCCAAGTGGCAGAGTCAAGATTAGGTGCTAGATGTGTTTAAGCTCATAATCTTTCCATTACAATGTAGAAATGTGGGTGCTTTACTCTGTTAAAATCTTTCACAGGGAAAGATAACCCTGTGAAATACTTAGTTTAAAAATTGGTTTATTATAGGCTAGTTTCTTTGAGGTCTTGCTAATTTGCATGAGTGACACATAAGGAGGAGAAAAGCAGCTGCTTAAAATGCATAAATTATTTGAAACCAATAATGAACCAAGTAAAACTTAAATTACTCAATCTCAATCCATTTAGTTTTCCTTTCTTGGAGTGGAGGGTGGAGCTGGTGAAAGATAACATGACAGTTGTTTAGGTATCTGGGAAGAGATAAATCCTGTTAATTTTATTAAGCTAAGTTTGAATTAATGGCAATACATTGCAGGCAAATGAGTGAAGTAAAAATAAAAAATATTAGCAGTTGCAGTTGGAGTAGTAGTTTGATAAATTAGATAGTTTGATAAATTAGATCTCATTTAAGGGTTGACTTACATAGCTTGAACTTCAAGAGGGCTTGATTTTCTTCCTTTCTCTAATTCTGAGTTTGATTTATTGATTCATTCTTTTGTTTCCCTAGAAAAAAAACCCAGTAATTATAATACTGTTTTAAAAATGATCTAAAAGTGCTTGAGTTTCATTTTTATGAAAAGATAATACGTTGAAGTGGATAAGAATAAAGCAGAAAAGGCAGTGAAAAGTCTCCCACTCCCAAGCCAGACTACAAAGTGGCTCCCCTCTACACAACCAACCACCCTTCAGAGAGAGTCCTGTGCAAGCAAACAGTGATGGTCCTCTTCCTTCTACTAAGATGGTAGCACATTAAGGACATTATTCTGATTTTCTTTTAAACACAATAACACATCTGAGAGATCTTTCTGTATCCATACATAAAAAGCTTTCTTATTGTTTAACGGCCATGTAGTATTCCACTCTATGAATTTACCGTATTTGTTTCACTAGTTCCTGCTGATAGTAGATACATTACTTAAACAACTTTTAATTTAATTCATTAAATAAGTAATACACTAATATGTTTCAACAATTATATGTAAGTGTAATATATATATATAAACATCTTGTGCTCAGTCATGTCATCCATCCACTCCAGGGCCCCCAACCACCACACATACACTCAGGTAAAAACTTTATAGTTGTATATATTTATTATTATTATTTTAATTTTTAATTTTTTGGGGTACATAATAAGTATATATATTTGTAGGGTACATGAAATGTTTTGATACGGGAATACAATGTGAAATGAGCATGTCATGGAGAATGGGATAGTCTCTAGAGTTTCCTTATGCATACAGAAGTAAATACAAATGTAGATTTGTAATTTTCTTCTCTTTTTACAGAAAAGATAGCCTCTTAGACACAGTATTTTGTGTTTTGCTTTGTTTACTCAACAAAATAGCCTGGAATTTTTTATATCACAGAGAGTTTCTTCAGTTTTTGTTCATTTTAACGATTGCATAATCTTCAACTGTGTGGATATACCATATTTTATTCAACTGATTCCCTATTAATTAATAGTCATCAAAAACTATTTTGCCTATTCAAATGTCCTGTGGTTCAACCTGCTGTGACTATTGCCTGGCACAGAGAATATTTGATGACTTCAGCTTAAGCTTAACTGCTTCTTTCACTGAAGGTTCTTCACACTAAGGGTTAAATATCTGCTGAATTTTGTTATTCTGCACATGGTAGAAACCTCTTACCTTAAGCACCATAAATAGTCTCTCTGAATATTATTGAAATGCTGTTGCCACCACAACAAGGAATTGCAAAAAATGTTGTAGCAATTATTACATTACTCTTCTCTATTGATTGAGCTGTTGGAGACAGTACCAGATGTGAGTGTACTGAGAATGCCTGACAATACCCAAGGAATTCGTTTTTAATCTTTTTTTTCCTTTTGGGTGTGAAGAAAGTGAAGTCTCCAATATTCATTGATTTTTAAAATGTTCCCTGACCAGGATCCAAAATAATAATTCCCAATGATCCCTAATTAATTACTTCAAGAGCTAGAGTCCTATATCACTAAATAATGCAGAATATGTACAAACCTTCTTTTAGATTTGTTTTAGTGGAAACAATTTATATATCACATACAATATTATAAAATCCTTCTTATGCAAGAGACATTATTAGAAGACTTTTATTAAAAAAGCTAAACATAAATTATGGTAAAGTGGCTTTGGCTGTAAGATGGTTAAAATTGAAACAATCAGGGGAGGGGAGGGATTCATCTACTTTTCTAAAATAGAGACATATTTTGCAATCAAGATAGGGCAGATTTTTCTATTTTAGAGAGGATCTTCAATTCCAATATAGTTACAATGGTGGGAATAGTCTCTATCAAACATAGCTGGGCAGCATAAAGTAAAAGAAATAGAATTGAAATATAACAATAGTTATTCAGTTTTCACATAAGGATGGGTTTCTGGGGGTGTCAACTTGGTTACTGGTTTCTGGGGGTGTCAACTTGGTTACTAAAGAGGCAAGCCATATATTTTAAGCTTTATGTTTTAAAGAATAAGGATTTAGGCTTCAGAGATAGCATGACCTGTTGGCATCTGAGAGGCAAAGTTGTGCAGTGGCTAAGAGGGTAGGCTTTGGAGCTGGACAACATGGGTTTGAACTCCTGTTCCAAAGTTAACTCCGGGAAAATCCCTGAGACTCAGCTTTCTCATCCATCACATGGGGTTTTTGTGACGAACTCAGTGCCTGCAAACTTCACGCTCTTAATAAGTGGTGTCTTCGTACAGCTTAACCACTATACGCAGGCACTTCTCTAAAGCTTTTGATTCTCACTTCTGATTTGCCCCATCTTTAAGGCATGTTCTGCTGTCACACTGAGGTGAGGTGTCAGATGAGATCCTGGGAAATAATTATGAAAGCCTGAGTTCTGGGAGGCCACCTCTCTCTCCATACATTTGGCAAGGTGCTTGGGTTGTTTTTGTGAGTGTTATGCAGAGAACAGAGGTGGGGAAGGCTTAGTAGCCTCTCAAAGGTCTCTCTATTTAATTTCTATGCTGTGGCAGGGCACTGATTCCCTTTGTCCTGGAAGTCAAAGACTGCCATCAGAGTATTCCTTCCACTGGTTGAACAGCACAATGTGGGATAAAGAACATAAACTCAATATCGTCTGCTGAAACTCCACTCCTTCATCCGGTCGTATTTTTCTGAGCATACAGAGGAAATGGTGAGAAACTGATGACCAGTTTATAGGAATTTAAAAGGGTACTTTTCATTTCTAATTCCTACATCCTAAAGTAGCTATCTAGTAACCTGTCAAGCATTTTCTTATTTCTTTAATACATGTAATAAAGAATGGAGAAAAATAGGGTTATGAAAATCAAAGCTGTATTTTGACTAGTTTGTGTATGTATTATAAAGAATTCATAAGCTATCAAAAGGCTCTGTGATACATACAGAAGAATTAAAACAGCATTCAAGGAGTATGCCCTTCAGAAAAGGTCAAAGAAAGCCAAGCCCATGGTTTAGAAATGGTAACAATGTACAGATTTAATAAAAAGTTTTAGGTTATGGCTGATTTTTAAAACTATATAAAGTCTAAAGAGAGGTGTGAAGTAAGCAATATATAAATACAGGTCTGAATTTTTTCTTGTATTTATAATCTTTGATCTTCAGGAGAGGGGCTACATTTTTATTCACTATTTATCCCTGGCAGATATTAGACACTTAATATGCTTGATGAATAAATGAATGAATTAATGAATTAGCTAATGTTAGGGTCTAAAAACTCTTGACAAATTATAACATTTACAATATTTTCCATGTGAAAATAGCAAGACTCACATCTACAACTTGAATGTCAAATGTCTTACGGTTGGGTGATAAATCTGAAAGTAAGACAAAAAGAATTCTTTAGTATTTTAGGAAGAAAACATAAATGTCATCCATAAATTTGCTGCCTATATAAAATGCAGACTTTTGATTAAATATGTAACAAAAGATATGTCTTATGACCATATTACTTACAATTAGTTAATAATTGTAAGTAATATGCTACAAGGGGCAATGAGTTAATAAAGTGTCATTAATAACATGCAAACAAAACAAAACCTAAGCTAGACTCCTAGAGTAAGTCCAGTGAGGCAAACACCTATACTACTCCTTCCACTTAGATTTTTCTTTTTGTAGATGTTAGGAGCCAAGATAGAAACAAAAATAAAAATACATTTTCAAGTAGCACATTTAGCTCATTTACTTTATTATCTGGAGATCTTATAAAGTAATATTTTATTTTGAGTGATTTTTGCAAGCAATTTGAAATTAAACCTTTTCCTTGCACCTGTAAAAATGTGTAAATGATGGAACTGGCAGCGTGATGATCACTTTACAGAGAAGCATTTCCTTCATCATCTTCAAGCTCATGCAGATTTATGATCTAATCATCCATGGTCTTTAACAGGATGCATTTGAATCTGATTAAAAAGAAAAACAAATAGCTGTATGGATTTATTAATAAAATGTGCCTGGCCTTTTCACTTATCTACCTCTTTCAACATATTGTGAGTTTAAACCAGAAGAGAGTCTCTGGGATTTTAATCTTGAATGTTTCAGCTTCAGAGTTGCTCCAGGAGTCCTTGCCTACCTATCGGTGTACGTGGATCATGGAGGGCTATCTATTTTCCCCCTCTTTCTCTTTGGGGTTTAATTACTTCACCTACATCCTAATTCAGGTAACTCATAAAGCTTAGCCTTTGTTGTAGGTCCAACAGCTGTCTTATGTCAGTAGCAAGTAAAATGTTCACAACGTATCGGAATGCTGCAAGACGGTTTATAGTGCTGCAATAAAAGGTAAATTGAATTTACAAAGATGCATTTGTCACTGATTAAAAACTTACAAAGTTAATTGGAAACACTGTGGAGGTGTTACCACACAACTCGAGGTGTAATGGGTGGTTCTAATTCAGCCTGGAGGAAAGTTGTGGGTCCCATTATAGTCTCACACAGTAAGATGCCCAGCGACGCCATCCAATTTAAGTAGCAAAGCAACATAGTAAAGATTTCAAATATTTTTAATATGAGGTGAGTGTAAATTTACTCACAATTATTCTTGAAAATAGCTAGAGGAGACAGCTTTCTGTGTTACAGAAACACCGAATGTGCTAATCGCATGACTTCCCCTTGCAAAACACATTGAAGGGATTTTATTCTCCACATCTGCAACTTTTCTTATTTTCCTGCCGTTTGCATTGGCAGCACCATGACAAGAAGCATATCAGTTGAGAAGAAAAAAATAAGACTGAAACAGCCAGCAATGTGAAGTTAGCAGGACCCTCCCTTGGGACTTTGGCGAATTATCTCCACATAATTCACTTAACCTTTGCCATTTGGAGACTTGGGAAACTGAATGTATTTCTAAACTTGAGGCTTTTAATTGCTGGTTTTAGTGTCACTAGTCCAGCTCAGTTGGAGAGATGATGATTGAAAAACAGTTCTAGGAGGCTTTTCACCTCTGGTGCGCATCCTGGATATAATTAAGTTGGTGGCCTGGGTGGCTTTTAGATTTCTGCAGACAGGAGTGAACAGTTAAGGCCCAAGTGATGGGCCTTATGTAAACATTCTCTGTGTGTCTTGAGTTGAATACCTTTAATTTTAATTTTAGACTAGATTTTTGTTAAGAGATTAAAAGGCAAGATAATGAAACTGAGTAATTGCCTTTGGTAAACTCATTATACCAATAACCAGTACCAAGTTATAATGGAGTCATCAAATTTTTGGACTGGAGTCTTAGAGATCATGTTTAAATTCAAATCTCTTGTACTGAATGCGATATGTATTTTAATTTTAATTTCTATATAATCTATACTGTATACTTTTAAATAGTTTAATACTATTTACCAATAGTATTTTTGGTATCAGAGGTGGTAGTGACTATGGAATTTTCATATGTATCTAATTGGTTACCTCAGCTGGAGGGACAGAGTTTTAAGTCTGATTGATTCTCCTAGTCAAGAATAGGCTATATAGTCTAAAGGAGACCATATAGCCACCTAAATCTATATATTTTTAAAGCTAATATTTATTGAATGCTTGCTCTGTGCGAAGTGCTTCTTGTGGTTTAGCTCCATTTAATCCTCACAACAATGCTATAAGGCAAGTGCTATCATTATTCCTATTGTACAGATGAGAAAACCGAGATTCTAAGATGTTAGGTAGCTTGCCCAAGTAAGCATTGCAGCCAGGATTTGCACCTGTATTGTCCAATTACAGAGGAAGGGGTCTTTGGTATAGGGCCTTATTACCATTGCATTTGTATGTCAAAGGCCTATTGCAAATATGTAGAGGCAACTATTTCCTTGACCTTTGCTGGTTCCTCAGGATTAGGGGACTAGCTGGCATCAGTAATTAGTTGAGTATTAGGAGCAAAAGTCAAGTCCATTTCTAAGAGTTAATGCAGTATGGAAGGTGCACAGAATTTGATATTTGAATCTCAAAGTCTTCCCTGACAGTCTTCTATTGAGTTAAATAAGTCAACTTCTTAAAACTTCAGCTTAGTAATCCATAAAATTGGGATAATACACTTTATGGGCATTATTGTGAGGATTAAGTGAGATAACATGGGGAAAACACTGGGTAAACAGCAAAGTCCTATTTAAATATTAGTTACAATTTTCTTCTTTTTCATATAACACCATTTTCAGGAGTTTTAGCAAAATCTCTCTCATAAAGTAGTTACATTCATAAACTGCTTGATGAACCGACTTTAGTAGACTTGGATGGAGCAATGAATAAGGATCACTGGTTCCAATCATAGGAGCACTCATTTGACCTGTAGTTACCTGTTTGTTTAGAATTTACTAGCAGAGCTTGGGATACCTATGAGGAAATTGTCTTCTTGAATGATGCATATGCATTGTCAAAGGAACCAATCACTTTGTAACCACAGAGAAACTTGGAGGTAGAGGTAAATTTCAAGTTAAAAAGCCAGAAGTTTGCAGAATTTCATTAGAATCTAAAAAATCAGATAGGCATCATTACAGAATGAATGTCAGTTATTGTATACCTGAGATGGAAAGTGTGGTTCAGCCCAGGAAACTGGCCCAGCCAAGCAGGGAGCTCCATTTATCTTAAGTCTTCCTACTTTTCTTAAGCTTCTTTCTTTCTTTTCATCTTGTATCTGTGACTTACTGAGTTTGTAAGGTCCTTATTTTTAAAACTGTCCTTTTGTTGATGCTGCTCATTAAATAACTATAGTGGCAAGACAAGTCTGTTGACTATCCACTGTTGCTAATTCTTGTCTTCCATTCTTAACAAGAAGCCAGAAGAATCTGAATGATTTCAGTCTAGAGATAATTTAAAGAAAACAAATTTTAACCCTCGCTCTTTTTCCCATCAAGCACTTGGTGAAAGAGTCAACATGTTGTAAAATGGCCAAAAGTTAGGGTGAAATTCACAAACTTAATGATCAGTTCTCAAAATCTATGTATTTGAGACCAACTTTTCCATTAAACATAGATTACTATTATTCGATTCATTTTTATGAATAAGAAAATCAAGGTTATAAGAGACTAAAGGACTTGTCTGAGATTAGTAAAATCCAGCAGGGAAGAGCCTGGGATTTATATGACAATTCCTTTTAGAGAAGTGCTCACAGACACTTTTCAGCCACAAAGGATAACAATAAACAAATTTATATTATCATCTTTGAACCTAAGGAAGTAGCATCACATTGAACAAACAAAAACAAATTTGTTGATATATATGTATAGATTCACATAAAAAACAATTCTGTTTTAAAAGCACGGATCTCGACAAATCCTTATCTTTTGAAAATATGATAAGGCAAGTAAAACATACAAGATAAATGATGGGCTAGAAGGAAAAGTCTGAACAAAAAAAATAGTAAAATAAGTAAGAGTGAACTTTCCCTTTTTTCTAAGTAAGGTGTGCTCTCTAATCTTAGAGAGTTACCTCTGGGTAAGACAAAGATCCAAGAGATCTTAAGACTTGAATGACTTTATAATAATATTTTAAATTCTTATGTAACCTCTTTTGATTAAGGATTTGAAAATATTTATGAACAAATGGGCTCAAATTTCTTATTACTCTTAAAAGATATTGGTAATACATACATATTATCCAAGTTATGCTAACTCCAGGCAGAGGAACAGAGCAGCTAAAAGACATCAATATGCATTTTATATTTATGAGGTAAGGGCCTTCCTTATCACTGACTCTATAGTACTATACTTCTTTTTCATATAGCTGAATTTTTACTTTAGATAGTATGGGATCACCTTTTAATTTAGAAATTAGTTTAGATACCAGTAAAGATGAGTAGCTGTGTAGTTTGAACAGTCACATAACCTCTTTGGGCCTTAGTTTTTTTCATCTTTAAAGCACATATGTATACAGGAGTGAGGACTGAGAAGAAGGATAAGATACACAAGCTCAACATTTCTAAAACTCTGCTCCAAGGAACACTGGCAGTGGTGGGCTGGAGCCAGAAGCTTGGGAGCCAGTGATGTCATATTGGCAGTTTGTTACTGGCCATGGTTGGGATTATTTACACCATGGAAATGGACAAGTGCTACAAACCAGGCCCCCTCCCTTTCCCAAGAGCTGGCTGTTAAGCATTTGCCAGCATATCTCTAGTGTTTACAAACATTCTTTGAATAAAAGCGTTCTACTGTCAAATAAATTTTGGAAGCACAGGGTTAGACAAACTTAGTTCCTCTCTCCCTTCACCCCTCCTTTCCTCCTTCTTTCCTTTCTTCATTCTCTTGCCCTGACAAGAAATGTAATTCTTAAGGACGTTAAAGAAGAGATACGTAGCTCCTTACATTATAAAACTTGGTAGAAATGCTCATCAGACATATCTCTTAATTTTTAAATTTACATTCCTCATTGGGACTGATCACATCTTTCCCCATGTCTCTTCTCTTTCTTTACTTTCTCTGAGGTCTGTTTCATCATTTATTATACAAGTAGCATGTAATATTTTTGCACAAAACAATATTTTTATATAAAATAATAAAAAGTACAAATACATTTGGAGAGTAACATATAAACTCCCCTTTGTTTTTTTTTTTTCAACAGCAGATCTTCTCAGCCTTATTACATGCTAAAATGTGCACCACAAGCTCCCAGAAAAAAATTTCAAATTTTATCTGAACATAGACATTGTTCTCTTAAACACCTATTAACATGTTTAATTACATGAATATTTTCTGGAAGGCAGTTGCAGAAATAATAGATGAGTGGATTTCTAAGAAACCCCTGAGCTGCAAAATTATACGAAGTAGTTGATGCTAAAGATGGCAATTATTTCAGATACAGGATGAACCACATGATACATAGAGGTTCCTTTTTTGGATATGTTTGTGAAATAAGAACAAATGATTCTGTTTATTTACTTCTAGGATGGGAATGATTTCTACTGTTTTCAAGTGTTGAAGTGCTCAGCTCTCTTTTGGTGGTTATCTAGAGATATCATAGGTATGGAAGATTTTGTGAAGTTTCAAGGGAATGCTGTTGCTCTAATCCAAAACATCCTAGAAATGGAGTCTGTATGTAGTGGTCCTTGAAGTGGAAAATTAAATACATTAAGAACTAAGTATGTTTAAGAATATATCTATAGACATTTACAGATAGATATGAGATAGGCAGACGGACACATCAATTCATTGATCAATCAATAAATATAAATATAGTTGTAAAGTTTCCAGAAGAAACTTTGGACCCACAAATTCTATTTAAAGCCTGGCTTTTACTTCTACTGATCCTGTTCACTAAATTTAAATTATTTCTGCAGTACGTTTGCAAGTTTTTATGTCCACTGCTTCAACTAGTGTTAAGGGAGGTTATAAGACTAAACTTTCCTCTTAAGAAAAATTTATCCAATTGACCCCTTTGATTTGTTGTCAGAGATCTTTTAAAGATAAATTGTAGATAAAGTATGGTTGTGAAAACAGTTTATTTGCCTGTGAAATATGGTATAATTACTAAGTATAATATGAGTACCTGGTTCAATACCTTACTCATACTAGGCTCATACTAGAGGTCTTGTTAGTTTGAATCAGTATATGGATTCTGATAACTACTATTAAAATAAGGGGTAATGTTAAAAGACTAAAGTAGAGCAAAAGGCCAAGGGAGATGACAGCATGGATTAAAGGAATTATTGAACTCTTCTTCTAGAGTACACAGATAAAGATCGCCTTTTTTAAACTCACCCTGTATCTTATTGAAGTAAGCAATAAAAAACTCGGTCTGGTCTCAATGTGCTAAATGCTACTGCTGAAAGGGTGTTAGACTGAAGGAATCCAGTGGTAAGTTGTAAGTGACACATGCACGGGACTGTTAGCAATTAGCCTTTTTCTCCCTCTTGGAATTCGCAAGGGACAGGGCCTACAGGAAGCTAGATTTAGCTTTCTTCTCCTTTCAGTTAGGAGTAAATGCCTTTTACAGAAAATACTGCCTGCTGACCATATTAAAGATAAAGTTGAGAATAATTTAATGCAACCTCACTATCCACGGGTTAGTTAAGTGTTGAAAGAAGTTGACATGGATAGAGGCTGGGAAGAGTTACTCTTAAGAGCGTAGGCACTGGATTTTGAAATCCGAGGCAAACTGAACAGGGCAAATGAGGATATCACAAACAAACTCCTGTCAAAAGCAAAGATAAGTGAGGGTGATTTTCCAATTATTTCTGAATATTCCTAAGGAACAGATTGTAAATTCCTGCCTAGTTTGAGGATAAATATACACGAAGTGCCAGTTTTACTGCAATGGAGAGACTTTTTATTTACTCTCCTTTTCCCAAAAAGAGATAGTCTCAGCTTAACAGAACTGAGTTCTATGAAAACAGAATTGTTTTCAGGAAAATAAAGAATAAAAGATGAAATTAGCTGAATATCTGTTATAGGAAATAAAAATTATTCTTAGAAAGCTCCACACAATTTTGTGAGCTATTGTATACCTAGTGTCCAACACATATTAGGCAAACAATACATATTTACTGAGTAAATCATGAACAAACGAATGCATGAATTTTTTTTTTCAATGAAGGTAGGTAGAGAGGCCAGTGAGAAAAGAGAAAAAAAATATTGAAAGATAACTAGGAGTCTTTGTACATACTCAATACAAGTTGATGGGTTTAAATTTCTTTTGGCAATTAATGTTACTCTTCTTTATAATAAAACATAGTTCCATCATGCTTAGCTAATACTTGTGATCTTATTGTATTTTTCCCTTTATTTAAAAAACTCTTATTTCCACCAGTGATGACAGTCAACCGTAATGCCATGAAAGTTGGAGAAATCTCTCTTCAGGGGAAGTGGATAGCCCTAATTCACAGTAGGGCCAGGTTACTGTGGAGAAAACTCCTAACCCCAACGGTCTGTAAGAACTGTCCCCACCCTGACACACCTCCGCTGATTGTCCAGTCACCTTCTGTCACTTCTTCAGATCTCACTTCCTGTCTGCAATCCTCTTTGCTCTTGTATCTGTGGTTCTCAAGTCCCTCCACCCTGTGCTCTCTTCACAAGTGCACATTCTACAGCAGGAGGGCAAACCCACTCTCAATCTCACTTTCCAGCCGCAGATCCTAAAACACCAACCTCAGTTAAAAACCTAGCCCTTCTTCTATCTTTGGAGGTAAGGACAGATTTTTTTTTTTTTCCCAGTTCCCTCAAGGGGATTTAACTAGCTCATCTCTAAGGTCATATTTAACTCTAATAGACTGTGAGTCTTGATTTTTATGGTTCTAGGATTCTACGACATTAAGTAGTAACCACAGAATATACTTTTATATTTCCATTTCAAAGCGCTGGCCCATATGTGATTGACCAGGTGGATGGAAGGAGCCAAAAAGCAGCGGGATACCCCTGAGGAGGTTGCTGTGGCCAGCAGCAGATGTGGGCAGGTGATTGCTCCCCAGGGATCCTGCAGAAAGGATGCATGCAAATGCTGTCTCTTCCAGGGGTTGTGATGTCAGGGCTTGTCTGCTACCTGGTCCAGTCCCTGAAAAGATTACGATGCTCCCCATACCTGGTATGTATTTTGAAATTAAAATATTTCTCTGTCACAAAACTCAAAATTTATACAGATGTTAAAATGAAAATCATGAGGGTTTATGTTTTGTTTTGTCTTATTATTAAGGTTTCCTGTTGTAAAATTCTGGACAAGTTCATAGAAGCGAAAATTTTCTGACTGCTACTGTATGCATACATTTGGGTCTTTCTGCTTAAAAATTTCACATTGACTTTGAGCTTGGGTTTGAAATTTTGCCCCTTGTTTTTGTCAAATGCTAACTCCGTGGTTCCTTCAGTCATTCGGGTGCGGAGAACTATGAGTCTAAAACCACCCCCAGGTACATTCTACAGGTGCACATGTTAATCCCACAGATGTCTCCAGCCCTGTTTCTATTTTTGTAATTTGGTGGCATTCTTACTTGTTCTATGGCTTCACCGATCACTTCTATGTTGGTCATTCCAGAAAGCCCTCTTCAGGTCCACTCTAGATGGCCTCCTATATTTCATTTTTTTCCTTGTGCTCAAACCACCAATTTCTTCAACATTCTGTCATCCAGGTAACTCACAAACTTCGAGGTAATTTTTGACACTTTCCCTTCCTATTATCCAATCAGTCACTGTTACTGTTTTTTCTACTTCTTTAAAATGTTTGTCCATTTAGTGAGTGGTGACTGCCTGCCTTTTATGCACTGGGCACCATATTACGATCTGGGGATACAACTGGCTTTGCCTTCATAAAGCCTGCAAACAAGCAGGTTTGAAATATCTCTTGCATCTTGCTCCTTCCATTCTATTCCCTTAGTTCCTGTTTCCATGGCCCTGGACTGATGATGTGTTGTGCTAATGCTGATCTTTTAAATTTCATTTTACATATGGGATTGTCAGATTGATCTTCCTGAAACACAAAGATGATCATGCCATTCTTTTGCTCAAAAACCTGCAGTGGCTCCCCATTTTCTACTGTGAAGTAGCCTGTTATAGTTGGGAAAATACTGTACCAAGAGTCTGCCGTCGGCTGTGGGTTCCAAACCTGGTTCTGCCTGAAATGCACTGTCTGACTTGGGATAAGTTTCTGATCTTTGTTTCTTTATCAGTAAAGAGATGGGGGCTGGAGGACTGGGTGTGGTGAATCCTAACATCACTTCTGCTTCATTTCCTATTTATTGCTATTGTTCTATTTATAGAGCCCTACCCCTCTTTGGATTTAAGGGGCTTCAAACTTTGATATATCTTCTAACATGTGCACATGATACGGTTTGGCTGTGTTCCCACCCAGCTCTCATCTCGAATTGTAATCCCCATATCCCCATGTGTCGAGGGAGGGACCTGGTAGGGGGTGATTGAATCATGGGGGAGGTTTCCTCCATGCTGTTCTGGGGATAGTGAGTGAGTTCTCACGAAATCTGATGGTTTTATAAATGGCAGTTTTGCCAGGGCTTTTCTCTCTTTCCTGCCCCCTTGCAAAGAAGGTGCCTGTTTCCCCTTCTGCCATGATTGTAAGTTTCCTGAGGCTTCCCCAGCCATGCAGAAGGGTGAGTCAATTAAACTTCTTTCCTTTATAAATTACCCAGTCAGAGAAGTTCTTTATAGCAGTGTGAAAACAGACTAATACAGCATAGGAGATTTATAAAGAAATTGAATAACATTTTCCTAAGAACTTCTGCTTTTTGCCATGAAGTTGGAAAAGCTCCTTGATTTATCCCCAGAAGGAGAAAGAAGATTTAATAATCCCCTGCTTTCTTCTTTCTTGGTGTGAAAATAATTACCAGGGCAGCCATTAGCTATTGCACAGGTCTGACTTCCCGAAGTCAGTACAGGTGTGTCAGAAGGGAGAATCATGGCATCTGAAGCTGACTCCAGTGTTTCATTGATCTAAATGTTTAGATTGCAGACTTCGAACATGAGCTCATCTTCTGGTGCTGAATGAACTTTAGGGCAGGTTGGAAAACAACTGCTTTCTCCCAGGTTAAACTGTAGCCACTGATCTTTGTAAGGGTGGTTTTCTTGAAGCACCCAGCTCAGGAACATTAGTAGTGACTCTCCCTCTTTCTAAGAGCTTGTAGCTCTTTTTATATTGCTCAACGTTTGAGTGACAGAAGTGGCAAATTTGGTGTGGTTACCCTTTGGAACATTGACATTTAAGAGCAGCCACTTCCACACCTGAAGCAAATATGGTTGTGAATATCTTTGGATTTATATTAGAAAAAAATCATATGTTCCCAGAACAGACATATGCAAGCCCACTGATATTCCCCCCCTTCTTTGAAGGTTCTATGACAAATTTGTTGTTGAGTTATGGTCATCACAACCACACAAGGAACAGCAAGGAAAAATGATAGTCCATCATATATTACGGTGATGCTCCCATGTTATTCGGGCTGATTATACTGATTCTAGAAGTATATCATATTGACTACCAGCTTGAGTCTTACCCACTCCTGTGCCCCCTCTGTGACCTCCACAGCTATGGAGTCTCTGCCTGCTGGCTTCGTGGGGATCTTGTGTGTGCAGAAAAGAACATGATGGGGAGATAATGAGAAAGATTTCTCAATCTTATTATTACATTTGTAATTGTGTACTTGAATTTCACCGAGACAACAGCAATTGGCAGTTTTGGTTAGAGAGAAAACAATATGGTATGTTAAGAGCCTGTTACATAGTTTACAGAGTTTTTGATGATTTGCTTGTAAAAACATGCCTTATGAAACCATGTCTAAATTATTTAGAAAATAGTGACTCATTTCTTAGCAGAATGTACTTAAGCTAGAATATTTTGCTAGCTATGATGTATATGTAAATAAAATAATTCACAGGAATTTTATTTTTGCCCTGTATTTTTCACTAGTCTGGTTTTAAAAGACAAAAGTTAGACTATGCTTTCTTCTTTTAATTCTAGGTATGTCTTACTCCTACATTTAGTTATTTTGCTCTCCAAATAAGATATTACTCTTTCTTAGTTAATATTCATAAAGCACTTGGAACACTGCCTGTTGCATGGTCAGTATTAAATAAAACCAGTAAATAAATGCAAAAATTAGCTAAATTAATTAAAAATAAAATCCCAGCAACATTTTGGGGAAAAATTCCAATCACTTTGGCATTGTCAGTAGCTCACACATGAAAGTAATTTTAGACTTTACCCCCAAATAAATGAGATTTAAACCAAATCTCATTTTGGATAAAAGTCAAAATTTATTTTTAAAAATAAATATGTAAACCTATTTTACACAAATTCTTATTCATGCTTATTGTAGAAACTATATACAAACACAGATTAAAGCAAACTTCTGCTACTTAATCATCTTAATGTTTTAATATTTTGTTGTCCTTTTATCCAAAAATTTTTCCTTCTGTGTATATATACTGTATATATGTAAATGCTAAAAAAGAATGTGAGTGCATATTAAATTATATTTTAAAATATACATACATATGTATACGTATTTTAAATATGCTTTTTAGTTGGATCTATTTTTTTCATTCACTCAACAAATCCCTACAAAGCAGTTTAAACTGTCATGCTGATGACCATGTGGCTGGCCCTGAGCTTTGTTCTACATGTGTTGTTTTGTCTTGTTCTTTTAACTCCCATGAGGTAGCTACTATTGTGTCTACTTTACAGAGGAGTGTCTGGGGATTACACTGAAGAATTTATCAAGGCCATGCAGCCGGTGTCTGAACTGGAATTTGAATCCACTGTGCTCTGAATCCCTGGGCATTCATGCTAGATATCTCTGTGAACTAGGATGGTTAATTTATTACATTTACCATTTTTAGGACCACACCTTCATAAAAAGGTGTATAAATCAGTCATCATGAACCACACACTATATTCAACCCATTTTCAATACCTAGGTTTAACTTGCTGACGGAGATTTCCACAGCATGAAAATCAAAAGATCTGGGTTTTCATCCTGCTTCTGACTAATTGTATGACTTAACAAAAGTCACTGGGCTTCTACTGACTTTTCTTTTCTTGACTGTAACATCCCTTTTGGATTGGGCCGTGAGCTATTTATTCACCTACAATCTATCAAACACATTTGAAAAGACAAGTTATACCCTGGGATAACAAAAGAAATAAGATATAATCCCTCTCCTTAAGGAGCTCCCCTTGTAGTAGAATAAAGACCACTAGGCTTCAGAGTGCTGTGTGCTTTGACAGAAGAGTAAGCATGGTGCTGATGAAGCTCTGAGGAAGGAGAGACGCCTCCTCCCAGCACCTCCAGCTCTGAAACACATGACTCTAAAAATGTGTTTACACAGATATATCTCTTCTCCATCCTTTGGAATGTATTCATTTCAAGGTGAAAAATACATGTTTACTGAGGACTTTAACATAAAGCCACATGAATAGTAGCTTAGCTCGCTTAAACACTTCATCAGAGAAAATTGCGATGACAACATAATGTTAGCCATTTAGCTTCTTTTTGGGGGTAGAATAAAAGCTTTGATTATATTTTTGAGTTAGTGTATTATAAATTAAGAAATGATTTGGGCTTTACAGAATTTAGAAATTTATCATTTCTTTTTATTCCATTGAAAAATAAAGGCAAAGTACTATATAACGATTGGACTCACCACATACAAAAGATGGATATTTGTGTTTTTTCTTTGTAAGTAGTGTTGAAAAGTATTTAGACAAATTATTTGAAATAGAAAGCTTAAATTTCATATTTCTTAGTAAAATATTTGTAAAGGGAAAGAATTCAAATCTTATTTTGTTATAGTAGATTAAAATGCATTTTCTAAGGAGAATACTCATATTCAATTATTTTACTTACATGCTACTTCCTTCTATAAAGAGATCATACATAACTTCCTTTTTAGTTAAATTAAATTGTGAACTCTTCTCATTGGTGTTGGAAACGATTTGCACATTGAGTTACTAAATATTGCTAAATATTCATAACCTATTGACTTTGAGACATTTTACATCCTAAGACTTTCCAAGCATCAGCTTGAGAATACTTTGATAAATAAGATGACCAAATTATCATTCATTTATTTAAGAAAATATGAAGTAATAATATGATTCCTCATAAACACTGAGTAATTGACAACATTTGCCTTCAATTTGAATTTAAGGAGAGATGTCTCTATGGGGAAGGAGAAGAGAAAAACAAGGAGGGCAATATGCTTAATTCATGTTTCCTTGTGGATGACTTTGTTCACAGGGTACCCAAAGTCCCCAGTCCAAGATGTCTCCTCTCTCATCCACTAATGAAGTAATATCCAAGGCACCAGAACCCTGATCTCTTAGGTCTTGCTCTAGTGCTCTTTCTATTATACCACCTTGTAAGGGCTAGTGATTTTTTTGGGGTGGGCTGGGGAACAGGCCCAAATGAACTCTACTTAGATCTTTAGTTCAAAAAAGAATAATGAAGGTAATGGTTTTATTATTTACTCAAAATGTCTGCTAGGAACTCAAGCACCAGGTATATTTAGCCAGAAAGCCTGAAGGACAAAGTTGACGTTAACTGACTTTAAAAGTAAATGACACAGTCAGGTGCAGTGACTCACACCTTAAATCCCAGCACTTTGGGAGGCTGAGGCGGGTGGATCTCCTGAGGCCAGGATTTTGAGACCAGTCTGGCCAACATGGCGAAACCCCATCTCTACTAAAAATACAAAAATTAGCTGGGTGTGGTGGCAGGTTCCTGTAATCCCAGCTACTCAGGAGGCTGAGGCAGGAGAATCGCTTTAACCCGGAAAGCGAAGGTTGCAGTGAGCAGAGATTGTGCCATTGCACTGCAACCTGGGTGACAAGCGCGAAACTCCATCTCAAAAAAAAAAAAAAGTAAATTTATAAAATGCAGGAGAAAAATACAAAATTATGAACTCAGATTTCTAATTTAGTAGTTCTAAACTTCACAGCTGCCCTTTGAAAACTGAATTTGAATTTGCACAGGTCGCATCTCATTGATTAGATTTCATCCTGAGCCACAAAGTCTTTCAATGAACTTTAGGCATAATATCTTTCTGGTTCTATCCTGAAGAATATTCACACTACTTTGTGATTATGTAGAGATGAAAAACATTAACTTACTATTCTTTGAGTGCCTTTTCCTCCAGGTGGCTGCATGTGTTTTTGGTTCTGATTTGTAGATGAAGGCGAATGTGGGCCACAGAAAGCCCCACAGTAAGAGATGGTACATATAGAGATTAGAAAAGTCCTTCATCTCCTTTTTTGATAAAAATGCTATTTGACAAAACCATTAATTTTCTAGGTGTTTTAAAAGAATGAATAACCCTTTTCAATCTGAGGTCTCTACTTTTGGAGACTTATCTCAGGGTTAAGCAAAGAAGATGATCACCCCTCAGCTGAGCTGTGTAACTGCTTAGCTTCCTGATTTCATTGCGGAGTTGGCCTCTAAATTTTCCCCAGCTGGGTCACCTTGGCTCAGGGGAGACTTTCTTGGTTAATTCCAGTCAGAATGCTGTTGTTTCTGAACAAGTAAAACACAATCCACGCCTCCTTTAATCGACAAACCTCAATGATTATAATAAAAGACCTTCCGATATTTAAAATCCAGAATGGCCATTAGCTGCTGGGTACCAGGAAGCCAAGGAGAGATGGGTGGATGGGTCACCTGACACAGGGCCTGGCAGTAAAAGAAGAACTAAAGGGGGTGAGATAGGTGGAGATAAAGGTGAAAGCATTTTTATTACTTGGCAATCCATCATTTTAAGGAGGAGAGAGCCCCAAAGAATAATGGAACTACACAGATACAGTGAATTTGGCTGCTGAAGAAACAAATGTTACTCAACAATGGTGTTGTCAGTTGACAACATCTATTTATTGAACACAGCACAGAGCACTGTACTAGGCATTATGCCAGGGCTTAAATTACACAGACACTCTCAGACTCACACCCCTTTTCTTCCTGTAACCTGGAGAGAAGGGAAACAGGGAAGAGATGTTTGCTTCCTCCCTTTCCTTAGGGTTTGTACTACAGTGAATTACATATTCCAATGAGATGATTTTACATGATGACAGTCTTTCTCAACACTAATATCCTGTTAAGGAAAGATGACTGTTTCCTGAAGAGAACATTAATACAGTTTCATAAATGACAGTTATAACACAGGATGAAACGTGGATAAAATAACACTTTTGTTTATGCTGAGACAGGTTTTCTAAGTCTCTTTAGGTCTCTTTAAATATAGAGCATTGTCTGCCCTCCCCTTGCCCCTTTCTCTTCCTCACCCCTCCTCCATTGCCCCCATTCTTATTTGGAATAGTCACCCCTAGCCCACTCCATGACTTGGTTTCACTCCACTCTGCAAGAGCACAGAGCCACTAACAAAAGTAAGGAAGAGGGTGTGGAAGATCAAAGCTGTTACTCAGTGAGGGGTCCTGAGTGGGCAGTTTAAGCTATGACTGGGAAATGTCTCTACCCACCTGCTACACCTCTCCCTGCCCATTTCATTAAGCAGAGGTTCTTTTTGGATAACTAGGTTCTCTGTGGGGATACCAAGCACCTCTTTGGAGTGCTAAGCTTTTTACTCACTTTCACCTAATATTAATTCAAGCAAATCAACAGCTGACTCAGGGCAAATATGCTTTGATGCTGGTACAAAACAAACAAACAAACAAACAAACAAACAAACAAACAAAAAAACCTCAAAGATGTGAAGATGCTGGTGCAGAAGAGAAGGCCAGCAGGACTAGGACAGGAAGAAAGCATGAGAAAGTGCTGGGACTCCACCCACATCAGGTTTTCTACTCCAGCCTGGCTGTAACTCCCACTTCTGCACACTTGGGATCCCAACATCCTCCTTAAATGTTGGGAGGTATCCATGTTATGATCTTATGTTGTTAGGGGCTAAATTGTGTGTTTTCTGCAAATTCCGGTGTTGAAGCTCTAACCCTCATGACCTCAGAATGTGACTGTATTTGGAGATAGTCTTTAAAGGGGTGATTAAGTTACAATGAGAACATTAGGGTGGGTCCTAATCCAGTACGACCGGTATCCTTTTAAGGAGGAGACAGGCACTAGACATCAGTGCCCACAGAGGAATGACCACGTGAGGACACAGCATAACAGTGGCCACCTGCAAGCCAAGGAGAGAGGCCCAGGAGAAACCAGCCCTGCCAGCCCCTTGATCTTAGACTTCCAGCCTCCAGAATTGTGAGAAAAAAAGTTTCTGTTGTTTAAGCTATCCAGCCTGTGATATTTTGTTATGGCAGCCCCAATAAACCAGTATGTGTATGATGAAGCCCTGGACAACAAAGGACTCTCATTTCTCTGCCTATTTGTAGAACTCATCCCAATTATATAGAGTTCCTGCATTATATAGAGTTCCTACTCTGAGTGCTAGACACGGTGTTAAACACTTTCCCTGTGTTATCTCGTTTAACCATTAAGCTGAATCCTCCAAAACCCTTTGGAAATCAGACTTATTTAAGAAACTCAGTATCGTAGTGAAACTGTTTTAAAGAATAATTGAAGGTATTTTTTAAAATCTTATAATCTGTTATATTGTGTTACATTTTAAGATAATACTAATCTAAGGACTGATAATTTAATTTGCCAGAATCATTAAACCAAATAACATCTTTAATAGTGGCTGCTAGACAGGGGTAACTGTGTATTTTAATGCCATATTTGGAGGAAGAAAATGCCAGAGTAGAAAACATATCTATAAATAAGAATTAATTGCTACACGTTACCTGGGAAGGGAAAAATGTCAAGTTCATATAAAAATATTATTGACCCACGGATTTATAGCTATGTAATAATTTGGTACCTGGTTTATTTCTTAGAGACCTAGCACATTTCTTGCTCTTTTCTTCTACTATATTATGTGTACATGATGCTTCAATAGTCAAGCAAAAAAGATGTATGCACTATCTTAGTCTTTGTTGTCTAATTAAAACTTTTTATGCTAGCAATTTGTTACCATTTTGCATTATCACCAGAGCTCATTTCTCATGGAAAAAAATTAGCATCAGTTTAAAAGAATATTTCTTTAATCAACAGTTCTGATTGTCAGTAGTACCATTTAGTAGATAGTTTTTAGCTGACTAACAAATCTTTTATTTTATTGGCTGTCTCATTTTGCTGTCTTGCATATTTCACATTTATGGTCTATTCAGACATTCTCCTGTTTTGTTAAGTAGAAATCTGTGTGGTCTTTGATGTAAGACATAATTTATTTGACAAGGAAATATGAGTCTGTGCCCTGAATCCACATTTAACTGATGGATTGAGAAATTTTAAAATTGCAACAAGATAGACTCTCCTCCAGATTGCCATACTACTTGCATTTTGCTAATCTATTTGGGAGTGAATTTACATATGTGTGTCTATATATCAATATATAGAGAGTCATACAACCATGCAGCTGTAGTCATGCAATTTTTCTACTTTGTTAATGAAAAATGCAGTCTCATTTTATTGGTCATTAATGGTTCCTAAAGAAAATTTTTAAAGAATTTTTTTCTGAAATTAAATACAAGATACTTATTATGTTTTATCTTCATATAGATAGCTTTATAAAGAGAGTCATAATGTCTTCAAATCTATTCTGCTCACTCCTCAACCTAGTAAATGGAAGTTCTGTTAGCATTTCAAGATTTATATATTTCATACATTCTCCCACGTCTATGGCCCAGTTCTGGTAATTGGAAACTTACTTTCAGCTCATTCCCTCTGCTGAAACTGCTTGTCAATTAACCTTTGCAAAATGAAAGTTTTAAAAAATATGACTTTCGTATTTCAATCATGTTTATTTTCAATCATCCCAAAATGTAGAAACTGAATAACACCCGGGGGTCCACAGTGCTTTTTACATATCATTTAAGGTTTAAAACATCTCTTTGATGTTCATATCACTGCCATTTATATTCAATGGATGAGATTAAGTGGTTAAAGTTGCTTGTACTGGCCATGCCCCTGCTTTGTTTATAGGTATGAACAAAATACTAAGCATTTTTCACAAATATGCACCATTTCCACTGATATTTTTGACTGCTGTCTGTGACACACTAGGCCATGTTAAGTAATGGGGAAGAAATCATGGGTCCTATTATGATATTAAACATTTACATTTTGATGAAGTAAATAGAGTTGTTGAGCATTCTACACTGTTGATTATATGATGGGAAAAAGTTAACGACTTCTAAGAATAACAGGGGTGAAAACCAGGAAAAAAACAAATGTTAAATGCCAAAGATTGGCAAGTGCAATCATTGGTAGGTTGACAGTGGTTACTGAGTCTTGGTTTTTGAGAGGTTGGGGTTACCATCTCCTAGGATAGTAAATAGAGGGAAAAGAGGTCCACCATTTAGTCCAGACATGTCGACTAGAGCCTGTGAACTATTTTGCATGGTATTGGGTTTTACAAAGATAAATTAGACCTCAATTTTCCCCACTTTAGCAGCTCCCCTCTACTTACCCCTTGCTGAATTATTTCCCATCCCAGACTGCTTAATCATTTATTTGCACACCCATTTCTTCCTTGGAGTATATTTTGTTTTCCTAACCTGGCAGAGTGGAGAATGTTTCACCATGAACATCACAACTCTAATATTCATGCCTGAGAAGGAGAATAAGAACACAACTGTCTCTCAGAGTTCTTGGGAACATCTCCACGTAAAATTTTTTGGTATTTACCTGCCTTCTGCCCTCTTAGATCTTAGATCCTCTTTCAAACAAAAACTCTCATTCTTAGAGTGTCTTCTCCTTCTCTTAGAAAACCCACCCTATAATATTCAAACTCCATTTAATAACCATCCTTACCCTTAGGGAAATTTTTAAAACTTTGCTCAATCTTCTCTTTGTCTTGAACCCAATTTACTCTTCAACCAGCCAGGAGAGAAAGTATGTAGCACATAGACATGGTCTCTTCCTCTCTTGCCTTTTTCATCTTTTGTTTTTTCTTTTTCATTCATCATTGAATGCTAGTGGAATCAAAATCCAGTGATAATTTCTGGCCGGCATGGTGGCTGAGACCTGTAATCCCAGCACTTTGGGAGGCTGAGGCAAGTGGATCATTTGAGCCCAGGAGTTCACCACCAGTTTGGGCAACATGACAAAATCCCGTCTCTACCACAAACAAAAAAAAAAAAAAAAGGAGAGAGAAAAAAAAAAATCCAACAATTATTTCTTACACTGATGATATGTGAAGTAATAGGGGATTGTAGGGTCCGATAGACATAGATTTGACTCTGAGTACTACATTACTGCGTGACTTTGGGGAGGTTCATGTCCCTTCATTGCATCTCAATTTCCCCATCTGTCAAACCTACCTTTCAGAGTTATGCAAACAGAAATAAAACATTCAGCACAAGCCTGACACAAAATAGTATGTTCAGTAAATGCTATCTTCTCAAAAGCAGTATAGAAGAGGTTAGTGGCATAGACGCTGAAGCTAGACGGCCTGGGTTCATAGTTCCAACTCCATCAGCTGTGTGATGTGGGCAAGCTACCTAGCTTCTTGGTGTGATACCAATTTATTTCCTGGGGTTTTGGTGAGGATTAAATTAGTTAATATCTGTAAAACACTTAGAATAGCGCTTGGCTTCTGGTAAGCATTATTTTGGTATGACGTACCATTATTTTCCTCTTCTTTCTCCAAGATATGACCCTGATCTCATGAACAAGGTTAAGTGTAACCATTGTTTCCCAATGACTTGAAGCAAAGTTGAGCTACAAACTTGTTGGTGAAATATAGCCTTCTTTAGCTGATTTTCCAAGTAATGCTCTGATGAGAGTACTTTAACTTTTCTTGAGAGAAAGAAAGCAGCCGGGCGCAGTGGCTCACGCCTGTAATCCCAGCACTTTGGGAGGCCGAGGCGGGCGGATCACAAGGTCAGGAGATCGAGACCATCCTGGCTAACACGGTGAAACCCCGTCTCTACTAAAAATACACAAAAAATTAGCCGGGAGTGGTGGCAGGTGCCCCATAGTCCCAGCTACGCCGGAGCCTGAGGCAGGAGAATGACATAAACCCAGGAGGCGGAACTTGCAGTGAGCCGAGATCCTGCCACTGCACTCCAGCCTGGGCGACAGAGCCAAACTCCATCTCAAAAAAAAAAAAGAAAGCATAGAGGGCACATTCTATCTGTTATGAGCTATGAATTATAGTGTAGGGGAGAAAAAGAGCTATCTTTCTCTCACTTATAATCAGGTTCAGGGCTGAGACCTCTGTAACAAAAGACAGATTAACAAGAGAGAAGCACATAAATGTAATTAATATAAGTTTCATGTGACATGAAAGCCTTCAGAAATGAAGACCCAAAGAAACAGGAAAACTTGTGTATTTTTATACTAATTTTGATGAAGAAGTGGATAGTTGTGCAGAAGTATGATTAGATAAAGGGTGTGTGATCTAATGGTAATAAACTGGGGAACTCAGCAAGGCCTGATTGCTCAGATTCTTTTCTGTTTCCCTGTGTCTTCATAGTTCTTCAAAGGGACATTCTTTTCCTCCCTAAGGTATAGGGAGGTTGTCTCTGAAATGACTGTCTTATGACCTACTTCAGAAGGTGAGATAATTTATTGAAGGCCTACTTTAGGGAAGAAGATGAGAGTGATCATCCTGCTTCTCCTGTTTTCTCAAATAACAAGGTACCATATTTTGAGATTGTGTGTTCTGCACCCCATCAGTGGCCTTTGCTAGGAAACTGGATAGATTGGTTGGCTATAGTTCTCAATTGTTCTTATGCATATGGGAATCCAGGAAACCAACCTGAGATTAAGGAAAGAAAAGCCCTTAAGAGTGAATCTTTGAGTAGTAAATTCTACATGTATCAGCATTCAAAAATGTGAAAGGAGAGCTTGCTAATTATTTCAGCAGTGAAATAAGCAACAGTCAACCTGGTTTATTCATGTCGGTTGGAATTGACAGTCAAATGAAATCCCAGTGAAAACTCAGGAAAGAAATTTGAGATCAATTTTGTTTTTCTACAAATCAAAAAGATACCATTCAAAAATGTAACAGTGGTCAGGCATGGTGGCTCACGCCTTTGGTAGGCTGAGGTGGGTGGATCACCTGAGGTCAGGAGTTTGAGACCAGCCTGGTTAACATGGCAAAACCCCTTCTCTACTAAAAAAAAAAAATTAGCCGGGCTTGGTGGTGTGTATCTGTAATCCCAGCTCCTTGGGAGGCTGAGGCAGGAGAATCACTTAAACCTGGGAGGTGGAGATTGCAGTTAGCTGAGATTATGCCATTGCACGCCAGCCTGGACAACAGAGTGAGAGTCTGTCTTAAAAAAGAAAAAAAAGTAACAGTGATACATGCATCCAGCTTGAAGAGACTGAGATGAAGGTATGAGAATTTACCAGTCAACTCCTGGGGCTGGTGAGGCATAAATTACGCAGACCCTATGAACACAAATTAAAGATAATGTATATAGCATTGAGCTTTTGGAATTCTAACTAGTTGTTCTCATTATATCTTGTCTGAGCATCAATGTGATTAAAGCAATTGATTTTTCCTTTATCATTTCATCTTTTTATCCTTCATCAGTATCCTCTTATAATCTTTATTCATTGCTATAAACAAAGGCAATGTCTTGAGTTCATAAAACCAATACCTTTTTTCCTTGGTTTTATTTTAGAGCTAGTTTTGGTCCATGATGAATTGCTGAATGGTTGATTTCCTCACACTCCTTTTTGCTAACCTTTCTTGACAGCTTCTGGATTGCTCTACCTAGTAATTTGCTCCATAATAATGGCTACTGTGAGATGTCTCCTAACTATTTCCTTTATTTTTAACAAGGATTCTTAACACCCTCTGTAGGTAACAATATGCAATTACAGATATAAAGTGTTCCCCAGGGGATGGCTGCTCACAGATGCCACTAGGAATTTTGTAATGTAACTGGTTAGAGGTAATGAAAACAAAGAATCAGATTCTCCAAACATCCAGTTCAAATAAAATTTTAATTAAAAGTTATGAAGGCATTTTGTTGATTAACAATTTTAGTAATTAAAGAGTGTGGTTGACATTTTTTTTCCAGTTAGATTTGTTCTTCCTTTGAGATCTCTAATTGTTGTATGGTTTTACATTTATTGATAACTCTGTTTGATGAATGCAGATGCCACCTTTTACGGCCGTCGTTGACAGAGTAATCATATTGTGAGAAACACCAGGCTTATGTAGTAACAGCTGTTGCAGTTATCCATGCTGACATCCATCGGGGAAATGTGTTTGCTGCTATCATGGGTACACAATAAATGGAAGGTGCAATAAAGCACAAGCTAACATTTTGAATATCCTTACAACTCTGGGAACTTTATTGCATATTACAAGCACTTTGATCTCTGTCCAGTACTTAAGTCTTAATTATCAGACTAATTGCACAGACTATGTTCATTTTCAGTGGTAATCCTTTTGTGATTAGCTTCTGTGTTCAATAACTGACTTATCTTTTAATTAAAAGGACTATTAACCCTAAGGCTGCTGCTGTGTCTTGGGATTAACCCATACAGAGTTAATGTTTAATATCATTGTAAAAGCTTTTGCTGAAAGGTGTAGCATAAAAATGTGTAGAGGGAAAGCCATGAAATGTATCTCACTTTTCTGATGTGCAGAAAAGCCCTGCTAAAGGTGAGAGTTTTAACAAATCCTCCTTGTAGATTACATTTCCTAAGGGCCTACCTAAGTGTACGGCCACTGGATTAACCCTTTGAACTCTATTCTCATTTACAGAAAGAGAGCACTTACTTTAGGATAAGGCAGAGTTTTCTCTCAATTTTCGAAATCATTATATGTGTATGTGATCAGGGTGCTTAGCTGCTGGGAGTCCGGAATAGAGAATTTCTTTTTCTTTCTTTCTTTTTATCCCTACAGCTGAAAGTTTTTTGATATTGATTTCTTTGGAAAGGTTCACAGCAGCTTGAAAATAGATATAACAGTGGCACCTTTTTCCATGTTCTAAGCAATGTGTGGTCAAAGTGAGTAAAACAGTTCACAGGTAACTAGTGGAACGATTAAGGAGCAGATGCAGGGAGAATCAGTACCAAAATGTGGAGAGCTTGCCAAAAAGCCAGATGCAGCTGCTGAAAACACTCTATTTCTTCTTCATTTTGGCATCTGGGTTCTACAATGAAGATTGTTCCCCAGTGTGCCCAGTGGCACAGGGTCTATTGCTGTGCCGGTCACATAGGATGAAGGAGAAAAATGGTTTCTCCAATTCCTCCTTCTCTTGCTCATATCCCTGCCTCCCAGAGGTACAGGCCCTTCATTGATTTCTCACCCCTGTTGTCTTCACATGTAAGATGCAGGCCTCTGGGACTAAGGAGCTGCAGGGATGCCTCTATTCTAAAGCTCCTAGGCCAGCAAGTGACCCAGTAAATGTTGTTCTGTCTCTGTCCTCTTCCAAATTGTACTTCCTCTATTAGTAATGCAAAAGACTAGACTGACAAGAATTTTCCTTCAATAGTACATTTTTTTTAGGAATTTGGTGATAACATGAACTATTTACCAAATAAGCAGTGCATTCTTGCAGGAGGACTCTGTGGTGAAGTAGGCAGTGAGATCCTGCCCTCTTGAAGCTTAGAGTCTAGCCAGTAGGATAGTAACTGCTTCCCACACACTACACTCATTGCTAGGAAGGGTAGCAGAGTAAGGGGATTGGTCATACCTGAAAAGATTGTTTTCTTCCTAGGTTTAGAATTCACTGACTATTTTGTTCTTCATAATGACTAGGGAGTTTGCATGTGATGAGTAGGGCTTGTATAATTTTATCAATGTTAGTGAGGAGAAAGTCTACCCAGGTGGTTTAGCTCATCAGCTCTGGAGCTAGATACCAGTTCAATTCCGGCTCCATCAATTACCAGCTGTGTGACTATGGACAAGTTACTCCTTTATGAAATTTTGGATTCCTCAATTACAGAATGGGGATAATACTAGTGTTGTAAAAAATGAATGAGATGGCATATGTGAAGCATTTAGCACAATATCTGATGCATAGTGTTTAATAAATCATGGCTATCATTATCCAAATTTAACTTTCTATATCTTGATACTGGTAGCTACAAAATGAGTAGAAGTGTATTACATACAATAATTGTGATGATAATTTCTTATAATTCTGGCTTGCAGATGTCTATTGATACTTACAGGATTGTCATGAAATAGGCTACTTGACTGATGAGGAAACCGAGGCCTGGGGTAGATACATGGCTCACTCAGGTTCACATGTTGGAAATGGGGGACTTAGAACTCAAACCAGAGTCTCCAAGCACTTGATTGCTAGAAATTCTGTTAAAAGAAGAGAGAGCCACATGATTCAGGAGGTTTCATTCTTTTTCAGGTTTTCTTGCTAACTCACAGCCCAATCACTTATCTCCTTTTCTCTCAAGGCATTAAACTTTTCCTAAATAAAGTAATTTAAGTGTATTTATTAATTATATATTGACTATATAAAATCATGGTAATTTCTTGTAATTAAAAGAATGCATTTATAAGATTCAAAAATCTATCCTGCTGCCAGTATGCATTTCAAAATATATTTCAAAAGAGCTTGCAAAGTGAATCTGCATTTAGTAGAGAAATTCTAATTATTCATTTAATTCTTACAACAAATCTACATTAATTATATGAGATTAACTTACATCAATTAAAATTTGTCAAAGCTCAAACTGCCTTGGAAGGAAGTAACACGTGAAAAATTGTGTTATTTATAATATTACATGGTTATGTATTATGTTGTTTTAAAAACAGAGCTAGAATGTTGTGATCCATATTCTTCTATTGTTAAGGAGCACATGTGAAGGAGTTTTTAAATAAAAAAAGCTTAGTCCTTTTTATTTAAAAACTTTAACATCCCATTTGATCTAAAACATTCCTCTTCCCTCCATACAGACTAGCCTTGGGACTCGAATAGTTTGGACTAAGTGTGTCATTGAACTGCAGATTATGTTTTCATAAAAGAAAAGTGGCCCAGCACAACTCTGGATAGAAATGAATATGTCTAAGACAACATCCTAAGATAATTTATTGGCCCTAACAATTTCAGAGTTGGGAGTAGGAGGTTGGAATATACTGACACACATATATAGGAAAATGGCTGGAAGTTTTAAGAATATATTCCACAAGCCAAATATATATGTCTACACTTTAATTTCTGCTTATTATCTTAAATAAAGATGAAAATACTATGATATGTTTTAATAGTAAGTTTCAGTTGCCACAATAAAAAGCCAGCCTCTAATAGTACAGGACATGAATAGCCATATTAGAGAAAAAGCTGCCTAAAGTGGCTATATTTTAAAAGGTTATATTCTATGTGTGGCCCAAAGGTTTTTTTTTTCTTCTATGTGTGTGTGTAGAGAAGGTAGTCTCTCTACTATCTTTCTTAGTGTTTGAATCACACATCTTATTTATGCGGTGTGATTGAGGAATTTCAACTCATTCAGCTATAAACTGCCATCACAGAGCTCTGTACTGCAAGCACTGCTGTCACGGGCTCTTGCTGTTTCCTGCACAGGAACTGCCTTGATAATGGCTGCCTCTGTTTCTCAACCTTTTCAGTCACCTTTATTATAATTGGTAAAGTAGTCTCATTTTTGTTGTTAAAACTTAGTCCTTTTTATTTAAAAATTTTGATATCTCATTTGATCTAAAACATTCCTCTTCTGTCCATACAGACTGGCCTTGGGACTCGAACAACTTGGAGTGACGTGTGTGTGTGTGTTGCACAGTTAGCTCTGTCACACACCACTTTGTCTCTTTCTTGCTCTTATTCCTCCGGTGTAGGGGCAAGGAGGAACAAGAGAACAAAATCATGTCCTTGTAACTCCGGTGTTCAAAGTGTCTTTGTCAGATGTACTTGCTGTTTCCATCGAATCACATCCCACATTTTACCCCTTTCTTATCACTGTTGCTCCTTCTCTGTGACGGATCAACTGTCCAAATGCTGGTCTCTTGTGTGGGTGTTATGGGGTGCTTTGATGAGTTCTTCTGAGGTTTGAAAGGTGCCTTCACCTGAATAGTCCCCTGTAAGAGTCTGAGAGCCCCCTTAGGCTTGGTCTCTTGCTTTTCCTTCAGCCCTTGTCCCAGCCTGTCCACTCAGTGGATGGTCCTCCTTTATCCTTTCAGCAGGACATCTGATGTCCTTGAGAACATCTGGAATTACTGACTGGCAGCATCGGGATGTTCCAAGCCTGTTCTGATTTTTCCCTGCCTCAAAACATGGAATCATCTATCCTCCAAGTAGTTCTGATTCTTCCTAATAAAGAACAGTAAAGAGACTAAAGTCTGAGTACTCTGGGATGTTGCAAGTCTGTTCTGATTTTTTCCCTGCCTCAAAACTTGAGAGATGAGCAAAGGTGCTGCTGCTTCTTTCAGGACATCTTTAGTAGTAGAGCTGGAAAAATGTTTCTTTTTAAAGGAATCCTAACTTATTTCTCAACTTTGTTTTAATATAAATAATTTTATTTTCTCTATCACATTCTTACTTCACTTGTTAACCTTTCAACTAAATTTTAATTCTGTCTTTTCAAAAAATTCTTACAGTCTCAATACTCCAATACTCATCACTTTATAATCACTTTATTGGTACAAAGGAGGATATTCTAAAACTTTTTTTTTAATTTTTGTTTTTTTGAGATGGAGTCTCACTCTGTCACCAGGCTGGAGTGCAGTGGCACGATCTTGGCTCCCTGCAATCTCCGCCTCCTGGGTTCAAGCGATTCTCCTGCCTCAACCTCCCAAGCAGCTGGGATTATAGGCATGCACCACCACACCCAGTTAATTTTTATATATTTAGTAGAGACAGGATTTTACTATGTTGGCCAGGATAGTCTCAATCTCCTGACCTCGTGATCCGCCCACCTCTGCCTCCCAAAATGCTGGGATTACAGGCGTGAGTCACCATGCCCGGACTAAAACATTTTATAAGAGGGAATAATATAGTAACATGTAAATATGTAATAAATATATAATGTATACTAAATGTAGAAATATATAATAAATATTTCACATTAAAACTATTTATTTGTGGACTTAAGAAGAAAACAGCGAGATAATGGAGAGTTCTAATGAACTTCCTTGATCCTTAAATAAAGGTTTCTTATTGCTACAGACACAAATAATGAAGAATTTTCATTGTAAGTTCATTTTATTTTTGTTGGCTGCTGATGGACAGACTGAAGGTCTAATCCTCATCTTTTCATTCCTCTTTTGGCATTAACGAGGCTCCACAAATAGAAGAATTTCAAATGGCCATAGCCACAGTTGGCCTTTGGCAAGGTTTAGATAGAATTAAATCTCAATGAATGCTGCCTAACAGTGGCAGAGCCTACTTATTTCTATGCTTCTAAAATGTTTTTTAGCTTATACATTTCTGCTGCCATTACCTTACTTCGGACACTTGTTACCTCTACCTCAATTTTTGCAATCGTTTTCCTGTTCAAATGTGCCAGTTTTCTTTTTGACTATGACTAGTTAAAATGTACCCATCTGTTTAAGGGTTTTATAAAATTGCAACAATTACATTCATTTCCAAGATTTTCTAAATCTTTTTTTAAATATTCCTGCACTTGATTCATAGCTGCCTGCTTTATTTTATAATCTACTGTTGTTTTAAATGAAAACATATCTGAGGATCTCACAAATGTTCTTTTAAAATTACTCTATTGTTTCAGTTTCCAAAATAAAAGTAAATCCTTCTGTGCCTTCAGTTTGTTGACTGTCTTTCACTGGGTGAATTTTCTTTATGTGCTTTGTAACTCTCATTTGCAAACTCATTTTGAGTGGAAATTTGATTTTGTTTGTATTTGTTCTCTTCCTGAGCTCAGCCTTTCTTTTAGTGATTTTGTAGCTGTCTCCTGCAGACTCCAGCCCATAACCAGGTCTTACGTTATGTGAGCAACCTAGAGCTGTTACCCTGAGGGGATGTTGCCCATTCATCCCAGAACCTCAACTTCTGTTCCTGGGATGGGCAGCCCCATCCAATCTCTGATTCCCTTCCCCTTGTGGGAAATGTTCAGTCTTCCTTCCACCTCATGAATTTAATTCCCCTTCTATTCTCATTGTCAGGATATTTATCTTGATGTTGAGTGTAACTCTGCCTTTTAAATACTTTCTCTCCTTATTTTTATCTCTTTCTTGCTATATGTTTTGAGGTCATAGTGATAGTGGTTGTGAGGTGGAGCTGAGGGGTGTTTGGTGGGAGCTACTCCACCCTCTTGACCAGAAATCCCTACACTTAAATTCCTAGTTGGTATTCTTACCTCTAGTTCTTTCTCCATTTTCATTTATACATTATGCCACTGTAAGATTCAAATTCTTCAGCCATCAGTTTTGATCTCTACATTACACCTCTTAAAAACCTTAAATGATTCCCTACTGGCTATCAAGAAAAATGCTCTAGTGTATCATAATTACATATAACATTGGCGGTTTAAGATTACAGAAATATTTCTAAACTTCATAATTTTTAAAATTATAATAACTAACAAACCTATTTTTTTTTTCAATTTAAGAGCCATGAACTTCACCCAAAATAGTTGTTAGTAAATATCAAAGAAAGACAAAAGTTTTGTTTTTATTTTTTGCTGGTATACTTTACAATGAGCTCTGATTATTTTTTCCACCTTAATTTATTAGAGCTATACAGAAATATAATTATTATTTACCCACTGCTAATTTGGCATTTCTTTTGATTTATTTTCTAGTGTTTATAATGGATAATATTGATTGATTTATACTTTCTTGGCCACATATAGAGGTAAAGACACAGTCTATGTTATAGATCAAATTAAAGTTAATCATTTAAATGAGATTAGACTCCTGAATTTGACATCACTTATATGTTGCTCTATCTCAGGACTTATGCACTTTGTGGTAATCAGGAAAAACATGGTGATTTACCTAGAAGGCCACTGGAGTTTGCTTGATGTCAAAGGGATGTCCTGAATAGCTGTGTAACTGTGCCCTGTAGAAGAGTGTTTGGCTGGAGTCATTGCAGTCCAGGGTGTGAATCTCCGCTTTTCAGGTTTGCAGACTTGATTTTGTCAGTCTACCCAGAATTCTTCCTGCTGAGGGGAATTAATGTACTTTAAGGAAGCCATAGGCGGCTTGGTAAGTGCATCAGTATTGAAGGTAGACAGATGATGTGAATATGAATCTTGGTTCTGCTACTTACTGTACAAATACTTAGCCTCTCTGAGCCTCAACTTTATCATCTCCACAATGGGAATAGGTGAGAGTGTTTACTTTTTAGGGTTGTTGTAAAGCCTAGAGATAATATCTGCAAGTAAAGCATCTGGGATCGAGGTTACATCCTTGCTTTATGTGGCTCTTCCTTCCCATGACCCAAATTCCATGTAACTTACTGAAAGGAGACGTCCAGAACCTATCTTCTCATTGGATTGGGGTTATATTCTAGGTTTAGTCTCTTATCCTCTTTTCCTGTCCAGATTCCCTGTATTCTGCCTCCTTTACTTCATACTTGATTTTCTCTCTCTGTCTAACATCTATAGATGACTATTCATTAGATATTCTCCCTGGATTTTCATTTGCTGTGTTCCTAAGATCTCCTCTTATCACCTCCTCAAACCATTTCCATGAACACACTCCTTGGACAAAAGATGTCTCACTCCAGTGTCTGAGCTCAGGAGTATTCACGCCCAGCCTATGCCCAGGACCCTAATTATGTTGCACAGCAATACACATTTATCAATGGTGGGAGGCCTGAACGTTTCCAGGAGGTTATGAACCCACTCTGGATGTCCCTGGTGGTTTCCCCAACTACTCTCTCCTGTCCTGTTTCAGCCTCCTTGGATGACTGCTTTTCCCTGGCTAGCTCCTTAAACGTGCCCCCAGAGTTCTGCTCTTTGCCTTGCTGTTTCTTTCCACACACCCTGGAAACTCATTTACACACACCCCAGAAACTCATGCCTTGCTCTTTCTTTACACACACCCCAGGAAGCTCTCACTCACTTCTAATGGCCCCAGCACTAACTATGTGCTATCAGCTTCCAAGTCTGCGTCTCCAGCTCCTACCTTTTTCCTGAACTCTAGGCTCAAATATCTAACTGATCACTTCACCTAAAAGCCCCACTGGCATCTTAACCTCAATATGTGCTAAGCATATCTCACTCACCCATCTCAAACCACCTTGATGCTGCATATACTTAGTTTCTAGGTTAGAAACATGGAATGATTCTTACTTTCCCTCTCTCACCCTGTTTGCCTCCTCCTCCTATCACAATCTGACCAGTCACCATGGTTTTTATACAGCATGCCCCATTACACCCACATAGTTCAGTGTCTACTGTTCATCACTGAGTGTCTAACAAGCTTCCAGAGAGAAAGCTTTGTGCATGGTATTTATTATTTTATTCATGAATAAAAATTGGAAATATTATGATCACATTAATTACATATATTGCTTTAAAGACCTAAGGTACCTGTTTTTCCACAAGGCTTTTGATTGCTACTATGATTACTGGAACGTCTCACAAGAAGGACCCTTAATCAAGGAGATTTATGACCAAATTTTAATGATCTTGGTTAGAAGGCCAAAAAAAAAAAAAAAAAAAAAAAGCACAAGAAATGGGAATAATGAAATGACCCCAAAGTCTCATGTTAGGCAATAACTTCAATCCTCTTTCCCTCTGAATATTTCATCAGCAAAGGCATCATGTGAGGAAGCTGTTACTGTCTTGAATTTCTGCCTCCTGTATTCCTCAAAGCAAATGAGCAGTGAAGTAGACAAGAGACCATAATTCCCATAGTCAAGGTAAGAGAAAGAAGAAAGAAACCCAAATAATTGACAAACTGGGTAAGACTGCACGTTCCAGTGAAAGAGAAATCAAGGCTTGGAGGCAGATCAGTCTTTGTGTTTTTGTTTCACTTAGTACTAATCCCACTAAGTGGCATAGTGATGACTGAGTTTCTGGGCTATGGTTCTAAGATTTAAAATACTTATTTGTAGTGGTTTTCCCTGTGACTGTTTGTATCTTGGTCATTTGTACAATGAAGAGAAATGCTGTCCCAACAACATAGACCCTTGTCATAATGTCAGGAGCCTTAGGCAAGATGAGAAAAGGTCAGTCAGAAAAGGAAATAGCATCTATTATTGGACAAGGGCCAGATGTGTCAATGGGAAAATTGAATAAGACATTGCCATGGTGCCAAATCCTTCCCTTGGCTAATCTCATGTGAAGACATTGATTTCAAGTGCACGGGAATGAAGTGCAAAATGCAGCCATTTAGAGTTGCTTTATCCATCATTATCTCAGACTTCATGATGAGGCTTGTAAGCTTGGTGTAGGCATTAAACCAGTCCCTATCATTTCTATTCTACCACTTTCCTTGATTTCTTACTGGTTTAGCTGAATAATCTGGGTAGGAGCTCTCTTAGTATACCTGCTCTGTTAAGCAACAACCCGGTGCGAATGCCTCTAGGTTTACTGATTTCCCCACTCCCTAAAAATAAGATGATAAATACTACATTTGAGACCTGTCTTTATTTAGTATTTTGTTTGTTTATATTCTGGCAGAATATTCACATAAAGGGCCCCACAACATGGAAGAAACTGCTGTATTGCATTTTGAACGCATGGTATTGATTGCCAGAGAATCAGTTAAATTGCAGTATGAATAATGATTGGCACTGGCCTTAACCCTTTTGGCTAAAATTGCTTGTTTGTCATCCTGGCTCATGGAAGAGATAAACAATTGCTTGCTGATGATCTAACGGATCAACTGCGAGTATCATTTGGCATGTCAGATGAGAGCTGATTTAATGAGCTGCAGTTCCTGCCAATTACCTGGGAACAAATCCCTCCACAAGCTATTCTGAACATCATCAAAATGTTTAACCAAATTCTCACTTGTGGCAGGTAAGATGATTGGGTGTTTGATTAGTCAACATGCTGTCGATATTATCTGGCATGCATTTGTCCTGTCTACTTATCCAATCACCTTCATTCTTTAACAATGACAAATTATAATATGTAGCCATCCAATTCTTTATTTTAAATTACTCTGTTTAGTATGTGTACTAACTGTAAAGCAGAAACATCCCATGTGTGTAGGTTTGTGAATTGCAGATCAGGTTATTTGTGTGGTGTGTGATCTTGTCAGCTGGCTGAAATAGGAAAAAGTGACTTTATTTATGCACAGTTTGAATGCCTATGAAGAAACTCTCTAGTGAGAGCAGGAAATCTGAACGAGCCTATGAATGGTTTCATATGAAAAGGGGGAATCTTTGGAAATGAGGTCTGTGAACTAGCATTAATAGGGCAAAAGAAAGAGATGGACAATGGGAGGATGGAGTGTGAAGAAAGGCAAGTACTAGGGCTGGGGGAAGGCAGAGGAGGCACATAGATCATCCGAGGGAGAAAGGAGGGGAGCAAAGGCCTGGATCACCCAGGACACATGAAGCCTCCCTGGTTGAGGGAGCTTCATGTATCCTCAGCTTCACCATCTTCCCTTCACAAATGCTTCCTGGGTTTCTTTGAGTTTCAGAAATTGCACTTCCCTGGCATCCCTTCTTGTCTCTATCCTTCTGTCTCTGGCTCTTGCATTTGTGTGCATCTGGGGCTCCAGTCCCACTGTCACATCAATGTAAACACGAAGCCCAGTGTGTTGAAATTAATCCACATGCACAAAGCATTTTGTGACTTCAGCAAGTTTACCTCCTGCTGTCCACCTTGCTATTGCCTCTACTCTTCCTTCTTCCTTGCTCATCCTTCTCTCTTGAGCAACCCATGCTTCCTCTGTTTCCAGAACAGGTCTGGAGGGCAGGGGAAGGGAAGTTCAGTAGCTTCTGCCCCAAGAAACCTTATCAGGGCGTTTGCGACATAGGCGCCTCTCTCCCAGAAGAGGAGTTCTCAGGGTGATTGCTAAGAGAACATTTTCACCATCTTTTACATTCTCCCATGAGAAAAAAATGTTTCCATTCTTGCTGATTTAATGTGCAAACTGTCTAAGGCACATGAAAGAAAACAGAACCTGAGCTGTTTTTACCCACAACGCCTCTGACACCAAATGTGTGGGGGTTTCCACACCCAGCTATTCTCTAATTCTCTGATGACATCAATGAGGTGTCATCATTTATTTCAATTCTGAACGAACTACCTGGAATTAGAGCAGCCTGTGCAAGTTTAAGGACTCAGTCCCACAAGTCTTCCCCTCACTTCAGATGCCAATCTCAAGTCCAGGGATTCCTGTACTTCTTGACAGCTGGTTATAAACTGGGGGTTCCCATGACTCCCTCCTCAGCTTCAACAACTAACAGAACTCAGGAAAACACTTTACTTCCTATTACCAGTTATTATAATGGATACAACTCAGGAACAGTGAAATGGAAGAGATGCAGAGGGTAAGGTCGGGGGGAGGAGGGTGGGAAGTTGGACCTTCCATGCCCCCTCCAGGTACACAGCTCTCCCAGTACCTTGATGTGCTTGCCAACCTGAAAACTCTCTGAACCCCATATATATATATTTAAATAAAGGTATCATTATATTGTCATTATTGATTAAATCACTGATGGTTGATGATTAACTCAATCTTCAGCCCCTCTTCCCTCCCTAGACCTCAGGTGGTGGGCTGAAAGTTCCAATCTTCTAATCATGCTTAGGTCTTTCTAGTGACCAGCCCTCATCCTGAAGCCACCTAGGGGCCTGAGTCACCAGTCATCACTTTGGAGAGCATACAAAAGACACTTATCACTTAAAAGAGTCCAAGCATTTTAGGAGCATACAAATGACACCCATCACTTTGGCCAGGATACAAAAGACACTCATCACTTTGGCGAGTCCAAGCATTTTAGCATTTCCTTTGTGCTAGGAACTAGAGACAAAGACCAAATATCTATTTCCCATTGTACCACAGAAATGGAGATTTATTTGTGGTATCTGTGTCTCACACATTTTTTTTTTTATTCTAAGGGACTGGGCAGGACTTTTTAAAGTCTGAGGTCTTTTGGGAGGTGTTCCTTTCTAGCTCTGCTCATCACCTAGGTATTTGGAGAGGGTGTCACTTTCTTTTCACTGACTTAGTGCCATGTACTGGGCCTCCTCCATCCCTACATGCAGGCAGTGGGTTTCCTTCAACAGTAGAAATCCTTGGTGGTCCACAGAGGGCTGGGACAGTATCCCTGGTGGCTGTACAGTGGTATTGGGTACTAGAAGTTTTACCATATATGCTTTGCCTTCACCACAAATTAAGGTTTTCACATCACACAGTCCTGGGAAGTCCTGTGTGCTTCTGCTTCTACTGTATGCCTGCCCCTGCTAGGTACCATAGCATCTCATCTAGGTGTGGGCTGACCCTATACTGAAGGCACATCATTGGGTTTTGTCTCCACAGCCGGCCCCTGTTGTGTTCTATGGTGTAGTCTTAACCACATAGGTATAATGTAGTTACCTCTTTCTCCTGGGATCCTGCTTTTTGACAGTTTGACCACTAGGAGGCTGAAACTTCTGCAAACCAGAACCTGGGTCTCTAATTTCAGTTCTGATGCTCTGATTTGTTCTCTGAGGACAGCCGATAACCTTGCTGCTCTTCCTCCTTCCAAATTAGCTTCCCAATAAGTGAGAATTCAGTGGCCTCTTGAATTCAGCAGTCTGTGCTTCCCCAGTAATGGTTCCCAGTATTGCTCCTGCAGCAATTTGCTATAACTGGGTCTAATTCTCCAAATTGTGACCACAGCCTTGTGCCGCTATAAAAGGCTTTCCTTCTCTTTTCCATTGGTATGATCAGAAAGTTAATATGTAAGTCCCAGCACCTCTCACATTATAGAAAGTTGAGTTCACACAGCAAGTCTTCAGCCCTAGTAACAGGTACATTGGTGGTTGTGATCACTTCTGAATTCCTACCCTGTTTTTTTTGTTTTTCCAACTTTTTGTTAATCTGCATGACTACTCTACTGTCAAGGTTTGCCACGTGTAACCTTTCATTCCTTTTCAGGAGAGTGATGTAGACAGTGCAGTTTGAACAAGTTCAGGGTTCCACTTGGGCAAGTATCAGCATCTGGGATGTGGGAGCTCTCCATTATTCCTCCTTTGTATTTCAAACTCTGGCTAGGGAGAAACAATAGCACCTTAGGGCATGGTGCTATTGTTTGTGAAATTAAACTCAAGTAATCCATAGTAGTAGGAAACACTGCTTACTATTTGTAATCAGCAGTCACCATTTGAGAAAGGGCAATATCAAGGGGAGATGGAGGCTTATGTGCACTCCCAATGTGCTATACATCTCAAAAGAGGGCTGTCCAATGAAGGTACAAACCTTAGATATTGACCAGGATTAGGAAACCATGATTTTTGCTCACAAAGCACTGTGCAAGTGTCCCCCTTTCCCTCTGCAGCCTCAGGCACTCTCCTCTACCTTCCTTAAACTGCAGTTCAACCTAATTCTTTTCAAGAAACCAGTTGAAAAGCTACCCAGGTGAGAACCACTGGATTAGGTGTAAGAATATAGAGTTGAACATTTTATGAGGCCAGCATCATTCTGATACCAAAATCTGGCAGAGATACAACAAAAAATGAAAACTTAGGTGGGGCTTGGTGGCTCACGCCTATAATCCCAGCACTTTGGGAGGTCAAAGTGGGTGGATCACTTGACGTCAGGAGTTTGAGACCAGCCTGGCCAACAGTTGTCCTTACTGAAAATACAAAAATTAGCTGGGCATGGTGGTGCATGCCTGTAGTCCCAGCTACTTGGGAGGCTGAGACAGAAGAATCACTTGAACCCACAGGGGAGAGGTTGGAGTGAGCCGAGATTGCACCACTGTATTCTATCTTGGGTGACAGGGTAAGACTTTGTCTCAAAAAAAAAAAAAAAAAAAAAGGAAAAAAGAAAAAGAAAAAGAAAAAAAGGAAAACTAGAAAACTTCAGACCAATATCCCTGATGAACATCAATGGAAACATTCCCAATAAAACACTGGCAAACCAAATCCAACAGCATATCCAACAGCTTATCTACCATGATCAAGTTGGCTTTACTCTAGGGATGCAAGGCTGGTTCAACATACACAAATCAATAAATGTAATTAATCACATAAACAGAACTAAAGACAAAAACCACATGATTATCTCAATAGATGCAGAAAAAGCCTTCAGTAAAATTCAATATCACTTCATGTTAAAAACTCTCAATAAACTAGGTATTTATGGAACACACCTCAAAATAATAAGAGCCATTTACGGCAAACTCACAGCCAATATCATACTGAATGGGCAAAAGCTGAAAGCATTTCTCTTGAAAACTGGTGCAAGACAAGGATGCCCTCTCTCACTACTCCTATTCAACACAGTATTGCAAGTTCTGGCCAGGGCAATTAGGCAAGAGAAGTAAATAAAGTATATTCAAAAAGGAAGACAGGAAGTCAAACTGTCTCTGTTTGCAGATGACATAATCCTATATCCAGAAAACCCCATTGTCTCAGCCCAAAACCTTGTTAAGCTGATTAGCAACTTCAGCAAAGTCTCAGAATACAAAATCAATTTGCAAAAATCACAAGCATTCCTATACACCAACAATAGACAAGCAGAGAGCCAAATCATGAATTCATAATTGCTACAATCCCATTCACAATTGCTACAAAGAGAATAAAATACCTAGGAATATAGCTAACAAGGGAAGTGAAGGACCTCTTCGAGGAAAACTTTGAGGAGAACTACAAACCATGCTCAAGACAATCAGAGAAGACACAGACAAATGGACAAAAACACAGACAAATGGAAAAACATTCCATGCTCATGGATAGGAAGAATCAATATTGTGAAAATGGCCATATTGCCCAAAGTAATTTAAAGATTCAATGCTTTTCCCATTAAACTGCTATTGACATTCTTCACAGAATTAGAAAAAAACTACTTTAAAATTAATATGGAACCAAAAAAGAACCTGTATTGCCAAGACAATCCTAAGCAATAAAAACAAAGCTGGAGGCATAACGCTACCTGACTACAGTACAAGGCTACAGTAGCCAAAACAGCATGGCACTGATACCAAAAGAGACATGTAGACCAATGGAACAGAATAGAGAACTTAGAAATAAAACTGCACATCTACAATCATCTGATCAACAAACTTGACAAAAACAAGCAAGGGGGAAAGGATTCCCTATTTAATAAATGGTATTGGGAAAACTGGCTAGCCATATGCAGAAAATTGAAACTGGACCCTTTCCTTACACCTTATGCAAAAATTAATTCAAGATAGATTAAAACTATAAAAATCCTAGAAGAAAATCTAGGCAATACCATTCAGAACATAGGCATGGGGAAAGATTTCATGATGAAAATGTCAAAAGCAATTGCAACAAAAGCAAAAATTGACAAATGGGATCTAATTAAACTAAAGAGCTTCTGCACAGCAAAATAAACTATCACTAGAGCGAACAGACAGAATGGGAGAAAATGTTTATAATCTATCCATCTGACAAAGGTCTAATATCCAGAATCTATAAGGAATTTGAACAAATTTACAAAAAACAAACAAACAAACAAACCCATTTGAAAGTGGGTAAAGGACATGAACAGACACTTCTCAAAAGAAGGCATTATTGTGGCCAAGAAACATATGAAAAAAAGTTCAACATCACTGATCATTAGAGAAATGCAAAACAAAATGACAATCAGATACCATCTCACACCAATCAGAATGGCAATTATTATAAAGTCAAGAAACAACAGATGCTGGTGAGGCAGTGAAGAAATAGGAACACTTTTACACTGTTGGTGGGAGTGTAAAATAGTTCAACCATTTTGGAAGAGAGTGTGGTGATTCCTCAAAGACCTAGAACGAGAAATACTATTTGACCCAGCAATCCCATTATTGGGTATATACACAAAGGAATATAAATCACTCTGTTATAAAGATACATGGACGCATATGTTCATTGCAGCACTGTTCACAATAGCAAAGGCATGGAATCAACCCAAATGCCCATCAATGATAGACTGGATAAAGAAAATCTGGTACATGTACCCCATGGCACACTATGCAGCCATTAAGAGGAATTAGATCATGTCCTTTGCAGGGACATGGATGGAGCTCAAAGCCATTATCCTCAGCAAACTAACGCAGAACAGAAAACCAAACACTGCATGTTCTTACTTATAAGTGGGAACTGAATGATGAGAACGCAAGGACACCTGGTAGGAGAACAACACACACACTGGATCTTGTCAGTGGAGTGAGGAGAGGGAGAGCATTAGGATAAATAGCTAATGCATGCGGGGCTTAATACCTAGGTGATGGGTTGATAGGTGCACAAACCACCATGGCACACATTTACCTATGTAACAAACCTGCACATCCTGCACATGTATCCCGGAACTTAAAATAAAATAAAATTAAATTAAAAAAAGAATATAGAACTGAATAAAATATGACTGTGTCCTTGAGATATTCGCAATCTGGTGGCTCCCCCTCTTCTAGCTATGTGACCTTAGAGAAATTATTTAATCTCTCTGTCGGTACAGAGAAGTATAGCAATAATACCTACCTCACAGGAGTGTCATGAAGGCTAAATGGTTTAATAACTATGAAGTATATAAAAGTGTGTCTGGCACACAGAAAGCATTTAGTAGATATTATCTATTATATTTACTCAGGCAGACACCAGAGTAATTAAATCTGGTTGCTGTCTTACCCATCCTTCTCACTCCCCTCACACCTTATCCTAGCTCTGCCAAAGTTCTCTGACTCTTCATGTGATGGTGATCAAAGTGACTGACACTTTTGGGTAGAAGGCTGCACAGTGGCTGGAGTGGACCTGAAATTATGGAGGAGGTTACATGAAAGCTCAGACTACTAATGCATTTTCTGTGCTCTTTGTTCAGAGTAGGGCTAGTACAGTGTCATAGGGGTTCAAAACGACAGTATTCAGTAGGTTTAGGAAGTGCACGTAATGCACGTCCCTGTGGTTTTTCCAAATCAAAGCCCTAAGTTGGTTATCAACATACTGTTTCTGAGAAACTATGTATTTGGAAATATTTTTTTGGAATTTCTGCCCTAGCACCTTCTCAAGTGTTCTTTATTCTCAGTATCCCTATGCCTAGAGATTATCTTATAATTAAATTGCCTTTGGATAAGGTTTTTTCATAAATCACCAATCACACTCTCTTGGACAGGATCCAAGTGAGACCTGTTTCTTATTGAGGTCAGCTCTACTGCTTTAGAAGGGATCAATCATATTACTGTTATTTCAAAACCAAACCAAACTAACCCCCCAAAACCTTTTTGCCTCTAAGTACGTGTAACTCTGGCACTGAAAATGTAGACATCGGCCTGAAGTGTTTAAATTATGGTTTCTGAGTTTACAGTCAGACTCCGAATTTTTGCCAGCACATGGAGGGACAGCTCCAAGCACCGTCTCCTCCTGTACTGTAGGAACAAATCTAGAAGCGCACCTAGCTCCAAGGCTTCCAGAATGGGCACATTTTCCATTTCTGCTGAGAGGCAGTGGTTCATAAATATGGTGAGAAACACAGAATGAAAAGGTTAAACCAGTACATTTTGGCTGGATGAGGTTTAATTAGGAGATGATTTGCGAGGACCATTATGTGTGTACTAAATTTACTGACCTTTTCCCCTCCTGTATAGAATGAAGCTCTGTGCTCTGTGCTCATTATCTTTAAATGTTTTCTTTTCTCTGTATCATCACCTCATTCATTTTATTTGGTCATTTTAAAATGCACTAATTTGGAGCAGTAGGCTTCATTGATTCTTGAGAATAGAACATTCAGTAGGCACAGCTATGTAGGCCTTGGGAAAACGTTTTATGGTCATAAGGGGCTCTTTGGCACTAAGATGGGCCCCTGGTCTTGTTGGCAAGGATTCTGACAAATACGGTCCCACTTCCCTGTAGGCAGTAGGCATGTCTGAAAGCCCTATAAACAAGTTTTAAAACCAAGTTTAAGTACTGACTTGCTAATTCTTGTCTATTTAGGGACAATGATCTATTTCGCTGATTAAGAAGAGTACTTTTCCATCTATTCTGTTTTCTTTGTCAGCCTTTGGACCAATTGCTGCTCTGTGGCAACGCTCCCAAGGGCAGGCAGGCAGGAAGATTTTAAGGCGAGGGCTGGGCATTCTAGAAGCACCTAACTCTGCTTTGTTTGAGCATCTGACCACAGGGTTCTCCAAAATGCAGAAGGCCTTCCTGCCTCAGAGCCCGTTAGGTCCACCCAGATGGCAGAAAAGAGCGTAGGAAGAGGTTGGGTATGAGAACGGGGAGCCTAAGCTGGAAGGACAGATTGGCTGGGCAATTCTGCTACTTCTAGGCTGAGGTTGTTTAGAGAAGAAATGAGTATGGAAGCAGAGGCACCTCTTCAGCTTCTGTGTGGTCTTGTGTCCCAAGCTGCAGAGAATTGAAGACAATGAGAGGATCTAGATAAGGGTAGTAGAAGACCCAAGGCATAGGTGGGCCATCTCATTCTGAGGTCTCATGTTTATCCCTAGCTGTTTTCCTTACAATCTTGCTGCTTCTGGTCTTTATAATGTAATGATTTGAAAAATAAAGTTTGAACTAAAAGAGGAAACAGAGCTCTTTTCACTGTTGGACAACTTTCCTCCACTTGGTTCTGGCTAGAAATTCTGCTAAAAAATTACAAGGGGGTGAGAGAGGATAGAAATAAAACCTTAAATGAGAATTTGTGGTTTCGTTTGTGTTTAATTTATCTCTGTCTCCCTATCTAGTCTACCTTAAGCAAGCAAAGCTTGATTTAAAAGGTAATAATTTTAAGAATTCTAAAAACATATAAAAAATTCAGCATGTTCTAAAACACACTCCCTTGATGTGTTATAAATATGAACTAGGTATCAAGGAAGCAATTTGCATGCAACTTCTCAAGGGTATGTCTAATTGTGGGAAGTGAGCTACCTCAAGTTGTAAGGGTTGGCCACTCTGAATGCTTGCTCAAGCCTTTAGCACAAGTAGATGTTTGGTAAGTACTGAGTCCATAATCAGGATGTTTTCACTCATTGGGCTACTTTGAGTTGTTGAATTTTAAATTGCCACTTGCAAGCAAGGCAAAGTTGAAGGTGAATGCAAGTCCCAGGACCAGCAGGAGCTAGATGAGCTTTGATGGGACTAAGAAAGATGGAGTTTCCAGGCTTTTGACATTTCATTCTCTTGTTATATAGCAGCTATAAAAAAGTCACTAGCATTTTCCTGTCTTCCTCACTGATACATACCAGCAATGGGAGAAATGAGGGTCCCAGTCTCATGGCTAATTTGGTAGCTTAACTGGTGAAGGAAGCTATGAGATACCCAGAGCAGCAGGACTCATGTCAGCAGGTTCACCCAAGCAGAAGTTCCCTGCGGAGGTGATTGAAGTGGGGAACTGTCTCATGTGAAGGTCCCTTTCCTGAAAAAACCCAGTGTGAATGATTACTGAAGGCCATTTCTAAAGTTATTTCTCTAATGTGCATTTGCTGAAAGTGGAAGAAAATGACAGATGCTAATGTTTGAATATTATGAAGCTCGATGTTGTACACATCAGGACATTTCACATTTAACTTAATGAGTCACCCAGGTGTTCACTGAGCAGTTGCTTTCTTAAACTTGGAGACTGATTTTTTTTTCCTTGTGCAGTGGTCTGCTCTCTAAGTGGCTTTTTAAAAATATGTGGGATATTATGGTACTGAAAATATTACTGATGCAGATTTTATTCCCAGACCATTGAGTCTATTTAGGTATGTCACACTCATAAAAGCTCATGTTTATTGAAGAAGGTTACTAAATTTACTGTAAGGTTTCATAAAGACCCTTTTAGGTGAAAAATGCAGGTAGAATGGTTTGAATGGATGTTTTATATACCTTTTACGAGCCCCCCAAAATTATAAATGCAAATGTCTTATGTAGAAAGTAAAAGCAATTTGTTTTCCTCATTAGGTGCCAGACAGTCGGGTAACGTGAAGATGACAGATTTGGAGATCCGTGAAATCAGAGCCTGCTTTCTTTAACTGAGGACTCCTACCTGTTCACATTCTCTATCAAAATGAACATTCATTCCAAGGTTAGGTACAGACATATGCATGTCTGCCTGGTTTGGGAATGGTTCCATTTGAACCCCTGAGGTATTATTGAGAAGACTGCAATACATTTAGTTTAAAGCAGACACACACACACACACAATGTTACAGAATACAGTCCATAATTAAAGATATTCATCACTATGTTCATTCAAACGAATACAATAAGAGTATCTCACACTGCTTCTCTTCATTACTATGCAAGACCAGAGCTTGTATTTCTTGATTTGGAATGATGCCAGACAGTCATTTCAATATTTGAGCTATATGCATTATTATTAATCATGATGATCATGTACTTTTCAATATTCATGATGCTTTGCAAAATTTTTATTAGCTGCTTCTCCTAACAGTTGAAATCAGGTCAAATAAAAATACTTACTACTCTCTTGCAGGTGGAGAAACAGAGGCACAGAGATATGCAATGGCTTCTGTCCCATACTATGGATTGTTGGCATAGCTGGGATGAAAGTCCTCAGTCTCATATTTTTACCCTCTGATCCTGAGGCTCTTCTTACAAATTCTCAGTTTTGAGAATTTTTATATTAGAAGTTTCAGATATATTTGGGAAACTAAAAAATATCATTGAGTAATACAGCATTGGATATATAACAGGCTTTCAATAAATATTGGTGAAAGAAAAATATTAGTTGGAGATTTAAAGCATAAGAATGTTAAAATAATGCTTTGTTTGTGTAAAAGTAACATATTTTGAGTTAATTTGTGGGAATTGGAATAGGACACCAGTTAGTGGGTAAGACGGATCTATTGTGTGTTTCGGACTAAGTGATGACTCACTGCAGGACAATAACAAGAGTATATGCCTCTAAGAGCTTTTCAGAAAATGCGTGATGTTCTAAATGTAAACTAGCAGACCAAGGAGACAGTGAAGATTTATTTCCCATCTGCTCACTTAAATAGATTTCTTTCTTCAGCCTATTAATAATAACATGTTAAAAATGTTTATAAAATAACCTCAGTTAAAATTATAAAGCAAATATACTATAATTAAAATATCTACAAGCCCCAAAGAGCCATGACCATTAGTTTTAATATTAACAAGACAGATTGTGTTCCAGGAACTTAGCTGTTCCCTGTCTCTGGGGGAAATTTAACAATGTAATGCCATTTAGCTTGTGACCACTGACAAGAAAATCACATTATCCCATCCCTCAGTGTCTAAGTGTTTCACCACAATATTGCTCTTAAAATATCTGGATCTGGTGTCTTGGTAAATTCTAATTTAGGTGGTTTAAATATAGTTATTTCAATCTTTGTTCAAAAGATTTATAAAACATTCTAGGCCAGGCATGGTGGCTTACACCTGTAATCCCAGCACTTTGGGAGGCTGAGACGGGCGGATCACGAGGTCAAGAGATTGAGACTATCCTGGCCAACATGATGAAACCCTGTTTCTACTAAAAAATGCAAAATTTAGCCAGGTGTGGTGGCGTGTGCCTGTAATCCCAGCTACTTGGGAGGATGAGGCAGGAGAATCGCTTGAACTCGGGAGGCGGAGTTTGCAGTGAGCCGAGATTGCACTGCTGCACTCCAGCCTGGTGACAGTGAGACTCCTTCTAAAAAAACAAACAAATAAACAAACAAAACCCCACAAAAAAACACACATTCTAAATGTTCTTTCTTCAAAGTTATGTCATGCAGTTATATCACTGTTCAAAGAAAATGTGTATTCCACAGAGGACTACTGAACACTGTGGTGCACAGGACAATGTTGATCATCGCTTCCTTCTGTCCTGCCCAGGCAAACTGGACACTGCTCATGTCATCCAAGGAAGGCAGGACAGACATTTGTCTCTGGTTTTAGATGGTCTATCAGATCATTCATCATGGAGCCCACTTTTTCAAACTTTTTGGATTTTGAATAATTTAGTAATATGAAGCAAACAAATATTCATTTTGTTTTTAAAGCTGTTATTATAGGGTGTCCTGAGAGTCAGAAGTCTAAGCTTAACATAAACTATGTTTATAAAAGGAAAATGTTTTCTAAGTAGACTTTATTGTTTGGACATAAGTCTTACCCTTTGCTCTGTCTGAATCATCTATGGCAATCAAACAAGTAGTGGGGGAAGGACTCTGCACCAAACAAAACAGCCTTGTGATGCCTGAAGGTGTGGCATATCCAGGGCATTTGAGATTGGCCTGCATTTGTGGGGAAATACTATGTAATGTCCACATGATGAATTTGAGGACTCACTCAGTCAATGCTTACTGGACACCTATTGTGGGAGAGACACAGTGCTGAATCTATGAAGATTCCAGAATAGAGTCCTCATGAATGTTAGAAGTCTTCTGTGTTTTCATCCTTTAAATTTGTTTACCTGAGTTTGGGATGGCTTGAACCTAAAATCCTGTAGTGAAGATCCCATTCTGATGATTTGGCAGCTTGAGAAGAGCCACATTGAAATAGGGAAGCAGGGGTCACCCATAAAACAGGCATAACAGCACTCTGTTTATCATATTCAGTAAAGTGTTGGGCAAAAGAATGTATCTAGGCTTGTGTGACAGCAGAGTCTACTTGTCCCTGTCACCATATCACCTGCTTTGCCAGCAATACATTTCCAATGACTGAGCACATTATTCAGAGTGAATGGGATTAGAATGTTTTCCAGAGTATTTAATGCCCTCTTATCTTGTGAATGGTTTCCTTAGGCAAATACTGATTTCAAAACACCTTTCTCAAAAATATAGTTCTTTAAGACATAATCAAATTGAATGGATACTGCAGCTTTTCTTTTGCCATGTGTTTAACCACTGTACCTGTATGCTCAAAAAAGAAAGTCACACACACACACACAAAACATAAAACTAAACCCCCCAAATATAATGACTTTAAAAATCTATTCATAGGCCATATTGATGTGAAGTAGTTTGAGTCACATATTCTCACAAAGACTTGCAGCAATTTGCAAATTTAGAATCACCACTATTCACTCATTTAATACAATTAACTATGAAGTAGGTACCATTATTAGTCCCATGAGGAAACTGATATACAGAGTGGTTTAGTAATTGTCCAAGATCACATAATTGATAAGTAACAGAGCTGTATTATGGACCCTGGCAGACTGTCTGATTTCCAAAGCTTTCATTCTTTACTATCAGACCATACCCTTTTGGTAAAGTTGTTAAATTGCTTTACTATTGAGAAAACATCCACATGCATGCATTGTTTCTTTTGGGCTTAATCTTTCTTGCTTAAAAATTTCCCTTTTGAATAAGGTAAGAAATTAAACCTGTACATGTAAGAAATTAAAACAGTGCAAAAGAATACAGTGAAAAATAAGTCTCTCACCCACTTCTGTTATTCTGTCTTCCCCTAGTCAGAGGCAAATCCTGTCCCCAGTTGCTTGCATATCCTTCTGGAGATATTCTACAGGGTATAAACAAGCGTATATTTCCAATAACTTTCTGAAAGAATGGTTGAGGCTGGGCGCCATGGCTCACGCCTGTAATCCCAGCACTTTGGGAGGCTGAGGCAGGTGGATTACCTGAGGTTGGGAGTTTGAGACCAGCCTGACCAACATGGAGAAACCCTGTCTCTACTAAAAATACAAAATTAGCTGGGCATGATGGCTCATGCCTGTAATCCCAGCTACTTGGGAGGCCGAGGCAGGAGAATCTCTTGAACCCAGGAGGCAGAGGTTGCTGTGAGCTAAGATTGCAGTGTTGCACTCCAACCGGGGCAACAAGAGTGAAACTCCATCTAAAAAAAAAGAAAAAAAGAATGGTTGAATTTTCTAAACCATTTTGAACACAGTCTGTCAAATCAATGACACTAAATGTGTCCCGGAAAGCCAAGCAACTCAGACCCTTAAATAATTATATTCAGTTGGGTAGAGTGGCTAGCTTATGCTGCCCCCAACTATGGGGAGCACAGCCTGAGAAGGTTACAAATGTGACATGTTTAGTCTACTGAGGCCCAGGTAGACACTGTGTTCAGAGCCCTTGGTCATTTGCTGCTTGCAGCTTGGCCAAGTAGCACCAGTAGAACCTGCTTCAAAGACAGTCTGTCACAGAAGAAACACACACGTTATTCCAGTGGGGACACCAAATTCTAGTTAAGATGAGGATGTGTCTACGTGTACAAACCAATTAAAAAGTATGGGGTTTAAAAATCAACTGTGGGGAAAAAGTGTACTCTTATAAGTTTATCCAAAGAGCTACATGGATATTCATGACAACCATTTGGGAACAAACCTAAATAATCAACAATAAAAACTTGGTTAAATAAATTACATTATATATTAATGGCTATATGTAGCCATTAAGAAGATGACAAGGAATATCAACTGATATAGAAAGGTATTTACTAGATATGGCTTAGTGAAAAGCAGTATAAGAGAAGAATGTGTATACAAAATCATTATTTGTTATATATGGAAATTGTTGTAAGAGAGGACCTGGATGAAAGCTAGCAGAATGACTTACAACAAATATTAAGCCTTCTTTCTAGTTGGAAACGGGCAATTTTAATGGCTTTTTGGAAACTCTTAACTGCTTATTTAAAAGCTAAAAAATTTAACAGTGAATGCTTTTTGTCTGTGTGGAAATAAAACAAAAAACTTTTTTAAACTTAAGAATAATTAATTACAACCAGTTGGAGATTATTCACTAACCAGTTATTGAAATACTCTTTTCTTGGGTATACTCTAATATTTTTTCAAACATCTGCTAGTTTGTCTCTTACCTTTGAAATTGAACTCATTCATGATTCACTGATTAAAAGAACATGTGACCCCTTCACAATGGCTTTTAATGATTATCAGGCAGACAGTTAATGTTTTTAATTTAGATGTGTTGCCTGAGCTCTGTTGAACAGCCCTAGAGTCTTTCAGTTTCATCCTGATAATAATAATATTAGCTAATGTTGGCTGGACAATCATCTGTACCAGGCACCAGACAAAGTGCCTCATAAGAAAGATCTCACTGAATCTCTAATGGGAATGGACGATTAACTACCTCTTCTTTACAGATGTGGAAACTGAGGCTTCAAGAGGTTAAGTAACATGCCCAAGGTTATAGAGTTGGTGAAGTGGAGAAGCCAGAATCCCAGCATGTGGACTCTTCATCAGTATATAAAGCTATGCTGGCCAGGCGCAGTGGGTCACGCTTGTAATCCCAGCACTTTGGGAGACCAAGGCGGGTGGATCACCTGAGGTCAGGAGTTCAAGACCAGCCTGGTCAACATGGTGCAACCCCATTTCTACTAAAACTACAAAAAATTAGCTGGATGTGGTGGCAGATGCCTGTAATCCCAGCTACTTGGGAGGCTGAGGCAGGAGAATCACTTGAACCCAGGAGGCAGAGGCTGCAGTAAGCCGAGATCACGCCACTGCACTCCAGTCTGGACAACACGGTGAGACTCCATCTCAAATAAATAAATAAATAAATAAATAAATAAATAAATAAATAAAAAGCTATGCTGCCATCTGTAAGACTGTTCCACCTCATATTTGATGATCAGACATTTTTAAAGTATCTTATAAATCCCATTTTGTAGACAATGAAATTGAGCCGGGAAATGGGTGATGTGTGCGTGCTTGGAAAGATAATCCATGGAGAGACTCATACAATCCAGCATCCCATGGGTCTCATCTCCACACTTAGCACTAACTCACTTTCCAGGAGAACATAAACCACCTTAGTGTCCTGCATGGCACTGTGATGAAATAATGGGAATGTGATTTTTGAGCCGCTCAATAATGGAAGAGATGGAAATCTTCCCACCTCATCTTGCTTATTGCTGATTGTACACACAACACTTGCCCATCAAGATCATTTTCAAAAGATGATTACTTCAGTGTGCCCAGGCCTGCAGGACATAAGTACGTGGGCAGTGATGGTAAGAGCTATAATTATTCTTAATGGGAAAATACGCAGGTAATGACTTGGATGATCATGTATCTGTAATGTATGAGTTCCAAAGCCCAATGAAGTAATTAAGCAATCTGCAAACATGCAGTGGGAAAAAGCCTGAAATGAAAAAGAACCAGAAAAGAAGAGCTCTTTTATCTATCTATCTATCTATCTATCTATCTATCTATCTATCTATCCATCCATCTATCATCTCTCTCTCTATCTATCCATCTACCTACCTACCTATTTGTCAGTCTTGCTTGCCTGCTTGTACAGGCAAATATTTCCAAATCTCACAGTACTGAGTATTCATTGGAGGCCAGTTATTCCAAGTTATCATTTCAAAGGGTAGTATTTATTCTTTATGAAATGTGAATTTGCATGTAGTTGTATCTTTATTGAATGCATTAATATATATAACTCCATCTATTGCTCAAGAGCAACAGCAGGAGGCAGTAGAAATAGCCCTGGCACTGAATGGGGTTTCCTAGTGTGAATTCAACTGCTTGGTTGACCTTAGGTTAATCTCTAATTTCTTCTTTAGGGTGATTGATGCCTGCCTCATAGACAGAGTTGTTGGAGGATTCAGAAGAAGAGAAAGTGCTTTATCATGATAGAGCAGTGACATGCACACTTATTAAGTATAGCCACTATTATTATTATAAGTCTGCTATAAGGCAGGTTTCTTATTCCTGTTTCATAAACAAAAAATCCAAGGCATAATGAACTGTCCAAAGGCATACAACTGGTTGGAGGTAGAGATTTCATATTTTATGGTTGCCATTGAATACAGGCCGTTGGTTCTAAAAACAAAAATGAAAGACAAAGAAAAGAAAGATGATTTGGTGGTTGATCTTGGCAGTATAATGATAAGCCTGAAGTTATGTTGAGCATCAATAATAGAAGATTTATCAAAAAAAGAAATAGGCTCTTTCAAATGGGTGGATGTAGCAAAACTATTTATAACATGTAAACCAATCGAATCCAGTGGGTACTTCTGGGTAATGCTTACCAATATATTAGTTTTCTGAAGGATTTATGGAGTAAAAGGCAGGGAGGAAATGGCTAGATTAGGGCTGTCTGGGGAGCAATTAGCAGCACTTACCGACTATTAAAGCACTTTGTCCTCAGAAAACAACAGAGAAATTCAGAGAAAGGTTTCTTTTTCCATTTGAATTTGGGTCTCTGTGGCTGAAAGAAAAAATCTGTTGCTGCAAAGTTTGTAAGACGTTGTCATATGATTCATTTATGCCACTGCTTTTAAGTTTCTATATAGTAGTACCTTGGGCTATGCTGTTGTCACTGTCACTAACAAAGTAGCTTCAGGTCGAATCGAGATTGTTAAGGGGAGACCTGGAAAGGCCAACAAAAAATGTTGAAGGATGTTATTGGTGGCCCAGTAGGTGGCAGCCTCCCCTCTGAATTAATGCCTTGCTGTTCCCTAGCAAGATGCTTCGGGGTGGAGGGGCTAGGCCGAAGAACTCTGGCTTTACTTATTTTAAAAAAAAAAAAAAACTTCCCCTTTTTCAGGTACACTAGAGAACCTGGGAAAATGGCAAATAAGGAAGACATGGCTTAAAACTTTTACCCCGTCTCTTTTCCATATTGGATACTTATTTATTGGCTTCTATATACATTTAGATCAAGTGCTTCTTATCTAAGGGTATATTGTTTTGTGTTATACCACGCCAAGATGATGCTGCATCTTCCTCTACTGTTGGATATTTTTATTATTTTGTCATCATTTTGTAAAAGGTACTGGCTTTCTTGGATAAAAAGACAAAGAGATGCACTACATGCACAGGCACAAACTCCTTTTTTTTTTTTTTTTTGGGAAAAATCATTTTATGAATGCGTATTTCCATCTGGGTGAAAAAAAATCGCAAACCCCTCTCTCTTCCTACGAGCACCTGTGAAAACTGACCTGCAGTTTGTGGCTGCAGCCAGTCCTCATGGAACCTGATGTTCTTACATTTCATTCTGAGGCTCACATTCTCAGTCACCCTGCAGGAGAACACCTGCCCCATCCTGGGCCATTACAGAGGGGGTCAGTCCATCTGTTGCATCTGAGGAGGTGGGTCCAGCTTCTACAGTGAATCCATATATTTCTGTATTTCCTGAATAAGGAAGAGGAGAGGAGCTGAGCTGGTAGGGGAAGAAGAGCTAATAATAACAACTGACTCCTTATTTTGTACCAGGCACTGTGCTAGTTGTATATTTTATCTCATGTAATTCTTAATAAACAGTAAGGGGGTTGGGAGTGATAGGGACAATATTGATATTATCTCCATTTTAGGGTGAGAAAATGAAGGCTCAGAAAGGTTAAATAACTTGCTCAATGTCACTCGGTTGGTAAGAGCCAGGATATGAAACAGAAGTCTTACATTAGGGGGGTTCAAATTTATTTTCAATTTCCCTACTCCATTCTAAATATGTATTGGCATTTATCCTTGGGCTATGTAGAACAAGTGTTTTGTCACCAAAACACCTATTGTGAACTCTTTCTACCCTAGTATGATTCATGCATTTCATCTTCTTCAAATAAAAAACCTTTAAGAGCCAGGAATCTGCCATCCTGACTCTCAGCTTAAACCTCAGCCACTTTTACCCTAGAATTCAGACTTGTGTAGACATCTCTAGAAGACTTGGTGGACTAATCTTTAAGAGTTTGTTTGCATGAGGGAGGAAGAGGAGCCCAAATTTGCACCAAAGACATGCCTAGAAGTCGGAGCAGGAGGGTCAGCAGGAAGTCTGTCTCTTAGACTGCCTCCAGCTCAATCTGAGTGGTAGAAATCAGAGACTGAAAATAAATCTGGAAGTTGTTTGCAATCCTGGTAAGACATGGGGAACATAATATATTGGGGGCTGGTGTTAAAAATGAGGCTAGAATGGTATGGAGGAGAAATGTTTCCTAATTTCACTGCCGTTCAAAGATAGCTGGTCAGTGATACTAGTTTTGACTTTGACTCTGCAGTGTTGTTAGCAGATGAGAATGGATGGTCTTATCTTGGTGAATGGGCTGCAGTCAGAGAACTGTTGTCTCATAATTTTTATTATGGCTGAGTGCAGAGGCTCATGCCTGTAATCCCAGCACTTTGGGAGGCCGAGGCAGGTGTATCACTTGAGGTCAGGAGTTCAAGACCAGCCTGGCCAACATGGTGAAACCCTGTCTCTAATAAAAATACAAAAATTACCCAGACGTGGTGGCATGCGCCTGTAATTCTAGCTACTCGGGAGGTTGAGGCAGGAGAATCACTTAAACCCAGTATGCTGAGGTTGCAATGAGCCAAGATGATGCCATTGCACTCCTGCCTGGGAGACAAGAGAGAGACTCTGTCTCAAAAAAAAAAAAAAAAAAAAAAACCCAAAAAACAAACAACAACAACAACAACAACAACAACAACAACAAAAACCTATAATTGTTATTGTGGAGGTGCATCAGAAAAACCCCAATTATCCAAAGAAATAATAGCCAAATGTTTTGTGTTGAGTTTGGCATTTTAAGGCAGAGGGCCCTGTCTGGTATAGTCTCAAATGATACCATGAGGGCAGCCCTTACTTGAGCTACTCAAAAGGCAACTCTGGTTCTCACCCACTTAATGGGTCCCTTGAGGTGAGATTCATGAAGAGGTAATGAACAGACAAGAAATCTTGCTCAATTAGGTCTTTGGTTGATATTAACATGATCTGTATTCCCTCACATTCCCCCTCCCCACCATCTAACTCATTTACGAAGAGCAGAGTAATTAGTAGAAGAAAAGAGGACAGACCACACCCAGTCTTGGTGATAAAAATATGAGTAATGCTTTTCCAAAAATAACTTACAGAGAAAGGAGGACAGGATTGTTGCTGCCTTCAAGTATTTGAAGGCCATTTCGTGGAAGAGGGATTAGACTTGTTTTATATGCCTCAAGAGGTAGAACTTGGGCCACTAAAAGTTATAGGGAGAAAGACTTCAGTTCAATGTGAGGGAGAATTTACAGACTATCAAAGCTCTGCAGAGATCGAAAGTGCTCATTTGAGAGAGAGTGAATATCCTGCCCTGGACATGTCCAAGCAGAGATCAAAAGCTGCCTGTTGGGATTATCTGAGAAAGTGGGGGTAGGAAGAGGTAGAATAGAGTGACTTTTAATGGTCTTTCTAACCCTGAGATCCTGAGATTCTATGATCATAAACTACTGGATTTTATTGATTCAAGGGAAAAAATTTTTTTTAAATAAAAAACTTTTTCCTGTAGTTAGAAGTGGTCCAATAGCTGAGACAAAGCAACAAAGCTTAGGCTTCCTTAACCCTGAAATTGACACATGAGGACTTCAAACCCCTATTTTATGGGGTTGAAGATCTCTTAAGCTTGCCTACGATTTCTGCTACTTCCCAATGCTATTTTGGTGCTACTTCTGAGAGCAGCTGTGCTGTTTCCAATCTCTTCCTGTATCATCCTCATGCAAAGATTAGCTGCTTTACTGATAATCCATTGACACCAAGCATTTTGTGTTTCTGTAGCATTTACTTAAGATCTGGAAGTTACAGGATGAAAATACCTTTGTATAACTCACAGCCTCCCTTCATTTTGTGCCTATTCTTCTCTTTACATTTCTTTTCCTTTTTAAAACTAAGACCACATTCTTCACATAGATCAGTTCTGAGAGTACCCAGACTTTTCAGGATCTGGTCTTCTAATCTGTATTAGTCAGAATAGGTGTGATGAATGTTTCATAACAAATTAACTCTAAAATCCCAGAGGCTATCACAACAAAATTTTATTTCCTACTCTTGATAGATGTTCAGTATGGGTCATTAAGGGTCTCTGCTCCAAAGAGCCACTCAGGGAACCAGGCTGACAGGGGCTCCACCATTTCAACACATCAAATGCTCCTCTATGCTTCTATGTCAAAGTGACACCTGGTTTCACTTCTTATAGCTCATTGGCCAGAAGATGCCCAACATAACTCCACTAACCTTAAAGGGCTTGGAAATACAGGGAAGCCATAGAAAATTTGGTGAGAATTACTGCTTCAGGTTCATACCCAAGTAGGAATTTTCATAACAAAAGTGGCTCCCTCCCTGAAAGGAATTCTTATACCTCCCACTAAAAGAATGATATTTTCTTCTTTGACTTAACATTCCTATTCTCAACTAAATTTTGCCACAATTCAGCAATAACTTCTGAGATAAATCTTAAATTATGAAGGTAAGAACTCTGCTTAGCTGTTATATTTATGTTTGTTGTGTAACTTAATGGGCAGTATTTGAAAGTTTAGATGATATCACAACTATCCAAATGCAATACATTAGATTAGCCAGTAGTCACAAATTATTTCTGGCTCAGAAAGAAAGTAATTATGAAGATGCAGCCTTTATTCTTTTGGTTTTACTATGCCTGTATATTTTGAGCTAGGACTTTATTTAGTCCAATCTTTAATAGCATTGGTTTGCGTGTCAGTATTTCCACTACTCAAGAATGGATTATTTACTTCTAGTTAAAGATGCTTGAGGATTTTTATTACTTGTGACAAAATTGATGATAGAAGAGAGATATTTCAATCTAGGTTTTAATAGTTTCCCAAATTTAATCTGTCTTTTCAAAGACTGCAATTTACTCTGAAAAGCTCAGGTTTTAGATTTTTCATCTGTATCAGCAGTATGTTTACGAGCACAGAATATACTTTGCCTCTCACTTTTTTATAATTGCTATTTCTGGTCCATAATACCAGTTACAGTACTTTGTCTGTGAGGCACTTTATACCCCACTTTTAAAAAATTGCTTTTAATTCAGGGCTGTCTTTCCTTGTCTGCTCTGATGCCCATTTTGGTAAAATTTTCTGAAAGATAACTCGTATATGGGCAGGGTGTCTCAGGCAATTCCTATAACATGGTTAATGTTAATACAAGTGAGAAATATCTTAGAAACATATGCTATCTCAAAACGCCATATTTGTGCCTCAAAGAAACAGAGTCTACTAAAGCAATCAACTAGATAAAACCAAACAAAGTACGAACATCCTCCAAATAAAAAATGTGAAAAAAAAATTTTTTAAAACCTTTTAAGTTCGGGGGTATCCGTGGAGGTTTGTTACATAGGTAAACTTGTGTCATGGGGGTTTGTCGTACAGATTATTTCATCACCCAGGTATTAAGCCTAGTACCCATTAGTTATTTTTCCTGAGACTCTCCCTCCTCCCATCCTCCACCCTCAGATAAGCCCCAGTGTGTGCTGCTCCCCTCTGTGTATCCATGTGTTTTCATCATTTAACTCTCACTTATAAGTGAGAACGTGCAGTATTTGGTTTTTTGTTCCTGTTTTAGTTTGTTAAGGATAATGGCCTGCAGCTCCATCCAAGTCCCTTCAAAGGATCTCATTCTTTCTTTAGCTGCATAGTATTCCATGGTATGTATGTACCACACTATCTTTATTCAGTCTATCATTGATGGGCATTTAAGTTGAGTCCATGCCTTTGCTATTGTGAATAGTGCTGTAATGAACATATACTACATCTGTCTTTATAACAGAATGATTTATATGCCTTTGGGTATATACCCAGTAATGGAATTTCTGGGTTGAATGGTATTTCTGTCTTTAGGTCTTTGAGGAATAGCCACACTGTCTTCCACAATGGTTGAACTAATTTACACTCTTACCAACAGTGTGTAAGTGTTCCTTTTTTCCCACAACCTCACCAGTGTCTGCTACTTTTTGACTTTTTAGTAATAGCCATTCTGATTGGTGTGAGATGATATCTCATTGTGGTTTTGATTTGCATTACTCTCATGATCAGTGATATTGAGATTTTTTTCATATATTTGTTGGTCACATATATGTCTTCTTTTGAAAAGTGTCTGTTCATGTCCTTTTCCCACTTTTTTATGGGGTTGTTTTTCTTTTTATTGTAAATTTGTTTAAGTTGCTTATAGATGCTGGATATTAGACCTTTGTCAGATGCATCGTTTGCAGAAATGTTCTTTCATTCTGTAGGTTGTCTATTTACTCTGATGATAGTTTATTTTGCTATGCAGAAGCGCTTTAGTTTAATTTGATCCTATTTGTCAATTTTTGCTTTGGTTGCAATTGCTTTTCTCATCTTCGTTATGGACAGTGCCTATGTCCTGAATGGTATTGCCTAGGTTGTTTTCCAGGATTTTTATAGTTTTGAGTTTCACATTTAAGTCTTTAATCCATCTTGAGTTAATTTTTGTGTATGATGTAAGGAAGGGGTCCAGTTTTAATCTTCTGCATATGGCTAGCCAGTTATCCCAGCACCACTTATTGACTAGGGAATCCTTTTGCCATTGCTTGTGAAAAAACAATTTTAATATCATTTTAGTCATAGATGTTGAGAGTCTCTGACCCTGGCCTGTCTGCTAATGAGGGTGCTAACACTTAGCGGGGAAGAGACTCACTCAAAATCACAGAGACAAATCTAAGAGCCAAATGTGGGTTTTGTGTTAATTGATGAAGAAAACATTATGTCCCTCAAACTCATGTGTGGATGTGATGAGATGGCAGAGAGACAAAGAGCCAAGCAGCTTCCTGCCATGTTTACTCACTCATTTTTTCACTTAAAAATTTATAGAATTCCTATTTGTAGAATTCCTATTATGTCAGGTGCTCTACCAAGTACTAGAGACAGAATCAAGAAAAAGGCAAAACCTCTGTCCTCAAGGAGCTTGCTCTTTTCTAACATTGAATAGACTTTCATTGTTTATTTAAGACTAGACCTCCAGATATCTAGACATTCCTCTTTATAGGTCCTAGGCTCTACAAGCCTATCTACTCCAAATGTGTTCCACGCTTCTGCCTGAAATGTTTATCATATATACGATATATCTTCCCTTATAATTGAGAAATCTTACCGTGGAAAAACATTTTAAGCTGCCAGTTAATTTGTAAATTATTTTGAGTACTGTAAGGTGATGATAATGATGATGTTAGAACTTTGTAACACAGTGGCCTCCTGACTTTCACCCCTTGAGACATTCCATTGTTTAAGAGAAACCAATTCCCTGTGTTAAATCTCTTACAGGTTGAAAAACTTAGACCAGTTTCTGTTTGTTGTATTAAATCCTGACCTTTGCACTAGACCAGTCCACTTATAACAGCAGGGACTTAATTCAGTTCAGATGAATGACGTGAACTCTTAGAATTTACCTGAAAAGAGGTAGAAATTTGTTGAAACCCCAGAAGCATTGTATAGGAGAGTAAGTGATATTTGGTCTTGAAATTTTCTAAAAAAGGTGATGAGAGAATTAGTTTCAAATGATTAAGCAGTATTATTTAACAAAATGCCTGCAGAGCCGCTCAGAAAGACTATGCTCTGGAGATAATAATGCGTCAGTTATTCTTGAGTGCAGGAGGGCAAGAATGGAACCCAGGAGGCCCCAGGTTCAAGGAAAGTAGTCTGTGGGTACCCCAGAGGTGGCCAGCAGTGAGAGTTGGGTAAGTTTGATAGTTCTTGCATAGCATCACTGAACATGTTACCGTGGCTGGCTACAGCAATGGTGAAAGTCGGTGATGAAAGTGTTTGCATCACATTGCAACAGTGGGGATTTGCCAACACTGGTTTGACTGGCACTAAGCAGGACCTTCAACTCATCCAGAGTAAAGTGACCCATATGTTAGCTGACCCCAAGGGCAATCTCCATGATGACCTCCTCCTGCCACTCCTTTAAATTTATCATAAAAAATCTATTTGCATGAAAGCATTTGTGAACAATGCAGATTTTACTGAGGGTTTCATAGGAAAGAGTGAAGACAGGATTTACATTGTACAAACAAGTATATATGTTCCTAGACTTATGATTCTTCAACTTATAATGGTACACATTCAATTGAAAGTGTACTTCGAATTTTGATCTTTTCCTAGGCTGGTGATAAGAGGTACAATACTCAAGATGCTGGACAGTGACAGCAAGCCACAGCTCCCAGTCAGCTACGTGATCCTGACAGTAAAGAACTGATATTCTGTAGAGGACTGTGTTGCCAGATGATTTTGCCCAACCGCAGCCTGATGCAAGTGTTCTGAGTGTGTTTAAGGTGAGCTACACTAAGCTAGGGTGTTTGGTAGGTTAGATGTATTAAATATATTTTCAACTTAGGACATTTCAAATTACGATGGGTTTATTGGAACACAACCCTATTGTAGGTTGAGAAGCGTCTGTATCTCTCTCTCTCTCTCTCTCTCACACACACACACACACACAGCGCACACACACATATACACACAAATCCCTTGAGACTTATCTCCCAAATTTTCACCTGACCTCCAGCCATAAATTTGGCTTCTCTCTCACTTACTCAATGCAAGCCATATTCTTGACAAGTCTGTTACAGGTATTGGTGAATACATTTAGAGATGGACAGAGAAGGATTGGGTCAGTTTATGACAGTAGTAGATTCTTGAATTTACATTAGGATGAACTCTGCAATCATCTTTTGCGACACGTTTTCTATATTATGGTATTTACATGGTAATGCCAAGACCTGTGTGTACTTTTCTTTGCAGTTGTGAAATGAAATAGCATTTTATTTTCATCTTCTTTTCTATATCCATTCTTGTCAGATTATCAGGAAACAATGTTCTATTTCTTGGCAAAAAGAAAGTGGATAGCAAAAGGTGGCTACCTTTTCTTTCCCTGCTTCAGTAATTTTTGTAGGTGAGAAATCATATTTAGGCTTCAGTTTCAATAGTCCGAGAGACTCAGGGTTCAACTTGTCAGCATCCAAGAACAATGGTTTCCCCACATAATTGCCACATATGTGCTTTTTGGGGCTCTACCATTTACGAATGTCTACCATGTTTTTACAAGTATTTTTCTCGCTTAATCCACTCAATACACTTTAAGGTATGTATTATCAACCATGTATGTTAGTAATTGAACAATCTGAAGTGGAGAGAAGTTAATTCATTTGTCTGGGCCAAGAGCTAACAAATAGAGGAACTTAGAGTCAGTCACAGGTTTCTGAGTTAGAAGCATAGCTCCGTGTGTATGCATGTGTGCATGTGTGCATGTGCATGTGTGTGTTGAGGAGGGCAGGGAAAAGACAGCAATCACAGCCTTTTAGCACATTCTTCAATACTGGTCCTTTTCCAACATTCAAAGCAAAAGGGAAATGCTAGCCTTACCTTGCAGTTGAGACCATGATGAATAGACAGAAGATGGAGCAGTGAGCAAGACTATGAGATGTATAGAGAAAGTTATCTACTTTAAGTAAATAACTAGCAAAACTTTTAATTATTACAAAATCAGTGTTTTTACATTGAAGAAAGTTAGAAAATACAGATAAAAATAAGCAAAGGAAAACATCATGTTCCCACTACCCAGGGACTACTCCTGTTTATACCTTAGTCCACATAGTTCCAAGACAACACATGTATGTGTATATATGTATGTATTTTTGTAGAATGAGATCAAACTGTACACACTGCTGTGTAACTGCCTTCTTTCCGCTAACAATCTCCATGATTCCTTGACAGTACATTTGCTTGCTAGCTCCCACACCAAACTATGTATGTGTGACCCTTACCCTTGCTGGGACCTGCCTCCAAGCTTGCTCTCTTCCTCATAATATCAGAGTCTGCCTATGTTCTTTTTACAATAGCATCTTACTCATGAACAAAATCTTTCATCTTGTCTTTTTAGTCTAAAAATAAAGGCAATGGGATTTAAACAAGGATTAGATTTACATTATATATCATAAATTCTGTGTCTGGAGTCCAAACTGAGCCTGCGTAGGCATGCATGTGTCTGTACTGAAGGTTAAAAAGAAATAGATGAATGACAGACAAGTGGTCTGATAGCAGGATTCAGCCTATCTTTTTATAGTTCTGAAGTTACAGTTGTGTTCAGTGATAATGTAGGAAATGATGCTGCAGGGCCTCAAGATCTGACATGACTTCTGGATCATTACCAAAAAAGGATTGATGTATATCAGGGTTATTTTATGGTTAAGACGTAATTATTCTAGTATTGCAGATACTTAAACAATGTTCCACTACCTTCTTGCATTACCTCCTGAAAAGCTGAAATGTTTCTTGTTGTGTGGATCAAGCTCCTCTCTGTGAGGTGAAGCAAACATAGAGTCATTACTTGGTTTTGCTGATGTTTTACTTCACACAGCATCTTCGAGCATTTTAAAATTAATTTTATTTTCACATTGCTACATAATGGATATACTTATCTTTGGGACACATGTGATAATTTAGCACATTCATATAATTTGTAAAGATCAAATCAGTGTAATTGGGATATCCATCACCTTAAATATTCATCTTTTCTTTAGGTTAGGAACATTAGAATTATTTTTTCAGATATTTTGAAATACACAATAGATTACTGTAAACTATAGTGGACCATTGTTTTTCTTCTTTCCACATGGTACCCTACTTTGTTAGACTTTATTGATTGAAAAATATTACCTCCAAAATTTGGTTGTATTGATGGAAAAATTTGTCGTTGTGAAATTTTTTTTTATGTTAAAAATCTTAGCCCGTATCTCAGCTGGGCATTCCCATGCTTGATAGATGGTGTGCTGATGCACAGTAATTGACATTTGATCCTCTTTATTATGTTTTCAAATATTTAACTATTGATATTTCATTGAACAATGAATGCATGAGGCCTGTTAACTACTCTTGCAATTTTTTCTTTTTTTTAAGCACCTGAACTACACACAGGACAATTTTTTCTTGAAGTCTTTGTAAGTTTGTTGTATTTCAGTTCTTTATAAATTAGCAAGAATAATAACAATGGGCATAAGAGGGGATAATAGGACGTGTGTAGCGGGGGAAGAGGTTTCCTAGGGAATAAACTGAGACATTATATACTAAGTGTTTAATGTGCAGCTGGTCAGAGAAGGTAATAAATGTTATAGGTGAAAAATAAGATGAAATAAAAGACTAAACGGCACGTGCAGGATCCTCCAGTTCTTGGGTCCCACGACTCCCAGGTTAGTGCTCTTTGTCCTATTATGTAGGTTTTGCTACTGTCAGTTCTTTAAATTTTCTCTACAAATGAGTGTTTGGTAATGATGAAAAGTGTTGAAATGCAATCTTGAGGGAGATTGCGGAACTGCCTTCCCAACTGTTGTAAAGATTGGCTCTGCTTTGTGCATCTGCAGTACTTCTGGATGCTCTTGTGTGTTGGGAAGGGGTGGACAAGTGGGGCTGTAGATCCTGAGATTTCTCTCCAGCCCTGACAATCTGTTAAATGTGACACAAAACTCAACCAAATGAGAAACCTATCTCCTCACTGGGAGTTGAATAGATACTATCACCCTTTCAAACCACAGCTTTAGGGAGTAAGCAATATTTTACAGGTAAAGATGTAACTGAAAAGACCAAATTATTTTGATGATCATTTCTCTTTGACACAGTTCATAGCAGCCTGAGAAACTACAACATGGAAGTACTGAAAAAGTGATTCTAATCTAGACGAATGTGTGTTGTTTAGTATTTACTTTTGTCAGTACATTAATCATGTCTTATTACGCTTCACGCTAAAGTTATATTTTAAAAAAGCCCTAATGATAACATTGATGCATTGTCCTTTGTTGTGAGTATAAAGACTTAATTTGATGAATAGAAGTTAAGAAAATGTTTAATCTTCCATTATAGTATAATGATTGAGATTCATCCATCTGTTCCACAATAATAATAATTTATCATGAATGAGCAAGCTTATAAAATGATGGAGGCATATAACAGAAATTGGGTTTTCTTCCTTAATTTAAAAATTTTGACCTTGTCCTCTTTGAACTCATCCTATGCTTCTATCTTTAAGGTTATTCATTATATCCCAGATTTCCTCCTTCTACATTTTTCAATGTTCCCATTGAAAGGAACTGGGAAATAGAAGAAGACAGAGACTTGTAAACATCCCAAGCACTAAAATTTCCCATTTCTGTCTATTTAGCAGCCCTGTAGAAATGTGTCTATTTCTTTTATTTTCCGTTTAGTGTCCTTGAATATTTTTCAAAGAAAATTTAAATGTTTGCTTTTCTGTATAGCTAACCTTGACCTGATGTTTCAAATTAGAGGTAAGTTTCTTGGAGGTTGAACTAACTATAAAGAAGATGTAGCCAGGCGCAGTGGCTCATGCCTGTAATCCCAGCACTTTGGGAGGCTGAAGCAGGTGGATCATGAGGTCAGGAGATCGAGATCATCCTGGCTAACACGGTGAAACCCCGTCTCTACTAAAAAAACACAAAAAATTAGCCGGGCTGGTGGCAGGCGCCTGTAGTCCCAGCTACTTGGGAGGCTGAGGCAGGAGAATGGCATCAACCTGGGAGGCGGAGCTTGCAGTGAGCCGAGAGGGTGCCACTGCACTCCAGCCTGGTTGAGATAGGGGGAATCCTTCTCAAAAAAAAAAAAAAAAAAAAAAAAAAAAAAAAAAAAAGAAGATGTAAGTGCATAGTTGGGGTAAGCCAGGACAATACACTGGGTTTTCATTAAGCAACATAATGTTTCAGGTTTTTAATCTAACCTTGAGAAAGCACACAGGCGGTGACAGAATGGACAATCCTATTGAGGTATTTTGGCAACTTTAATGTCTACTGAGAGTAAGATCTCTTCTTCAGCTTAGGCAGAAGACAATTCTCTCCTAACCAAGAGAATCAAATGGAAACCCATGACAGAGTCATTAGTGATCTGGATTAGAGAACAAACAGTACCTTCACAAACTGGCTGATGGAATTAGATGGAAAGGTGTCATGACACCCTTGGGGACAGAGGCAATACCTAAGAAGAATAAGCTCTACTGGCAGAGAAGCAATTCTGTCCAGACATTGATGAGTTAGTTTAATTTGGAAATGACTTTCAGTTCTCTGAACAAGAGGACTTGAGGACAGAAAGAACTTATTAGAAAATAAAATGCTTTTCCTGAACCCCAAGCTCCTTCGCGATTGAAGAATTAAAGATGTTAATGATCATAAAAGAGTCTAAACAGAAATGTTATGTGAGGAAAAGCCTAGCTGCCCTGCCATCTATTTTGTGAAGATGATTAAAGAAAGCATATGTACAGAAAGTTCAGGGAATTTAAAAAATATTTGAAACGTACAAAAGCTCAGGGAATTAAAAAAACCATGTGTCTACCACGGTAATAGTTGCCATATTTTTTCATGTCTAATTTTCAATGTCACAAATTCTTACAGATGCAGTTGAAACCCCTATTTATTCCTCCCTGATTGGCCTCCCCTCTTCACAGATAGCATTCTTGTGAAATTAGTGTGCATGCTTCCCTTCTGTATTTTTACTTTTACTGGGAATGTATGTATTTGCATATAGTCTCAACTCCACATAAATGACATCATCCTGCGAACACATCTTTCGGCAACTTGTTTTTCTCACTCAGCATTGTTTCCAACTTTTATCTGGTTTTAAATTTTTATTTTTTATTTTTAAGAGACAGAGTCTTGCTCTGTCACCCAGGTTGGAGTGCAGAGGTGTGATCATAACTCACTGCAGCCTTGAACTCCTGGGCTCAAGCAATCCTCCTGCTTCAACCTCCTTCAAGTAGCTGGGACCACAGGTATTTGGCACCATGCCCAGCTAAGTTTTTAATATTTTTTAGAAATGGGGTTTCATTATGTAGTCCAGGCTGGTGTTGAACTCCTGTCCTCAAGCTATCTTCCTGCCCCAGCCTCCCAAAGTGCTGGGATTACAAGCATGAGCAACTGCGCCTGATCCAACTTTTATGCATGTTGATACACAAAGTTCAGCTTATTTATTTTAGCTGTTGTATTATATTATATTGTAAAAATATATCTTATTTATCTATCTCCTGATTGATGAAAATTTCAATATTCATCAATTCATATTGATATTCAATATTTATCCAATATTATGCTTTTAAAACAAATATGTAGTGAACATCTTCTGCTTGTCTGCTTGGGCATTTATATGAGATTCTTTCCTAAGGTATGTATGTTAGAAGTGGAATATGTGGAGCAGGGGCATGTACATATTTCAGTTTTCTATATATTGCCAAGTCGCTATCCACAATGTGTGAACTACTTTATGTCCCTACCAGCAGTGTATTTATATTTTGCCACATCCTGCACGTCACATTTTTTTTGGTCAGTTAATGTGGTTCTCTAAGGTTTTTAATATCAAAAGAGTCCTAAATGGCTTTTTTCAGGTCCAAGAATCGATTCCCAATACACAGAATTGTATTCCACTATGATACGTCTCTTCTACTCTAATTAAATTGCTATTTCGTTAGTGCTTGACTTTAATTGTAGCCTGGTACTGCACCCATCTCAGGTTTTTAAATGTTGATATTTAATTTCTGGTCAAGGAATAATACAAAATTTTATTATTTTCAGATCTTTAATGTCAGATACATAGAATTTACAACTTGGCAGGAATGCCATGTGTAATTCTTGCCATCCGAATAAAAAATAGTTTATGGCATCTAATCTCTGCAAGACAGAATATGTCTTTTGTGGGGCCCCTAGTCTTCTGCTAAGGAAAATTAAGGAAGCCAGCCCCACCCTGGCTTACTTTCTGGGAGTATAATGGGCTCTGTAGTCTTCTCTGCCAGTCCTAATTCCAATTATCCTACCTACCTCTCCATGGTAAAGAGGGAAATTCAAAGGTTCTATAGACTTGAAACAAGCCACAAACCTGGTAACCTAACACACAAACAGAACCATTTCTGGATTCATTCTTCCCAGGGTAGAGAGAAGTGCTCTTAAGAAATGACATCTTGCAGAAAGATGAGTCTCCACAAGCCATTGTAAGCTTGGGAAAAGAACTTGAATTTGAGAACGCAAACCTGAGGCTAAACCAATACATTTATCACCCAGCTGAGAAGCAAATAGAAACAACCTGATTTGGGTGAATTAATGAATTAGTATCTAATTATATGTGCTTATTTTAATAGAAAGTTGCAGTCATATGAAGAATAAAGAAGTAACATATGACACAAAAGCAAAGCCAAAATAACCAGAAGAGCTCCCAGCAAGGTTATGTTGCAGAATCCTCATCCTCTGTGTCTCTTTCCAAGTGCCATAGTGGTTGTAACCTGCCGGGAGGGCTTTTCCTCCCTTAAGCTTCTTCGGTAAACAAAAGAGTTGAAATAAAAGCTGCTGAATGAAAATGAATACAGGTTTATGGCTAGAGAAGCCTGTCTGGGTAGATGAACTTATCTTATAGAGAGTCCCCCAAAAGAGAAACAGTGGACACATTATTGCCAAGTAAACCTGGCTTTTTAACACCTTTCCAGATAAGCTCAGCCAAGAAACAGGAAGATCTGTCCAGTGTCAGGACAGGGCTTTGGAATTTAGAAGAAATTTTGCTTTTACAAAATGGAGGCAAGGTGGCCACTGGGCCAGAGACACTGGAAGGTGGTGGCTCATGGAGATTCACTCTAGGTCAAGTCCCTTATAAAATTATAGGGACTCCCTTTCCCCATTTCACACTCACAGAATGACTGTAAAACTTATGTTTATTTATATTAAGCCGTATTTGCATATGCCAGGACATTTATGTATATGAACTCCTTCAACTCTTCCAAAAATCATATCTATTTTGCTGATGGGGAAACTAAGGCACAGACAGGTTAAAAAACTAGATGAAGACTGCAGAGCGGGGATTTGAAGTTGGGGCTGCAGTCTATATTCTTAACCACTGCATTTTAGTGCCCCTTGCTTAAAGCATTGTTTACTGCCTCTTTCAAGATGTTACATAAATAAGAAACATAAAGCTGCATATTTCAACTCGAGTGATCCTTTCCACTTGGTTCTGTTATCTTCTAACCATTTTAATGAACAAACTCATCAACAGAAAAATTAAGTTTAAAAAAATTGTCATATCCTGTTTAGTTTAATGGCAAAATACAATTTTAGCAATGCTCTTTTGATGTAAACATAAAAATATTGAAAGCATAAATAAACTATCAGGTCAGCCAAATAGTAATTATTTTGACATTAAGCAAGATATTCATCTGTTTTCCTGAGTAAATAATCTCTGATAGCATCTAAAAGACAACAAGGCCACGCAGCATTCAGGCACTAATGTACTCACTACATGGGAATAAAAGAAGCAAATGTTGGTGGATCAAAGGGGGCTCAGAGCAATGAGTAATGTAACACTCATCTCAAATTAAACAGCCATCTCCATGATGTAATGCAGAGTTTTGTCTACCCCACTTTCCTTAGCAGCTGGAAGAAGAGAAGCAGTATTCCTGGGAGGAAGAGAATTAGGGAGGAGAGTATTCATGACCTGAGCAGGGTGGAGAAGGGGAAATCAACAAAAGAATAGAGGAGGTCACCTTGTGTTCTGGCTCCTACTCTCCTCCATGAAATGGACGAGGATTCATCCATCGCATCCCATTCTAATTTGACGGCACCTAGAGTCCTTTACCTTAACCCATAGATGTCTGCCTTTTGGAGCAGTCATGTTTAACATGTGCTACTGTGAAGGGTCTTGCTCTAATGGGAACCCAGAAAACTTCATCTCACTTGACAGTCTCTATCATCTGGTTAGTAAAAGCCCATGTCTTCGTAGGGTGCCACAGGCAGAAATATAACTGCCTGAAACTTATTTATTTATTTATTTTTGAGACAGTCTTGCTGTGTGGCCCAGGCTGGAGTGCAGTGGTGTGATCTCAGCTCACTGTAACCTATGCCTCCTGGGCGCAAACCATCCTCCCACTTCAGCCTCCTGAGTAGCTGGGACTACAAGCGTGTGCCACCATGCCCAGCTAATTTTTGTATTTTTGGTAGAGACAGGATTTTGTCATGTTGTTCAGGCTGGTCTCGAACTCCTGGGCTCAAGTGATCCTCCCACCTCGACCCCCCAAAATGCCAGGATTACAAGTGTGAGTCCTATGCCCGTCCCCTTGAGCATTTATATTTAATCATGATAATCATCAATAAGCACTTTGAAAACTATTGTTCCTTTATGGGTGGTTTCCTTATAGCTGGTTTACCCCAGCTATAAGATGGGGTAATAGTGCTGACCACATGAGTTTGTTGTGAAGATTTAAGCATAAACTACTGAAAACAGTGTCTGGCATACAGTAGGTACTCAACATTATTTTTGTATTGTAATTCTTTTATATTACCCCCCTAAAAACTCCGTGGAGTAGTGGGAGGGCAGATTGTTACCTCCATTTTCCAGGCAAAGAAACTGAGGCATGGTGAAGTCTTTTCCCCACGAGCTTGTGGCAGTTCTGGAAGTAAAAGCTTCTGATTTTTGTTTCAGTCTCTTCATTGACCCAGAACCTAAATTAATTTTTCTTCCTTAATTCTTAAAAGTCCTTTGGGAATTCCTAGTAGGGTCTTCTAGGATCACTTTTCTAACCCAAAGATTCCCTTACCCTGAGCATGGACCTTCCTGTAGTAAAATCCAGCTTCCTCAGTTCACTGTGAATTTGTGAAGAATCAATGAACAGTTGGGACAGATGTGATACAATGGGGCTTTCTGCGGGTTTACAAACATTCTTTACTTAAACTTGGGAAAGTGAACTAAGCTAAAGCAGAAGAATCCTTTGGTTTTCGTCAAGTTGCCTTGGAGAAACAGGAAGTAGGATAATAGTTCATAGGAAAAGCGGAGTATACTGGATGTGATGCTGCGTTGGGGTTTGTGTCCTCCTGCTAAATGCTAACTGATGCTAGCATTAATGCATTACACTCACTTGGCGCTTTCCAGTTACAAGACATGTTCATGTGTATTAGCTTACTTAATCCTCATGAAAACCCTGTGAAACTGATGAGTCTACAGATCAGGAGATAAGCTCTGAGAGATTAAGTGATGAGTCCAGGATTGTACAGCAGGCAAATGACAGAGAGGGGTCAAGCCAGCTCTTACACCTCAGTCAAAGGGCCTGCGTCCCGGAGCTGGAGGAGAGGGGCCAGAGGGAGGAGGCCTGTTGGAGGTCCTGGGTGATGTGAAAAGAGCTTTTTCCAGCCGCTAGGAAGTCAGGGCGCCCAATGTTGGGGTCAGTAGATAGCAAGAGGCCAGCTGCCCTGAATGGGACCTGCTTTGTACTCAGGGGATGCTGAGATTGCCCTATGCTCCGTGTGTACAAGGGCTAGACTTGTGCATCAGACTATTGGGCCTGGTTCCACTTTGTTTTTCCTTAAAGAAGGAGGGAGGGGAAACCCAAATTTTGGTTAGATTCAAAAGATCAGACAGGAGGCAAAATCACTCCCTGTGGTGGTTGCTTCCAGTAGTGGTGGGAGCAGCAAAACCAGCCCCCAAGAGTAGTTTATGAAAGATAATGTGATCTGTGGGAGGAAGATCTAAACATGCAGTGTTCTTCCGATGCTGTTCTTACCCAGTATGGAAGTCGTTATAGCTGTCATCTCTGTAAATGAACTTCTCTCTCTCTCTCTCTCTCTCTCTCTCTCTCTCTCTCTCTCACACACACACACACACACACACACCCCTATTATTTATTTAGCTCTTCTTTTCTCTAAGCCAGGGACTTTACAGTCACTAGTTCATTTAAGTTTGTTGTTGTGCATTATTAAGCCCAGGTAACAGATGAGAAAACTGAGATTCAGAGACATTAAGTAAGTTTACCAAAGTCACAGCTTATTACTGATGGTACCTGGACTCAGACTCAAGTCTGCCTTCAGATTCCTAGCTCTTACCCACTATGCTTTGCTGGCCATCATGGGATGCTTCACTGTTAATATTTGCTAGCACTAATGCTGACCCTGACATGATATTGTCTAGGACAGTAGATATGCATCAGGGTCATGAAGATACTTCGAAAATCAGATTCCTAGTCACCTACCTCAGAAACATCAAATCGAAATCTCTGAGTGTGAGGCCCATGAATCTCTATTTTCAAAAATTCTTCCCAGGCAATTCTGACGAAGACAGCTCAGTTCAAGTCCTGTGAACTGGCATCTGTAAACTGCTGCTCTAGCGCTTTTACATTTTTTAGCTCTGTCTTATATGTAACTTTATTTGCTTCTGAGAAACAACACACATAAGTAAAGAGGCAGGCACAGGAAGTATGCTGGCTCAGCGCCATGGTTCAGCTTTGCCACCCAGGACAGAGAAAGGAAAAACTAGTTGGGGACTATCTCTGGACAAGTTCTTATCCAACGTGTATATACTGAATTCAGATGACTGTGAGGAGACAGTGTCAATTCAAAATTGAGAAAGATGAGAGAAAGACTGAAGGCCCAGGCCATAAAAGAGGCTGCTTTTCCAAGGAAATATGGTGCAGAGAGAGAATAGCTTAAACTGAGCCAGTTTAACAGAATGAGAAGGTCAAGATTATGCGTTAGTATTACGTTGGTGCAAAAGTAATTGCAGTTTTTGCCATTAAAATAGCAAAAACTGCAATTGCTTTTGCACCAGCCTAAATATGTCACCAGCTGCTGTAACAGTTAGAACCCAAAATATAACAATGGTCCAAGCATAATAGAAGTTGATTTCTCATCCAGACAACAAACCAAGAGACATGTTTCAGGTTGATAGGTGGCTGTCTTCCAGAAGGTGGTTCAAAGACCAAACCTTCCATTTTGTGGCTCAGTGATCCCCTAGGGCCTCACTGCCTCCTGCCAGTGGAAGGAGATTGAGAGCATGCAGGGGACATGCCTACTTTTTAAAAGCCTTAGCCTTCTAGCCACAGCCTAGGAGATCTCAACTACCCGCCCACCCCTAATAGAAGGGGAACTGGGAAATACAGTGTATTTGTGTGCCAATAAAGAAAGAGAAACAAGAGTATTTTGTGAACACTATGTTCAGCTGGTCTTTGCTATATCATGTGAGAGTCCCCCTCAAAGCCTGCCATGGCAGTCCTCTTAGTGGCAGGTGAAATAAAACAGAATAATCCTGGACAAGGCAGAACAGTGCTTTACATTTAAGTTTAGCCCAAGCTAATTGAGTAGTATGAGACTGGATGTTTGTTACATCTCAAGGAAATTCTGCTGAAACTCCAGTGTCACAGGAAGGCACAGAAAAAAAAAAGCAGAAATTGACTAGTACAAGGCTTTGCCAACCAAACAAGGTAGAGGACTTTTTCTTTTTTCTTTTTGAGACGGAGTCTCTCTCTGTCGCCCAGCTGGAGTGCAGTGGCACAATCTCGGCTCACTGCAAGCTCCTCCTCCCGGGTTCAGGTCATTTTCCTGCCTCAGCCTCCCGACTAGCTAGGACTACAAGCGCCCGCCACCACACCTGGCTAATATTTTTGTATTTTCAGTAGAGACGGGGTTTCACCGTGTTAGTCAGGATGGTCTTGATCTCCTGGCAGTCGTGATCCACCTGCCTCTGCCTCCCAAAGTGCTGGGATTACAGGCGTGAACCACCCACACCTGGCCAAGGGCTTTTTCATAAAAGTTGTTGTTCTTATCTTTCCTCTAATTTTGCCTGAATCAGTGACAATGTCGTCAGAGATGAACACCTGTCCAGGGCCCACACACAACACTTGGAGCAAATGCTGCCCCTCACAAAATATGAGATATTACAGTGCTCTCAGTAGACCCTTGGTGGAAACTAGTGTCTTTCTTCTATCCTGCAAGGGAAAGGTAGATTTTTTTTTTTTAAATCTCTCCCATATATCCCCAGAAAATAAAAACGTTTCAACCTCTGGATCTGCAAAGTCATGACACAACCTCCCTGTTTTCTTCTCAATGTCCAAAACCCAGTGATTTAGTGTACGGCCTATTCTGAGAAGTGAAAACTGTCAAATTCCATTATTGGGTTTCTTTTTCATCCAAACGCCAGGATCATATTCTTCCTTCTTGATCAGAATAAATAATAAAATCTGTATTTAGGAATACCTAGTGTCACACAGATATATGTTAAAAAGATCCGGCCAGGCGTAGTGGCTCATGCCTGTAATCCCACTTTGGGAGGCAGAGGAGGGTGGATCATGAGGTCGGGAGTTCGAGACTAGCCTGGCCAACTTAGTGAAACACCGTCTCTACTAAACACACACACACACACACACACACACACACACACACACACAAATTATCTGGGCATGGTGGTGTGCACCTATAATCCCAGCTACTCAGGAGGCTGAGGCAGGAGAATCGCTGGAACCAAGGAGGCAGAGGATGAAGTGAGCTGAGATTGCGCCATTGCACTCCAGCCCCAGTGACAGTGAGAGACTCCCTCTCAAAAAAAAGAAAAACAAATACAGTAGTTTCGGTTGATGACATCTTACATGAGGCAATAGTATAAAGAGCCTTCTAAGTCAAGCTGCATTAATAGATGGGGCCCAGATCATGATAGGTAGTTATTTCACGATTCTCTCCATACAAGAGTCCTTGTTCAATTTTGAGTAAACATGTTAAATGGATCATTCTAAAACTGCAGTGGTTCCTGAAAAAGAATGAGTGATGATGGGAAGGATCTGAGCATCAAGTCCTGTGGAAAATTGCAGACAGAAACTACGATCTGTATCATGGGGAAGAAAAGATCAAGATGAGTCTGATAACTGAGGGCCAGGAACTAAGGAGTGCTTAGTGTTACTTTGAATACCTCTGGTGACAAACCAAACCAATGTTAAAAATTTTGGAGCATTAGATTTAAGCCCATATATAAAGAAGAATTTTCTAATGATTTACAGTTTTCTAAAAATGAAATAGGCTCTTTAGTGACATAGAGGAGCTTTTTGTTAAGAATTGTATAAAGGGGTCCTTGCTCTGAATGGGAGGTTGTCCAAGATTACACCTTTTGGTTCTGACATTTTCTGAAGCGGTATTGGATTTTGGGGGAAAAGCAAGCTCTGTGCAGGAGCAAAATAGGCACTCCCAGGAGACGCAGAATGCTTAAAGACACCAAATAACGTAAACGACAGGCACAAAAACAATGTATCTTCATCGTTTGCAGGCCATCAATGTTAATTTTGACTGTTTTAGCTCCTGCTGTTCCATTATCTGACATGCCCTTCCTTCAATTAATGCATGTTTAAATCCCACCCAACCTTTCGCCTAAGATTTCCCTAATTCCCAGGATGCAGGGCTTATCTTCTTTCTTTGAATTCCTGTGGCAAATTGTGTGTACCTCCTTTTAAAAAGTATTAGAAGGCTTCCAGTAATAAGAACTAATACATGTTTATTATAGGACACATATAGTCTTGCAGCCAGATTGAATTCAAATCCTGGCTACACAACCTAATAGCTGTGTGATGGGAAATTTACTCTAAGTCTGCTCTTCACTTTTCTACAAAGCAGAGATAACAACATACCTAACTCAAAGGGTTTTTGAGAAATTAAGTAAGTTAAATGTATACAATGCTTAAAATAGTGTCTCATTAGGTGTTGCTGTTGTAAAAATAGCCGTCATCAAAAAATATAGAAAAGTAGAAAGAAGTCATCCATAACTCCGCCACCCAAAGACAACCACACTGTTTTTCCTATTTTTTTAAAGATAGCTGTTACCATACTGCACATATAATTTCGTGTTCCAGGTTTTACTTAATATTACAACATAAAAATTTGTATAGCATATAAAATTCCTCATAAACCAAATATAAATGGCTACACAATGATTTACCATGTGTAATGCTATGACGTATTAGTAATTATATTTGTATTTGTTACATAATTATTTATTACATAATTATTTTCCAAATTGAGGTTGTTTTCAAACTTGACTATTAAAAGTGATGCTATAATGAAAGTTTTTCCTTTGATATCTTTTATTCTCCACCCCACCCTCCATACATTCACTTTCTTCATCATTGGTGTGAGCTTCTTGAGGCCAGGGACCAAAGTAAGGCCTTAGTCTTACTTGGTATCCTTACACATATGATGTCCTATACACAAAATGAAATATCCTGATCAATATGTCATGTGTCAAATATCATTAAGCAAAGTTAAAAGTCAATTAGTGAAAATATAATTCTTTTGGTTTCAATGACAGTTTATTTTCTCACAGTTCTGGAGACTGGGAAGTCCAAGATCAATGTGCTGGGTGATTCAGTTTCTGGTGAAGGCTCTCTCTTTCTGGCCTGCAGATGGCTGCCTTCTTGGTATGTCCACATATGGCAGAATGACAGAGAGAGAGAAGAGGAGAAGAGAAGAGAGGAGTAGAGAGGAGAAGAGAGGGCAGAGAAGAAGACAGTAAGATCTCTAGTGTCTCTTCTTATAGGGACATTAATCTCATCATAAGGGACCCACCCTCATTACCTCATATAACCTAATTATCTCCCAAAGGCTCTACCTCTAAATACCATCAAATTGGAGCTCAGGGCTTCAGTATATAAATTTGTTGGGGGAAGAATTCAGTCCATAGTAATAGTACACATGGCCAAAAAAGAGTAAGGGAGTAATTTGAAGTGATACTGGAAATCACTGATTTTATAAATAACCAGGAAACTTAATTGTTTCAGATGCATAGAGACCCCAAATTAATGCTGACCACATTTCCCCCCAATAATTTCAGTATTTATAAAGATGGAAATAATTTGCAGTGAAAAACTCTCTCTCCTGTCCCTGTTTTCTTTTCTTTTCTTTTTTTTTTTGAGGCGGAGTCTCGCTCTGTCGCCCGGACTGGAGTGCAGTGGCCAGATCTCAGCTCACTGCAAGCTCCGCCTCCCGGGTTTACGCCATTCTCCTGCCTCAGCCTCCCGAGTAGCTGGGACTACAGGCGCCCGCCACCTCGCCCGGCTAGTTTTTGTATTTTTAGTAGAGACGGGGTTTCACCGTGTTAGCCAGGATGGTCTCGATCTCCTGACCTCGTGATCCGCCCGTCTCGGCCTCCCAAAGTGCTGGGATTACAGGCTTGAGCCACCGCGCCCGGCCCTTGTCCCTGTTTTCTAGCCACCCATTTCTTTCCCAGATGCTATGGCCAGTGCTTTTGTCCCTTCCAGAGACAGTATATGTGTATTCAGACCTCTTATGGACACATGGGTTTCAGAATTCAGAACACTCCGGGTTTAGGCAGTAATAAGGTGCACATAGCATGTATTCCATAACACCTCAGGCTCTCTCTAGGATGTCCAGTCATCTCTGCTTGCCCCAGACTATCCTGGCTTCAGCACTGTATGTCCCTCATCCTAGGAGCCCTCTCCATCCCAGGCAAAGTAGGCTCTTTTGATGACTTTTTAATTTATCCAAGCTTTTATGAATGGCTTTTCTTTTGCCTTTACTACTTCTTAACACCAATTCAAAATTGTTTTAAAATCACTTTATTCTTCCTTTTCTGTCCTTTGGTTTTCAGACTTTCTCTCTCTTTCAAACCGTTAGGCAAAACATATTCTGACAAACATGAAATTCCACGTCAAAGTAGACCCAATTTTAATGCTCGTTAAGAATTAACATCAAAATAACTAGATAAATAAAATTAGCCGGATTATCAGAGGATAGTATAAAAGGCAATTGCAGAATTCTTTCCCTGTTCTTTTTTGTTATTGCTGAGAACATGCTATTACAACATGTTTCTTTTATTTTTATCATTAATTTTCTATTGATACATAATATTTTATATATTTATAGGGCACATGTGATACTCTGTCACATGCATAGATTGTGTCATAATCAAGCCAGGGTATTGGAGGTATTCATCATCTTGAGTAGTTATTTCTATGTACTGGAAACATTTCAAGTCTTTTCTTCTAGCTATTTAAAAATATATAACATATTGGTGTAAACTACAGACACCCTACTTTGCTACTAAACGTTAGAACTTATTCCTTCTATCTAACTTCATGTTTGTAGCCATTAATCAATCTCTCTTTACCCTGCCCCCCCCATCCATACATGCTTCTCAGCCTCTGGATACTATCGTTCTATTCTCTACCTCCATGAGATCAACATTTTTAGCTCCCACATATGAGTGAGAACATACAATATTTGTCTTTCTGTACCTGCATTATTTTCCTTAACATAATGATCTCTGGTTCCATCCATGTTGCTGCAAATGACATGATTTCAGTTTTTATGGTCAAATAGCATTCCATTGTGTGTATATGTACTACATTTTCTTAATCCATTTATCCATTGATGAACTCCCATCGTTGATTCCATATCTTTCCTATTGTGAACAGTGCTGCCATAAACATGGGATGTATGTACTCGTTTGACATATTGATGTTTTTTTCCTTCAGATAAATACCCCATAGTGGGATTGCTGGATTGTACGGTAGTTCTATTTTTCGTTTTTTGAGAACTATTCATGCTGCTTCCCATAGCGGTTGTTAGTGACAGCCCACTAACATGTATAAGAATTCCCTTTTCTCCACATCCTTACCAGCATCTGTTGTGTTTCATCTTTTTAATGATAGCCATTCTAACTGGTGTAAGATGATGATTAGTGATGTTGAGAAGTTTTTCATATTCTTGTTGGTCATTTGTATGTCTTCTTTTGAAAAATGTCTATTTGTGTCCTTTGCCCATTCTTAAATGGGATTATTTGTTTATTTTATTGTTGAATTATTTGTGTTGCTTGTATATTCCAGATGTTAGTCCCCTATCTGGTGAATAGTTTTGCAAATATTTTCTCCCATTCGAGAGCTCATCTCTTAACTTCGTTGATTGTTTCTTTTGCTGTGCAGAAACTTTTTAGTTTGATTAAGTCTCATTTGTCTATTTTTGTTTCTGTTGCCTGAGCTTTTGGGGTCTTAGCCATAAAATCTTTGCCTAGACCAATGACCTGAAGAATTTTCCCTATGTTTCCTTTTAGTAGTTTTGGATTTTATGTTTCAGGCTTTAATGCATCTTGAGTTGATTTTTGCATATAGTAAGAGATAGGGTCCAGTTTCATTCTTCTGCCTATGGTTACCCAGTTTTCCCAGCACGATTTATTGAAGAGGACATTCTTTCCTTATATATTCATGATGGCTTTGTTGAAGATCAATTCGCTGTAAAATATGTGGACTTATTTCTAGGTTCTCTATTCTGTTTTATTGGTCTATGTGCCTATTTTTATAGCAATACCATGATTCTTTGTCTATAGCCTTGTAATATATTTTGAAATCAGGTAATGTGATGCTTCCATATATTTTGTTCTTTTTGCTCAGGATTTCTTCAGAGATTCTGGCTCTTTTTTGGTTCCATACAAATTTTAGGATTGTTTTTTCTGTATTTGTGAAAAATGACACGGGTATTTTGATAGGGATCGCATTGAATCTGTAGATTGCTTTGGGCAGTATGGTTGTTTTAACAGTATTAATTTTTCTGATCCATGAGCATGAGATGTCTTCCTATTTGCTTGTTCTCTTCAATTTCTTAATCAGTGTATTATAATTTTTCTTATAGAGATCTTTAACGCCTTGGTTAAGTTTGTTTGTAGGTATTTCTATTTTGTAGCTATTGTAAATGGGGTGGCTTTCTTGATTTCTTTTTTGGCTATTTCATTAATGGTGTATAAAAACACTACTGATTTTTGTATGTATGTATCCTGAAACATAACTTAAGTTGTTTATCAGTTCTAAGAGTTCTTTGGTGACATCTTTTGGTTTTTCTAAATATAAAATCATGTCATTTGCAAAGAAGGACAATTTGGCTTCCTCTTTTACAACCTGGATTCCTTTTATTCATTTCTCTTGCTTGATTGCTCTGGATAGGACATCCTGTTCTGTGTTGAATAGCAGTGAAAATGGGTCTCCTTGTCTTGTTCCAGTTCTTAGAGAAACGGCTTCTAATTTTTCTCCATTCAGTATGATGTTAGCTGTGGGTTTGTCATAAATGGCCTTTATTATGTTGAGATATGCTCTTTCTATGCCTTGCTTGTTGAGAGTTTCTATTATGAAGGCATATTGAACTTTATCAAGTGCTTTTTCTTCATCTATTGAGATGATCAGGTGGTTTTTGTCCCTCATTCTGCTGATATGATGTATTATATGTATTGATTTGCTTATATTATAATATCCTTACAACCCTGGTATAAATTCCAGTTGTTCATAGTGTATTATCTTTTTGATGTGCTGTTGGATTCAATTTGCTAGTATTTTGTTAAAGATTTTTGTCTCTATGTTCATCATGGATATTGGCCTATAGTTTTCTTTTGTTGTTGTTGTTACATCTGTGTGGTTTTGGTATTAGAAAAATGCTGGCCTCATAGAATGAGTTAGGGAGAATTCCCTCCTCTTCAATTTTTTGGAATAGTTTGAGGAGAAGTAGTGTTAATCCTTCTCTAAAGTTTGGTAGAATTCAACTGTGAATCCATTTGGTCCTGGACATTTTTCCTTTTTGAAGACTTTATTAGTGATTTAATCTCATTACTCATGATTGGTCTATTCAAGTGTTTTATTTCTTCCTGATTTGATCTTGGCAGGTTGTATGTGTTCAGGAATTTATCCGTTTCCTCTAGGTTTTCCAGTTTGTTAGTGATCTGTGATAATCTTTTTTATTTCTATGGTATCAGTTGTAATGTCTTTTTTTTTTCATTTCCGATTTTGTGTATTTAGATCTTTTTTTCTTAGACTAGCTAGCAGTTTATTATGTTTTCATCTTTTCAGAAGAAAACCAACTTTTCATTTTATTGATCCTTTGTACTACTTTTTCAGTTTTTATTTCATTTAGGCGTGCTCTCATTTTTTAAAAAAATTTACTCTAATTTCTGGGATACATGTGTATTATGTGCAGGTTTGCATAGGTATACCTATGTTTACATAGGTATACATGTGCCATGATGGTGTGCTGCACCTATTCATCTGTCGTCTAAGTTTTCTCCCCTTGCCTCCCACCCCACAACAGACCCTGGTGTGTGTTGTTTCCCTCCCTGTGTTCACGTGTTCTCATTGTTCAACTCCCACTTATGGATGAGAACATGTGGTGTTTGGTTTTCTGTTCCTGTGTTAGTTTGCTGAGGAAAATGGCTTCCAGTTTCATCCATGTCCCTGCAGAGGACATGATCTCATTCTTTTTATGGCTGCATAATATTCCACAGTGTATATGTACCACATTTTCTTTATCCATCTATCATTGATGGACATTCAGGTTGGTTCCATGTCTTTGCTATTATAAATAGTGCTGCAATAAACATATGTGTGCATGTGTCTTTATTGTAGAATAATTTATATTCTTTGGGTGTATACCCAGTAATGGGATTGCTGGGTCAAATGGTATTTCTGGGTCTAAATTCTTGAGAATTTGCCACACTGTCTTCCACAATGGTTGAACTAATTTACATTCCCACCAACAGTGTAAAAGCGTTCCTATTTCTCCACAGCCTCACCAGCATCTATTGTTCCTCAACATTTTAATAATTGCCATTCTGACTGGTGTGAGATGCCATCTCATTGTGGTTTTGATTTGCATTTCTTTAATGATCAGTGATGTTGAGCTTTTTTTCATATGTTTGTTGGCCGCATAAATGTCTCCTTTTGAGATGTGTCTGTTCATATTCTTTGCCCACGTTTTGATGGGGTTGTTTGATTTTTTTCATGTAAATTTGTTTAAGTTCCTTGTGGATTCTGGATATTAGTTCTTTGTCAGTTGGGTAGATTGCTAACATCTTCTCCCATTCTGTAGGTTCCCTAGTTTCTTTTGCTGTGCAGAAGCTCTTTAGTTTAATTAGATCCCATTTATCAATCTTGGCTTTTGTTGCAATTGCTTTTGGCATTTTCCTCATGAAGTCCTTGCCCATGCCTATGTTCTGAATGGTATTGCCTAGGTTTTCATCTAGGATTTTCATGGTTTTGGGTTTTACATTTAAGTCTTTAATCCATCTTGAGTTAATTTTCGTATAAGATATAAGGAAGGGGTCCAGTTTCAATTTTCTACATATGGCTAGCCAGTTTTCCCAGTACCATTTACTGAATAGTGCTTTCCCCATCGCTTGTTTTTGACAGGTTTGTTGAAGATCAGATGGCTGTAGATGTGTGGTATTATTTCTGAGGTCTCTGTTCTGTTCCATTGGTCTATATGTCTGTTTTGGTACCAGTACCATGCTGTTTTGGTTACTGTAGCCTTGTAGTATAGTTTGAAGTCAGGCAGCGTGATGCCTCCAGCTTTGTTCCTTTTACTTAGCATTGCCTTGGCTATATGGGCTCTTCTTTGGTTCCATATGAAATTTAAAGTAGTTTTTTCTAATTCTTTGAAGAATGTCCATGGTAGTCTGATGGGAATAGCATTGAATCTATAAATTACTTTGGGTAGTATGACCATTTTCACGATATTGATTCTTCCTATCCATGAGTATGGAATGTTTTTCCATTTGTTTGTGTCCTCTATTTCCTTGCACAGTGGTTTGTATTTCTCCTTGAAGAGGTCTTTCACATCCCTTGTCACCTGTATTCCTAGATATTTTATTCTCTTGGTAGCAATTGCGAACAGGAGTTCATTCATGATTTGGCTCTCTGCTTGTGTGTTGTTGGTGTAAAGGAATGCTTGCGATTTTTGCCATTGATTTTGAATCCTGAGACTTTGCTGAAGTTGCTTATCAGCTTAAGGAGTTTTTGGGCTGAGAGGATGGGGTTTTCTAAATATACAATCATGTCATCTGCAAACAGAGACAATTTGACTTCTTCTCTTCCTATTTGAATACCCTTTTTCAATTTCTTTCTCTTGCCTGATTGCCCTGACCAGAACTTCCGTTACTATGTTGAATAGGAGTGGTGAGAGAGGACATCCTTGTCTTGTGCCAGTTTTCAAGGGGAATGCTTCCAGCTTTTGCCCATTCAGTATGATATTGTCTGTGGGTCTGTCATAAATGGTTCTTATTATTTTGAGGTATGTTCCATAAATACCTCGTTTATTGAGAGTTTTTAACGTGAAGGGATGTTGAATTTTACTGAAGGCTTTTTCTGCATCTGTTGAGATAATCATGTGGTTTTTGTCTTTGGTTCTTTTTATGTGATGGATTACATTTATTGATTTGTGTATGTAGAACCAGTCTTGCATCTCAAAGATGAAGCTGACTTGATCATGGTGGATAAACTTTTTGATGTGCTGCTGGATTTGGTTTGACAGTATTTTATTGAGGATTTTCACATCGATGTTCATCAGGTATATTGACCTGAAGTTTTCTTTTTTTGTTGTGTCTCTTCCGCTTTTGGAATCAGGATAATGCTGGCTCCACAAAATGAGTTAGGGAGGATTCCTTCCTTTTCAGTTGTTTGGAATAGTTTCAGAAGGAATGATACCAACTCCTCTTTGTGCCTCTGGTAGAATTCAGTTGTGAACCTGTCTGATCCTGGGTTTTTTTTGGTTGTTAGGTTTTAATTACTGCCTCAATTTCAGAACTTTTATTGGTCTATTCAGGGGTTGGAATTCTTCCTGGTTTAGTCTTGGGAGGGTGTATGTGTTCAGGAATATATCAATTTCTTCTAGATTTTCTAGTTTATTTGCATAAAGGTGTTTGTAGTGTTCTCTGGTGGTAGTTTGTATTTCTGTGGGGTCAGCTATGATATCCCCTTTATCATTTTAAAAAATAATTACTTTAATTACAAATTTCCACCAATTCTTGCCAATCATATTATTGTGGATATCACAAATGAATTCTATAACAGTATTACCTTATATTCATCTGCATGAAACTTAAGAGAAAGGAGAGAAGAAATGTATATGTTTCTGAGAATGACACCATAAAGCTCATATTTACAGTATGGTAGTCTGTAAACATACAGTATGGTAGTGGGCCTGCCAGTTAAAGCCCACTCTTTTATCATCACCCAGCTGCACGACCCTGAGCAAGTCATTTTTGTCTGCTCATTTTAAAAATCATCTATCACCTGACTTCTCTATCTATGAGAGTTAACTGGCTGCATGCAAAATACCATGAAAAATACCATGCACTTATAAGTGTGAAGTAGCACTGTAAAGTGACTTATATATTACTGGTCTTTCTATTTTTAGAGTAATAATATTCATATATCAGTAAAAGTCACATTGCTAAGTGATCCCTTTAAAAGCTCCTAGGTATCAGCTTTACTGACAATCTGGTATTATTCTGAAGCCAGCATCTCAACTCTTGGAATGATATACAATAGTCACAACTTGAATTAATAACTAATAAAATAAAATACCCCTTTATTCTCCAAAATGTAATAATTCAGGAGTAATGACGTCAAGATTTTGTAATACCCAAACTAAGGAGAAAAATGCCCCACCGTGGCTTGTTTAAATGACTTAAAGTACAAGTGGTAACTATGGTGACTAGGGAACCAACATTTAAAACATAAAAATATTATTACAAAAATCACATTTCCCATGAATTTCTAAAAATTAAAATTCTGAGATTTTGTGTCTGAGAAACTGCTTCTTCAGCAAAATATTTAGCACTGGCACTGACTGCATCATCCCAAATCTATGGTATGGCCAGGTGTTTAGGTCCTTCAAGCAACATTTTTAGAAAGGGTCCCATTGCTCTTTACTTGCAAAATGACTATCTCTAGGGCCTCAAAATTCAAGAGACAACCTATATATTTATAATGTTATAAAAGGGAAGACTTTGGCATGTGAACCAGAACTACGTAATTGTGAATATCAGGCAAATTGATCTCTATGTGTATATATAAGGTATAGCTGACATGATTATTACAAGTTTTTTGCAAGCTTGAAGGCCAAGGAAAATAATCTGCAAATATATCTTGCTGATTTATCAAGTACTGAGATGTTAATGAATTCTTCATATTGTTACTCATAAATCAGTTCTTTAGAATTTCTCAGCCTTTGGGTACTCTAAGCCTTGGATGGAACCATTTAGGGAGTAGCCAGATATATGCAGATAATATTATGATTTAGAAACATTTCTGCTTTATCAAAGTGAAAAGATAAATATTGTAAACACTGAAAATGTGAAAATAAGATTCGAGAGAGCTGCCAACTCTTTGGGTACCAGTTAGAAAGTATCTTTGTCTGATTCATCACTCTTGGGTTTGGTAAGTCTTTCTAGTTCTTCTCCATCCCCACTGGAACTCTCCCAAAGATTGCCACTTAGATCTCGGATCCTTTCTTGCCTAGGTGCGTATTCTGGACCTTGAGGCTTGTTGGCATTATAAATAAATATAGAGACAAGGACTGATGGGGCTTCCAAGAAAAATTCCAGGGAGGGCCTGAAGTCAAAGACCAGGACAGACACTGTTGTGATAATGACAGTGGTAACCTGGGCCCTTAAGACATGGAACATGTCCAGGAACTTCAGAATGAAAACCACTGAAAGGCCCTGGAATGCAGTTACAAAAATAAGGGCTACTGAAAATGCATTGTGGCCATAAAAATTCCACAGTTCTTAATCTGATCACAGTTACTCCTCTGAAGGCCCAGAGTCAGCCCATTAAACAGAATGCCAAAGAAACAGAGTTTGCTGTTCTGTATGAAGATGCTTTCAGTGAGCTGGTTCCCTTCCTTCAATATCTTTTCATTATAGATATTAGCCATTGAAGAAATAAAACACTGGACTATAATAAGAACATGGCCCATGCCAAGATGGATGTGACTGAAAACCTTGACTGTGGTGTTCCATTTAGCTTCAGGAAAAGTCCATTCCTTTGTTATACAATTGTCTTTTCTGGGACACTCACTTCTGAAAAGAAGGCAGGAATTGGATGGGCTGAAGAAGGCATCATGATGAAATCCATGTCCTGCCAAGTTGTGCTGTAAAGTTTTAGTCCCAGCAGTCAAGGCCAAAATAGACAAAAACAAAATCAGGAAGGAAGTCCACTGGATCCAGTTTAGATGCCTCTTCAGCACTATCCTGAATAGAAGAGCTGTTGTTATAATGCTAAAATTTGAGAAGACAACAGCCATGGCCTTTCTTTATGACACAGAATGACACAAGCACACAGAAAACTAGCTTCACCAGTTCTGAGCACACATTCACAGTAGTTGGAAGATAATCATACTTCATTGGCAGCATACTTCATCAGTAATATGTGACTTGAGCTTAAAGCAATGAATATGGCACCTAGCAGGAATGTATATATTGTTGACAAGGGGTATATTATAAGATGACTACAGCACTGTTTTCCCATTCCATTGTTTTTTAATTGCATCCTAGAGCTGAGACAGTAACTGTCTGGCCCTATAGTGTAGCAGCAGTAGCCTTTAGGGTCCATAGGTGGAGAAGTTACAGTAGGTATAGGCAAAAGAGCCTCTGCTTCTAAGCCGCCTATTGCGGAACCCCTTTATCTTTTTTTTTTTTTTTTTTTTTTTTTTTTTTTTTTAGATGGAGTCTTTCTCTGTCACCCAGGCTGGAGTGCAGTGGCACCATCTCTGCTCACTGCAAGCTCCACCTCCCAGGTTCACACCATTCTCCTGCCTCAGCCTCCTGAGTAGCTGGGACTACAGGCACCTGCCACCACGCCTGGCTAATTTTTTGGTATTTTTAGTAGGGACGAGGTTTCACTGTGGTCTTGATCTCCTGATCTCGTGATCTGCCCGCCTTGGCCTCCCAAAGTGCTGGGATTACAGGCGTGAGCCACTGCACCCGGCCTCCCCTTTATCATTTTTTATTGTGTCTATTTGATTCTTCTTTCTCTTCTTCTTTATTAATCTAAGTAGTGGTCCATCTATTTTGTTAATTTTTTCAAAGAAACAGCTCCTGGATTCATTGATTTTTTGGAGGGTTTTTTGTGTCTCTATCTCCTTCAATTCTGCTCTACTCTTAGTTATTTCTTGTCTTCTGTTAGCTTTTGGATTAGTTTGCTCTTGCTTCTCTAGCTCTTTTTAATTGTGATGTTAAGGTGTTGATTTGAGATCTTTCTAGCTTTCTGATGTGGGCATTTAGTGTCATAAATTTCCCTCTTTACACTGCTTTAGCTGTATCTGAGAGACTCTGGTACATTGTCTCTTTGTTCTCATTGGTTTCAAAGAACTTGGTTTCTGCCTTAATTTCATTATTTAGCCAAGAGTCATTCAGGAGTAAGTTGCTCAGTTTCCATGTAATTGTGTGGTTTTGAGTAAGTTTCTTAATCTTGAGTTCTAATTTGATTGCACTGTTGTCTGAGAGACTGTTTGTTATGATTTCCATTCTTTTGCATTTGCTGAGGAGTATTTTATTGCCAATTATGTGGTCCATTTTATAATAAGTGCCATATGGCACTGAGAAGAATGTATATTCTGTGGATTTGGGGTGGAGAGTTATGCAGATGTCTATTAGGTCCACTTGATGCAGAGCTGAGTTCAAGTCGTGAATATCCTTGTTAATCTTCTGTCTCACTGATCTGTCTGATATTGACAGGGGCATGTTAAAGCCTCTCACTATTATTGTGTGTGAGTCTAAATCTCTTTGTAGGTCTCTAAGAACTTGTTTTATGAATCTGAGTGCTCCTGTGTTGGGTGCATATATATTTAGGATAGTTAGCTCTTCTTGTTGAATTCATCCCTTTACCATTAGGTAATGTCATTCTTGTCTTTTTTGGTCTTTGTTGGTTTAAAGTCTGTTTTGTCAGAGACTAGGATTGCAACCCCTGCTTTTTCTTGCTTTCCATTTGCTTGGTAAATTTTCCTTCATCCCTTTATTTTGAGCCTATGTGTGTCTCTGCACATGAGATGGGTCTCCTGAATACAGCATACTGATGGGTCTTGACTCTTTATCCAATTTGTGCTTTGTTGGGGGAAAAACCCACTCATCTGGGCTGCCTGGATTCCTCAGAACTACCAGGAGGAAAGGCTAAGTCTGCTGGTCCAGAGACTGTGGATGCCCCTCCTCCTAGGGACTCAGGCCCAGAAAGATCACGGTTCTGTCTCTGAGTCCCTGGCTGGAGTTGTTGGAGTTTGTGAAGGGAGGCCCTGCCTAGTGAGGAGGAATGGGTCTGGGCAGGCCTGTAGAGGCACTCTGGTTGCAGTTTGCCACAGCTGGTGTGTTGGGCTGTGGGGGACACCTCTTGGGAATAAGTTGTCCAGCCTCCCTGGCTCCAGCAAGGGAAAAATACAGCCTGAAGCTTAGAAATGGCTGTCACCCTTCCCCTTCCCAGGTAGCATAGTGTCTTAGGCAGCTATCTATCCCAGTGCTGGCTGCTGCCTCTTTGCCAAGGAGCTCAAATGGCTTAGACAGCAGGCAGATGCAGCTGTGTTGCTGGTCACCCCTCCCCACTGGGAACTCAGCAGGCTTAAGGTGATTCTAGCTGAGAGGCTGTTGAGAATCTGTGCAGCTCCAGGGGTGGACCCTAGGCCCATTGGCATGGGTTCACAAGTGGGATCTTCCAATCCATGGGTTGCACAGTTCCGTGGAAAAAGCACAGTTTCCCTGGCTGGGCAGCATGCTCACTCACTGCCTCACTTGGCTAGCGGGTGGGGGCTACCCGGCCCCATGTGGCCCTCAAGTGGGCTGCCACATCACGTTGCTCTTCCTTCCTCTTTGTGGGTCACACTAGCTACCTAGATCAGTTCTAATGACAGAATCTGGGTATGTCAGTTGCCGGGCAGGATTTACATGCTATGGTTTGTTTTGATGGAAGCTTCCTGTAGTGGCTGCTAGTTGGCCATCTTGGCCCCATCCCCCAGCTGTCATTTTTATTATTTCTCTCATTCTACTTATTTTTGGCTTGATTTGTTGTTTTTCTAGCTTCTTATGGTGCATCATTAGATTATTTATTATCTTTCTGCTTTTTAAATATAGGCATTTTTTGCCATAAACTTTCTTCTTAGCACTGCTTTTGCTGTATTCCATAGGTTTTGGTATTTTGTGTTTCAATAAATGTTTTTTACTTCCTCCTTAATTTCTTCCTTGACCTAATGGTCATTCAGGAGCATGTTGTTTAATTTCTATATATTTTTACAGTTTCCAGAGTTCCTCTTTTTGTTGATTTCTGGGTTTATCCCATTGTGGTCTGAGAAAATACTTGATATTATTTTCTTTCTTTCTTTTTTTTTTTTTTTTTTGAGATAACTCTGTGACCCAGGCTGGAGTGCAGTGGCACCATCTCGGTTCACTGCAAGCTCCGCCTCCTGGGTTCACACCATTCTCCTGCCTCAGCCTCCTGAGTAGCTGGGTCTACAGGCACCCACTACCACACCCAGCTAATTTTTTGGTATTTTTAGTAGAGACGGGATTTCACCATATTAGCCAGGATGTTCTCAGTCTCCTAACCTTGTGATCTGCCCACCTCAGCCTCCCAAAGTGCTGGGATTACAGGCTTGAGCCACTGTGCCAGGCCTGATTTCAAGTATTTTCTTTAAGTTTTAAAAATTTGTGAAGACTTGTTCTGTGTCCTAACATATGGTCTGTCCTGGAGAATGTTTCACTTACTGATGAGAAAAATTATATATTCTGTAGTTGTTGGATAAAATGTTCTGTAAATATCTATTAGGTCCATTTGGTCTAATGTGCTGTTTAAATCCAATGTTTCTTTTGAATTTCTGTCTAGGTGATCTGTCTCATGCTAAGAGTGGAGTGTTAAAGCCCCCAACTATTATTGTATTAAAGTCTGTGTCTCTTTTTAGATCTACTAATATTTGCTCTACATATCTGGGTATTCTGGTGTTAAGTGCATCTTCTTACTTTTTGTTTTGACGTGAAGTCTGTTTTATCTGATGCAAGTATAACTACTCCCATTCTCTTTTGGTTTCCATTTATATGGAATTCTTTTTCCACCCCCTTTCTTTCAGTCCTTGTTTTTTGTTTTTGTTTTTGTTTCCCTGGGTAAGGTGGTTTCTTGTAGGCAGCATGTAGTTGGGTCACTGAAAGAAATCCATTCAGATAGTCTGTATTATTTAAGTGAAAAGTTCAATCCATTTACATTCAAAGATATTATTGGCATATGAGGGCTATTTCCGGTCATTTTATTCATTGCTTCCTGGTTGCTTTGTATATTCTTTGTTTCTTTCTCTTTTGTTTATCATTGCAATTTACTGGTTTTCTGTAGTGGTAACATTTGAGTCCCTTCTTTTCCTTATTTGTGTGTTTGCTCTACCAGTGAATTTTATACTTTTGTGTGTTTTCATGATGTTATATATTGTCTTTTCGCTTCCAGATGTAGAACTCTCTTAGCATTTCTTGTAGACCCAGTCTATTGGTGGTGAATTATCTGTTTCTGTTTGTCTGGAAAAGACTTAATTTTTCTTTTAGTTATAAGGGCTAACCTTGCTGGGTGTAGTATCCTTGGCTGAAAGTTTTTTCTTTCAACACTTTAATACATAATCCCATTTTCTTCTGACCTGTAAGGTTTCTGTGGAGAAATCTGCTGTTGTTCAGGTGGGGGTTCCCTTATAGGTGGCTACATGCTTTTCTTTTGCTCTTTTTAGAATTCTTTCTTTGTCTTTGACTTTTGATAGTTTGACCATAATGTGTCTTGCAGAAGATCTTTTTGAATTGTATCTGTTTGGGGATCTCTTAGCATACTGTATCTGGATGTCTAAATTTGTTAGTAGACTTGGGAATTTTTATTATTTAGTTCCACAGGTTATCTAACTCTTTTGTTTTCTCTTCACCTTCTGGGACACTGCAAATTTGAATATTTGGTAGCTTTATGGTCTCTCATATGTCGTTTAGACTTTGTACATTTTAAAATCCTTTTTTCTTTTCTTTTTTTTTTTTTTTTGTCTGACTTGGTTATTTCAGAAAGACCTGTCTTTATGTCAGGTTATTCCTTCTGCTTGATCTAGTCTGTTGTTGAAGGTTTCAAATGTATTTTTAATTTCATTTAATTAAATTCTTCATTTCCAGATTTTCTGTTTGGTTCCTTTTTATGATATCTATCTCTTCAGTAAATTTCTCATTCTGAATTATTTTTCTTATTTCTTTGTATTATTTTTCTGTATTCTCTTGTATTGAGTTTCTTTAATATTATTACTTTGATTTTTTTTTTTGAGTCAGGATCTCTGTTGCCCAGGCTGAGTGCAGTGGCAATCATGGCTCACATTAACCTCAACCTCCCACGCTCAAGCAATCCCTCCACCTCAGCCTCTCAAGTAGCTGGGACCACAGGCATGCACCACCATGCCTGGCTGATTTTTTTGTAGAGACAGGATCTCCTTGTGTTGCCTAGGCTGCTCTCAGTTCCTGGGCTCAAATGGTTCTCTTGCCTAGGCCTCTCAATATGCTGGGTTTATAGGTATGAGCCACTGCACTTGGCTCCATGTTATTATTTTGAATGATTTTTCCAGGATTTCATAAATTTCTTTTTGATTATAATCTGTTGCTGGAGAATTACTGTTTCTTTGGAGGTGTCATATTTCTTTGCTTTTTCATAGTTCCTGTATTTTTACCTTGTTATCTGCCCATCTGATGTGACAATCATGTCTTCAAAATTTTTGTTTGTATTTGCTTTGGTAGGGTAGAACTTTTTCCTGAATATGTATCTATGACACAGGTTTGGCATTGGTTTTGATGCATGCAGTAGTGTAGTCTTTGTATGAGTTTGTTGGCTATAACCGCTGTCAATAGTATATGTGAGTTCCTCAGTGCCTCAAGGTGCAATGGTTAGTGGAGGCTCTGATGAAGGTTTGCTGGGGACAGGGATGCCAGGTGAATTTGTCCTCAGGTTCCAGTGGTGGCAGTTGTTGGCTGAGCATGCCTGTCCTTGGGCTCCAGGGTGGCATACGCTGGTGCCGGTGTTAGTGGGTCCAGGTTGCCAATTCTTGAGCTTTCAGACAGCTTGCTTGGGTGCCATGAGTGGCAGTGGTGGGCCAGGTGGGTACACAGATTCTCAAGCCTATGGGCAGCAGGCATAGTGCATGTATTAGCAGTAGCAGTGGCAGGACAATTATATGGCTCCTAATTGTTCCACACTGGTGTTGGCAGTTGCTGCGAAAGGATGGGCAGGCCAGTCCTCAGGCCTGCAGGAGATATGTGGAGGCAATGTCAACTATGGTGGTAGTGGCAGGTTGGAGAGGCCTGACCTCAGGTCCCCAGAAGGAGTGCTTCAGTGCCAATGATGGAAGACTAGGTGGGGCAGTCCCCAGGCTCCTGATGGCATGCTCAGGCACTGGGGAGGCAGAAACTGGTCTAGCAGACCTGTTCTCAGGCCTCCTGGTGATGTGCACAGGTGCTGGCTATGTATGTAACCCTGCTACTGGGGAGGGCAGGGTTCTTCTCAGTGGCAGCAGCTATCTGTAGGTGCCTGGGGAGCAAGTGCTTCACTTGCTCTTTGGCCATAGGCAGTGGCAGCCTGCAGTGATGGTGGCTGCAGTGGGGGAGTTTGTCCTTGAGGTATGTAAACGTGCATGGTGGTTTCTCTGCTGGGGGCAGCAGGGTCATTGCCAATGGCTCACAATTCAGCCCTGGCAGCAGCAGTCAGCCAAGGTAGTGGCAACGGGTGGGGAATGTCAATGAGGATCTAGGGAGGTGGAGATGCAGAGCTGTTGGGCTTGCAGGCAGGATTCATTCTTTTGGGTGCTGAATCTCCATAAGGTACTTTGCTGTAGCTACTTAAGGCTCAGGGTGTGTGGGAGCCAGCATGGGCCCCCTCTCTGGAGCAATGCCGTCCTGTGTGCTCCAGGCAGCTCCCCCTGTTAGTCTCAAGGTTTATGTGATTTGAAGCCTCTTCCATAGCTAGGATTGCAGGATTCCGTGGTAGGAATGTGGACCACTGAAGGTCGCTCACTTACCCTTTTCCCACATTGGGCTCCCAGTAGATCCTGGCCAAGCAGACTGTCCTGTTTTTCTCTCCTTCCTTGCTTTAGGTGTTTGTTGTCACTTCTCCATTGAATTCCAGTGTTCTTTCTTAGATGATCTATTTGAAGTGTGATTATCTACTCACTATTTTTGTTCTTTGTGAAGGAGGCAAGTACCAGATACCTCTTGTCATTAAAATTTTAATTGAAGGAAATGTAGTGCCTAAAGGATTAAAAGAGAAAGAAATAGAGAATAAAAAGAGATTTGATAAAACAAAAATTACTAGTGAACCAAATATATCCCAACCTCTAAGCAGGGACATATACAGACATCCTCATAAGGAACACAGAAACTTTGATTTTCATTAGACTTAATGTTTTCAGGATGATTTTTAAACTATGGCAGTCTCTTTGCAAAGACTGAATCTGAAAGTTGCTTCTTGTGTTGATTTAAAAGATATGAGCTGACTTTTTTATTTTCAAAAGGCATGTCCTTTGTTGTTCTAGAAATAATAATAAAAGTAATATCTTAATGTCAAGCAGTCCTTACTTCTACATACTCAGCATTTCCAGTCCTGTATTTTTTACCATACATGGTCTACACTAGGGTTGTTGGGAAGTTGATGTGCTTCTGAAAAGTGTGCAAATAGCCTTTGGCAAATCTTAACATTTGAAAAATATCCTGGGCGACTTTTTTATTTAAGGAAATTAAGTGGTTAGTCGTTTTGTTAAATGAGTAGTTAATGCTGCAATTTGTCTTTTGAGTGTAATGTTTGTATTTTGCAGTTCCCTTATATGTAAGTGACCTCAGTAGACAGTAGACACATTTCTTCTTTATTTTCTTTCTAGGGACTTCTTCTTTCTTCCTAGTCATTTATGGCTGTCACATCTTGGTCTAATAAGATGAGATGACTGGTTGGTTCACTGTGGTGTCCCCTTCTGCCCTCTAGATCTATGACCTCCACCCAGTCCTCTTCCATGTTGGCCTTTGGGTGGGCTAGAACATGGAAGGATGAGGGTGACTTATTTTCTTCATCCATAGTGACCCGCTTTGGGGTCAACAATTTCTTAGTCTTGACTTCCCATACCCCACCCTGGATTCCCATGGGATGCAACTGAAGGGCTGTGAGTTTGGGCACCTGGACTTGGGTCAAAATCATTTATGACCTTCTCACATGGATCAGATCAAAGTTGGCCAGATGGAGGGCTATATTATCTCACCTGAGGTGATCTGCCTGCCTCTGCCTCCCAGAGGGCTGGGATTACAGATGTGAGCTACCACACCCAGCTGTGTTAAAGCTTTTAATCCAGAAAAGGGCACTCTGAATGGGAAATCACATTCAGAATTTAAGTCTGGCATCCAGGCTCCCTCAGAGGGTTATTACTAGGCTGAACTCTCAATCTCTGCATGAGAGCTCAATCCACTCAGCATGACCTGTGGCACAAGATATATAGAAAGCATGAAAACAAGAGAAGGAGAATAAAATAAATAAGAGAAGTATGGAAAAGACTATGATACTATGGATACTTGGAAACAAGAGTCCAAGCAATAAACTCTAGCAATAGAAAGCAAAGTTTCTTTAACAATAGAAACTATGATTTTTACCTGATTTTACATGATTGACCAGAATACAGACCCCATTTCAATATAATTCGATATTTCTTGATTTTATTGCTCAAATTATTCCTGCCTTGGCCATCAGAAGCTCTTTCAGTTAGCTACTCTATTTTTTTTTCACACCTCTCTCTCTCTCTCTACATATATATATATATATATATATATATATATATATATATATTTTTTTTTTTTTTTTTTTGAGATGGAGTCTTGCACTGTTACCCAGGTTGGAGTACAGTGGCGTGATTTCGGCTCACTGCAAGCTCTGCCTCCTGGGTTCACACCATTCTCCTGCCTCAGCCTCCCAAGTAGCTGGGACTACAGGCACCTGCCACCATGCCTGGCCAACTTTTTGTACTTTTAGTAGAGATGGGGTTTCACTGTGTTAGCCAGGATGGTCTTGATCTCCTGACCTCGTGATCTGCCTGCCTCAGCCTCCCAAAGTGCTGGGATTACAGGTGTGAGCCACCGCGCCCGGCCACACATCTCTGTATTTTTTAAAGCACTCCCTTACTTTCTGATATTACAAGATGTTCCAGGCTCATATTGTATATTTCCTGTGTAGTGTTAGAAATAGCCATTTTTCCAAGGGGTGCTGGTTCCTTTTATCGTAGAATGGTATTAGAAACCAAGATCTGGGTGGCATATATGCTTGTTGTAATTCACTTTTGATCACATAGGCCTGGTGTTTTGGTAAATTACGACAATACATTTGCATTGCAACTTTGGCCACAATCCAGAATTCTGACTCCATAGGTCTGTGGTTCAAGCCTCAGGTGACGCTGATGCTGCTGATTCATGAACCACGTTTGGAAAATCATTGTACTATGGGTTAAATTGGCTTTTGAGTTCAATTCTGAGATCCAGAGCATTCCAAGTTTAAAGCTACTGATATGCACAATGTGTCTTTTCAAATTTCCAGGCATCTAGGGTAAGGTTAAAGCTACTGATATGCACAATGTGTCTTTTCAAATTTATCTGCTAAGAGATGTTGGGTGCTATAACTGGGTTTACTTATGCTGCATCATTTATGACAGGGAAGTATGCAGCTAGTGTCAGATATGGCCCAAATCACTGAAGACAAGTCACATTAGAGTTCCCAAACTCATTACTTATAAGCCAGGAGTCCAAACTCTGCTTTAGCTTTTCAACTAATAAACTGGGTAGTGATGAACTTCTCCAGTAGAGAAGTAAAAATGGAGGAAGAGATACTATTTATATGTTTATATAGTAGAAGGGGAGTATTTTTTTCTCCTTAAGTTCAGGTATTGGGTTGCTATCAGAGAATAAAAGTACTTATTTTTTTCCATATTAGGTTGCTCTTTAGTAAGTCTAACCTTACCCTAGATGCCTGGAAAGGGGTTTGGTAAAAGGAAGATGATTAATTATTTTCATTTTTTAAAATATGTATATATTTTGGTATTTAAATTATTTTTATTATTTATAAAGGTGGCCACTTTTACATATCTATTGTCTTAGTCAATTTTCTGCTGCTATAACAGAATATCGCAGACTAAGTTATTTACAAAGAAAAGAAGTTTACTTGGTTCACGGTTCTGCAGGCTGGGAAGTTCAATAGCATGGCTCCAACATCTGGTGACAGTCATCTCACAGCAGAAAGGTGGAGGTAGAAGTGAGCAGGAGAGGCAGAGAGAGGAAATCAGGCCAAATTTACTTTTATCACAAACCAATTCTCCTAATAATTAACCCAATCCCAAGATAATGAAATTAATTCATTCATGAAGACAGAGCCCTCATGACCCTAATCACCTCTTGTAGGGCCTCTCAACATTGTTATAATGGCAATTAAATTTCAACATGAGTTTTGGCAGGGACATTTAAACCATAACATCTACTATAGCTGTAGATTCGTAATGATTTTAAAGCATCCCTAATAAAATTACTAGGAACCTTAAAGCATTCTAAAGGGGAAAATCTAGGAATGGAGGTGGGAATAAAATTAACATTTACTGATACCTGTCATTATTTAGTGTAGGCTAAATTTTTATAACAAATATACCCCCAAATACAACGGCTTTAACAAAAAAAAAAGTTTTTTTTTTCTTACACAGCAGTCTAGAGTGGGTATTCCAGGATAATGGGGTAGCTTAAGACAGGAGAGGGCAGCTGGCTCTGCTTCATGCAGTTATTAAGGGACACAGGCTGCCGTGTGTAGCATGTGGCTTCAAAATCTGTATGATATTGTTCCAGCCCATGGAAGAATTGCTATGGCAAGGGAATAAAACAGTGAGTGATGCAGCCTAAACTATGTTACTACTTGGGCATGGGAGAGGCTTCTACAGGGGTGCTGGGTAGATATGAATAATCATTTCTACAGGATCCTTACTCCTACCAAAACTTCCCTTCACTAAAAGTTTGTGAAATTAGACATTTGTGCCTTCATGGAAATAGTCTTCTGGGACTTTAAAATTTTAAATCTTAGCTCTGCTTATGGGGCAAAGGGCTTTGTTCGTGAGAAGGAAGTGCAAGGACTAGACCCAGCAGATAGGGGTTAGTTCTTTATATTGAATTGGGCCAAGGATGGCTGCTGGGAGCTTGAGGAAGGCAACATGGTATCAACAGGGCATTGCAGGCAGATAGATGGACCTGGGTTAGAATTCTGTGACCTTGGGCAATGCGCTCAAATTTTCTGGGCTTCAGTTTTCTTATGTATAAAATGGTAAGAATATAAAATTCCTTATGAAGTTTAATGAGGAGTGGGATAAAAAATATAAGGTGTAATGAATGTAGATTTTTTTCCTGAACTCACATGTCAGAAGTGCCACCATTCTTTTTACATATACCTCTGATGAAGAAAAATATGTATTAATACATCTTTTCTGACAGTTCCAACATAGATATACAATCTAGGATTTGAACAATTTATAACAATCCTTTAAATGGTGCTCACCTTGATAGAGGTAATCTTTCCAATGTTCTCATAGGGTATGTATAATTTGGGTAATTTAGATAATTAAATTTTTTTTCTTTTTTTTTACCATATCCTTTGCTGTCTTCATTTTTCCCCTTTAGCTAATGAAAGAGCAAATTAATTAAATCTATTGATGTATCAGGACAGCTCTTAGAGTAAGTGTTAAGGTAAGGACACAGAACTTTTCCACATGGTTGTAGCTTTATAACCTGAACACAGATTTAATGCCATGTCTTTTAGCCTCTTGGAGGTTAATTACTGTACCAAATGCTATACGAAGAACAGAATCCAAATCTGCTATTTTACGAGGATATGTGAAAGCAGCTGCTCTGTCCAGGCATGAGACCGCAGGGGATGCTCACACCCTAGAAGTTTCCCCTTTCTGCCTCTGGTTGGTCCATGGGTCTGAGCAAACCATAATTAGAAAAGGGGGATAATGATGACTGCCACTTCCAAGCCTCCAGGATAATGGTAGTGAGCATCAGAGCCAGGCCCTTGGGGCTGGGGAACTTGCTGTTGGGAAGGTGGTATATTATCACACCAAGCTTTTCTGCCGTTTTTCTCATTTAGAACCCAGAGTATTTTGGCTCACTTAGGAGCAGAAGACATGGACTTATAAACAACCGGAAATATGTCTTTTAATCCTGCATAATGTGAATGCTGTTTTAGTTTACCCCAAAATGCACCTGTAGGTCTGGCAAGCAGCAGTTTTGGGTTCCTGTACTCTCCCAGCACTGGAGAGTCATTTCATAAGCTGGTATTGACTTTCTCACCTGACAGATGATGACACAAAATTGACAAAAGTTGGATGATTTGTGAAGGCTTTCTGATCAGTTTCTACCAATTATTTGCACTACATCTGGCTTACACATGTTGCATTCTCATATGACATACTTCATTTCTGTTGCTTGACAGTGACTATCTTAAGAACCCTATGGAAAGTAAAAGCTGAAGCTTTCTCTGCTCAATATTCATTTTCCATTTTTATGGTATATGGACTTCAAAGAAAAAAGCAAAATGACCTTGGGAGGACAATGCACATCAGATTGCATTACTGTTGCCATCACGATGACAAGATCTTGCCACTCACAAACATTTGTAGACTCCATTTCAAGCACTTACTCATGTAAGTAGTTCCAACACCATCAAATTTCAGGACAGTGAAAGAAGGTGGATGTGTCACTGGAATTTGTTAGGGTGGGACTTGACTAACCAGAAATATTTCAGGGGCTATGTTATAGTAGGTCAAACCTCAGCTCTGAATGATTGAGATGTCTGCAAACGACCATTGGCAAGAAGGTAGGCTCTTTGAGCATGGTTTGACCCCTGAAACCAGAAGCAGTTTTACTGTGAAGTCAAATAAAACTTAGCAATGTGGTCACATAGTTGCAGTTTTGAAAAGTTTGCTCCCAAAACTTGACATTGTTCCTTTCCACTCCCAAATCCTCCCCTTTGTGCCTCTCCTTGAATTGGGTGGTGTTGAAATGGCTGCAGGAATTTTGGGTTCTGGCAAGGGGAAATTGAGTTGGGTGTACATTTATTTTGGGTTTAGAGGGATATATTCATGTGGTTTTCAGTCACTTCTGTATATAGTTAAGTTATTTTTAGCCATTCTGGTGAAAGAATGACTTCCAGGAATACTTCTGGTGCCTACTAGGCTGATACACCCAAGTTTGTGAAATGAATGTGCAGGACTGGAAGTAGGACCACAGTATGAATGTGCCTTATAGTGCCTGACACAAAGAGTAGGTGGGTGTTGGAGGAGAAACATGATTAAACATTTTTTCAAAAAGTTCAGATGTAAAATTTTTGAATGGAAGGTTTGGTTTTCATCAAAGTCTCATCAAAATGAAACTTTTCCTCTGCCAGAACTATTTTTGATAATGCAGTGTGCAATTATAAGTGCACCACACATTTTCTTTTCTGTGGGGCATCAAGAGTTCCTGTGTGGCAGGGCAAATGTAGCATTACTACCAACAGCACAAACATCTGTAGGTGGGGTTGCATGTTGTGTGCACCCCAAATATTGCATTGTGTCTTTAAGATACTGATGTATATTGCTCTGCTAAAGACTGATGGTTCCAGAGAATAAGGCACACAAAATTGCCACTGATTCAGCAAACAGAAAAGTCAAGACACAAATTGACATACCCTTATTGAGTCAATGGATGTTGTGTGAGTAATTTGATTTACACAATTATTATACCTCAGTACAATGCAGTGGTAGTTTAAAAACATATTTTAATCGTCCTTGTACATGCCTCAACTTAAGATTATATATTGTATAATTTTTCAGAGTATGCAGCCCGAAAATAGAAAAAACAGAGTTGCACCAGGAAGTTAATTATAAATACATATGCATTTTTCTGAATTTTATGAAGTTTATGGTATTTGCCAGCTTTTAAAACATTTTCACTTTTTGTAGTTAATTTTTTCCACTCAAAATAAAAATCTATAACTTTATTTAATGTTGTGTATGTAATTTTGTTTTTTCTTTCTTAAGGAAGCCTCCTCAAATTGTGTAACCTTCAGGTATCACAAAACCACGATTTTCCCGTGTTTACAATGTAAGAAGATAAATAATCATCAGAGTTACATGTGGCTTACAGTATCCTAAATCTTAAATCTTTGGTTGAAATTTAAAAAAAAAAATGCATTTGGCACTCTAAAGAATTGCAGTGGAAGAACAATAGAAAAGTTATCCCCACACTGCCGCATCTCTATTACCTCAAACATAACAAAACATAACAAAACAAAACAAAACTCTAGAGTCCAGCTGTTAAGTTTCTGGATCTACCCTTCCCTCAAGCTGCCTTTGGGGGTGAGTGCTCTTTCTTCACATTCCTGAGGCCAGGGAGGCTTGGCATTTATCTTGCTCTCCCATGGCCATTTCTAGACAGTTACCCTTTTACCTTCTTATAAAAGTTCCTCCTCTTTTGGTCTTTCCACTTCCTGGCATTTCCTCTCCATGAATGTTCTTACTGAGCCATGCTCCCCCTTCATCATCGACTCTACCCAACCCACTGTAAAGCTATTAATAGAATATTTCAGTGTCTGTAGAACACATCCAACATCCTAGCTTTATTCAGTTCCCAAGGCTGCTGTAATAAATTACCACAAACTTAGTGACCTAAAACAACAGAAATGTATTCTTTCATAGTCCTGAAGTTTGGAAGTCTGAAGTCAGCATCTCTGGGCCGAAATCAAGGTGTTATCAGGGATGTTCTCCTCTGAAGGCTCTAGGGGAGAATCTATTCCCTTCATCTTCCAGCTTCTGGTGGCTGCCAGCATCCCTTGACTTGTGGCTGCATCATCCCTATCTGCCTCTGTGGCCACATGACCTTCTGCTCTCCTGCTTATATAAAATCTCCTTCTGCCTTTCTCTTATAGAGATACATGTGATAGTGTTGAGGTCCCACACATATAATCTAGGATAATGTCCCCGTCTCAAGATCTTTAACTTAATCGCATAAGCAAAGACTTTCTTCCCCCCCATATAGGGTTATAGTCACAGGTTCCAGGGATAAGGATGTGGTTATTTTTTGGTGGGGGGCGGGAGGGGGTGGTCTTCTTTTTAGCATTGCCATTCCTGAATACCATCTCCATCTCTGTTCCAGTTCAGCCACCCACTTCCTGAACAACCAGCACTGAGGGCTCTCCTGACCCAGAACTGTTTCACATTAGAAAGCCTCCTCCTTTCTCTCTCACACTCCCGCTTTCCCCACCCCAAACTGTGATCTCATGGAGACTTGTAGTTGCTTGATTCCTCATTTTCCTCCAAACTTCCAACCCATTTCTGCTCCTCTTTCTTCCTGCTTAGCCTAGACACTTGCTGCTTGGATACCTTGAGCTTTTCTCTCACCATAACCCCTGATTAATTGCATCCTTTCAGGGCACCATTCTGGAAAATCCTGGAATCTGGATTCATGTGACTACTGACATGCTTGGCTCCTACACTTGGTCTGCTGGGTTCTGGTGGAATGAGGAGATACAGCCTCACTGATTCTGGTCTCTGGCCTCAGCACCCCCTGCTTCCTGCTCTGTCAGTACCCCTCCTCTTCCTCCGCTATAATAGGATGTCTTAAGACATGTTCTGTGGGCCTCCTCATTAGAATCTCCTGGAACACTCACAAAAGAAATTCCTGGGCCCTACTCCAGACCTCTTGGATCTGAATCTCTGGGGATGAGTCTGGAAATATTCATTTTTGACAAGTAACCCCAGGTGATTTCCCCCCAATTCTGTATTCATTCTCAAGTGTTTTCCCTTCTGGAACTCACTAATGCACTCACACCAACAGTGAAAATACGACATGCTTTAGTACCAGTTGTGAAAGTTGCAAAACACCACTTCCAAGCTCCCTGAAGCGCCCACCCATCTGAGACTCCCAGACCTCCCTGTTCTGTTTTGACTGGTGGGGCCCTGCTGCCAGTATTGTGAAGGCTGCCTTTACTTTCTGCTCCTTCTTGGCATTGCCCTTCTCTAGTTACTGTCCCTCCTTTCTCTTCCTTTTAAAAATATAAACATTGTTAAAAATCTGTCAGAGCACACAACAGAAAGCACTTTGGCTTCTGTTAAACAGGGTTTAAATACAGGGGATTATTAGAAAGGTTGGAAAGAGGGACTCAGGGATAAAAAGGTACCACTGGTGTGGTTGTCACACAGAGGCCAGGTACAACCAATGCTGCCCTTTGACACCCAGAAGGCTGGTGACCAGATTCTGGAATGCAGAGTCCAGGGGCAGCAACTTCTCCAAACATTGTGCTTCCAAGACCCTGCTTGCCTGTAAGAAGAAGGCTCCTGCCTCACTTCCTCCTCCCAGTTTCACTGGGTGCATCTGATGTGTATCCAGATCCCAGCTGCAAAGAAGTCTGGGAAATTTAGCTTTTCTCTTTTCTGTTCTTTGGTACAGGAAGGCACTCAGAACGGAGTGGAATGGATCTTATGTGTCTTATCCAGTAGAAAAGAGTTACGGGCACTTTCTGATGTCACATTCTCATTTTCTTGTTTTTTTTTGTTTTGTTTTGTTTTGTTTTGTTTTGTTTCTGTTTTTTTGAGATAGAGTCTCACTCTGTTGCCCAGGATGGAGTGCAGTGGCACAATCTTGGCTCACTGCAACCTCTGCCTCCCAAGGTTCCAGTGTTTCTTCTGCCTTAGGCTCCTGAGTAGCTGGGATTACAGGCGCACACCACCACACGGGGCTAATTTTTTTATTTTTGGTAGAGGTGGGGTTTCACTATGTTGCTCAGGCTGTTCTCGAACTCCTGACCTCGTGATCCACTACTTGACCAGCTGTGACTTGCCATTCACCCTCACCACATTCATGAACTTCTCTCACTAAGGTCAGCATTACCCTTTGAGCAGCCAGATGCAACAGACATTTTAGTGATTATCATATTGTAGCTCTCTACTGCACTGGACTCGTTTAATCAAGCTCTCCTCGAAACACTCTGCTCCCTTGACTCCTCTGACACCACAATCTTTGCATTGTTCTCATAGCTTTCTGGCCTTCCTGTTCTTACCCTCCTTCATAGGGTTCTCTTTCTACCCTTAGCCTTCAGGTGAATTATGGAGATCGGTCCTCTGTCCGCACTTGGCTTCCCTCTCACATTCTCCTTGGGCTCTCCTTAGAGGCACAGTTTTAGCCCAGCCTAAATGCCAAGATTCTCAAATATTTATGCAGAGAATAGAATTCTCTCTCATTCCTGAACTTCTGACTCAAATATGCATCTACCTGCTAGACATATAGCACTTCATAACATCTCAAATGTCACATATTCAAAACTACCCATCGCAGTTTGTGTCACCACCAAAAATTTAATAATCCTAGTCAGCATCTTGAAAGTAACACTTCACTCCTCTTTCTCCCTCATACTCCACATCTAATCAATCCCCAAGTCCTGGCATTTCACCAGCAAAATATTTCTCAGATCTATTTGCCCCCACTTCATTCCTATGAACACTACCCCCGTTCAGGGTCTTGCTGCATTTCTTCTGGATTACTGTACTAGCTTCAAACTCATCTATCTATCCTTAGTTTTGACCCCCTCAAATTAACCCTATGTGCAGTCTTTCAGGCAGTTGATCCAAACTGTAAGCCCAATACGCTACAAACTAATAACTTGAGGCACCAAACATCAGATACTCTTCTATAATTTCCTTAGACTGCCTTCCCATCCTCCCATGCACATCCTGGGCTGCCAGGACCAGCAGAGGACAAGTTGTCATCTTTTACAGTAAAGACCTGGGGATGCTGATAGGATTCAGAGGGAAGTGCAGGGTGCATGCCAACCAGGAGAGCTAAGTTCACTTCCTACCCGCATATCTGTTTTAGAGTAGGGGAAGCTGTCACAGACACTGTGAAGACATTCAGATTCTCCTTCAATAAATGATTTGCTGTCCCAGCTACTGGGACGATGTTGGCAGACAACCTTCAGGGGTTGCTTCACTTAAGAGCTACCTCACTTAAGGTCACACCCCTTTCTGGGGCATCCCACTGATGGATGCAGAGTATAAAGGCCTGGCCATCTCAACTCAAGTTGGAAAAGTCCTGAAGGAACAGTCCAGGTCTCAGAGCTTATGTGGGGTTGGCTGAGGTCATCATTATATCTGCATCATAGCAGGACTGCTGCTTCTTTCCATTCCTGTTGCCTTCTTCTCCTTAGGAGGAGATTTCAAAGCCAATCCAGTTGCAATCCTGCACCTTGGGAACATGCTGCCACAGTTGGTACTAGGAGCAGTCTGAGACCGCAGGTGCTGAGATGAGATTTTGGAGCTGGATCAATCACTTTCTGGCTGGCAATGAGGATGCCATAACCAGTGGCAGGTGGAGCACAGAGGGCCCTTGGCACAAGGTGGCAGTTTATTTGTTAAAACTTTCACTGATGGAGAATCAGGATGGTATAGCAGGATATGCATTAGCTGGTGTGATATGTCATGCATTTGAAAAATACAATAGAAATAGTAACTATGTAAGTAGAATGGGATTGGGTAACTATTGCTAAGTTCAATTGACCTCTGGAAAAAACAGATAATAAGAAGCTGAGAGGGATTAATTCCCAATTAACAGCTAAGTGTGAAAGCCAGAGAGCCTCCTTTATGGTACACAAAGCAGCTTTATCTCCTGCCGAGTGAGAGGACCAGGCCTAGGACTTAATCATCAGAGTAGCCAAGCTCTCATGAAAGTTAAATTTCCAATTAAAGCCAGTCTCTTATACCAAGGTCAGGGCTAGGACCTTGACACATGAGATGAGGACATCCGGGTTAATAACCCTGAAAGTCACAAACCCCCAGACTTTCTGGAATGCCCTGAGCCTGTAAAGGTTTGGCCCACCCCTCCCTATTAGGAGCTGCACTCCTCCACTGATTGGAGGTGATGCAGACACTGCTCCCCCGGAGCTGGAGGTGATGCAGACACTGCTCCCCCCGGAGGCTCCTTCTGCGATCTGCCACCATCTCTGTCCCAGGCACTGGGCCTGTAACTAGAGTTAAGTCACAACATAGGCCCAACTGGAGCTGTGCTGGACCTAATAAGAAAAGGACTATATCCCAAATAAGTTGTAACATCTGCCATCCTGTATCCACATGTGCTGGAAGAGGAGGCATGGGATTGGATTCTAAACCTGCTTGATCGGAGAATATACAGGATTTAATACCTTGGCATGGACTCCGGGATATGGTGCAAACTCACTTCTACAATGGCTCCTAAAGGCATGACAATAGTGATGGCCTACACTAAGTTAGGTTGCAGTGTCAGAATGGCCCTGGCAGAGGGTGGAAGAAGAGACATAAAAGCTCAGCAATGTCAGTGTGCTGGAGTCAGAGCACAGCAAAAGGCCAGAAATCTCACAATATGATTGTGTTCCCATGTGCAGGTTTGAAGGATACACTATTTACCAACACCGTACGGAATTCACTGTGAAAAAGGCATCAGCATCACCAAGAAGTCTAATGCTGGCTGTCCTCTGTAGACAAGGATGGATAGTAGATCTAGACAGCAAAGTCCTACACTGTAGAGGCCTGGTGGCAGTGACTAGCCTGCAGAAGCCAGGCAGACTCAATAACCATAATGAGTAGCAAGTGTGGAGGGGAGTGAGGCTGCTAACCCACAGAGCTGCGGGTGTTTAATAGAACACAGCATTCCCAGGAAGAAAATACATGGGCAGTGACAGGATTGCTACCAATCGGGACCAGTGAAAGAAATCAAGGATGGAGGGTATATTCATTACCCAGGGCTGCTGTTAACGAAGTACCTCAAACTGGGTGATTTAAAGCAACAGAAAGTTATTCTATCACAGTTCTGGAGGCTAAAAGTCCAAAATCAAGGTGTCAGCAAGGCTGGTTCTTTCTGGAAGCTCAGAGGGACAATGTGTCTCGTGCCTCTCTCTTGGTTTCTGGCAGTTGCCAGGAGTCCTTGGCATCCTCTGGGTTGTTGGTGCATCGCTGCAGTCTCCACCTCTGCTGTCACATGGCATTCTCCCAGTGTGCCTCCATCTTCACATTGCATCTCCTCTGTGTGTTTGTTCCAATTTCCCTCTTATGAGGACACCAGTCATTGGACAAGGGCCCACTCTAGTACAATATGAACTCATCTTAACTTGATTAAATTTACAAAGACCCTATTTCCAAAAATAAAGTCACTTTCTCAAGGTCCAAATAGGCATAAATTTTGGGGAAACACTATTCAATCCAGTAAAAATGACCAGAAGGCTGAGGGAAGTTTTCCTAATAAAAAGTCACAATTCCTTTCCAATTTTGTAGACCTGAGCCAGTTTTAAGGTCTGGTGCATATTGGCTGAAGAAAAATCTCAGTTCCCTGGTAGAAGAAGCCTGCAACACCACAGCAGGTATACACAATGACAATACTCCTACTCTTTTCTTAAAGGGGTCTACTGCTATGTACCTGGCTAAGTGAGCACCAGGTAACTGAACACACAAACATTTCAAGAATTATTAGACATGGAATGCTAATTGACATTAATACTTGGAACCTAAGCATCATCATTGCCCTCCTGTTAGACTGTAGGCATAGTAGAGCCACGTGATAAATGAATGAATTGATTTTAAAACATGTTACAAAAGTACAGTAAGTCCTTGCCTTGGTGGGTAAATTAGGCCTGAAGACCCCTCTGATGGTCATTTTCCTGGTACCAAATGTGTAATTGGAACATCTGCAATAAGCAGCAGGAAGTGGTGGTGGTGGAGTAAATGTGGTATTTTCTTTTCCCAAAGAGACTTTTTTTTTTTTTTTTTTTTTTTTTTTGAGCCATCAGCCCTTGCAGACATACATGTTGCCAACTGGATCACCAGAAAGAGTAGTACAGAGACAACAGGACATCAAAATCTGCCTCCCCTCTCCTGTTTTTGTAAGATTCTTGCCTTATTTGGTATTGTGAGTCTCAGGTGTGTTGAGGCAGGTACTTAGGGGGCTGCGCTGATGTGACTGCCCCTGAGACTGCCTGGCAAAGCTGAGAGATGGCATTGAAAATAAACATACAATGTTTTACTGGAATTAGGATGGAAAATTGGCTACATTTCAGGGATATCACCACTACAAAAGCTGAGCTGAAAGCCAGAAGATTCTATCAGATCATCTTATTGCTATGAGTCAGAGCAAGCATCAGGCATTAACCTCCAGGAACCAGCCCAGGGGTGAGCCTGAGTGGCTGTTCAGTGACTGTATTAGATGAGAGGTCTTCCTTTTCTCTCCACTGTCCATCACCCTGTTTGCTGCCATCAGCTCTTACCCAGAGGACAGATAGGAGGAAGTCAAGACTAACTAGAGACAGTGTTAGACACTCTGCTGAAAATGGGCCATTTTTAGCTGAAAAATCATTTTATTGTACCAGCTCTATAGCTGAAATTAGTAGGATTAAGTTTTATATCATTAGCAGAAGTGAAGGCTTGAATCAAGATTACACAATATAAAATGTTTTCTCCCTCTCTCCAGTCATATTGATTTACACCCATTTGTAATGTTTGTTCATTAAATACAACCTGCAAAAGTCAGATAGATCCCAATAGTCCCACTAGCCAAAGATAACGACACTAACAATAGCATTAAAATGTTCTACATTTCTCCAAAACAATCTTGATAAAGAAAAATAAAGCTGGAGATCTCACACTTCTTCATTTTAAAACATATTACAAAGTTATAGTGATCAAAATAGTGTGGTACTGGCATAATGATAGACATATAGACCAATGGAACAGAATAGAAAGCCCAAAATAAACCCTCATGCATATGGTCACATGACCTTCAACAAATAGTGTTGGAAAACTGGATATCCACATGCAAAGCAATGACGTCGGACTCCTACTTTATACCACATACAGAAATTAATTAAAAGTAAATTAAAGACCTAAACATAAGACCTTTAACTAGAAAACTCTTAGAATAAAACATAAAGGAAAAGCTTTATGACATTGGATTTGGCAATGATTTCTCAAATATGATACCAAAAACACAGGCGAGAAAAGCAAAAAAGACAAATAGGATTACACCAAGTTAAAAAACTTCTGCACAGCATAGGAAACAATCAACAGAGTGAAAAGGCAACCAGTGAAATAGGAGAAAACATTTACAAACCATCCATCTGATAAGAGGTTAACACCCAAATATATAAAGAACTCCTACACTTCAATAACAAAAAACCCCAAATAATCAAATTTAAAAGTGGGCCAAGGATTTGAATAGACATCTCTCTAAAGAGGATATACAAATGGCCAAAATGTATATGAAAAGAAGCTCAACATCACCAATCATCAGGCAAATCACAATGAGCTATCACCTTACACCCCTTAGGGTGGCCACTATCACAAAAACAGAAAATAACAGCATTGATGAGGATGTGAAGAAATTGGAACCCTTGTGCACTGTTAGTAGAAATGTAAAATGGTGCAGCCACTGTGGAAAATAGTCTGGAGGTTTCTAAAAAAATTAATATGAGAATTACCATCTAATTCAGCAATCTCACTTCTGGCTATATATCCAAAATAATTGAAAAGAGGATCTTGATGAGATATTTGCATGCCCATGCTCATTGAACCATTCTTCATAAAAGCCAAGAGGTGGAAGTATCTGTCCACCAACAGGTGAATGGATAAAATGTGGTATATACATATAGTGAAATAGTATTCAGCCTTTAAAAAGAAGGAAGTCCTGTCACAGACTATGACATGGGTGAAACTTGAGGATATTATGTCACATGAAACAAGCCAGTGGCAGAAAGATAGATACTGCATAATTCCACTCATATGAGATGTCTGAAACAGTAAAACTCTTAGAAACAGAGAGTGGTGGTTGCCAGGTGACTGGGGGAAGTGTAAAAAGGGAGTTGTTCAACGAGTATAGAGTTTCAGTTTTATAAGAAGAAAAAAATTCTAGAGATATATTGTACAACAATGCACATATAATTAACATTGCTATACTATACATTTAAATGGCTAAGATGGTGTTCTGGTGCGGTGGCTCATGCCTGTAGTCCCAACACTCTGGGAGGCTGAGGCAGGTGGATCACTTGAGGTCAAGAGTTTGAGACCAGCCTGGCCAACATGATGAAACCCCATCTCTACTAAAAATACAAAATTTAGCTGGGTATGGTGGTGCACACTTGTAATCCCAGCTACTCAAGAGGCTGAGGCATGAGAATTGCTTGAGCCAAGAGGCAGAGGCAGCTAGCGGAGATCATACCACAACACTCCAGCCTGGGAGACCTAGCGAGATCCTGTCTCAAAAAAAAAAAAAAAAAGGTTTAGATGGGAAATCTTACGTTACCTATTTTTTTACTACAGTAAAAAATGTAATGTATTTCCTTTTAGTGTTTTTGTTAACATAATGTCTTTTTAAAAATAACCATCAATTATATTTACTTAGACTTGTGGCTTTAGTTGCAAATACTGCCTGAGGGAGGGAAGTGCTTTTGACTGTCGATTTGTCATTCTTAGAAACGAGGCTTTTGTGATCTTTAGATTGTGTTGTGGCCAGACTAGCAAAAGCAAATGATCCATTTAAGGGCTACTGAAAAATGTCTGCAACATTCTTCAAAATAACAATAATGACAACTAACTGCTATTAGTAGCAGCCAATGTTTTCTAAGCACTTACTAGTGCCAACCACTGTCCCAAGAGTGTGATGTACATTATCTTATTTAATCCCTATAACCATTCTAAGAAGTAGACACTTGTCATTCTTATTTTACTTTTGATGAAACTGAGGCTCAGAGAGGTTACCTAACTTGTCAATGTTGCACAGTTTGTAACTTGCAGAGCCTAGATTAACATATAGTTGTAAAATAAGAGATCTAGGAAGAAAGCATTATTAAATACTTTGATTTAATAGCTTAATGACAATAATCAAAATAAAATTTAAGAAGACATAGGGTGTCACCCGTTTAATACATTTGGGAGCTCTGAGAATTTGCCTCTTTTTCCAGAATATTTCTCTTATAAAGTAATTATCATTTCATTCTCCTTCCATTGACCTCATCTACAGTTTGGACTTTTGAAGACCTCATCTACAGTCTGGACTTTTGAAGACTTTCATGTAAGTGATTGTTAAGTTTATATTGTAAGCTATCAATAAATCTGCTCTTCATCTATAACTTAGCAAAGAACCAAATTCAAGCTCAGGAATCATTTCCTCATGACTTTATAGTTGTCTGGGTATTGCACAGACCTCATGGGAGAAATGTGCTCAAGAAAAAGTGCCTGCTATTTGGCATGGATGGCAGAACAAAGCATGAAGATCTTTGGCTACATTATGCCATTGACTGAGAGGGAGTAGAAACCTTTTCCTGCCCCAGGTTGCTGTAATTTTAAAACATCTCTTTGGTACCCCTCTATATCCAGCAACACACCTCTGCAGTATTAGATCCTCCAAGGCATCGAAGCCTTGGGAAAGAAGGGAGATAAGAGGAAAGCCCAAGGAGAGTGGAGAATCCATTGTTTCTGAACTTAGCTACCCTGCTCAGGAGCATGTAAGGGGCTCGATTTGGATGAATAAGAGCTTTTCGAGTTCATAATAAATGGATTGTGAATCTTTATTCCTTTCCTGTAATAACATGAGTTGCCTTCATTGGCCTTAAAACAGATAATTCAGTTTAGTCTGGCATCTCAATCCTGCACTATGTGACATAGTATGGAAGGAAGTCACCTTTCCTCTCCCAAACTCCAACCTTTTCATGAAAGAAAAATTGCAGTAGTTCCCAGCCCCTCCCATGAGACTGAACTGCCCCCAGCAAGGAGGGTTAATGATTTTCTGAAAGGAAATTTGGTTAGAGAGTGGCAATATTTCATGGTCTTATCATGTTATACCCACTCTGTGTGGGAACAAAGTCAAAAGGACCTCAGCCTGTGTGCCCTATGGCTGTGTGGTGTAGGTTAAGTTTGGGGAATGATGAACATGAAGAAATGGATTTATGTACTTGCGGCCCGGTTTTGAGGGGGCCATGTGAAAAATGCTGCCCTTGGTTGTTTTTGTAATGGTGCTTCTCTTTGACTCAGCTTTACTTTGTGCCAATAAGAATAGCCTGGAAGGATAATTAATGTCTTTGTGTTTAAGACATTTCCTTTCAAAATGACGGGGTATACCAACAGTTATGGCACTGAAATCATTAAAATCATGCAAATTCTTAAAGTGTGTAGGCCTGGGAGATTATAGTTTCATTAGAGAAAAGGCTATAAAGTTAGACCTAGGTAATTACCTTTCCCATTAATGCTAGAAAATTCCGTGCTCCACTGAGAAGTGATCGTGGCGCATCGTGCCTTCTGTGCTTTCACATTCAAACTGCAGGAGCCTTTATTTCATCAGCACAAACTGCAAGGTAGCAGCAGCAGCTTTCCAGGTGTACTTTGCAAATTGGGGTTTAAATGTGGAACACATCAAATTAAAATTCAATATTAATTATTTTGTCTTGCTAGGAGTCTGAGTGGTTTAAAGCAGCAAGGGTAATTGTCTAATTCATTGTGTGTGTCTACAGTGAACTTAATCATTATGTCAGCTTCCTAATAAAAGGTTATTATAGAAACAAAGATCCCAATTTTACATATGGTAGGCAAGGGAGGATTCGAAGAACCAGTCTCTAAGGTAGACTTGAGGATCTTGACAAATGATGCCCATGCTGTGATCAGATACTTAACAAGAAATCTCGTTATTAACTAGGCCTGTACAGATAATTAGCACTTGAGCTTCAAATTTTAAATCTGGCTTGAGATGTATAATTTATCACAAGCCTTAGCTTGCTGTCCAAGTCTGATAATAAGGTAGTGTTATTGATGAATTGAGATTAAGAGCAGATTGAAGAGAAAATTAGGCCACTGGTTAGCCTGAAAGGTCTGATTTCAATATTTACAGTACTAATTTGGTATTATTTTGGTAAATGGATGTGGTCCCCAAGTGCTGCATGGTATAAAAGAGTAAACTATGCATCATTATTCTAACAGGAAAAGTATTGTTTACTGTGTACTGGATTTTGCAGCACTAGCAGTCTGGTTAATAGGCTACTTTATAAGATGAGTGTACCTGTTTTTTATTGCATGCATTTATTATAACCCATTCAGCACCTAGGGCTTTTAGTGAAAATTAGAAAATGTAGCTTCTTTACATTAAAAATGATATGACATTAGACTAATTGCTACAGAGCCTGTCTTCCCGATTTAACTCACTTTCGTTTATCTCTTGGCATTGTCTTCCAAACATTCTTGCCACTGGAATTTAGATAACTACCATTTTATATATTCAAGCTACATAAAATGAGCAATCTTTTTTTAATGATCTCTGGTTGCATTTCATTGCAAGAGATCTTGGGAGCAGGGGAAGGAATGAGATGTACAATAAACCATCCATCTCTAGTGTCTCTAGCTCTGAAGCACATTCTGAGTACACTTATGTGACCCTTGGCAAGTTAAATCTTTTTGATGCATGTAATAAAATGTTGTTTGGGGCAATAGCTGATTTCCAAAATTATATTAGGCATAACATAAGGCGATGGCAAGTTGTCTCCCTGTTTTTCCTTGCTCGAGCTCACAAATGGGATTGGGAAAGCGTTGGAGTGTTTTATTGTATATCAGATCAGGTATAAATAGACAGTACACTGCACCATAATATATCTCTATGTAGCTCATAGCAATATCTGCCCATGAAATAATAAAGCACAGGACTGTTGGTTTCCAGAGAATTGCTCGAAAATCCCTCATCACGTGTTATTGGCAGCAGCCTCTCCTCTCCAGTCTCCAGCTGTCCAGCGGGGTGTGCCAAGTCACAGCAGGACCTGAGGACTGTTTGCATTGAAAGGTGGCACAGAGCTTTATGGTGATGTTCCTTGTATATTGTGCACTTGCAGACAAGTAGGCTTTCAGAGACTCAGCAGGAGCGTTCCAGTGTTTATGCTGAGGTGGTTAGCTAGTGGGCAAATTGCTATTATTCAGAAACGTGTGGCAGAGGAAAATGTATTGCGTTATGTTTTCTATCAATATCATCTTAATGCTGACCAATAACAGGCCTCCGTTCAAGCTGACCCTTCTTCCTGACTTTTCTCTTATGCGTAATTAGACTGAATGGAATTTAGTGGAGACGTTTTCTTGGGAGGAGAAAGAGGCTTTTTTTTTGCCCTGTTGCAGCTGTGTCTCCCCAATCTACTCCCCACCTCAACTCAGCAATGCCTCCCCCTCGCTCCCCCCACAACTCCTGAAATAACATGAGTTTAGCATTCTCCTTTCAGACTAAAAAGATTTGGTGTTTCAGCTGTTCCAATATATGTTGACTACTGGCTAATGGATATTTATTCCACTTTATTGCTTTCTATAGGCAAAATTCAAACAAAAGGAATTGGATTTTGCTAATAGCACTGAGCAGCATTGGCATTTTTTGACAGTAGTGAGGATAATCATAATCCCATGCATGGAGATGAGGCTTGTAGCCTTTTGAAGCACTTTTACATATATCATCCCCCTTGAGTCTCATGTATAACACAGTCAGGGGAGGAATTATGATGCCCACTCGATAGATGAGGAGAAACAAAACAAAGAAAGAGGTTATAAAATCCACTTATGGCAGAGCTTGGATCATTTTCTTCTTTGAACTTTCTGACTTTTGCCCTTTGTTCTTTCCTCTGAACAAAGTGGTTTTATTCCTTATAATACTATTTCCTTTTATCATTAAAGTTTGCAGAAATACTGCCTGTACAGGGCACTCATCCTGCACCTCTGTGAGCTGGATAAAACAGTTGTCAAGAGCCAAGAGAGTGTGGCAGAAATGTTATTAAGTCTATTATTTGTAGAATCATTATCTCGCTCCAAGTGTGCATTCCAGAAGTGTACTTTGTTGGGCATTGCTGGATGGCCCGGGAAGGTATCACAGAATGTAGCCTCTAGCACTCTGTATTTAAAAATCATCACTCAATTATTAACTCCAGCAGTAAAGACAGTGCATATATTCCACGAAAATTACCTTAAAAAAAAAAAAAAAAACATCCAGGGAAGGTGGTGACAGAGGTAACGGTGCTGGGATTAGAATTTAGGGGTTTCCCTTCTCTGATGTCTACATCACTAGGCCCTGTAGCTTTCTGACCTTTTTAAAATTCTAGCCTCCCACCCCCACCCCAGTCACACACTCAGAACTCTACACCAAGAATGCAACGCTTCTGTGCTGGTTCTATTAGGCCACATTCACTTAGGACCTTCACGGGGAAGGAGATGAATGTGTTTCCTAAAGGGAGAGCTCAGGTCTCACAGGACCATGGTCCACATTCTTTTCCCAATCATCTCCCCTTTCAGTCTTCAGCCTGAGGGATTAAGTCTGAGCCTTGCAGTTAGCAGCAGTTGCATGTAGCAGAGAAAAAATATTTTCTCCATTTCAAATAAGATTAGGAAGTCAACACAAATAAATTACACATGCATGTGGGCTAGGCTGGTATGGACAGCAAAGAAATATATGATCATCAAATAATCATAGTGTGTGAACAGGACTTTGTATTTTATGTTGAGCTCACTGGTATCAGATTTTTACGCTCTACACTCAGGACCTTTCCTATGCTTGGAGCTTCAGCTAAAGTCAAGGCAAATACTGCATTTTGAGGAGAAGATTGTATGTGTGTGTGTGTGTGTGTGTGTATGTGTTTGTCTGTGTGTTGGGGAGAAAGTAGGAGGAAGGCAGAATAGCAATTTAGTTTGAAAGAAATGGAGAAGAAAACAAGTATAAAAATATTACCAAAACCAGTAGTAAAGGTGATCAAGAACTGACTATGTCTGTAAATTTTTTCTAGGTTTTTTCCATTAGCATTATTTTTGTCTAATGTTATTAAATTATTTTTATATTATATGAATATGCCAATTAAGGGATATGGACATTTCAAGTCTAGGTACAAAGGCATTTTTCATCTGGTAAGTGATGATTTTGCTTCTTTAGAACAGTGTGGCCAGGGTAGAAATTCTTAGTGTTTTTAAAGCATCTATTTGAAATAGCTCATTCGTGTGGCCATTATTCTTTTAAAAATTTATTTTAAAGGTAGCTGTGGAAAATAAAGAGGAAAAACACTGGGGCAGCATTCACAAAGTAACATTCTCAGACAATCCTACCACCTGAAATGAATGATTTGTGGTACATTTGGCATTCTCTACTACCTTTTACATTATACTTACAATATAAACTGTAGCTCTTTCATCTTTTAAGCTGTCAAACTAATTTCAATATGCACATTGAAAAATGTGCTGAGGTGTTTAAGAGGTAGTGATTTCTTTATTATAAATTAATTTTTCCTTTATAATTTGAAATCAGAATTTTAAACATTCAGAGGTTCTAAACCGGTAACTCTTAGTTTAAATTAAGCAAGGTACGTTTTAAGAGCCCTGAAAAACCTAGTTATTTATTAAACTCTACCTTAAAAATCTTGAAAAGCACAGGATATTGTTTTTAAAGATGAACAAATGGAGTATATGTTTTACTATCTAACGCTCAGAGTTTTGAGCTGTGTGAATGCTTTGCCATATTTTGATCAATATGTATTTATATAACAGCAATGCTGCATGTATCCTTATTGTGTATTGTCTACTGAAAATGAATTGCCCTAAAATTACAGGCGGTCGCATATATATGTGTGTGTGTATATATATATGTGTATATATATATTTTGTCTTTTGTGCTGCCTTCTTATTTAGTGATGTCATCATACAAACACAAAGTACAGTAAATATACACACACATTTGCTTTCATAAACTGATTAATCAATGTGCAAAAATTGCTAAAGACATCGTCCTCTGCTTTACTGGAACCCCAAGGAGCCCAGCAGACACGGATCCAGTTCTGTTCGCTAGGATGTCAGGCTCCGAAGTCACTGTCTGAGTCTCACCAATAGGGGTCTCCAGTGTACTACAGAACTATTTACACCACTCCATTATGATTATTTACAGTATGCTGTACATGAAGACAGAAGCAAAGGGGCAGAACAGATTTATATGGGCTGGGGCTGATACTGGATTTATTCAAGGAGTGAAAGGGTGACGTCATAAGTTACAGGTGATGAGGAGAAGCAAAGACACATCTAGGTTTGGTGTGAGAACACCCTTGACCTAACGGTGTGGACACGATCTGACTGATCTGACTGTGCACCAAAGAGAAAAAAGAATATCCAGGCAACTACAGTGGTATTTCCCGATATTTAAATATGTGTCTTTGTTTAGATGAAACATCTAGAGGAATGAATTATTTTTTCTGTCCTCATTTGAATCTTTTGGGAATGGGCTGAAACTGTCTAAATATCAATGATGAAGCTGCTTCATAATAGTTTTTGTGAAGTTATTTATTTTTAGTGAGACTGTAGGTGTTGAAACTGTCTCCCCCTGCCATCTCAGATAAAGAAGGTAAGAGCAATTACCCTCCAAAGAGAGAAGTTACAATTGATCATAATTGAATATAAAGTTTAGGTCATTTTTGGAGATAGCAATACTGATTCACAATATACAAAGCATGTCATAACATTCTTTGTTTTTACGCATCATGGAATTCCTTTATGCCATCCGTTCTAGAAAAAATTACATTTTAAAAGCCTTGACTAACAAGACATTTCTGGAGTTTTAGGTAGATCTATTTGTGTAGAATAGGCAACAGATATTCAAAATGCCTTTCTCATCATTCATTTATTTATTCAACAAACATTTATTTAGGTCATGCTTCGTGAAGTCACTCAGTGCCTAAAGGAAAATAGCTCTCTTCGGAGAGTGCAGTCTAGTAAATGATAAATAAAAAAGAAATTCTAATAGAAAACAGATTGGGCTAAGAGTTAGCACTGAGGCAAAAGCAAGGTACTGTGAAAAGAAGCCAATTATACAACTCATTCTAAGAGAGGAGGTTGAATGTGGTCAGAAAATGAGTTGGTCTTTGAGATGAGTTGTGAATGAAGTTTAGGATTGTGAGGGGCTATGCTGGAGAGAAGAACATTCCCTGTGTGAAGACTTGGAGGCTGTTCATGGAATGAGAAGTTATGTGCAGAAACTGTGGAAGCTTTGTAAGATGTGTTGGCTTGTTCTGCCTGAGAAAGGAGGATAGGGGAAGCTACAGAGGACGAAGACTGTGTTGGTGAAGGTGAGATAAATTAAGATGTCAAGCTTGTGAGAGGATAGAAAGAAACTCAGGCAACTATAGAATATGTATTAATTTTTAGAAATCAAAATCAGGAAACTTAGGAGGATTGTCAAGATACCCCACTGGGACAGAGCCCATGGCTGTGTAAAGGCTTATTTCAGTAAACTCCACATGACCAGCACCATCATAGTTGATTTTATTTTTCCGCATTTAGGTGTGGTTCATTTGCTCTTCTCAGGTTTCAAAACAGGATACTGATGGTAATCCATCTGTGTCACCCTAACTAGCAGGATGACTTGGAGTTAGTCCCTTCAGTCTTCCCCAGATTAGTTTCTTATCTATAAGATGAGAGGTTGTATTAAGCTTATAGCTGAGGTCTCCACCAGCTCTTAGGATCTTGTGGATCAAAGTGAAGCTGAAGTCACATTTAGGCATATCCCACGGGACAAAGCAGTTCAGAAGAGGTGCATATTTTAAAAGGAAATACCACGATGGACACAAGAAATTCTATCACATGGTTGATGTGAGAAAGATACAAGCTACTGAGCAACAAATTTGACTAAATGAATACCAAAAGGGCTGAGGGTCAGAAAAACAATATTTGCAAGACATGAAAACAAGACTAAAGTATTAGAGATGAATACTATGGAAGAGTCTAAACTCCCAGGGAATAGTTGAGTAAATGCAACGAAACTGCACTTGGGCAAAACTCTGATTTCATATACAACTTCCTTTCAGCGAAGCTTTTGACTCAGTCAAAATTAAGTTGCTAACACAGGGAAACAAATGAGGATACAGTGATTAATTCTAACTTAAGGAATCACAGAAGGTTTCCAGGAAGGGATAACACTTGACCCTACCACTAATAATGAATTGTGATTTTATAGGTGGAGAGTGGAGGGAAGTGCACTTTGAGTTAAAGGGCCAGCATGATCCAAAGATAATCAGAACCATGGAGACCCCGTGGTACTGGCAAGTTACATTGAGAAGCAGAGGAAATCTGCTTGGGTGGATAAATAACAAAGGAGAAGATTTTCCCAAGTCAATATTGGCTAGGCAAATAGATGCCAGCTATCCATCTGTAACATCTATGATATTCTTGGGCACTTAGATGATGAAAGACACCAGGACAGTGGGAGGAAATGACAAACAGAATTGGAAATCTAATAACCTTTCAAGTTGTAAAAATCGCTAGTAAGAATTGGAACAATCTTTAATAGGGATATAATGTGTGTGAAGTACATGGGAAAAGAAATCTCAAATGAAATTTAGAAAATGATTCACTATGCACATTAAACAGGAAATTATCTGATGCTATAAAGTTGAACACGAATCAATAATAAAATTATAACACTATTCCAAGGGCCATATTTTGCGGCCCCAGAACCTAAGGGTGAGAGAACTTTGAAAGAAGACTCTCCAACTACACCAGTCCCCAAATTCTTTAGCTTCAGATACAATATAGACACATCACTTGCCTATTTCCACTCTTTGGTAAACATTGCTAGGGAAAAATACAGACATAAAACTAAGTTAGAAGTTTGTAATTTAATTTATTTATGACAACTTTGATTGTAAATACCACAGACGCTTGTAAAAACTTCAGTATAGGGCTTAGTTTGTGTTTGGGAGTGGGAAATGATGTTTTTTTTTTTTTAAAAAAGGAAAAAGTACTATGTGTTTGATTTATCAATCATTTTATGCAAAGTAGAACGATACAAATAAATGAAAGTCTCAAAAATGATTAAAGGCACAGAAAATGGGTGCTCTGAAAGAATATACTCATTGTGATTATGTAACTCAGAAAATAACTGAAGGATGTTTCAATAACACTGTATGGGAAGGTTTTTCAACAAAACTAATGATCAATATTTTTTAAGCCGTTAAATTCGATTTAACTGGAAACATCCTCAAATTGCAGACTTACAGACATTGAAGTTAGTTGAAAAGATGCAGCTTTTGTTAACAGAAATGATTGTTACATTTAGGAATTGGCCCAGGACAACACCTGGAAATCAAACTGCCTCACTTTGAAATATTGGCTGTTCTGCCTGGCAGCAATACACTTAACATCTCTGTGTCTCCATATTTTTATCGGTAAGAAGAAGATAAAAAATTACTTTTAATTTCAAAGGATTTCATGAGGATTAACTGTATTAATAAAATAAAAGGACAGAACAATTCTAGAATATAGTAAACGCTTAATAACGATTAACTCTTATTACTATGACTTGAACCTAATTGGTGCTCATTGAATATCTATTGATGGATTACCACAGCTACTTCTGCCAGCTTTTTATGTGTTAAAAAAAATCTTTTTTTTTTTTTTGCATGGTTTAGTTAGATCCTTGCCTGAATTATATACTGCCTTGGTGTATAGTCTTTCTTTCTTAAACAGTTGTGTAGTAGATATGGATGTTAAAAGGCAAAATTAAATAACAAAATGTATTTCACAACTCAGGGTGAAAATAGCCTCTGATTATTAATTGAAGGCACTGAGAGCATTTTGAGGGGCTGGTCTATACTTCTGATTGCCAAGCAAGTAGGGAGGTGACTGTCTCAAAGCTTTGGACATTTTGAAGCTAGGGCCTGGCTCCGTAGTCTGTGACAATGCACAGTGGTTGATGAGTTAGTTCTGGAGGCTTCTGAATTTTAATGATGCTGGAGATGATATTGTGTGTCCTTCAGCTTGTTAGAGTGACACCAGCACTCCATAAATCATAATACCTGTGTATTGTAAAATCAATAGCCAAGTGCTATCTCAGCGCTAACCCTTAATAAGTTTTTCACAGCTCTAACAGCTGAAACTTTGCCGTAATGCCATTGGACCTGTAGGTTAGGATCAGAGCATGCTTAATTTGTTTTGTAATAGAGACTTTTCGCTAATGAAGGACCGATTAGTTAAGCTTTGGTTGCCACTCTGGTGATCACTTGGCAGAACAGCCTCTGCAATTAAACTCGTGTATCTCTGTCCTGAAGCAAAAAAGCAGGCTTAAACAGTCAATAAATGTTAATCCAGTCACAACCTGTCTCTGCCTTTGAAGGCTGCCCATGAGGGCTTTTTTTCCCCCACATCACATTTTTTTCATCTCGTTTTAAATGTGGTGGTCCCCATGGAGTCTGGATGTGGCGTACATGACCTCCCACGGTCCTGTAATAAGATCTGGCATGCTAACAACATTGTCTACAGATCTGTCATCTATAGGACTGTCTGTCCCTCCCCCTCCCTCATCTCCTTATCCAAGGTTGAAGAATAAATGAGCACTTGAAGCACATGGGACCTGTAGATGAAAGTGGGTAAATATGTATGCAAAGTGGAGGGTGTGCTTTTGTGTTGCTAGGACATATATTATGGTCTCTCCTTCCCACTTTCACTACACACATATGTGGTCAGGATGGCAGAGGAAAGCTGTTTCCTTATTTGCTTTTATTGAGGGAATGTGGCTTGTAATCATCCCTGATGAGGGCTGAGGAGTGAGAACTCAGTGCAGAGCCGGCAAGCAAAGTAGAACTTCAGAATAACTCCTGGTGGGGCAGGGGGTAGCGTGGTGGAGAAAACAAAAGGAAGAAGAAAAAACTGAGATTTAAAAAACTTCAAAACTATTTAATACTCCCCTTGCTTGTTATCTGTGTCCTTAAAATTTCAGATACTTTTCTTTTTCTGTTCTTTTTTCTTTCTTTTCTTGCTCTTTCACTTAAGGAAGAGAAGTAAAGACTGATAGCCAGACAGGAAAGTGGCTAGTTCAGACTGTGGCCCACAGACCTGTGGGTGAATGGAAGAGAGTAATCTGAAAATTGAAATGTCTTCTGTTGGATCCAGGGTCACATGCTTCGGGAGCCTGGTGACATTTGTTTCTTTCCTCCTCATAGGAGTTTGCTTTCCATAGGGCATGCATGGGTGTTAGCCTGTGTCCCTGACGACAAGATTTAAGCTGTGGGGAAAGGGGGTGCAAGGGAAAGTGAGTGGGTGCGAAGACTGGGAGTGAGTTGTCCGAGAATCACTGGTCTGCAATGGCAGTGCTGAAAAACCAAGAAAACGCTCATCCAAAGAAGGAGGTTTAGAATTTAATTTGTGGTGAATCTGGGTTTTGTGAACTGTTGTTTAGTTGGCACTTAATTTAGCATACTAGCATTTTATTATAACATTTCATCATTTAATGTCAGGTAGCAAATTATTACTCAACAGAGTATTACTAACTTAACACAATTAGGCTTTTGAAGAGTTCTGAAGCTGGAGAGCTCTTTTACATCGGTCTTCGTCCTGGAATGCAAATCTGATAGCTATAGAGCAGGCAGGAATTAACCGCGTCCCTCTGAACTCATTTATGTTAGAAGAACCCCCAGGAATTTCTCTGCAACTCATTGGTTTTTCAGAGAAAAAAGTTTTCAAAGCAAGGCTATGGAATATATTTGCAAGTATATTAAGCCTGCCTTAGTAAAGGCAGATGTTTTCAATAATCCAATTGCTTATTTAACAAATTTATATTGCATGCCTACTGTGTGCTCCTCACCTGGGCAGGTGCAGAGGAAACAATGAAAAACGTGACATGCTTGGTCTCTGCCCTTGGTCCTGTGCTCACTGTTGAGAAATTTAATATATGCAAATAAATACATTTACAGTTAAAAAAAAAAAAAACAAACACAAACATATTGATCACGAGCACTGAAGGCAAAAAATAATTAGCATTACTCAAGTAATTTATGATCCTAATGGGCACTTAGCCATGTGCTGCAGGCCTTAAGTCATTCAGTAACAGAGTCTTTCTGAGCTCTGGCTCTATAAAAAGCACCGTGTCACATACTGTTGGCAATTGTCAAGAAAATTAAAGATATTAAGTCCTTGAACCTTATACTTGTATTTTTTTTCCTCAAGAATGTAAGATGGAATATATATCTCAGAAAAACTGTAATCAGTTTGAGAGATATGATATGTGTATTTAGGCTTCATTTCCTCATTTTGCATTACAGATGTTTTGCTGAGCTGTTGCCTGTAAGTGGAATCATTTGAAATGCGTGATTTCTAGGAACCCTGCCGTGTTTTCTTTTACTAAGCAGAGGAGAACCTTTTTAACATGGATAAATTACTGTAAATGTTCTTTCCTCTAAATCTGATTTTGGTAAATTGGGTGTTTCCTGAGCAGGCCTAAATGGACAAATGTGTGCATATGAATGTATAATGTACCTTAGTGAATCTGTGTAATCAGAGGCAGGAATTGTGGGTTGACCTTGCCAGGGAATTTTTAAGCAGAACTGACTGTAGCCAGTGGTCAGTGAGGGCCACTTTCTCCTAGACTTTGCATAGCTCCAAACAGCCATAAGCCAAGGGCAGTCATTCTGAGTAAGCAGGAATGGAGAGAAGGAAATCAATATTATCATCAGTGTTGTTTAACATTTCTTTGTTAAGCTTCACAGCCTAACAAATATTTTACAACTCGTTTGTTCCCTAGTCTGGTTAACCAAGAAAAAATCCGGAAGGAAAGGAGCTCTGTTCTCAAGCTTCTGGGAGGGAACTTACTGTTCTCTTTAACCAGTTAAAGGCCATTAAAAGCATGTGGTTTTCCTTTAAGGCTCTTACTTAAATAGACAAAATTCAGGACATTTTTATTGGAGGTACCCCTTACTTCTTTCATTTATGTGTAGATGGCACAAATATCATACCTGTGGCAAGGGCCGTAGCTGGATAGAAGAATGGCGTGTGTTGAAATGGAAAGGCGGGTTAATAGCTAGGGAGATGTCTCTTGAGCCTCTTGGCTGCAACTCCTTCCCACACCAGGACAGAGATCAGTGGGGCCAAGAGCAAGTCATCTGGCAGAGCAGGGACTCCCCAGGACACTCCCAGCCATTCTTCCCAGTGTATATCATATGAATGGACAAAAGGAGATCGCATGCGACATTGGCCTCCAAAGGTGCAAATGCAGCTTGTTCTATAGAGAGGTACAGCTCAGTGGTAAGTTGCAAAAAAAGCATAAAATAACTCTTTCTTAAGTCAGAGGCCTTGAAGTCAAACATACTGGAAGTAAATGTACCTTAGTAAAGAGAGACCCAGTTTCAGCTTCTTGTCTGTAAAAGGGCTCACATGGACTTTTATTTATTTATTTATTTACTTATTTATTTTTGAGGAATCTCGCTCTGTGGCCCACGTTGGAGTGTAGTGGCACCATTTTGGCTCCCTGCAACCCCCATCTTCTGGGTTCAAGTGATTCTCCTGCCTCAGACTTCAGTAGCTGGGATTACAGGCATATGCCACCACCCTGGCTAATTTTTGTATTTTTAGTGGAGATGGGGTTTTACCATGTTGGCCAGGCTGACATGGACTTTTAGATGGCCCTTTTCTGGAGTATTCAAAGTTGCGTTTAATTCTCTGTTGAGTGGACCTGAGAATCTTGACAGTTTCCTTGGAAGGAGCACTTTGCATTTCTCTGGAAGAGCCTTTCTGATTCTTCATCTTATTGGGGTTGCCATGAAAATAGGGCATACTGGACATCTAACACTCGGAAATTTAGTTCCACTCTCACCATTTTCTTTAAGACTAGAAAGTTCTACCAACTAGAAGCAAGGGTAATTTAAGAGTTATTGTGGGTAGAAACTGAGGAAACGTACCAGGCAATAGTCTTATAATAAATGAACTTAAGGAAGAGAAAGTCGACTTTACAGTAAATGATAACAGAAACAGTACAGTCTTTAGAATCTGACACACTGACTTTGAATATCTGCTTTGTTGATTAATTTTGTGACCACAGGTAAAGTTATTTAACTTCCCAGGACCTTATTTTCATGAGATTGCTCTGAATTTTTATTGAGAACGCACATACTAAGCACCTAAAACACTGGCAGGCATAAGACTAATTGCTCAAGATATATTGGTTTTCCCATCCTTTACCTTCTTTTTGGTTTTTGGCTAAATTTGAATACTCCTGCTGTTTTAATATTTTAAGATAAAATGTCTACAAAGAAGACACAATTATAATTAGCAAGGATAAAATAAATAAAACTAAAGCTAAGGAGATAATGTTTAATTTTATTTGTACATAGGGTATATAATAGTAAGTATATGAAAATTGTACTTTACCCATTTCCTGTTGCCAAGATGTATACAATGGAGTTGTCATTTACAAGCACTAATGGATAATGTAAAACACTAGTGTCATCCTAAAGCTTTGCTTTCAGTAAGCCCTACTAGTATTTAGAATTTTACTCTACAATGTGATGGTGGTTAACATGTGCTAATCATGAGAAACCATTAAAATCCCTATGATTCAATGCATCATACACTCTATTTCCAAATCGATTTGAACCAGGTTAAATCTGAAACAAAAGGTTAAATGTGAAATACAACTAGTGTGTGGCAGGCAATAGTTTCTTCTAAGCCCCAATAACTCAAATATTTTTCACTAAAATACGCACCAACCAAAAGAGACCTAGACCTGACGCCTGGAAAATGCATTTATTTTTTCCTTTTTTATTTTTAAACAAAGCAAGGAGTTGAAAAACGTCAGAAATAATGAAACCAGCATATTTTTATTGCTCTGTTCTTACAAGAACTTATTTTTAATGAAATTTAGTTTAAAACAAAAAATCTTGTTCCTGGGTTGAATTTTTTTTGCGTGGCACATTCCAGCCTGGGGCTATCTTTTATTGGCTCAGTTATAAACCCCAGAAAAGGGGATTTTATAGTGGAAATGCTGACAGAACCCGCATAGTGCTACTGGGTGCCTCTCTAATTAGTCTGAAATCCTGAAAGCTGAATTCCATCATATGTGGCCTGTACTGTAGCAAGATTACAGTGTGGCCAAACCCCCAAGCTTAACTGGGCATTTCATGTGCAATCAGGGTTTCATATGGACTATGGTGGAGCCTTTTACAGTTGTAAAATGCTAGTACTTTTAAGGGATAGAAAGCCTTATTGGTCCTTTTACTTATTTGAATGTGAAATAGAGCTGTTTGGATATTTTTTTGATAATCTAGGAATCCCTAGCATGAGTGGCCCACTTTGTAGACAATGAGTTTCCACCTGGGCCTGGACACTCAGATTTCTAGAGATTCATTTTAGCATCCATTTAAACGCCTTCCATAAAACCAAATTTCATTTGTGCTCAAGTGCTTGATACTAATGTTGACAAAGAATGAAAGACAGAACGTGTAGCTTTACACACACACACACACACACACACACACACAGCTTTCCTGTTTGGTTTGCCCCCTTGCCCTGCCCCTAGCCTGACTTGCCTGGTCTAGGCCCTCTCTTGCCTGGAATGATTATAGGCTCTCACACTTGCTGGGTGCAGGCCTGATAGGGCTGATGTCCCTTGCAGCTGCAGAGTCCAGTCAAAAGATCACTCAGCTTCAGTGCTGGCCTAGAATTAAGCTGGGCAAGCTGTCTCCTCAGGACCTTACAAGAAGAAAAAAGAAAGAAAAGAAAAGAAAAGAAGAGGAGGGGTGGGAAGGGAAGGGGAAGGGGACGGGGGAAAGGAAGGAAGGAAGGAAGGAAGGAAGGAAGGAAGGAAGGAAGGAAGGAAGGAAGGAAGGAAGGAAGGAAGGAAAAGAGAAAAATACCAGATTCAGTTTACAAAGGGACCCCACGTCAGACAGGCCTACGGCTTACGAAGTTGCTCTTCCCTTGCTCCACTCTGATACTGATTTCCCTCTTATTTCCCCTTCATCTTTTTGTTGCTTGGTTTGCTTTGGCTGTGGGTTTTAAGTGGTTAGGGACACACACTGAACAACATTTCTAAACTTCCCAATGATTGTCCAAGAAGTTCACATCCCCAAAGTAAAAAACCAGGATAACAAAATGTCAGAAAGACTAGAAGTTCCCACAAACATCCTGGACTGCGATCCTGGCACCTTCTGCCTGAAACTCCACAGGCATAGGATTGGTCCCACAGAAACCTGTTGGGGAATATTTTCTTGAAATCGTGGCAACCAGGTTACCTTTTTCCTGGAACTTGTCAACTCTCAGCACAATGTTTCTGGTCCAGAAATTACTGCTTAGCAATTTTCAAGGCAAGTAGTATAAAAAGACAACAGAGATCTGTGCTAAAAATAATCTCCTTGTAATAATAATAGTAACAGCAATAGCAAACATAGTTTCTTCTGGTCTTTTTTGTCTTATTGAAGTATACAGTGAAGTGATTAATGTGTTTATACTTAGCTAACATGAGTTACAATAGAATTTTTAAAATAAATTACATGCTAGTTATAAATAAATAAATAAAAATAATGTACTATTTATATGCATTTATAAATTGAACATTTCACAGGAGAAAAACTTTTCAGAGAAAAATCTTGAATTTGATCAGCAAAAAATGAGGTTGCCTTTTTCCCCTCCTTTTTGTTTTTTGTTTCCTTCTTCTGTGAGACAGCTGCCTTTAACATGACACAATGATTCGTCTTATTAAGATTTAAATGAACGTAATTTGGAAAACAACTTATCTTGGATTTCTCAAGGTCTATTTTCATTACAAATATTCTCCTAATTCTAAGACCGTAGGTTAAATCGTGCACTCTGCTTTGGGGTTTGGAAAATACATAATCACTTGGCTCACAATTCAACAAGCTCTTCAGAAAGTAGATGATCACTTCTTGAGTGGGGTGTGGGTGTATTGAATGTCCATATAGTGGGGAGAAAGAGAGAAAACCAAAGAACAACATCAAAATTATTTATGCAACTATATTTACCGTATTGAAAAGAAACTATTTTACGGAAGAAAGTCCTGAGTAAAAGGAATGATGCATGATTAGTCAACTCCCTCGGATTTGGTGGATTGAACTTGCAACAAAGTGCCATGCAACAAAGGCCATGAAAGCTGCTGGAGCAATGACACTCTGCTCTCCTCATTTTCTGGGAGTAAACCGTGGGTATAAACAGCTCACTCACTAAAAGGGTGGACAGAAGTTGGAGAGCTGATCTGAAAGTTTGCATGGAAGAGAATAAAAAATAGTCGAGGCAGATTTGAAGATGATTAAAAGGGGAAAGTCATTTTGGAAGATTTTAAAGTTTTTTATAAAGGTACAGTAATTAAGACATTTGAGTATTGGTTAAAAGGCAGAACAATAGACCAGTGAAAGAACAGAGAGCCCCAAAACAGACATATGGGCATTGGACACTCTGCAGAGATAGCATGAGATTTCGGTGGATTCATAACTTAAAAAATATTGTTGGGCCAAATGGGTATCTATGTAAATGTGGAGATTACTTGTCTCATACAGTATGCAAAAGAACATTTCAGTTGTGTAAAAAAGAAAAATTTTTAAACTTTTAGAATTAAATTTTTTAACTTTTAGAATTTTTTAATATACATTTTAATGTATGTAGAAAATGTCTATATAAAAATGGGAAAGAGAAGGATATGTTAAATAAAAGATACAAACCATATTGGAAAATATTGATGAATTAGATTAAATTAAATGCACACTGGGAGACAAGCTGCAGACAGGGAGAAGATATTATATTTGCAATGTATATTAATGATCAAAAATATTAAACTGTGTGTATGTATGTGTGTGTACACACACATTTGTATTAGTGCTGGTAGTATAAATCATCCAACCCCTTTGGAAAAAAATCTGGCAATATCTAATATGGTTGAAGTTGAGCCTATCCATAACACAGCAATTCCTAGTCTAGGTGTATATAATAAAGAAACATTTGTTCGTGTGTATAAGGAGTCCTGTCTGAAGCTATACACTGCAGTATTGAAATGGTCAAAATTTGGAAACAACATAAATGTCTGTCAATTATGAAATAGAAATAGAAATTGAAAATAATAAAATGTAATAATACTATACAGTGGTTAAAATGAATGAATTAGATCTACATGTATTTCCACGGATACATTTCAGAAACATGTAGTTGATTAAAAAAGAAAATTTGCAAAATATATACACTATATGCACTTTAAAATAATTAATAATTTTTAAAAATCACTAGACACTCTATTTTTTTGTGGGTACACGTATATGCTGAAAAGTATAACGATAAAGTGATGAAGAATGTATTACATCTTTCCGATAGTTGTTTCCTTGGAGGAACAAGAAGCAGGAATAGTTAAATCTACATAGATTTCTTTTATTTTTTTTTTTAAAGTTCTGAAGCAAATAAGGCAAAATGCTAACTTTTGTTAAATCTGGATAGTGTTACTGTTATAGTATTTTCTGTGCTTTTCAGTATGTTTGAAATATTTTATTATTAAAAGAGATAAAGGATCATAAATATTAGCTCTTTTAGATCTTTGCTCTCCAAAATTGAGTGTCCATGTTCTAAGACCATCTGTTGGAAATAAGAAATATAAGAATTTCTATTTGTATTTTAAATCTCCTCTTAATATTTCCATTTTTGTGTGTGTAATTTATAATGTGTATAGGTTATTAGTATAGTAGAACACATATTATTAATAAAAAATATATATGTAGGTATACAAAAGTCTCCCTGGTGAGAGTGTGCAATAAAAAGTTCTCAAAAGACAGTCTAAATCTTTAGAAAATGTCACTCATCTATAGTCCTGCAGTCTCAAGATAATTGCTATTTATATTTTTATAAATATATCCTTCCAACTTTTTTCTATGCAAATTCGTATATATACTTAAAAATTGGAGCATATCGTGCAAAATGTTTTTGACATACTTTTTTTTGCTTATCTATAAACAACTTTCTATCTCAGTAAGTCATTTTCTTCAATATTATTGGTTCAGCTATAACTTTTTTTGTTAGACTTTTTGCAATATTATTTTTAATAACATTTCTGATTATAAAATCATAGATATTCATCGTAGAAAATATGAAGAATACAAAGAAAAACTTAAATGACTCATAATCCCGCTACTCAAAGAAAACCGAGATTAATATTTTGGTGTGTTTCCTTCCATTCCTATATGCCCATTCTTGTCTATTTATAGTATATAGACCATAATTTCAATTTTGTAAAACTGTCAAACACTAGCATATACAATTTTGCCTTCTTTTAACTTAACGTTTTTCAAAAGCATTTCTTCATTTCATTAAATGTTCTTTTAAAACTTTAATTTTAATGTTTGTACAGTTTCCATCAAATGGATTGACGATAAGCCACTTAACCAGGCCTATATTGTTGGACATTGCTGATATTTCTAGTTCATTACTATTTGTAATAACACTGTAATAAACAGTCATATTGAAATTTTGGTAAGCCTTGGTGATTATGTCCTTATGATAGATGTTGGGTCAAAGGGCAAGAACCTTTTTGAGGCTCTTAATACATATTACCAAGTTGTTTTCCAGAAAGAATGCGGCAGCATTTTATACTTACACATTAGTGATATGGGGATATATAAAATACATCAAATGTTTTATTTTCATGTAATTTAAATGGGCATATTAATTCATGGGATGAATCTTTCCTTAAATTTGATAGAATAATCTGTGGTTATGATTTCATTTGCTTTGAAATCCACAGGTAAAAGTAGTTCTTAAAAAGATAAAATGTTTTCATAATTGATATATTAGTCATCTAACTTAAAAAATGTCCTTTTAGGGATCACTGGAAACTAAAAGAAAAAAAAATGAATGACTTTTTTGTGGTTAAAAAAACCCTGTAAATACTATAAATTTACATGTAAATTATTAAGACTGCCTCAAAAAATAGAGAAAATATATACTTGGAAGAGGAAAGGATTCAATGCTTTTTAAATAATATGGACCATAATTGGAGCTTATTTATAAAACATTTTCATTATTAAAACCAAAACATATGGTTGTTTTTCATGAGAGTTGGCAAGTGTTTTTATTGCTTTATAAAAAAATATTGAATTATGCTCTATAAATCTAATCGGCATATAGATTTTTAATGGTATATATTCTCTTTCATTAACTTAGAGCTGTTTTCCATAAATACCGAATAGTGGTTAAAACTCAAAGTGAGGGAATATAAGGTTAGAGCTAGATGTTTAAAACTTAGACAAATCCAATTTTGAAATATAATTTTAGAACATGTTCTAGGTCCTTAGGATTTTCAGGGCAGGCTTACTGAGGTAATCTCTAAAGTAATACTTTATCCTAACTTCTACTTTGGGGTATAAATACTACCCATAGAAAAACAAAGACGGGGTTATTAAGTAGTTTTTAACTTCAGAAGCCAATAAAAGTCAGAACTCGCTGCCCACAAGAATGAGTTTGTTTACTGTGTGCATTCTTTTTAACACCCAGTAGCTATGAAATTTCACAGATAATTTTTGTCAGTCTCAATCCATGAAGGCAGAGTTGCATGGAGATAAAGACCAAAACTGTCACAATTGCTCTTTAGAATGTGAAAACAAACCAAAGGTAAAATGTATTTTGTTGAAGTTTGGAAGTCAGTTCCAAATAGCTCAGCCCTAAAGGTTCAGTCCATTAAAATAGCTTTTGTTTGTTTATGCCACTTCCTGCCTTTCATGAATGGGTTCTGAGCACCTCCAGAGACAACTGTCCATCAGATTTTTTTGGGAGATGACTGAGGAGGGAGTACTCACATGCTAGGAAGATGGACAATGAATAGGGAGGCAGGAAGTATGATTGCTCTTCTTGGAGCTCCTTATCCCAGCTGCCATGCCCTAGAAGATCAGTGGGTGCCATGAATGTTCCAGGGGTAAAATAGGGATATTGTAATTTATTGAATTTAAATCATGATGAGTTCTGTTGTTGGAGTGGGGTAATGGGAAGAAATAGTTTTATGCAGACCCATTGATAGACCCTTAATTGTTGGATCCAAGCCCAAAATATATTGAACAATAGTATAGTATGGGAATAAACTCAGATTTTTCTCTGTGTGGGTGTATATATATTTTAATAACAAACTATATTTTTGTTTCCTTAGAAACTGAAGATGAACTTATTAATAAATACATATTTATTGATGATGTGTCCAGCTATGTTCACGTGAGAAAAAGAAGTATGAGCCATGGTTTCCTGCATATAAGGAATTTAGATTGAGTTTCACTCTTATTGCCCAGGCTGGAGTGCAATGGTGAGATCTTGGCTCACTGCAACCTCCACCTCCTGGGTTCAAGCAATTCTCCTGCCTCGGCCTCCCAAGCAGCTGGGATTACAGGCATGCACCATCATGCCTGGCTAATTTTATTTTTTTAGTAGAGGGGGTTTCTCCATGTTGGTCAGGCTGGTCTCGAACTCCTGATCTCAGGTGATCCACCCACCTCAGCCTCTCAAAGTGCTGGGATTACAAGTGTGAGCCACCGCGCCCAGCTGGAATCTTAATCTATCTGGCAATATTACAACATGGGGAAAAATGAGACCAAAAGATGATAGCCTTCTTTAGAAACTGACATTGCCATAGGAATTCACTCAGCTGATGATGTCTATGTGTTCTTAGGGTCACTGGATCTTCTCCTGTTGACGATTAAGCCAACTAATTCAGACAGTTATGTATTCAAAAGACACAGCTAACACATTCTCAACAGAGTCAACTGTGGCCTTCCTACTAGGAAAGAGTGGCAAGGCATATCACGTAATGGTCAAGAGCTCTGGCACTGGAGTTACACTAGACCCAAGCTCAAGTACTTCAGTACTTTCCTCACTATATACCTTGAGCAAGTGCCTTAAATATCCTGAGCCACAGTTTTTCTGTCTGTAAAGTGGGGTATGTATTCCACAGCATTGCTGTAAGAATTTTTTTTTTTAATTTTAACTTCACTTTTGTGGGTACATAGTAGATGCACGTATTTATGGGGTACATGAGATGCTTTGATACAGGCATGCAATGTGTAATAATCACATCATATAAAAATAGTATCTATCTTCTCTGTTACATGCTATAAGAAAGAAAAGAGTTGTGCATGAGAATGCCTAGGACATAAAGAAACATCAGATTTCCTTGAGTCTAAGATGTCATCAATTGGGCAATATATCTTTGGCCAAATAACAACTTTGGAAAAAAAGAAGCATTAGATTAAATACAACCATTGAATAAAACCTGCTAATAGTCTTTATTTTTGTACTTTCTTCTTATCACACTCTAAGGTTGCAACTTAACTTTCTCCATATTGCGAATAAGAGTCTTCTGAATCACTTTTGGTAATCAATAGTTTTGTATTTAGCAAGGCTGTGCCATGTGGCTTTCCATAGCTGACAGGTTTGATCTTGATCTTGTTAGGACTGAAAATATAATTTTTGAGGGTTCTGGAAGAGAACCAGGTTTTATCTGTATTTCCTGTTTGGTTAAACATGTGGTATTTTTCTCCTTAGCCAAAGGAAATTAAGTAGTTTTTTCTTGAAATTCAAGTGGAAATTCCTGACAGACAGATATCTGCTGCTTGAGAGACGATCCCTCATGATGCATGAATCAGTCACATCAGCTTCTCTTCTAAAAATTTGCTAGATTTGGCAAGTTCTGCTGCCTCTAGTCACATTGCCAAGCACAAAACAAGCATTCTTCTATGTTCCCAATAACTTTTTATTTAAATGCTAAATTATAATGTAATCTTTTTGAAGCTATTTTCAAGACAATTAAGGATATACATTTAAATAAATTTCATCTATTTGTGCTATCAATGCAAATAACTTAATTGAGTTGATAATCAGATAAGCAGATACTCCTAAGTAAGCCTGATTTCACATATACTCATGCGATTAACCACTTACTTAGAAGAGAACAGTTTTCTTCTGACATCAACTTTGTAAGATTTTCTCCACCTCAAGAACATGAAAATGTGCCTCTTAAGATGAAGGAAATGATCAGGTAGAGAAGGAGAGAGAGGGCCTCTGAGGTAGAGGAGGTGGCTTATGCAGCAGCACAGAGATGGGGATGTGGAGCCTGTTCAGCGCAGGGGAGTATAGAGTGTTGGGAAGAAATCACAATGGATTGGAAGCTCGAACCCATCTGTTAGCTGACTAGTTGCCCTGGCATTAATTTGGATTTAATTGTTTGAGATGCCATGAAAGGCTTATAGGCAAAGAAGTGACACAGTCTGAACTTAGAAAAGGCATTTTTGTGACATTGGGTGGAAGACAGAAATGGAGAAAGGGAGCTACGTGGATATGTTGAAGGTGTGGTGAGAGAAAATGCAAGCCTCAATTAAATGAGACATTTAGGAGGGGGAATTCATGATTTGGTGACCATCTGAATGGGATATTCTACTAATTAGGTATGCTGAGTCATCCAGTAATATCTCTAGAAAGAAAATATTTAACTTCTTGGTGTGAAGCAAAGCAAACCAAAATCTAAAATTACAACAATAATATCTTGCTTTTTCTAGAGTACGTAGTTTCAAGGATAGAGAATATAATTTTTTCCTGGTATATTATTCCTTGCAAGTGAGCAGTATGGTTCTTGGCAAGGTCATGGTGACAAATGGGGATTCTGGGGTCAGATTGACTCAGATGGCTTTTCCACATAGCCAAGGAACCACCAGGGCAATTGTGACAGGTCTGCAGAGAGACAGTCCCTATCTTCTTCCATTCATTTAAGTTTGGCAGGGAAGCTTTAGAAAGTAGGATAGGCAACTTAGAATTAGGAAATTGGTATGTAGACCTTAGGTGGGGTGTGTAAACAAATATATTTACAGATGTGAAGTTGTAGCATTTAAGGTTGTGATAAGGCATTTAGGAGTTAAAATTTTCTTTTAGCCCGTATTCTAACTGCTAGGTAGGATGCAAAAATAAGAAATAGAGTGTAGTTTTCTTAATACACAGTATGCACTATAAAAATACCCGAGTGATGTGTTTGGTTCTGTGTCTCCACCAAATCTCACCTTGAATTGTAATCCCCATAATCCCCATGTGTCAAGGGCGGGACCAGGTGGAGGTAATTGAATCGTGGAGGTGGTTTTCCCCATGCTGTTCTTGTCATAATGAATAAGTCTCATGAGATCTGATGGTTTTATAAGCATCTGGCATTTCCCCTGCTGGCACTCTTTCTGTCTCCTGCCCTCCCTGTGAAGAGGTGCCTTCCACCATGATTGCAACTTTCCTGAGGCATCCCCAGCAATGCAGAACTGTGAGTCAATTAAACCTCTTACCTTTAAAAATTACTGTCTCAGGTATTTCTTCATAGTAGTGTGAGAATGGACTAATACAGTAAATTGGTACTGAGGTAGTGGGGTGCTGTTGTAAAGATAACTGAAAATGTGAAGTAACTTTGGAACTGAGTAACAGGCAGAGGTTGGAACAGTTTGGAGGGCTCAGAAGAAGACAGGAAGATGTGGGAAAGTTTGGGACTTTCTAGACACTTGTTGAATGACTTTGACCAAAATGCTGATAGTGATATGTAAAATGAAGACCAGGCTGAGGTGGTCTCAGATGGAGATGAGAACCTTGTTGGGAACTGGGGCAAAGGTCATTCCTGCTATGCTTTAGTGAAGAGACTGGTGGCATTTTCCCCCTGCCCTAGAGATCTATGGAGCTTTGAACTTGAGAAAGATGATTTAGAGTATCTGGTAGAAGAAAATTTCTAAGCGGCATAATGTTCAAGAGGAAGCAGAGCATAAAAGTTTGGAATATTCACAGCCTGATGATGTGATAGAGGAGAAAAACCCATTTTCTAGGGAGAAATTCAAGCTGGCTGCAGAAATTTGCATAAGTAATGAGGAGCTGAATGTTAATCACCAAGACAATGGGGAAAATGTTTCCAGGGCCTGTCAGAGACCTTTGTGGCAGCCCCTCCCATCAGAGGCCCAGAGGCCTAGGAGGGAAAAATGGTTTCATGGGCCTGGCCCAGGGCCACCCCCACCTCACCCACTTTGCAGCCTTGGTACATGGTGCCCTGCATCCCAGCTGATTCATCTCCAGCCTTGGCTAAAAGGGGGCCAAGGTACAGGTTCAGAAGGTGCAAGCCCAAGCCTTGGCAGTTTCCACATGGTGTTGACCCTGTGGGTGCACAGAAGTCAAGAACTGAGCTTTGGGAACCTCTGCCTAGATTTCAGAGGATGTATGGAAATACCTGGATGTCCAGGCAGAAGTCTGCTCCAGGGATGGAGCTCTCATGGAGAACCTCTGCTAGGGCAGCGCAGAAGAGAAATGTGGGGTTGGACCCCCCCACCAAGTCCCTTCTGGGGGACTGCCTAGTGGAGCTGTGAGAAGAGGGCCACCATTCTCTAAACTCCAGAATGGCAGATCTGCTGACAGCTTGCAACAGGCACCTGGAAAAGCCACAGACACTCAATGCCAGTTGTGAAAACAGCAGGGAGGAGGACTGTACCCTGCAAAGCCACACAGGTGGAGCTGCTCAAGGCCATGGGAGCCCACCTCTTGCATCTGGTGTGACTTAGATGTGAGACACGGAGTCAAGGGAGATCAGTTTGGAACTTTAAGGTTTAATGACGGCCCTACTGGATTTCAAACTTGCATGGGGCCTGTAGTTTCTTTGTTTTGGCTAGTTTCTCTCATTTGGAATGGATGTATTTCCCCAATGCCTGTAACTCTATTGTATCTAGGAAGTAACTAACTTGCTTTTGATTTTACAGGTTTGTAGGTGGAAGGGACTTGCCTGTCACAGATGAGACTTTGGACTTCGACTTTTGGGTTAATGCTGGAATAAGACTTTGGGGGACTGTTGGGAGGGCATGATTGTGTTTTAAAATATGAGGACATGAGATTTAGTAGGGGCCAGCAGTGGAATCATATGTTTTGGCTCTGTGTCCCCACCCAAATCTCACCTTGAATTGTAATCTGCATTATCCCCACGTTTCAAGGGCACCATCAGGTGGAGGTAATTGAATCATGGGGGCAGGTTCCCCCATGCTGTTGTCATGATAATGAGTGAGTCTCATGAGATCTAATGGCTTTATAAGTGTCTGGCATTTCCCTGGCTGGCACTCATTTTGTCTCCTGCTGCCATGTGAAGAGGTACCTTCTGCCATGATTGTAAGTTTCCTGAGGCCTCCCCAGCAATGCAAAACTGTGAGTCAATTAAACTTCTTTTCTTTATAAATTACCCAGTCTAGGGCAGTAGTGGCTCACGCCTGTACTCCCAACACTTTGAGAGGCCGAGATTGGTGGATCCACCTGAGATCAGGAATTAGAGACCAGCCTGGCCAACATGGTGAAATCTCACCTTTACCAAAAACACAAAAAATTAGCTGGGCATGGTGGCAGGTGCCTGTAATCCCAGCTACTCAGGAGGCTGAGGCAGGAGAATCACTGGAACTTAAGGCGGAGGTTACAGTGAGCCAAGATCGTTCCACTGCACTCCAGCCTGGGCAACAAGAGTGAAACACTATTTCAAAAACAAAACAAAACAAAACAGAAAAACAAAAAAATACCTAGTCTGGGATATTTCTTCATAGTAGAGTGAGAACAGACTAATACACCAAGTTAGGATCCTACAGAGCACAGACGTATCCTAAGTCATCACTATGACATAAGCATAAAAGTGCTACCTGTGCTACTATAATCCAACTACCTGGTACAGTGTGCAGAGTGTAATCAGAGTGCCTGGCAAGAAGAAAAGGCCTTTATTGGACTTGCCTTGCTGTCTTAACCCCATTTCAATGGTAGAAATGTCTCACCTTCCAATAAAAAGAAAGTTAAATAGAGAGAATTTGTTGCCTGCTACATGGACATGAATATAGTATGAGGAATCACCAATTTGGTAATTTGGGCAAAGCTCAACTGTGAATGCAGTTTTGGTAAAAAAAATAAAAAGATTAAAATTCAAAATGGGAAAGAGAAGAACATTAATGTAGTTGTTTTGCAAAGATGACAGTGGGTTTGATCACTTACCCTGGAACCCTAGATTCCATGTCAGGAAACTTTTTAGTTCCTTTCCAGGGACAATGACTTTGGAATTAAGCTTTTTGTATATATGAGTTTACAAGCTCACCCAGAGTAGTAACAAGGACACACAAATTTGTAGCATACTTGGGTTTTTCCTGAGTTTTATACCTCTGGAAACAGCAGAGCTATATTTTGGTGTAGTGTTGAGCTGGGAAACGTGTGTGATATTTAAGCAAATATATAAGTGTAATGAAGCCTGTACATACATATCTTCTGAAATTTATTCATAACGTAAAACCATGATGAGTTCTAATTTTACCCTTTGCTAAGCCATTTGTTCTTTATTCTAAAAATATAAACCAATGACACAATCGTAAATATAGATGCTTTGGTGTAACACCTGAAAGAGTAATGATGAAATTATGATTTGCTGTTTGAAGAGGAGACAATAAGATGAAAAACAAATAGGTTAAAGAATAAAACAAGAGACTGTAGGACATCAGAATCTCTTTTTAAAAGTTCAATATTAGAGATATGCATATTAAAAAGCATACAGTTCTTAAAAGCATCAGAGTAGAGAATGTTTATGAAAGTGCCCATAAAGCACTATACAAGTATGTGATGATTTATATGATTATTATATTTTAGGATAAGAGAGAAAATACTTTATAACTAATGTATCACATACATAGTGTGTTCTATTCACAAGCTATTTAGGATCTGTCATAGAGTGATCCTTCAGTGCTCTAAGGGAACTTTTAATTCCTATTGTTTTGATGGCTTATACATTTTTAATTATTACTACTTCTATCATATATCCCTGAGAAAGAGTAAGAAAAGCATAAAGTTATGACATGAAGGTGATATGAGAAACATTTTAAAGATGGAAAGGGAAAAGGAAGTTGGAATATACAGGAGAAAAACAAAAGTGGGAACATAAAACTAAAATTCAAAATCATTTATCATTCAATTAATTAAATCAACAAGTATTTATTGAATTAAATGTCAGTTAAATGCCAAGCATTGCTCAGACTTGGGAATACAGAAATGAAAAAAACAAGGAAATTCAATGTTTACTGTTTTCTAGAGTTCCTTGAAGGAAAATGCTTATCTGAAGGAGAAAAAATTGACTATGACTGGCTTAGAGCATCTTGACTAATACCTTTTCTTGTAGAGGGGATTCTTTCAGCTTCATGCATGACCTCAAGATAGCCAGAGGTACTGTTTTCACACAAGATGTGATACGTTGGGTCACTGGTCAAATGGTTGATCATGTGTCAGTAGCAGTACTTAGGTGTAATTTTGTGGCTTTTTTCTCCATCATGTCAAAAAATACACAGTATTGGGGAATACACAACATCATTTATTTTGAAAAATGGACACTCCTACCCCAGTCAATGAACTGAAGGAGTGGCATCAGGAGTTTAATAGTGGCTTAGCAGGGGACAAGGAGATATGACAGAAGTCATTCATTTATGGGAGCCACAGAACAAATGGTGAGTGGAAAGATGCTGTCATTGGTCTGAGGTTGTGAAACATGTTTAACACAGCCCAGTTGCATTGATAATAACTGAGGAAAGCTTAACTAGCAATTGATCTATATGTTTGGGAAAGAAGATTTTATTCAGCAAAGATATAAATAATCAAATGTTGCCAAGTTCCTGGGTAGCTGAGTTTCAGAAAAACAACTATATGGGGCAAGGGCCTCATAGCTCTGCAAAATGATACAGAGGGAGTGTGTGTTTGCTATGGAATGGTGGCTGGTTGGCTTCTAGTAGGTCTCACAATATGGTATTCTTTGCTTTGGTGGATTTACATGGCCCAGAGACTGATCTTCAGTTTTGCAAGCTTAACAACTTGATTTTTATTGGTACATCATGAGTAGATTTGCCTCTCAGGACTGAGCTCATGGTAACCAAGTTCATGTGACCGATGTGTAAAACCATAACTGTCAATTTACTAGTTTTATTGATAGTGAAATACATCTGTCTCTAAGATGAATCTATTCCAAGTCTAGAAGTACACTCAATTTTTTCCTTCTAGGCTATCAAATTGTAATTAGAAGGTGACTTGATGAGAGTTGAATCAAAGCAAAAGAAATTCAACTAAACAAATATTTAATGATGTCACATTAATGTAACTTGCTACATAAATTTACAATAAAAATGGACCTCCTCAAGAGTTCTGAAAACCTAAAGTGTCCCTGCCATGGATAGTGTCATCTAATTTTTGTCTTTGACATATTCCATTTTCTTTGCTTCCACTATTAACCAAAACCCTCTGATTTATAATCAGATGGTGGGACATAAACTGGATTTGGAAATTTGTATGAGAATCAGATACAATGTTCTAGAGGAAAGACATTGAATGCCCTGGAGAACACACAAGGAACTACTATGTCTTTTGGAGTGATTGTTAGCACTCCCCAATTCCTTGAATTGTTCTGCACAGGTAGATCATATGGCAACTGGAAAATGGACTAGACAGTCATGGTCTAGATTGACATCGACTTAATTGTTATCAATGAAAAACTCTGAATTGTGTGTCCCACATGATCATGCCTTCAGTCAGGAAGACATTTATGTTCAAGGTACCAAAAAATTTGAAGGCACAAACTGAGATGGGAAAAGATCACTAAATGAGGAGAATCTGTAATCATTGGTGAAAGGTCAGGAGCTTAGGTAGAAAAAGTATCTTCCAAAGTGATTTTTTTTTGTGTTTTACTTATGCATTTTTTGAACTCTTTTTATCCTCCTCTACCCCTGCCCCTGCAGTTTAGAATCTAAACACGGTGATAAACATCTAGCCTCCTCCATACTGCTCATCCTATTAACTGGGGGAAGCTGAGTTTTAAAATGGCTCTTGAAACAAGAACAATAAGATGGTAGGAGAAAGAATGCAAGGGAAAGATGCTAGACTTTCCAAAAAGCTTTTAGGCCAAAACACTCGAGTTCCAGGAAGAAAGTTTTTCTCTTGGAAGGTCTTCCTTCATGTGTGTTCACCCTGAAGCCCTTAAGTAGGTCTTCCAGGCACTGCAAGGACGTTAGCCAGCATATTATATCTAATGAATGCTGGCACAGCACAGCAGCAGAGGAGGAGTAGACTCCAGGAATCAGAGAGTAAGTTAAATTAGACCAAATGCTACGCAGGCCCTATTGCTATTATGTATATGAAGCTTTGGGCTTTGAAATTTCCCTTCCAGAAACATATTTTATTGCATTATCTCCCCAACAGAGCCCAGTTTTGTTGGTTCTTGGACAGCCTTTCTTCAGAAGCACAAACACGAGGGGCTGCTGACCCACAGAATGACATGAATTACAGCATGAATGTAGTCAGGCAATGATTGACTCCTATTTGATTGTATGTAACCTAATATTAATAGGAACTGAGAGGAGAGAAAATAATTCTTACTAATTTATAATTAATTTTTTTCCTTTCTTTGGTGCTAGTCAGGCCCTCAGAAATATTAAATTCAATTTTAACTTCTTAATAAAAACAAGACGTGGAAAATTCAAAGGAAGTTCATGAAAGCCTTGGTGCAAAAGTGCCTTCCAAGGTGTACAGGAGGCCTGTGTTTCCCAGATTCTTTACTGATGTCAACAGAGCAGCTATTCTTTAAGTGTGACAAGCTTGGCATCATTTTCAACCTTGTTTTATTTAGCTTTTAATTTCAATCAGCCTATCTCCAATTTTACTGAAACTTCATTTCTTTAATTTGGCCATTCCTGTTCACTTTCCTCTGTCCTGATTATCCCAACTCTAGAAATTACTACAATGGTAATTGAGTCGGGCAATGGTAACTGCCTCTGGTTTCTATACCTCTGTCTTTTACCTGAATCTCAACTTCAAAATCATTTTATTACACCAGTTTTCTAAAATAGCTCCTTTTTTGGTCTTTGACAATATACATACACTTCTAAGTGTCTCTGCTAATTAAATATTTCACCATCTTCAAATTTAATTAATAGATATTCTAACCATTGCAGTCTTTGGAAATCATCCTAAGCAACTCACCCTATAGGGAGAACTGCAAATACACTACCAACAAGACTGGAGCATCTCCTAAAAATATTCCCATTAAAAATGAAATAAAAATAAAGATACAGTCTTTTAGTGTATAGAGAAACACTATACACTATGAGGCAGCATGGTGACATTGGTAACATGGAAAAGAGTAGTTAAGTAGAAAAGACTGATAACAAATCGTGTACCGGATTCTCTGATGGCTGGTATAGGCTGATACATCTTCATCTAGAGCCTGGGACAGGGTAATGTATTTTGGTAAAGGGGTTAAAATATTTCTTGAAGACATTCAGTTCCCTTTGCTCTCATTCTGGCTATGCTATATGATTTTATGCTAAATAAAATAATAAGAGGCTCATTGTGAACTGGGAACCAATTTACTGATTTTTAGTTGGCACTACAAAGTTGTTGACCTGGGGAAAGCACCTGTTTTGTGCATGGGCCATCACTTCTCAGTGAGCAGATGCACTCAAAGGGTTAGGGTTACAGTTAGTATGAATTGAGCACTTGCAGATGATCAACTTCAGGTGAAGCAAGAAAATAGCACTTTTGAAACCAAAATTGAAAATATTGATCTCAAGACAAACTCCTGGCCCAGGAAGACCAAATAACTCTAGGCCTAGCAATATTTCTGGTATAACTCCTTAAGGATCTTTATGATGATTCTAAGCATTTATGTTAATAAAATTCACCTGAAGGGCTTGTTAAGCATGTAGACCTTTTGGCCCAAACCCCAGGGATTCTGAGGTAGGTGGTTCACTGTCTTCACTTTGAGAAACATTGCTTGATTGATATAAATCCTTAAATGTAGTTTAAATTGTTTGGTCTTTGTCTGTCTACAACTCACTCATTTCTAAGGACATAGCTTTGCATGTGAATATACATGAACTTAGTGTATGTAGATCAGGCATGGTACCTGTGAGACAGGTACACTGCAGATCTCTCCTACTGGATCCATGACAGACACTTTGAACTTGATTCTAACACTTTTTCCCACCGAATCCAGGTGTGATCTGAATCCATCTCAACACCTGGTCTCAGAAGCTGCTACTCATTGATAGGCTTTGGCATGTGATCAAACCAGTTTGCTTACTTCAGTCTAGATCAGTGCCTCTCAATCTTGGCTCCTGTGAGAAGGACTTTGAGACATGAAGGAACCTTCAGCTCTAACCTTGTACACAGAAGGTGTGTGGCATGGTGCCTGGGACAGAGTAGGTATTTAATATTTCTTCTCTTTCTTTCCACATTAGTTAGGAAAGATTCTCAAGACCTCCTAGTCTCTAGTCCACCACCAAATAAATATCTTGACAAAACACAGTGAAGTCCTTCTGGTGTCTATCTGTCTATATGATTCTGGCCATCCCCAGATGACAGAGAAGAGGGCTCATTGATCATTCATTCTCTACATGGTAGGATCATTTCCAGGTCAGAGGATACCTTTGTTTTTGAGGACATGTTCACCTCAGGCTTTTGACTTATATATAATTGGATATATTAGGTAACACCAGAACTGGGACTTAATTAAGGTGCAAGGTTTTGGAAAAAACTCAGAGTCCTAAGTTCTGGATTTTTCACCTATCATTTCCTTTGAACCCTAGGAAAGTGCCTTTGTGGGCATTTATTCTTCTTTTTAAGTTGATAATAATTTGGAACCATTAGTAGAGAGGGTGATTTTGGTTTTTGAGATGTTCTCAAAATATAGAGACTTTCTGTGGTTGGGAATGTTGGAATTTAATAAATAATTAAAAACACACACTCCTTATTATTTTAGAAAAGTTCCATAGTCTGCTTTATTTGTGCCTTAATGGGTCAAGCTATTTGCATTACTTTTAGATTTCTTGCTGGTCATTTAAGTGCCTGACACAGTGCTGGGACACAAAAGGTAAACTTGGCAAATCTTTCATGATTTGTTCATTGATTTCTAGAGATTTTATGTGTTATGAGCTAGAAACTGGCCTTATACATCCAAGACAGAGTGACAGAGATTTCTTTCATGATGAGTTGTGATTAAAAGGCAATATTCTATCCATTAATGCCAAATACCTCTGTATAACAAACACACACACACAGTCTCCAACATTATTTTCATATGACAAAGTAGAAACAAATTTTCCCCAAAGAAGTTCAGACAGCGGCTGTATTTCTGGTAGTTTTCTTCCCTATCTACAAAAAATTTTGTGTACACAATGGCCATGATTCTACTTGGAGTTAAGAATACTCTTTACTATCTTGGTTCTGCCTGATTGAATATCTGTGTTTTGGAAGTTTACCTGGTACCAATTTTTTCCTTTAAAAACTCAAAACAGGCCGGGCATGGTGGCTCACGCCTGTAATCCCAGAACTTCGGGAGGCTGAGGTGGGATGATCACGAGGTTAGGAGATGGAGACCACACTGGCTAAAACGGTGAAACCCTGTCTCTACTAAAAATACAAAAAATTAACTGGGTGTGGTGGCACGCGCCTGTAGTCCCAGATACTCAGGAGGCTGAGGCAGGAGAATAGCTTGAACCCGGGAGGCGGAGGTTGCAGTGAGCTGAGATCAGCAGAGCCAGACTCCATCTCAAAACAAAACAAAACAAACAAACAAAAAACATCACACCAGCCAGCAAAACAATTTGTTAGTGTCTCATTACTAATTCCTAGCCCTAGTTTGTTCTCAGCCTCATCATGAATTTAAGAGGAACCAAAAATGAGAGGAATCAGTATGTAATTCAAAAAATGTTTTGAAATAAAATTTAATTTGTAGAATCAATGAATTATGACATTTCAGACCACGTAGAGATCTTAGGAATTATCTAATTCAACTCGCTCATGTTGTAGTTGTGGAAACTGAGACTCACATTAAGAAACTCGTCAGATGTGACTGGGTGTGGTGACTCACGCCTGTAATCGCAGCACTTTGGGAGGCCGAGGTGGGCAGATCACAAGGTCATGAGATCGAGACCAGCCTGACCAACATGGTGAAATCCCATCTCTACTAAAAATACAAAAATTAGCTGGGTGTGGTGGTGCGTGCCTGTAGTCCTAGTTACTTAGGAGGCTGAGGCAGGAGAATTGCTTGAACCCGGAAAGTGGAGGCTGCAGTGAGCCGAGATTACAGCACTACACTCCAGCCTGGTGACGGAGTGAGACTCTGTCTCAAAAAAAAAAAAAAAAAAAAAAGAAACTTGTCAGATGCTCCACAGCTTGTTAGTGTCATGCTCTGAACCACATGGTCTTTCACCCTTATTCCCTTAACATAATTTAACATAAGTACTTAGAATTCTTTTTTTCGCATTGTCATTGGTTACACTTCTTCACATCCTTAGGAGGCAGATGGGGAAGCCTCAGTGCCTGTCCTCAACTTAATGGATTCAAACTGGGAATTTCTTGATTTTCAGAATGTATAAAACCACAATTAAATGAGATAACATATGCAAGGCATCCAGGACAGCTCTTGGCAAATAGCAGATGCTCAATAAAGATTTTTTTTCCATTTCTCTTTCTGCCTCAGTTCCCATTCAGACATTTGACATTTAATTATTCTTCTCAGTAATTGTACTTGAAAACAATGCTATCAGAATGATAGATGTATCTTCCCTTTCTGTATCATATTCTTTTGAAGACCATTTGTATCACACAAAAACAGGTAGCGGGTAGAGGATGAAGTCTGGGACTCACAAGGTTTTGAGCAAGATTCTCCGAGACCCTGTGGCACAAGGGTGTTAGTTTCTCTTGTAGTTGAGAGACTGGGTTATAATTTGTGTTGAAGCTACATGGGTTTTCAGCAGCAGGTTTTGTACATAACAGGGAGTTTCTGGATCTTGTTAGCTCAGGGCAAAAAGTCATGCTTTGGAGCAGTTACCCCAGCAGGAGGAGAAAAGATGATGGTTGGTAATTACATCAGTTTTGCACTGTTGAGCAGATGTTCTTGCAGATAGATTTTGGCTGGCATTTACAGAGTATCACTGGTGATTCTCATGATAGTGTCAGAGCTGCTACAAATGGAGGGAACTGCAGGTCTATAAAACATTGCAAGAAGGAGAATGAAGGAACCAGAAGTCTAGAAGTTAAAAAGCAACTTTTAAAGAGGGCTCCACCAAGATTTGCTTAGAGATAGTGGTTTTGCTGGATTGGATAATCAGATCTAATATACATCTGGTAACTTATTTTGTTATTTAACTTTGAAAATAATTTGGTCCTCCATCAGTGTTTAAAAATGTAGTTTATTTCTTTTTAAAATAAGGAACAATTTAGAAAATAGATGAGGGAGCTAAATGTTGATTAGGACAGAAAATTAACCAGCAAGATCAACACACATAGTGGGGAATTAAAAAGAATGACTAAAAGCGATGTTGATAGGACGTGTCAATTTTCTAGTTCACTAGAAAATTCCAGTTAACTTCACGTCAGACCAAAATTGGGATGGTCAGCAATGAGATACTCCTGGATAACAAAGTGCCTTTTAGGAAGAGGTAGGTCCAACCTCTTGGCTTAAAAATCCTTCCAAATATATCCTGTTCAGTTTTTTAAAGTCTAGACCTATGTCCTCTTCTCTATATGCTCTGGAATATGTAGGTATACTCCTAGCACTAGGTCTTGAAAACTTCCTTGGTTTTTTCATAAGTAATTGTAAAGTCTTCTTTATAGGTGATGAAATTTTTTTTTCATTTACTGGCAGGTAAGAAAAAAGAAACTCTAATACATTCATAATTGTACTGGAACTCATACTGTTCATTTCCCTGGCCACAGAAACACTGACTTTCAACACTGCCACCTTGTTGTCATGAACTCTTCTGTGTAAATGATTCGAGAGATAGAAAGAGAGAGAGACAGAGAGAGATGAAGTGGCAGTCTTCCATTTTCTAAATGAAACATGAGTATTTACCTTACCTGTCTCACTACCTTCAAGAGTGAACGTGGGAAATGCAATACTTAAAGTAGACCAGAAGGTGCAAACGTATAGCATGGCTGGCTCCATAGCTGGTATCTAGGATAAATGGCACATAGAATAGATACTCAATAAATGTCAGTTAAGTGAGTGAATGGGTCAAGAGTAGAGGAACAGAATGCTGTGGAGAGAGAAGGCTTCCAGAAGGAATATCTCAGCATAGTCGTCATCTGTTCAGGTTGTTTGACTGCCTCATCATGTACCACAAAAGGAAATGCAGGTACAAGAGAAGATGACAAAGGAAAAGCAGAATCACATTTAAGGCAACAGTAACAACAATATGCAAATTAAATGTACATCTCACCCCTTGGTCTTTAAACTCTAACGCCATGTGAGAAAAGGCTTTTGGAGAACGGTGACCATAAACCACCAGATTTCATTGTCCTGCATATCTTCTAGTGCTGTGTCTCTGGCCTCAGGCTTCCCTATCATCTCACCCAGGCTCTTATTCCCCACCTTTGTAAATCGTAGTCTTCTCTCTTAGACTCCATGTTGAACAAAGTCGGTTTTGTTGAGAGCTTTCTTTTTCCTCATGAGTGCTCAGCTGCAGCCCCTCAGTCTCCTCATTACCTGCTGGTGAACGTCCTTCCTCTCCTCGGACTTGCCATGGCCTCATCTCTCTGCCTGATCCTGTCCTTTTTATCTGTCATAGGCCAACTGCCATGTGACCTCCAGAAAGTCCTTAATCATTCCTGTCCATTCGAAGTGCATCCTTCTCAGAGCTCCCTGGCATTTTATAACTTTATATTGTGTCCAATTATTGCTTAAGTCTTTCACAGGCAACATTCAACTAGGTCTCAGGTCTGAAAGGGAGGACTTTCTCATTTTTGTCCTTTCTGTTATTCACTCAGCAATTACTTATTCAGTGATGTCCATATCTCAGGGGCTGTTCTGGACCCTTGCTACTAAAAAGTGCGGTCTCCCATCCAGCAACATCAGAAGCACCTGGAGTTTGTCAGAAATCTAGACTCTCGGGCCCCAACCCAGACTTCCTGAATTAAAATCTGCATTTCCCAAGATCCTCAAGACTCCCCTGCCCACTGAAGCTGGAGCAGCAGTGGTCTAGGACAGAGGTTATCATAGTGAGAAGGAACAGGGAGTGTCTTGCGCTGGTGATTGATGATTGTCATAGCATGATGGGTCAGAGCCTCAGTGTGAGTTGGAACCCTGCCTCCTTCAATTACTAGTTGCCTAAGTTTGGGTAAATTATTTAACTTTCTGTGCCTGAGTTTTACCATTTGTGAAATGAGGCTAATAATTACATCTACTTTGTAGGAATGTTGTATAGATTACATGAGTCAAATGCATGTAAAGCACTGACCACAGTGCCTGGCACTCAGTGAACAGACAGAAAATTGTTATTTGTGGGTGAAACAAACATTTATCAGAAAATCACAAATAAATATATTCTGAACCTACCAGTGATAGACACGACTAAGCTAATGCTTCTAAAGGTATTACTAAAGGTCCACGAGGTTCTGAGGATGTTTAATGGGGAGAGAGGAACTGAGATCTGAAGGAAGAGAGGGTAAGAAAGGTCAGGAGGTGGGAAGAGGCAGGAGGTTATTGCAACATCTGTGCCAAAGAATGCGGCCCTTGGCCTCAGATGGCACCATAGAGGTGGGGTGAGGTAGGTGAATATGGGAGGGCCTGGTATAGTAGTGCTTAAGCACATATAGTAGTGCTTAATAACCACTTGAATGGGCTAATGAATGGGTAAATGAAATGACACGAGGTTCTAGGAAAGTCACTTCTGAGCACTTAGTTACCTGTTACAGCATTGCTCAAAGAATTCTCTTACACAGAGACCATACACACCTGGGTGTGTGTGTACATGCACTATTGTTTTGTAAAATAAATATTTGGCTTCCGAGTTGATTTATCATAGCAGGAGAGCCACTTTACCCATTGCTGTGACTCTAAAGTGGGGACCCAGCACTCCTTCCTCACAGTGTTTCTTGGTTTACCAACAGCTCACATGTGCCTTTTGTGAATTGTAAGTTACTTTCATCTAGCTAATCATTCAGCAATATTTATTTTCCATCTTTTCCAGTATCTCTATTTCTACTTTTCCACAGAACAGGACCACAGGTTGTCATTGTAATGTAACTGGATTTTTTCAATTAACAAAATATCAAATGCATATTTTCATATATTCAATGTTCTCCAGTGCTATTTTAATGGCTACGCAGAGCATCCCATTGGATAGACCAAACAAACCATAATTCTTGGGCATTGAAGTGTTTTTTTTTTTTTTTTTTTTTTAGTATTTTGTTATTATAAACTATGCTGTGATGAGCAGCCTGCTAGCTAAATTTTTGTCATATCTCTAATTATTTTCTTAAAATAATTTCACAAAAGTGGAATTATGGGATCAAAGGGCGGGATGAATCTTGAATGGCAGGCTTCAAGCACAATAACAAGTGATGAAGGAGACGTTTGGGAAATGTCAGGATTTACTGGTGTCCCCCTATAAATGCCATCTAGCTTAGGGATAATTCTAGGCAGAAACAATAGACTGGGGGTGGGGGAGGAAAAGATTTTTTTCCTCTCATTGCTTCCAATCTCCCTTTTCTCCTCTTTTTTCTCTCTTCAAAAACTCACTTTATCCTTTTTTCCAAAGAACTCAGTGTTTTTCTAAGTTATAAAGTTATAAAACCTATTATAGGAAAGGATTCAATAAATCTACTTATGGTTAGTTGTGAATGATGACTATGGCATTACTTACAATGACCTCAGGGACTAATCCTCTGTTTTGGTAAGTCAAAAGGATGAATATCCAAGTATGGGATTGAAACATCCACTGTGCAAGGTGACAAAAAGAACCTTCTGAATGCCCCAGCATCACACCTCTCAGGCAGACATTCAGTGTGGAAAGAGGCAGCTTTGCACATCTCTTGGCTAGGAGGCCACCCTTTGTATAGGACATGTATGTGTTTGGTATCTGTCCTTAATGACTATCTACATATGATGTTGCTGTATCCATACCACCTATATTAGTCCATTCTCACGCTACTATGAAGAACTGCCCGAGACTGAGTAATTTATAAACAAAGGAGGTTTAATTGATTCACAGTTCTGCATGACTGAGGGGACCTCAGGAAACTTGCAATCATGGTGAAAAGCAAAGCTAAAGCAGGCATCTTCTTCACAGGGCAGCAAAATGGAGTGAGTGCAAGCAGGGGAAATGCCAGATGCTTGTAAAACCATCAGATCTCGTGAGACTGACCATTATCATGAGAACAGCACGGGGGAAACCACCTCCATGATTCAATTACCTCCACCTGGTCCTGCCCTTGACACTTGGGGATTATGAGGATTATAATTCAAGGTGAGATTTGGGTGGGGACACAAAGCCAAACCACATCACCACTCGTATAGTAAAGGTTCTCATTTAATTCTGGTTCTTACGAATAGCTTTGGCGCTTAGTAAATATATACTCTTGTCAATAATGATGACTCCTAAAATTGAGCACAACAGCACAGAAAGCTGTTGTTATCTAGGGATAACCGTTAATAGAAAAAGGCTACTTGCAGTAAATCTATATAAAATGGGGAATCAAATTTCATGGTAGATATGGAAAACTAGCTTAAAAATAAAACAAAAATTATAAAAAACAAATGTATTTTCTCCTAAGTTTGGCCACATTTAGATCATAATTGCAACTGTGTGCCATGTCTAAAAACAAAGGATTGATGGAGGTTGAATCTTTTTGATATAATTTTTCTGATGACATGGTGACAACATGACTCAGCATTCTTGATGGCATGTTTGACCTTTTCAGTATAAATGTGAAGTTGGCAAGTTTACAAAAAATATTCTAGGGTTTCATCCATTTTCCCAAAGGCCTCTTTTTATTCTTTGATACTTAAATCATCGTCTTTTGAAGTGGTTATTATATCGTCAGTTCTTAGCTGGTCTAACTTGACCAAATCCTCATGTGTCAATGATTTTGCTTCATGATTTGAACAGTGCTGGGCTAGTGTTGAGAGGGCACTTATTTTCTGAGAAGTCAGTTCATTAGTGAATTTTTTCATGTTTCCATGACTTTTCCTTGTCTGCCTCCCCAATCTTACAACCTTAGAGATTCAAATAATTAATAGTTGGTTAATGAGCAATCCTTGTTCTCAATTTCTTGGTTGATATTAAGCATCAGGATATTTGTGTTAAAGAGCAAAGGGTCATTCATCACATTCTACAGATATGTAAACTGAGGTTTTGTGGCATCAAGTTACACCTTTAAAATGAAAAAAGGAAATTTGGAACAATGTGGGTTCTCTCTCAATTATGTACCCACCAGCAAACCTGGTTCCATTCCTCTATTTTGTGAGCAGTTCCTCATTTTGGAGTGATGTGGCTGGCAAGTGAAAATTTGACCAGTGTGAAAAATAGTATCTTTGTCTTGGCCTATACCGTAATAAACTGAATGACAGAAAAACAAATGCCACTTATTAGAACATTGAGGTTTACTGTTCAAGTGATTAACTAAGAATCATTTGTATGATTAAATGCTGGAAAATAATTTGCTTTCCCTATGAACCCTATAGCTTAGATCTCATTACACAGAAGTGCTGCATATTAGTTGAAGCAAATTAACATTCAAACACTTTCTGGAGTGGCTGCTAATCACAGGCTGTTAATTACTGTCATTACATTAGGCTGCTGCAGAGACTACCCAAAGAATCATTCTCATGATCTTGGTATTTGAAAGTGATCTTCACCAATAAAAACACATGTCAGACATACAGAAATTGCAAATTGCTGAAATTGCTGACGGGGTTGAAAATTCCGCTGACTATAAGTACCCATCTAGTGATGGATGCATTCTTGACACAGTTTCAGTGTTTGGACTTGGGAAATAATGAGTATCAATGTCCTGGCAAGGGAATATGCAAAGATGAAAGAGCCCTTTTGTATCCTTAATTAAGGAAAGTAGTAGCAGAACTCGTTCACAGATAAGTGACTGTACATAATAATCATGTATTTATGTAAGGGACTGCTATGCTATATTACTGTAGTGGCAATTAGATTTTCACAAAGTCGTTTTAATAAAAGGCATACTTACATAATAAATAAACAAAACCGCTCATTTTCATGGCAAGCTCTCTAATTATACACTGGCTTAAAATAAAATGTTCTGCAATGCTAAGTTAAACATATGGACTCTAGCTGCCTTCTACAATGTGCCCCAAATTTTTTTTTGCCCCACAGACTCAGTTGCCGCAGGAACTCTGATAAACAGTGAAAGAGTATTTGTGCATGTTGCTTGTTCTGTATAAGGAAGGAATCATTGGAGAATTTAGAGGTCAGGGCTTCTGCTGCCTACTGACCTGACTTCCTTATTGACCAGAAAGTTTGTTGCCCATCCTGTGGCTTCCAGTAATTGGGATCAGCTCAGTGCCAGAATGGTGAGAACTCCGGTGACCAGCACATGTGTCAGATTTTTGGGCAAACTGATTCATTAGCAGTGCTACTATGCTAGGGAGGTCGAAGTCATGAGCGTTTGAAGATCCATTTGTAGGTCTAATTCTAGCTTCTCAGTAATTCATTAATTCATTCAACAAACATGTGTTAAATACCTTCCTTGTGGAGGACATTATACTGTGTGCTGTGGAAATGCAAAGATGAATTAGATATGAATTTTGGCTTCAAAAAACTTACAGTTTAGTGTGGACCAATCATCTTATCAATGTAAGCCTCTGGTCCCAGAAGAACTGAGTGAGAGATTTTAAATGGATCTGGGTAAAGCTCTCCCTGATCCTATAACTGTGAAACACCTAAGGGGACTTGCCCTACTATCTCTGAGTGAGGGAACATCAGTACTAAAGGAATCCCTGTCCCTAAGTATGCAGATAAAACACTGTTTCCTAAGGATGAATTAAAGACACATCCATAGCTCTTCTTTCTCCCCTTCCTTCCTCCCTTCCTCTCTTCCTTCCTTCCTTCCTTCCTTCCTTCCTTCCTTCCTTCCTTCCTTCCTTCCTTCCTTCCTTCCTTCCTTCCGTACTTACTCAGTGTTTGCTGTGTGACAGCTTCTGGGTATTTGAAAAGAAACATGACATGTATAATCCTGCACAGAATTTATAATCTAGTGGGGGATATATTAAGGAGACAGGCACCTTCAGGATACATGTCTTCTGGTTGGGATGTATCTGTTATGCAATGAGAGCACATGAGAAGGACTCATGGACTTGAAGGGGTAGGTTAACTGGGATTTCAAAGAAGTGTAACAGTGAGCAATAAAATTTTAGGCAAGTTCCAGCATGGTATGTTGGAAGAACCAAAGGTCAGTCTGAATAGTCTATAGAAGGCAAGGGGGTAGGATGCTGGAGAACTAGGGTTTATCAATAAAAGGAAAAATTGATTTATCTCCATTATTTCCTAAGGAAAGCTACTGATGTTTTAAAATAGGAAATGGCATGATCACTTTTGTGTTTTAAATAGATCACTCTGAATTTGACTGGAGAATGAATTGGAAAGGGGCCAAACTGGGGGCAGAGAAAGCAGTTAGGATGCTATTGAAGTGATCTAGATGGCTTGGGTGAGGTGGTAGCAGTGGGCTTGGAGACCACTGAGTAGGAAGTAGAGATAACTGGACATGGAGCTCCATTAGATATGTATGTGTTTGCGTGTGTGTGTATGTGCATGTGTGTGTGGGTGGTTGTTCTGAGGGAGAAGAAGTCAAGATGACCCTCAAGTTACTGGACTGATGGTTTTCTCATTCCTAAAGTGAGGGACACAGCAGGTTTTGGGGGCTTTGGTGCTGAGTTTGATTTTGAATGCTGTCTGTGAAGTCTACTTTAAGGACTTTTAAGTGGAAATGTCCAGTAAATCATGGGACTTGGAAGTCTGAGGCTCAGAAGAAAGAGCCAATGTGAGGAATAGTCTCTGCCATTGTCCTTTTTTTTTTTTTTCTTTTAGATGCTTGGTTTCACTATATGTCATCAATAGAGGCAGAGACTAAAGTCAGTGTTTTACTCAAAAGCGTTTTTCTCCCAGCATGCGTGCATACCTTTTAATTATCTTGCTTTATGTATTATTATATATAGGAAATTGTGCTCAGATATCATGGGCTTAATTTAAACTGACAGAAGCTAAAGACATTACAAATTAAAGTTGCTATGTTTCTCTTTAATGCCTTTAAAGTTTCCGTTTACTAAAAGGAAATATAAAACAGAAAGTAGTTGTGTTCTTTTCTGGAAAAAGTATTTCTAGAATTTATTTAACCTTGAGGCAAGTTCTTGATATGGTGTCAGAAGGGAATGTCTAATATACTTTCATTTGACAGGAGAATCTCAGCCCATTTTGTAGGATTGGGGTGGCATTCCACTGTTTCCTTCCTCACTAACCCCTGGTAATATGTGTGGTAGCCACTGGACATTGCTCAGCCACTAGCCTGCTGAAGGACCAGTTTCCATGAACTCAGAGCCCAGGGAATTCTCCATGCAGGGCTCTTGGGCCACTCTATTGTGTGAACCATTCCCTCAACCCCAAGCATTTTTCTAAATAGAGGTGAAGTCTGTCTGAAATGAATATTAAAATCAGCAGTATTCAACTAAATTCAGATGATGGCTGACCAAGGTCTAGGGGTTATTTGTGGGAGATAGAACTCAGTGCTAGGGTCTGTGGAGGGTCAGGGCTCAATAACACAGTGAAGGTGCCACCTCCAGGAGTGAGAAGACAAACATTCCCTTCTCAGATTTTCAGGTATTGGGAAAAGAACTTACAGACAAGAGACTTAAAAATTTTGGGGCCGGGCGCGGTGGCTCAAGCCTGTAATCCCAGCACTTTGGGAGGCCGAGACGGGCGGATCACGAGGTCAGGAGATCAAGACCATCCTGGCTAACACGGTGAAACCCCGTCTCTACTAAAAAATACAAAAAAAAAACTAGCCGGGCGAGGTGGCGGGCGCCTGCAGTCCCAGCTACTTGGGAGGCTGAGGCAGGAGAATGGCGTGAACCCGGTAGGCGGAGCTTGCAGTGAGCTGAGATCCAGCCACTGCACTCCAGGCCGGGTGACAGAGCGAGACTCCGTCTCAAAAAAAAAAAAAAAAAAAAAAAAAAAAATTTGAGAACACTCTGGAGACCACTGGGCAGGCCTGGAGTTGTGGCGGGAGGTGCCAAAAACAGAAGATTGTAATGGGAGCAGGGCGTGGGTAGAAAAGTGCGAAGATAAACATTATCTGTAGGTGGCAGGTAGCAACTGTGTTGTTGGTGGATACGGTAGACACATACTTACACAAGTTATAACTCAGAATGAATGTCAGATTTGAGGGTCTATTTTAATATTAGGAACCTCCTTGCCTTCCTTTTACCGTGCCTTTGTCATCATTACACAGTTCCAAAAAAGCTAGTATTTCCCAGAATCCAACAGCCAGTTCTACCGCTACCATGTGCATTATCCCAATTGGCTTTAGAACTCGCCAACAGAGCTACCCAGTCAAAGATAACCAAAGCAAGCAAGGTCTCATTTCAGGCATAATAAGTTTATTTGTTAATAACAAGTGCCATGTGCCTATTTGAATGACAGGCTTCAGTAGGATGTAAATATTAATATGTCTCTAGTTTCTTCTAAACATTATTGAATAATGAGGCATTTGTACTTCAGCACGATTGAAATAGTTTATTAAATCAGAATTACTCTCTGTTGTGCTGAAATGTTACCAACACATAGAAATGATAAATACTCAAGGAGACAGGTATTCCAAATAACATGACTTGATCATTAAACATTCTATGGATGTAATAATTATTCACTGTACCCCATGAATGTATAAAATCTCTTGTCTCAATTAAAAAAAGAATTACTTTTTGTTGCACAAAATTAGAGTAATTAGTGTTTCCTTTTATATGAGTATCAAGGTAGGTAAATTTATATAACTTCCCCCAAATTAGGATGCTCCAATATCCTATATGCTGAACTTTAGCTAGAATGGCATTAATTTTCATGTCTTCTCATTTCAATTTGCTGAACACTAGTCCTTCCTTTGCAAGTCTTACCCAGTTTCTCATGAGATGCCAGTGTTATGACATCTTGTCTCCCAATTCACCTTGTCACGCATGCTTGCCCAACTTTCCTCCAGGGCACGGCTGTACTCTGGGCTGCTTGCAGACCATTGCCCCCACTCTGGTTAAGAATCTTCTTCAGAGTTTCCAGTTCTCAGCCTGTCCTTGGGCTGTGTTCCTGCCACCTCAGCAAGGCAACAGCTCTCCCTTCTTTCACTCAGGCCTAAGCATGGACAGGAACCTCCTTCCTTGACATTCTTCCCCTTAACACACAGACACACATGCACACACACATGAAAATGGGCTGAATCATGAAACAAGACTTTTCTGAAGGCTCTGGAATAATGGAAGGAAATCACAACCCTTTATAACTTGTTCCTAGATATGTCTACTCCAAAGCCCACAGACTTTTGCTTAATCTCATAGAATTCCTGTAAAAGCTGCTTCTAAGCTCAACTACAGGGCTTTTTCCCTTCGCAGTTAGAGAGGCACTTCTCTGGCCAACCAAGGCACAATTTCCAAGCCCAGCCCATTTCTGGATGGCTCCTGAGGCAAAAAACATATTATTGCCAACATTTAAGAGTGTTTTTTGTATCTAGGCTCCTGTAGTGGCTAAACCATCTACTCTTTTATACTTTAAAGAAACATCTTTTCTTGTCTTAGTTTAGGCTGGCCGTCCTAACTATTTTGTGTCCAAGGATTTTCCTTTTTCCAACATGATTGTTAATGGAAATGATCATTCCCTTATATTTGTAGAAAAGCTGCATAGGCAACAACTTTTCTTACCTCTCACTCTTCCAAACTACAGAAAGAAAATATGGCTCCTTTTAGTTTTGCATTCTCAATATTTGAATTATCCCTTTTAAAATAATAACACGTCATACCAGACCAGGTTAATCCACTGAGTTCACACAATACGTTCCCATTTTACAGTCTTTTCACCAGTGAGAGTCAGAGATCAGGTCTGCAAATCCTTGAAGTCTCCTTGGTCTTAGCTCTTAGTGTCCTATGAACAACTGGTCAACCAAGAATGATATATGCCCACAAGAACCCATTACTATTTAAAGGCCCAGGACAACCTAAATCCGTATTCTTTTATCTACTAAATCTTCATTTGGCATATACTTTGCTCTAAATCCTGTGTACATAGTCTGCAGGGATGCACCTTTGTCTCCATTATAAACAACGAATACAGTATCCTACAGATTATACTCCTGGATACCATACTGCCTGGAATCCATCAACTGAAACTTAAAATATAAGCTACTATGAACTCAATTTCCAGTTATGATATCTCTTCTCTATGCATAGTATCCATTTTGGTGGGATTATTTTTAAATTAAAAAAAAAGATATTCCAAAAGGACGTTTTTCAACGTTTTTCTCTTTCAAAAGAGAAATGATTTGTATCTTTTGAGATGACAGTACACCACCCCCCACTCCACTTTTCCCAGCTTCTCATCCCATCAAGGTTTCAACATCCTTGGGGCAAGTTTCAGGCAGAGCACCTTGGTTCCATAGAAGCGGGCTATGGTGCAGTGGAGAGAGTGTGGTCCAGGTATGGGGAACTGCCCTACTGCTACTAAGGGCATGGTCTGCCATAACTGAGGCAAAATAGTTCATGCTCCTGAACCTCAGTTTTCATGTCTCTGAAATGAAGACCTGATAACTAATTCATACGAATGCCATGAAGATTGAATTAAATGAGGTAATGACCTTATTTTGTGCTCTATTATTTATCAGGCAGTTTGTAGAGATGGATTGTAAGTGCCCACTGACTAACAATTTCAGGATTTTTTCCAAACCCAGGAAAAGATGTGTTTAATCCTGACAGAGGTGCATATATATATATATATGTGTGTGTGTGTGTGTGTGTGTGTGTATATATATATATATATATATATATATATATATATATTTTTTTTTTTTTTTTTTTTTTTAGGCAGAGTCTTGCTCTGTCACCCAGGCTAGAGTGCAGTGGTAAGATCTCGGCTCACTGCAACCTCCACCTCCCAGGTTTAAGCGATTCTCCTGCTTCAGCCTCCCGAGTAGCTGGAATTACAGGTGCCTGCCACTGCACCTGGCTACTTTTTTTGTATTTTTAGTAGAGATGGGGTTTCACCATCTTGGGCAGGCTGGTCTCAAACTCCTGACCTTGTGACCTCAGCCTCCCAAAGTGCTGGGATTACAGGTGTGCTCATATTTTATGCTGAGGTTATATCCCAGAAAAATGCAAATTGTAAAGTGAAAACTTATAAAGAAGAAGTAATTCTGTTTTAGCTGATTGTAAAATGTCTAAAATTCCCCGACCAATTATTCAAAATTGTTGCAAATACATTATGTAACATACATTTAAAAAATGTAAATGGCACAGTTGGTTATTTATTTTTGTATTACTTTGGGTAGTTTTTATTTTCATATAATTTCAATATTACAGAAAAGTTGGAAGAATAGTACAAAGAACATTCATAGCCAAGCAAAGGTTATACGGACGTTAATGTTTTATTAATGTTTCTATCCATTTGCTTGATCACTTCTCTCCTCTGTTCTCTCTTCCTCCCAACATTCTTCTCTCCTCTCCCTCCCCCTCTACACTGATTGTTTTTGGAGTCATCTGATGGCAAGTTGGAGACATCATGCCTCCTTACCCCTAACTACTTCAGTATTTATTTCTGAAGAACAATGACAGTCCTTTAAATACCATAGTACAATTATCAAGATATGAATATTTAACATTAACATAATACTATTATCTAATCTACAGGCCATAAGGAACTTTTGCCAGTTACACCCCCCTCCCAAATTCTAATCCTGGATCATAAATTGCATTTTGTTGTCATTTCTAAGCTTAGTTTATTTTAATCTGCAACAGTGCTTTAGCCTTTGTCTTTCACAGCCTTGAATTTTTGAAGAGTATAGGCCAGCTATTTTGCAGAATCCCCCTCATTGGGTTTATCTGATGTGCCCTCATGATTAGACTCAAGTTATGCATATGGATACCGCAGAGAAAATATTGTCTCTTTCTTAGTGAATCGTATCAAGAGTCACAAGATGCCAATTTTTCCCCATATTAATGATGTAAACTGCAATAATTTGATTATTTGCCTGCTGGGTTTCCCCACTGTACAGTTGCTATTTTTCTCTTGGTAATTTATACACAGTTTCTGGGGAGATACTCTCAGACTATTTAAGTAACATACTGTCTGTCATACTTTCAATCACAAATTTTAGCATTTATAATAATTCTTGCTAAAACCTATTATTACTTATGATAGTTGTAAATGGTGATTTTTAACTCAATTATTCTATGCTTAAAAGTTTGTATTCTTCTGTAAATATGAGATTTTCCTTCTCCCCCATTTACTTTTGATTTATTTATTCAAATCAGTGTGACATCTAGAATCTCATATATTCTATTATTTATTGTTTTGATGCTCAAATTGTTCCAGATTTGACCGTTTAGAACCCCTTAGAGCTAGCTCCTGTAATTTTTCTGACATATCTGCATTATATTTTGAGCACTTCCTTACTTTCTGTTCCCTGAAATATTATGGGTTTATCTTGTATTTTTTTTAATCCCAGTCATTTCTCTAAGGAACTCCAACCACTTTTAGTGTAAAATCATACTCAGTAACTAATATCTGAGTATACATAAAATTTTAAGTAAATAAAATGAACAGCAAAGAATGAATGTAACTCTTCATGTAATTTTTCTTACCTAAAAACGTTTTGCTTATTGGAATAATTGTGAGGAATTATAGCAACAGCCATAAATACATGCCCCCAAGATAGAGCCAGTTAGTCAGTAAACCCCATTGTGGGGAGGCTGGATGTGGATAGAGGGTGAAAATTGGACGTTTGAGTATCTTACTGCTTCTTTATCCTTTGAAACAGTCAAAAAAGAAAAAAAATCAATAATTTCTATGTGAACTCACTTTTATTCTTCTCCCGACAGTGAAGTTGCTGAATTTACCAAAAGCTAAACTTAGATTAACAATAGCATAGAAAAATGTGTCCCATTGACATAAGCAACATAAAGAGGAAAATATACATAAACAGTTGACATGTAAGGCAAAGCTCTGAATTTATTCAGTTTGCAGGTGAAGACATTGAGTTTCATGGGGATTATATCACATGGTGAAAATGAGAGAGCTAACCTGAGAGATGAAATTTCAATTCAGATTAGCCAATTCGAAGGTCTCTTATTATGCTGCCTTGCCCAATTTTCAACATTAAATTAAGGATTGCTTTCTTTATATACGTTTCTAAGGGCCCTTTGGATTGGAATTGGTCATTGTACCTTCATTCTTTTGTTGTTTAGCTCAGCAGTCTTTGGAATAATAACAATAGCTAAGATTTCTAGAAAGTTTTCCATGTGTTTATATGTATTATCTTATGAAACCTCCAACAACACTATGAAATGACTATCATCATCATCATCATCATCATCATCATCATCTTTATCTCCCTTTTTATAAATGAGGGCATTGAGGATTGGAGCAAGTTAAACAGCTTGTCCATGGAGAAAGTTAGTTAGTGGTAGAACTCAAATTGGAGCCTGGTAGTATGGCTCTAAGCCTTCATTTTCATCCACTGTGTTCCACTGAAACTTATTAAAAGGTGTGTGGGTATTATCAGTGGTCCAGTGGCTCCCCAAGACATGCCAATTGGCTATTTCTAGGCTTTCCTGTGACAGCGTGCTTCTATTGCTGAACTGAACCATTTTCTCTTCATGTATAGTCAACTCTCAACTAGCCAGGTAAATTGAAGAAGCAGCAGCAACCTCGCTTACAAATCATGGATACTAGTTTGTCATGTATAATCTTTTTCCTAGTATATACTGCCTCTTAAATCTGTCCCTGACAATAATATTCACTTTTATTGAGCGGAAATAACTTATAAAGTTGTTGATTGGATGGGACATAGCAAATTAGTATTAAGATGTTGTAGATAGACTTCCAAGTAGGAAGTGCATTTACAGACAATCTAGAGTGTATCACATTTAAGAAATTTAACGAAGACCAAGTCCTCTGACCATGTCCAGCAGGACTTGGGAGATAGGCTAACATTGTAGTTACAAACGTGGGCTCTGGAGTTAGACCACTCATGTCTGAGTCCTGGCTTTGCCAATTTCTTGTTGTGTGGTCTTGAGCAGGTTACTTAATCTTTCCTTGCCTCTGTCTCCTTGACATGTTTTTCTTTCCCCTGACCCGGCAGGTCAGGATAGGGGTTTAAATAAGAATCTGGGTAAGAAAAGATTAGAGCGTGCAATATCAAAAAGTTATCTAGGAGTTTATGATACTCCCAGCTCTGTCCACCTTCTTCTCACCACCCTATACCTGGATACAAAACTACTAATCTAAAAAATTGCTTGGAAAAACGGTGTATTAGTTATAACGCTAGCTGCTGTAATCAACACATCTGATAATGTATAATAGTTTAAATATAATATATGTCTACTTTTTGTCCCTGTAAAGCCCAAACGAATGTTTCTAATTGGGAGTGATTCCAGAACCCAGGCTCCTTTTGTACTGTGGCTTCACGATCTTCAGTCTTGACTTCCAAGTTCACAGTGCTTGTCTGCACCAAGCTGGTAGAAGGGAAAAGAACATGGAGGATGTATCTGAGAGGATTTTACAAGCTAAGCTTGGAAGTGGCTTGCACTACTTCTACTCACATCCTGTGGGCTGGAGCTGAGCCACAGGACCATACTTAAGTGCAAATAAGATTGAGAACGTAGTCTACCTGTGTGCCCAGGAAGAGGAGAAAGTGAGTTTGGTGAAGAGCTAGCTAGTCTCTGCTTCTCTGCTATAAGCAACACTAACAAAATTAAGGAAAAAAATTAGAGAAAACAAAACAGAACAAAAAACCAATAAGCAGAGCTTCGGACTTGCACTTTGTATTTGCTTTTTTCTTTTTCGACCTAGAAAAATGAGAAAGGTTGTATTGTTTTTACAAAGTCAATAACACAGTTCTTTTCCTCTTCTGATTCAAGCCCTTCAGGTTGCACTTGCTGATTAGTCAGGCCTGATCTGACTCTTCAATTACTGAAATGAAATTTTGCTGTGGACATTTTCATAAAGCAAATGTGACATTGTGTAAACTCTGCAAAAAGTTGATCTAATACTTTCAATGGTATAGATAGTATAGATCAGCACATTAACATAATATTACCATTACCCAGAGTGTGCAGAGGCCATTGTAAAAATGCTACTGCACAAACAGCCCATTGAGAGAAGTTAAATTTTGTATACTCCAGTGAGCATAAAATACATTGTTGCATTTGACTCTAATATGTGTTAATTATGAAAATCAGCTTCAAGCAAAGAAAGCCATAATAATTAAAAACCATCTTTTCATCTTAAAAAAGGCTCTCTCCCCAAAGTATTTATGCACTCTAATGAAACAAATAAATACAGTTATGGCAAAACCTAAATAATAACCTCTACTAAAGGAGTGTATACGCTCCATAGTATGTAATTTTGTTGCACTTAAACAGCAACAGACATAAGAACAAATCCCTTTAGTGAAGAGCAACAAAATAGATAGTAGATTATGAATGTTGCTACTTCTTTTATTGTTTCCTTCTACATTCTGGTATATGTAAGTTATAAAAAAGTACCACTCTGGCAAGATTCTCATCCTATCTTATGCATACAAAATTTTCAACAGCTGAGATACTGGTCCCAAGGCATAAAATAGGATTTATTTAATATGCTAATTCCACCCAATTGTAGGGGCTGCTTGAAACAATACATGGAGAACTGTGTGGCTCTGTACAAACTCACCAGGGAGACAGTGTCATGATCAATTACTGATGTCTGCCTAGGCATAGGAATAGGAGCAGTAGCATTCTTGTCAAATGTTTTCCAAGGATGGTTACATATTCATTAAATAGACTAGAGATAAAAAGGAAAAAGAATACAAGCAAAGGTCAATTTGGGCCCTTGCATTGGGACTGAAGTTTATCCACCTAATTTTAGGAACCAATAGGGTAAAGCAGACAAAACCTAGAACAAAAAGCAACTAGTGGTGGAGGAAATTACTTCAGCTGCTTTAAAAAACATTGTTCTTTGTCTTCTAGCTTTGTGCCTTCACATGTACTGAGTCATCATAATGTAGCAATTTTTAACAACTTTGAATTGCATATATTTCATTGTTAGTTTCTGTAAATATATGCAAAAACAACCTTATGTATACTACTCAATATCAAGGAGAAATTAGACATTCAAATATTCATTTGTTTAAAGTGTTGAGAGACTAAAAGGAATTAATATATAAGAAACCTAGGCCGGGCGGGGTGGCTCAAGCCTGTAATCCCAGCACTTTGGGAGGCCGAGACGGGCGGATCACGAGGTCAGGAGATCGAGACCATCCTGGCTAACACGGTGAAACCCCGTCTCTACTAAAAAATACAAAAAAAAAAAAACTAGCCGGGCGAGGTGGCGGGCGCCTGTAGTCCCAGATACTTGGGAGGCTGAGCCAGGAGAATGGCGTGAACCAGGGAGGCGGAGCTTGCAGTGAGCTGAGATCCGTCCACTGCACTCCAGCCTGGGCGACAGAGCAAGACTCCGTCTCAAAAAAAAAAAAAAAAGAAAGAAAGAGACCTAAAATAAACTTGTAATTCAGAGACAATGTTTTAAAACTGCGAGTTTTTGCTCTTAATTCCTTTAGAATCCAAGTTTCTCTTTCCCTTCCTTTAGAATCCAGGCATTTCTAGGGTAGAGCCAGAGGTGGTTTGAGGGCTTCAGGGATTCAGAGGAGACTTGCCCCAAAACTCGTCTGGCAAAGGGTCCGCTCTTCCCTCATCACTTAGAAGCAAGAAGGCATGTGTTTGCTTTTTATGATTTGCTTGTTGTGTTTGTTTGTTTGTTGTTTCGGAGCACTTTGGATGTAATCTTAAATGATGCACATCTTGAAATCCTCACCTTCCAGCCTCCTTCCTTTCATGAATCACCTTTGCCTTGAAGTAAGCTCTTTGCTACAAAACATTTTGACAAATGGCATTTATTCAGACAGTCTCATTTCTAATTTATCTGCACATCCACTGGGCCTAAGATTTGCCTTTCTAAAACAGGTTTCCTTGGCACGTAGCCCTGTGTATTCACTCTACTACTGATCTCCTATTGCCTTAAAACTAAAGCTGTAGAAAGTTAATGAAAATTAACTTTCATTAACTTTCTTAGTATTTTCATATTCACCATGCTAACGTATCCCAAACTTTATTTCTTTTTGATATGTTTTTATTTTCATTTTTAGTTTTTTTAGAGATGGGCTGGAATGCAGTGGTATGAGCATAGTTTCCTATAGCCTCAAACTCCTGGATTCAAATGATCATCCCACCTCAACCTCAAGTAGCTGGAAATACAAGCACACGCCACCACATCCAGCTAATTTTTTTTTTTTTTTTTTTTTTTTTTTTTTTTTTTTTGTAGAGACAGGATCTCACCCTGTTGCCCAGGCTGGTCTTGAACTTTCAGGCTCATGTAATCCTCCTGCCTTGGCCTTCCAAAGCACTGGGATTACAGGTGTGAGCTACTGTACCCAGCCCAAGCTTTATTTCTAAAAGGAGAAAGTAATTCTTCTTTCCCTCTCAGTTGAACCTACGTTTTAAGTCATGTTTAAACAAATTAGAACTTTAGAAAACAGACACATAATGGTTTCTACACAACCTACTGAAAAGGGGAGATTTTATTGTCACATATTCCTAAGTTTCACTATTCTTTTCAAAATTATTTTTATGTTTTGTGGATACATAATAGTTGTACATATTTCTGGGGCACATATGATCTTTTGATAAAAGCATACAATGGGTAATGATCAAATCAGGGTAGTTGGAGTATCCATAACCTCAAACATTGATCATTTCTTTGTGTTAGGAACATTCCAAATCTTCTATTACTTCAAAATATGAAATAAATTATTGTTAACTCTAGTTACTCTATTGTGATATCAAACACTGGATCTTTTTCCTTCTATCCAACTGTATTTTTGTGCCCATGAACCAACCCTTCTTTATCTCTCCCTCCTCACTGCCCTCCCCAGCCTCTGGTAACCACCATCCTATTCATTACCTTCATGAGATCAAGTTTCGTAACTCCCACATTTAAGTAAGAAGATGTAGAATCTGTCTTACTGTGCCTGGTTTACTTCACTTAATAGAATGTCCTCCAGTTCCATCCGTGCTGTTGCAAATGATAGGATTTCATGCTTTTTGTGGTGGAATATATTCCATTGTGTATATACACCTCATTCTTATAGCTTCAGGGTGATCTACAGAGCTCAGATTCTGAGTTTTCTCAATCTTGCATAGCAGCTGAGATATTCTTTTCCTGTTTTGGAGGAGATGGCCTGTGCTAGATTCCCTTTATTCAGCCCTCCGAAGTGGTTTAAATGAATTTTCAAGTTTATCTTCTTCACATGGACAAGTACAAATGATGGTGCTATGAGGAAAGTTTATTGATGATAATTATTAAGAAAATTGAAAGTTTTTGAAAGTTCTGTGAAACTTAAACCTCATTCATCATCAAAATATCAGCCTTCTCCCCACAGCATGACTACAATTGTCTCTTTTTTTCTGCTGTTGCCAGTCACTCAAAGACCAGAAGATAACCAAGAATTCTCAGACCCCTACTAGAAATTTAAGAGCCTAAACCCAGCCAACATGGAGGAAACAGGACTTATAAGAGATCAGTATAGGAGGGCCATTGCCAGCACGCTGGTCAAACCCTGGGCAGAGATTTCTCCTTGAATGTCCTGATTTGATTCTACTATATAGAGAGAATAAAATATGTATTATTAATTTCAATTCACTGCTAAATAAAGCTCCAATTGCCTTTCCATATCAAACCTTCTTTTGAATAATTGATTTTATTTAACTGCTGATTATTTTCCAGTTTGTTTTTTATTGGTAATTCAATTTGTTACAGGAGTAGGGACTTCTGCAGGGCAGGAGGTAGAACCATCTGTGGAAGTGCTAAAGAGAGACCAATTGAAGAGCCAAGGATGAGGCAGAGACCGAACAGCAAATGGTCAGCAGTGAAACAGACAGGAGGCCTTTATCATCTCCAGGCAGTTTCCAAACATACAAATCAATAACAATTAAAGCAGATTATGAAAAGGCAATACTGGATAGTTAAATCTTTGGACTTGATTTAAACTGGGCTAAATGCTTGCACGTGGAAATTTACTTCATGGAGAGGGTTCAATGCTTGCCAGAAAGGATAATTCAGGGCTGCAGACAGGGTAAGGCTTAGAAGCATAGGTAATACTTTCTCACAACCAAAAGCTGTATATATGCACATACTGCACATACATATAGATATATATGTATGTGTATATTTCCGGCATATGAGAATTGATAGATATATATCTATATATACACACACACACGTAATACATGTATGTGATATAATATATATGCTATATGTCACATATATGATATGATGCATATGAGGATACACACACACACACACAGTTGTCCCTAGGTATCCATGGAGAATTAGTTCCAGGATTTCATGCAGATCCCAAAATCCATGGATGTTCAAGTCCCTGATATAAAACGGTGTAGTATTTGCATATAACCTGCATACATTCTCCCTCATACTTTAAATCCTCTCAGATTACTTATAATACAATGTAAATGCTATGTAAATGGTTGTTATACTGTATTGTTTAGGGAATAATGACAAGAGAAAAGTCTGTACAGGTTCAGTACGGATGCAATGTATTTTTTTTCAAATATTTTTGATCTGCAGTTGGTTGAATCCACCGATGCAGAACCCACGGATATGGAGAGCCAACTGTATATATGTGCCAGAAATCTCTGTAACAAGATGATCTGTGTACTGTTTTTCAGGGTACATCTCCATAACAAGATGAACTCTGTACTGTTTTTCAGGTATGCCCTTTCCTGTCCACCCATATGTGATGGTGATTGCTGGGCCCTTGGAGAATGTTGGAGCTGGAACTCAAAACAAATTGCAGGCCTCACAGAAAGTCTCAGGGAAACTGAAAAACAAAGCGAAACGGAGGTGAATTACTTACCTGGCATGATGTCCTACGACACGGTCTGAGCAGTGTAATAAAGATGCACACTGTCCTAAAATACCTTTGCACAATGCCAGGGCTCTTTCCCAGAGATTATGCACATTCAATTTCCTGATGTTGTGTAACTTCCAGATCCATCCAAGGTAGCCAAGGTAGAAGAAAACAAAGGACCTGCTAAATCAGTACCTGGGTTGATGGAGTTTGGAACGCTAAGTGGCAGAAACTGCTTATCAAGAGAAGCCAAAAGATTAGAGAAGACCAAGGCAGTTAAAAAGGTGAAAAGTTCACCAAATTTCATCTAGTCATTCTGCATCCTGTCAGAAACAGGAACTCCCAAGGCCAGAGGCAAGAGGGGCAAAGTGATTGTGCACAGCTGGGAGAGGCAGATTGTTTCCAAATTGCTCTGGGCCCAGGAGTCAAGCCGAAGTGGTGGAGGGGAGACTGAGAAGGAAAAGCCTTCACTCCACAATGTTGACACACACAGGACTGGCCCAAGGCAACTTTTTCTTTTCTCTTTCCCATTCACTGCCTCCACCCCAGCCTTCCTTGCCTCATCATCCCCATCCCTGCTGCCTCTGCCCTACTTTGAGCCTCCATCATTTTGCTGCACTATGGCCCAATTTCACCCCCTACTTCCAGTTTTACGTCTTCCTCATTTTATCCCACACACTGCTGATTTCATGGTCCTTCTGCAAAGTTCCCCTGGGTAGAGGTAGTCTCTTCTGCCCCTATCCATCTGTGGCTCCCAGTGCTTGTTGATCCCAGAGCCCTTATGATACTACACCATCGTTATTTATGTACACACCTGCTGTGGCCACCCACCAGTGAGCTCCAGAAGGGCAGGGGTCACCTCGTATTCAGCTCTGCATCCCCAACACCACATGCACTCAGCACTGGGTTCAAAGCAGCTGTTCCATCCTCCTGTAATCGTTCCCATTTTGGAAAATGCCAATGTCATCCCTCCAGTTACTTAGACCAAGAACCCAAGAGTCATTCCAGATTGCTTTCTTTTTCTCCCGAGGTCCTTCAGGCTTTGGGACAGAATTCAAGATCATCTAGATCAGCATCATCTAAACCAGTGGTTCTCAACCCTGGCTGCAGATTAGCAACACTTCAGAAATTAAATGAAAGAACATTTAAAATACTGATGCTCTGACCCACACCAGACCAATTAAATCTGAGGGGTGAGGTGCAAGCATGGGTATTTAAAAATAAAACAAACAAATACAAACCCGCAAAAATGACTTTAAAAGATTCCAATGTGCAGCCAGAGTTGAGGAACCTGAACTCTGGTGCTTTTTTGGGAATGTGATTGTCCCCAGCCTTACCTATGTCTAGAGACTGTGCCCCTTATTGCCCATGTACCACCTGACCTGCTGTCAGTTGCATCTTCTGTGCTCTTCCATCTAGTACCTGTGCCCATCCTCATCTGCTGCTGTTTTTAGGTATAGTTACGGAGTGCTTATTATGAACAAGGTACAATGCAAAGCACTGCATCTCATCAAGTCTCCTCAGGAATCCTATGGGGAGGGACTACTATCATACCCACTAATCAGGCAAGGAAACAAGCTTAGAGAAGTAATAGACCCACAATTAGAAAGCTAGGCATGTAGCCTATCTGGGATTTGAAGTCGAGTTGGTTTCTTTCTTGCAGTCTCTCTTCTTAGGTAGCGTGCTAACCCAGTCTGACCCATTTGGGGCTTCTAATTTCCATTCCTAGTAACCTGTCCTTTCCAGATGATTTGTTGTCTTTATTCAGTTAGCTCCCCAACTATTGCTGCCGACTCCCAATGACTCCTTTAATGTACTTCTGAGTATGCGTCAAAATAATCCAGATGAAACCCCATCTCTACAAAAAACACAAAAAAATAGCCAGGAGTGGTGGCAAGCACCTGTAGTCCCAGGTACTCAGGGGGCTGAGGCAGGAGAATGGTGTGAACCCGGGAGGCGGGGCTTGCAGTGAACAGACATCGCGCCACTGCACTCCAACCTGGGCAACAAGAGGGAGACTCCGTCTCAAAAAAAAAAAAAAAAAAGAAAGAAAAGAAAAAAACCCCAACATCAACCTCTACGATTTGTAGCTGTTAATTGTACAAAATGAGATGTTATCTTGGCAGTACCCACTATGGCCTCATAATTGCTGAGATGCTTCAAGTTACTTATCTAGACTTGATCCCCTTTGGAGGCTACTCATGGGCTTCTCAAAAAAGGGGCTCTTGGGATAACCTGTTGAAGACGGATTTGAGAAGGTCAAAATGGTATCTTGTACCTCGTCCCTGAGACACCATCCCTTGAGGTTAGAGAGAGAGGCCTTCCCTAACCTTCAGTTTAAATCAGGTGCTTTACATAAAAGTGAGTTGTTTGGTGCTAAAAAGAGGATTCCTACAGTTTGTCATAGTCCTCACTGTATCCTGTTGTCTCTTGGTGTCAGTGATGAGCACTAACTGCCCCACAGCACCATGTGTACACCAGACCATCTTTACCCTTACCTTGGAGCTGCTGTGGCCATGGCTGTCAGAGCGGTATGTTCTTCATGACCCCAGTTCGTTTCTGAGATGAAGTTGCTTTTAGCTTTATTTGCTACTGGCATTGAAAGAAGGTGAAGTGAAACTGTAGAATGGATCCACAAATAACCAAAGCTTTCTTCCCAGGTTCCCAAGGGCAAAGGAATATCAGAATAAAACGAATGCTGGAGAGTTCAACCCAGGTTCATCCCTTTAAAAGGCTCTGGTGGCTTATTGTGCGACCTTTGAATCTAGAGCTCTCCTCCATCCAGTCCCTTTGCCTTTGTCAGGTGGCCTCAGACTTGCACTTCCCAGCCTGTAGAAACCTTGCTCCTTCCAGCCCAGGCCCAGCCTCTGCTCCTTCCTTTTTCTCTCTGGGAGACTCCTCTAGGGGAGATGTTTGCTCTGGAGTCTGCAATCTGTGAAAAACGGGCTGTGCTGTGTGTTAGGAAGGCTGAGCATAAAAAATGTGTGTAAAAAGTCTTGAGACATGTGAGCTTAGTCTATGACAGTATGGTCTCACTTTGGGCCCCAGATACAAAAAACAGATGGAACTGGGAACGATGACTGTCAGGGAATGAAAAATGCTAGCAGGGCCTCGTGGCTCATCTCCAGGATAGCACAACAGGTGTCTGATTTAGATGCCCCTTTAAGAGCTTCCATAGCTTCCTGTGCCTCTGCCTGTCACAGCATGCATTTAGGTTGGAGACTGCCAGTTCACCAGTTTAAATCAGGTGCTTTACATAAAAGTGAGTTGTTTGGCACTAAGAAGAGGTTTTCTACAGTTTGTCATAGTCCTCACTGTGTCCTAGTGTCTCTTGGTGTCAATTATGAGCACTAACTGCCCCCACAGCACCATGTGTACACCAGACCATCTTTACCCTGGCCCACTTCTCTCCTGGGCCTCTCCCACCAAGGGTACTCCTTTAGCACCATGAGGACAGGGACTAAGGTTCTCTTCTTCAGAACTCCACCCCAAAGCTCAGAACAGTGCCTAGCAGGTAGAAAGGGCTTATTTAATATATGCAGGTCGAGTGAATGAATGGCAAAGAAATGAGGAAGATAGGATATAATTCCTCCTGACTTCCTTATCCCAGGCCCCTAAAATGGCCATATTTTAGTTGCACTGTCAAGAGCCCCCTTGGTTTATCCAACCACATTGCTGTTCCAAGGTGGGAGATAAAGTTTCCATTCTGTAATTAGCTGTGAATGGTAGAAAGGCAAATGGTCAGGTCAAGGTAAAACATTAGAAATGGCTGGGCGTGGTGGCTCACGCCTATAATCCCATCCTGGCCAACATGGAGAAACCCCATCTCTACTAAAAATATAAAAATTAGCTGGGCATGGTGGCAGGCACCTGTAATCCCAACTACTTGGGAGGCTGAGGCAGGAGAATTGCTTGAACCCAGGAGGTGGAGATTGCAGTGAACCGACATCTTGCCACCGCACTCTAGCCTGGTGACAGGGCAAGACTATCTCAAAAAAAAAAAAAAAAAAAAAAAAAAAAAAAAAAAAAAATTGAAGTGAATTGACTACAGATAAGTGAAAAGTCAGCTTTTTTTTTTTTCCAATTCTGATTTGAGGAGAGAGTATTAAACAGAAGAAGGCACAGGAGTTCTGGACTTGAGGAAGACATGATAGGGATTTATACACAATGAGGCTGACAATATTCATCTTCACTAATGTACTAAAAACAGAAATTGTGCACAGAGGTATTTTATGGATGTGCTACTGTGAAAGCCTTGATTTGGCGAGAATTATATTCGTGACTCACTAAACAACCTGGCCCTTAATTTTTGCTGCTAAAGGATTGTGTAGTAGAAAGATAAACTGGATTTGAAATAAAAACGATCTAGCCTTGAATGCCAGTTCTGCGATTTACTTACAACGTGTAACAATGAGCACACCTCAGCTCTATAAGTCTCAGTTTCTGCATCTGTGAAATGGCACATAGAAGATGACTAACAAATGTTGCTTGCTAATTGGCTGACTCACTCAATGAATGGATAAATAAATTAAGTAGTTCGGTATTAGTTCCTCAGGGCCGCCATAACACATTGCCTCAAACCTTATGGCTTAAAACAACAGAAATGTTCTCTCTCACAGTTCTGGAGACCAGACGTCTAAAGTCACACTCCTTCTGGGGGTCCCAGGGGAGATTCTGCTCCTGGCCTCTTCAAGGTTCTGCTGGCCCCAGAATTCCTGGGCTTCTCCACCTCAGTGTCACCGTGCCTTTTGCCCTTGGTTGCGTCGTCTTCCTCTGTCTCACTCTTATAAGGGCACTTGTCATTGGACTTAGGATCTACCTGGATTTTCCAGGATGCTCTCATCTTAAGACCTTTAATATGATTAAATTTACAAAGACCTGTTTCCCAGATTAGGTGACATTCATAGGTTCTGGGGATTAGGGTATGGGCATATATTTTTGGGGACTACTGATCAACCCACCATAGGTTCCAAATGCCATTTTTAAAGTTTTCTGTGAAGCCGGTCTTCCAGAACCATCCTGAGAAAGTCATCTCTAGCAGTGCTTCTCAAACTTTGATGTATGTGTCAACACTAAGGATCTTAGGAGAATGGAAGTGTGTTTTGAGGTCTGAGATTCTGCATTTCTGACAGCACTCAGGTACCGCTATGCTGCTGGGCAGTGACCACACTTTAAGCAGTACACACCTTTCCTGAACAAGCCTCATCTGATCAAGGAGTTGTCTCCTGGGGAGGCAAAGTCAGGATTTATGGTGCCTGGTGCCTATCTGGTTGCTATTCCTCCAAACTTTGCCAAGTACCTGTGTTGGGTAGCTCAAGTGAGATAACTGTCTATTCATGAGCATGAGTGGAAGATGTACTTCCAGAGAGATTTAATTCAAGCTTTCTGTCTTCTTGGCAGAGACCTGTTATATGTGACCGACTTTTGCCAATGGTTAGATCTTCAGACGATGGAGAAAGGTTTAGCTGAAAATGTTTTTGTACGAATGATTATTTTCTCTGTGTAGTGTTTATGTCTTTATGTTGTCTATTAATTGGCAGTCTCCATCCCAGTTGTGTTTGGGGCTTAGATTTATGATTTGTTTGCCTACGAAAGATGAGAAATCTTCCTGCAAGGACCAGGACTACAGGGCAAGGGCAGCACCTAGGGTGCAATATTTAAAGAGCTGCTCACTGTCATGGGTGTGCAGGGGTAGGGTAGGCACATTCATGACCCTGAGGGCAAGCACCCACTTTAATTTTGCCTGTAGGTGCCTCATTTGCCTCACCCTAATCCCAGGTGTGCTTTCTGGCTTTCCAAGCAATTGGCTTTCCATTCACTCACATCGTGGGGTTCTAGTTCTCTGTACTTTTCTTGTATTGTGATTTAATCTTCTCCCTGGTCTGCCTTTCTCCAAAGATTGTAATCTTCTTTCCAGTTAATGGTGTTCCCTCTTAAAAATACGTTTACAATCTTAACACGATATACAAGATCTTAGATGATCTGACTCCTAATCACCTGTTTAGCCTCATCTTTTACTACTCGCCTTCTCTCTGGGTCCTGTCCTTGCCTTTCACATGTATAATATTCCAAGTAAGTTTTAGTTCCCTGAACATATTGTGCAACTTCGTGTTTCTATGCCTTTATTCACATTAGTTAGCTGCCTGGAATACTTTCCCCATCTTGTCTCTCTGGCAGTCTCCTGTTCCTCCATTATAAATGTACCCAAGTATTACCTTTTCTGTGAGGCCTTTAAGATTCTCCCATATGGACTAAAGCTTTGTTTCCTCTACGTCTCCAGTCCTTGTGTGCATATGGAACCTGTACACTGAAGTAGAATTGTTTATCTCCCCCACTACTCCTGAGCGCTGGGATGAATGGGCATTTTGTTCATTTCCTGGGGCTATAGTGGTGAGCAGAACAGATGTCTCCATCCTCCTGAAGGAGATCTTTTCATATGAATCTTCTCAGCCCTTTATAGCACAGCCATGGGACACATTTACTTGTTGAACAAACACATGAATGAATAAAAGTAACAAAAAAAATTCAGCACCAAAGATGGAGTAACAGAACCAGAGTTATCCTCCTGCTTGAAACAAGAACAAAAAGATGAAATATATAAAACAAGTTTTCAAGGCATGAGACATCATGCAATGAAGAACAGTAATCCCTGAGAGAAGGGAAACAATCGAGGTGAGCCCTGTACTTTCTCCCACTTACTCGTGTGCCTTGGAGAGATTCCAGGCTGTGGTGTGGGCACAGAAAACCCAAGCAAGGCCCAGAGAACACCCTGAGTTGAGGAGACAGCACAGCGTTCAGGAAGACCAAGGTAAGCCAAGTTCACCTGATAGAGTACCAACAAGAAGAGAGAGTCCTGGGAGCTGCAGAGGCCCCCCCTCCTCCAGCATTCAACAGGGTAATCATCAGCGCATGCGGGTGAGGAAACTGCCTGAGGCTGGGGATAATACATTTAAAGAGATTGAAGGAAACAGTATGTGCACTGACAGGGCCAGGAATAGTTTCTGTTACCATCAGCCAAAACGGTAAAACTCACAATTAACAGGGAATTAGAATACTGAGGAAGAGCTTGCCTCAGTAGCGGGGACTAATTAGCTCTAGACTGACCACTGCTCCAGAACCACGTAACAAATTATAAAAACAAGGCCTGAAAGGATCAAGCTGTTTCCAAATAACCTAAGTGTATCCCAAAATAAAGCTCAGGGCAAAATTTGTGATGTTTGGTGCCTAGTCAATGATTATCAAAAATGTAAAGAGGTAGAATGGCATGAACCTTAATTAGAATTTTCAAACCATTGAAAGTAACCCACAACTGATATAGATGTTACAATTAGCATAATATGACATCAAAACAGTCATTATAACCAGTTCCTATGTTCAAAAAGTAGATAGAGACATAGAAGATGTAAAAAAGACCCAAACTGAACTTCCAGAGATGAAAACTACAATGTCTGAAATGAAAAGCACATTGAAAGCAATTATCAGTATATAGACATTTTTGAAGAAAAGTCAAGTAAACTTGAATGCATAGAAATGGAAACTCCCAAATGAAATATGAAGAGTAAAGGGAATCCAAAAAATTAAAAGAGCAGGCTGGGCGTGGTGGCTCACACCTGTAATCCCAGCACTTTGCGAGGTCAAGGCAGGTGAATCACAAAGTCAGGAGATCAAGACCCTCCTGGCCAACATGGTGAAACCCTGTTCCTACTAAAAATATAAAAATTAGCCAGGTGTGGTGGTGTGTGGTTGCAGTCCTAGCTACTCAGGAGGGTGAGGCAGGAGAATCTCTTGAACCCAGGAGTCAGAGGTTTCAGTGAACAAAGATTGTGCCACTGCACTCCAACCTGGGCAACAGAGTGAGACTCTGTCTCAGAAAAAAAAAAAAAAAAAAAAGAAAGAAAAATTAAAAGAGCACCAGTAAGCTGTGGGATGACTTCAAGCAGCATAATAAATATAATATTAGAGTCTCCAAAGGAGGCCAGGTGTGGTGGCTCATGCCTGTAATCCCAGCACTTTGGGAAGCCGAGGTGGGTGGATCACCTGAGGTCAGGAGTTCAAGATCAGCCTGTCGACCATAATGAAACCCTGTCTCTACTAAAAATACAAAAATTAGCCAGGTGTGGTGGCAGGCACCTGTAATTCCAACAACTCAAGAGGTTGAGGCAGAATCGCTTGAACCCAGGAGGCGGAGGTTGCAGTGAGCTGACATTGCACCATTGTGCGCTCTACCCTGGGCAACAAGAGTGAAACTCTATCTCAAAAACAAAACAAACAAAAAACAACAACAACAAAAAAAAGAATCTCCAAAGGAAAGAAGAAAGGAGAGAAAAAAATATATTTGAGAAAAAAAATGGCTGACAATTTTCCAAATTTGCTGAAAATGACAGGCTCACAGTTCTAAGGAGCTCAACAAGCAACAAGTACAAGAAACATGAACAAAACAACACTGAGGCACACCGTGATCAAATTGCTTAAAAGCACTGATAAAGGGAAACTCTTAAAAGCAGCCAGAGGGAAAAACCACTTTTTAGACAGGAACAAATACAAAAATGACAATAGATTTCTTTTCAGAAACAATCCAAATGAGAAAACAGTGGTGCAGCATCTTTAAAACACTGAAAAAAAAATTATCAGCTAGAATGCTACTCAGTAAAAAATCTTTCAAATATAAGAGTGAATTAAGGACATTTTCAGATACATAAAATCTGAAACAGTTCATCACTAGCAGACTAAGTAAGAAATGTTAAAGAAAGTCCTTCATGCAGAAGAAAAATGATTCTAGATGGAAATATGGATCTATACAAAGAGTACCAGAAATGACAACTACATGGATAAGTATATGAGATGCTTATGGCCAGGCTCGGTGGCTCACGCCTGCAATCCCAGCACTTTGGGAGGTTGAGGTGGGCAGATCATTTGAGGTCAGGAGTTTAAGACTAGCCTGGGCAACATGATAAAACCCCATCTCTACTAAAAATATAAAAATTAGCCAGGTGTGGTGGTGGGTGCCTGTAATCTCAGCTACTCGGGAGGCTGAGGCAAGAGAATGACTTGAACATGGGAGATGAAGGTTGCAGTGAGCTGAAATTACGCCACTGCACTCCAGCCTGGGCAACAGAATAAACCTCTGTTTAAAAAAAAAAAAAAAAGATGCTCATTATCTAAATAATTTTAGTTATTTCAATATCTTTAAAAATTGATCATTTAAGTAAAAAGTAATACAATACATTGCAGGGCTTATTTTATATATATATATGTAATATCTAGCATCTATAGTGTAAAGATCAGGAGGGAAGAAATGAAAAGGTAGTCTTTTAGTGAATACACTAAAAGCCATCAGGTTGTATACTTTAAATGGGTGAATCATTTGGTATGTGAATCATATCTTAATAAAACTGCTACAAAAAAGATTTTAAAAAGAAATAAGACCAACACAGTACAAACTTTTCTAGAAAACTTAATATAACAGAATGCTTTTCTGATAGCAAAAATCAAACACTAAGAAATTGATAATAATTAAATATAACAACTACATTTAAAAATAATTAAGTAAATGCATAACAAAATAAAAATAAATTGGTAAGAAATCAAAATTACTTGAGATTATTATCCATTATAAACATACATGTAAAATTTCTGAACAAAGCCTTAGAAAATCAGATTTAATAATATATAAAAGGCATAATATACCGTGATCATAGGGTTTATCCCAGGAACGTAGGGTTGCTTTACCATTGAAAAACCAATCACTATATTAAGAAACTAAAAGAGAAAAACCATATGATCATTTAGATAGAATAAAAAAATTATTTTGCAAAATCCAACATTCATGCCTCAAAAGAGCTCTAAGCAAACTAGAAAAGGATAAGAACTTACTTAACCTGGCAAAAGATACCTCCAGAAACCCTATAGATCATATCATACTTAATGGCAAAAGACTGAACCTTTGTGTCTAAGACCAGGAACAAGAGCAGGATGTCTGCTCTTGCTACTTCTATTCAATAATGTAGTGAAGATTTTAGTTAGTACAATCAGGCAAAAGAAAGAAAAGGAATACAGATTAAATAGAAGAAATAAAATTATCTTTAGTCACAATTTAATTGTTTAAGTAGAAAAGATAATGGAATCTAACATAAAGCTATTAAAACTAAAACTGAATTTATAAGATTGCTGGATTCAAGGTCAATATATAAAAATTAATTGTATTTTTATATACTAACAACAAATAATCAGAAATTGAAACAAAAAGGAATAACAATTTATTTAATTCATTGAAACTGAAAATCAATGACACCTTCAATAAAATAAAAAAATAGAATTAAAAATAGGGGGCCAGGCACAGTGGCTCATGCCTGTAGTCCCAGCACTTTGGGTGGCCAAGGTGGGTGAATCACCTGAGGTCAGGAGTTCGAGACCAGCTTGGCCAAAATGGTGAAACCTCGTCTCTACTAAAAATACAAAAATTAGCTGGGTGTGGGCGTGGTGGTAGGCCCTGTAATCCCAGTTGCTCAGGAGGCTGAGGCATGAGAATCACTTGACCCTGGGAGGTGGAGGTTGCAGTGAGCCGAGATCGCGCCATTGCACTCCAGCCTAGGAGACAAGAGTGAGACTTTGTCTCAAAAAAAAAAAAAAAAAAAAAAAAAAAAGGGACAAATCTGACAACAGATATTGAATCTGCACACTGAAACCTACAAAATATTGCTGGGACAAATAAAAGAAGACTTAATTAAAGAAGACTTAAAGAAATGAGAGAATTAAAGAAGACTTAAATAATCAAAGAAAACTTAAATAAATGGAGAGACAATTAAAGAAAACTTAAATAAACGAAGAAAGATACCTTGTCCATAGATTACAAGACTCAATATTGTTAAAATTTACTTCTATCCAAATTGATGTATAGATCCAATACAATGTCAACAAAATATCAGTTTGTTTTCATGGGACAAGCTGAGTCTAATATACATATGGAAGTATAAATGACTTAGAAAATGCAAAATAATTTTGAGAAAGAAAAATATGGCTGGAGAACTAGTGCCACCTTTCATTGACCTCTTACAAAGCTATGGTAATAAAAGCAGTGTTGTATTGTTATAAAGACAGACAAATAAATCAATGGAACAGAAGAGACTACAGAAATAGAGCTGGTGATATACAGAAAACTTGTTGTTGACAAATGGAAAATATATTTGGACAGTTCACCAAAGAAACTGTATAGATGGCAAATAAGCACATGAAAAAAATACTTTATGCCATTAGTTATTAGGAAAGTGAAAATTAAAATCAGAGTGGGATATTGCTGCACATCTATTAAAATGACTAAAATTAAGCAATTGACCATATTAAATGTTGAGCAGGATGTGGAGGAACAGGAACTCTCATACGCTGCTGGTGGTGGTAATGTATAAAGGTCCAACCACTTTAGAAAACAGTTTGTCAAAGTAATTCAACCGTTGTACTCCAAGGTATTTATCCAACAGAAATAAAACATATGTCCATTCCCAGACTTGTATATGAATGTTCATATTAGTTTTATTTGTGAAAGCCCCAAACTGAAAATAAGTCAAATCAAATGTCCATTAACAGGTGTATTGGATAAATAAACAGTGGTATAAGGGATGAATTACTGATATATGGAAGAACATGGATAGATCTCAAAATTATGCCAAGTAATAGAAGGCACACACATAAAAAATGAGTTTGTTCTAAAAGAGTCCATTTGTATAAAATTCTAGAAAATGCAAACAATCTGTAGTGACAGCATTTGACTCTTTGCCTGGGGAGGGGGAACATGAAGGAGTGGGAGAAAAGGATTACAAATAGGCATAAGAAAAATTTGGGGGTGATGGATATGTTCACTATCTTGATTGTTATAATGGTTTCACAAGTGTATACATATGTCAGACTTATCAAATTGTGTATCTTAAGTAGTGCATTTTGCTGTATATAATTTATACCTCAATAAAACTGTTTTTAAAGCCCAAAAAGTTAGTAGAGTTGATGAAAGAGTAAAAGCAAATGCTCCTTTGACCCTGATTTCCATGACAGATACCCAGGTTACCTGGGATCCCAACTTCCCAGCATCACAGGAAGCGCTGGTTCCTTGCCCCACCGCAGGTGCACAGAGCAGCTCCATTTCAGCTCACTCTGCACTCACTAGTCTGACATTGAAAGGGCTTATGAGAAACTGTGAATGAAGGGCCTGTTAAGTGACTCACAAAAGTGATTTGTATAATAATAGTTTCTTGTGAGACAAGGAGGAAGGGGGCAGTAAATTGACAAGTTTCTTGCTTCTGGTCTCAGTTGGGAAGGTCTTGGGAGTTTGCGGATAGCATAGGAAAGCTAGGAAATGTTACATCAAAGCTAACCAGAATAAGATCATATTTACACCTCACTGTAGTAAATTCATGATCAGGGAGTCAATTGTAGTTTAGAATTAGAGTTCTATCTGCCATGTGTGAATGTCAAAGATTCTCAGAGGGGCAGTCATTTAAAAAAATATATTGTAAGTAATTACAATGCTTTCTAATTCAATTTGGACTGTTGTGTCACTTTCTCATTTTAGAGAGTTTTCGATACCATTCCAAGAACTTCTAGCCAAGACTATTCCACAAACAGCCAGTCACCCTTGCTAAGGAACTTTAAAAGTGAAAACCATAAAAGCACCATTAACTTATAAAAGTCCCTTAACAGCGTAGATCTCAGGTACATAAAAAAATCTGGACTGACTGATTTGGAAATAGAATTAATTACATAAAACCAATCATGACCAATATTTCTTGAGCATACATTTTATTTTTAGCTAGGAAAAATCCAAGTATTCTCGTAACATGCCTACTGTTTCCCCTGACCAATTGATTTACATTTTCTTTCTTATTGTTTTAACCAACATGAAAACATCACTAATGTGCTTATTCTGCACAGGGCTCTGTTCTTGCAGCATGCAGTTAAACGCAAGAGCAAGTGTTGCTGCCTGCTGTAGTGCTTACCTTCACTGGGGCTGCCTGGCTATTGTCGAGTCAGTTGAAATGATTCATGGGTCTGACAGATGTCTGGTACAGCTGGATGTGTCCTTGATTATCCCAAAAGTCTGGACAGCACTGTCATTCACCATTGCCCAAATTATCTTTGTATTGACTGTGGAACCCTCTGTGACAGTACTGTAATGGCTAATTACCCAGGATACCTTTGGTACTCACTTCATAATGGTTTAGTGGAAAAGAAAAAGACTGTAAGGAAATGAGAAAAAACCATACCAATAAAAGTAACATCCTGTTCTTTGCAGAAAACACAGACTCTAGTGTGATACGGAATATATATTTATTTGACATCATGCAGTTTATGCTAATGAAATCCAGGGCCACAATAGTAGAAGCATAGATTTCTCATGAAACACATAAGGAGGAAATAAAATGTAAAGAACCTTGACAGTGATAAATTATGGACAATAGAAGGAGCTATTAGCTGTGAGAGAATTGTATGTATAATATACTTGAAAAACGGATGAAGAGTGGCCATTTGCCTGCCTCATATGTTGCAAGGGGGAAAGAAAGACTGTGTTTTGTTTAGCAAATAACCTCCCCAGAAATAGAAAGGAGGGAGGGAGGAAGGAGGAGACCCTCAGTAAAGCTGCCTGAAAGAACAAGAATTGAAAGCTGAGGTTTCATTTTTCCCCATAATGCTATAAATTAGCACATTTTGACAAACATAGCTCCCACAAAGCAGATATATATTAGGGAGAAAAAAAGATAAGGGAATAGAGGGTACAAAATCCCATTTTGACTTTTAGTGGAGATGATGAGCTCCCAGGAGGGCAGACGAAGCAGACTGGGAACAGCTTTTCACACAAAGAATACAGTAATTTGCCACATCCTGTCCAGGCTGTGTTTGAATGTCACTCCTGTCTTAATTACCAGACTAACAAAGCGATTCTGTTACTCTGGATTCTCTGCCACAGTTCCTGCAATGCAAGAGAGCAAGCTGGAAGAATTGCTCACAGATCGTTACCAAGCGAGTGGGTGAGGCAGGCAGCTTCATGGACTGGGAGTCGGGAGGCCACCAAAGGTAGAGGAAGGCAGTAGGTGTAATTATGGAGACCTGCGGGCTCCCTTGCTGTTAGGTGCAAACAGTGATCCACCTGAATTTTGGAGCATGGAGCTTGGCAGATGGAGTGCTTTAGCTTGTGTTGAGATCTGAGACCACAGTGTATGCCCTTTTGGTGAGATAGAGTGAAGATTGTCCCACTTCTCCACCCCTGTAGCTGTGCATCAGCCTCATGTCAAGTAACCTATAAAACATAAGATACAGCCAATCTGATGGCAAAACACAAGTTACTGACATTCTGACTCAGGGTGGGAGGGTGGTGTGGGTTGAGAAATTGCTTAGTGGGTACGATGTACATTATTCGGGTGATAGATACACTAAAAGCCCAGACTTCACCAGTCTGCAATATATCCATGTACCAAAACTGCACTTGTATCCCTTAAATTCATACAAATTAAAAAGAAAAAGAAATTCTGACTTATTGTTAAATTGTTCCTTTGACTAAAGGTTTTTTTTTTTTAAAAAGCCCTTCTCATTCTGATCTCTTGTTGAAAGCATTTCTAAAATATGTCATTCCACCCTTTGTGGTCTTTCTTAGATGATTCTTCATTGTTTCAGAGGCGTTGTTCTGCCCACTAATTCTCATCGATGACCACAGTGGTGAGGGCCATTGAAGACCACAGTGGTTTTGGTGAGGAAGGTGGGGGAGTTTGGGCTGAATGTGCCCTGAGCCCTGTGTTTATGCACAGCCTGAAGGGTGACATTTTCAGATACAGATTAGCAAGTCTGTTTCTATTGTACCAGTCACATCTTTCTTCTTGAAAGCAGTTTGTAGTAAAACAATTCCATTAATCCAGGTCTCTGGTTAGTTGGAGTATTTTTGTATTTGAAAAAGAAGCTTGCTGCATTTCAAAAACATTCAGGTGACACAATTATGCTTCCTTTTTATCAGATTTGGGTCTGAAACAGTGATACAGTATAGCAAAAGAAGAGGAAAAATGAAACATAAATCTTTAGTTCCATTTCTATCCTAGCTGCATAGCAATGATCTGTCCTTTATATCCATACCATTAAAGTTGTTAAACGAAGACAAAATTTCCTGATTGCATTTCATCTACAGTAATAAGAATTTTATTTGGAGGAGATGGGCATAGCCCTTAAAGTATTTTTAAAACTACATATTGGACTAGTTACATAAAATGCTAGTTAGTCAAGCTCAGTAAGGAAGTAAATTACCCTTATTCCTCCTCTACACATTTAAAGGAGTCTAGGGAATGAAGGAGTTCAAAGCCACATCCTGCCTGGCTTATCTTTCTAGAGAAATGCCATTTGTCCCAAGACAAAGTATGACAAAAGCTGATAGAGTGGCTAATTCTGGGTATAATGTAAAGTTTGTCTTGAAGTTATTTCTCAAAAGGTAATAAGGATGTCAGACCCCTGAAATATCTGCCACCAGCCTACATGGATAGGATTTTGATAAGAGATGAAAGGAGGGCCTGAAAATAAAGCAGGTGGCGAAATATTGAAAAAGCTTACATTTATTGTAAGCAGAACATCTATGGCAATAATCTTATAAGTGGGTTTTAAAAATCAATTAAATAAGCATATTACACATTTGTCATGTAGTCATGTAATTGTTTATATTTCTGATTCACCTTGCAAATGTGAGGCATAACTTAAAGACATAATCTTTAAAAATGCCTTCAGTCATTATAGTAATTGCCCTGAAAGAAAAGAAACTTCAAAATGAAACAAGAAAAAAGTAAAGAACACAGACTGATTTGTTGTTATAAAATAAGGGTATTGTCCTATGAATAAAATTATGAAAATATTTATAATGGTCTGCTTAAAACTAATTGTTTTGGATGTGATAGGCACACATGTTTTACTCACTAACTCTAACTGTGACAATGACAGACTAGAAGTCTATAAAGAAAGCAAAAATATCACAAAAGAAAGAAAATAAGAAAAATGGCAGTCATGTATGCTGACTTAACAATGCCATTCAAAGTTGGGCGTGGTGGCTCATGCTTGTAATCCTAGCACTTTGGGAAGCTGAGGCAGGAAGATTGCTTGAAGCTAGGAGTTCAAGACCAGCTTGAGCAACATAGCAAGACCCTGTTTCTACAAAACAAACAAATAAAAACCAATATCATTCAAGATCTGAAAGTGTTTTCTGGGTACGATTATTGTTAGTTACACTTAAAATAAATACCTATGGCAGAGAAATATCTAGGAGCTGCAAACACAGATACTCACACAGGTCAGGCAGGAAATAATGGGACTGGAGGGATTTGTCAAACTAGAGTGCGTCCCCACTAAACAGAGCAGCTTCTACCACTTGTTGCCATGTGGAAATGAGAGCTGAGTTTTGCCAGATCTCTTGTTTTTTCAGGAAAACCTGAAAATCTAAATGTTTAGAGATTATGAGTCCCTGTAAGGGCCTCACAAGACCCTAACCTGTGTGGGTTTACTGAGCATAGGTAAGAGAGCTGAGTTGAGGGGGTTGGGGTGGTTGTCATGCACCCTGACCTAATGCATTCTGGTTATTGAATAAACAGTAAGAACCGTAAATTAGAGAATGCTGTTTGACGTTGAGCAATACATGGTTGATTACGACATTGCACTTACGTGTATATAGCTTAGTTCAGCTAATAGTGCACTTTCTTATGTCTCATATCATCTAATTCATGTGATTAGAAAGATGAAGATCTTCCCACACAGCCCATTTAAGGGTTTCCTCCTCTCATGCTGGTCTCTGCCTAGCCTTTCTTTCCTCCTCTTCTTCACTTGGAGGACTCAGCTCATCTTTCAGGGCTCAGAGAAGACTCCCACTATTCCTGTAACTGGACTGGGACCTTGTGCCATCCTCTCTGGATCTTGCCTTTGCAACATTGTGAGAATTGTGAATATGTAATTCTTTTTTTTTTTTTTTTTTTTTGAGACCGAGTCTCTCTCTATGGCCCAGGCTGGAGTGCAGTGGCCGGATCTCAGCTCACTGCAAGCTCCGCCTTCCGGGTTTACGCCATTCTCCTGCCTCAGCCTCCCGAGTAGCTGGGACTACAGGCGCCCGCCACCTCGCCCGGCTAGGATTACAGGCTTGAGCCACCGCGCCCGGCCGTGAATATGTAATTCTTATTCTCTGTCTTGCTGGCTAGACTCCAAGCTTCATGAGCGCAGAGAACTACATTTGTACTCTCATTACCTACTTCAGTCTGATACATATTTTTAAAATAAATGTTTGCAGAAACAGAAACATTTGAATGAATCACATAGAAATGTGTGTGTGTGTGTATACACTATATATATAATATATATATGTTCAGAGTCTTATTTTGAATAACAAGACTAATCTCTGAACATATATATATATATATATATATATAATACAATGAGAGTCTAAATGAGCTACTTCCTTTATTCACTGTCAAGTAGACTTGTTACTTACTTCAAAGAGCTCTTTTGAAGTTCCTCTGCAAAATTGGAGACTCCTCAAGTTTTAATTTTTGGGGGTTCCTAATTCTCTTTTTCGGATATATGGAAATAATGGAGGTCTCCTCAAAATGTCTACTTAAGACAAATGCTGTGCTTCTTCCAGACAATAGAAGAAATGTGGAGATTGTAAAGATGGCCACAAATTATCTACCTGGCTTTATCCATGTCCTTGGTTAGTTCCCTTGCACATGGCTTGGTTTTGTGACTTGTTTGGGCCAATTTACACTAATAAATATGATGCAAACAGAGGTGTATGTATTAGGACATGCTTTATCTTGCTGCTTTTGGAAACCCTGGGATTACCATCATATAAATAAGCCTGGGCTAGCCTGCTGTGGACATGTGGCTTAGTCATCCTCATTACTGCAGGCAACAGCCAGCACTTTCAGACAAACATGTGAGTGAGGTCATTCTAGACCAGTCTCCAGGTGATCTGGTATCTGGCTGCAGTTGTATGAGTAAGCCCAACTAAACCTAGCAGATGATGTGCCAGGTTGAGCCCAGCCTCTATTTCCATCCTAACAGAATTGAGAGCTAAGCTTTGGGATGGTTTGTTTTATAGCAAAAACTAACTTATACACACATTTTCAGGGCTGTGGTAATTTTTCAACAAGAGCAGACCAAGAAAACTGAATATCAATTCTCTTCTTCCTTGGACCCACCCATGCACCATCACTCTTAGCTTTATTAAAGCAGAAGCCTATTGATATTGGAAAGCAGCCTGTCAGAGTCTTTCCAGGGAATCTGACTGGAGAGGACAGAGTTCCACTCTATTCTCCCAAGAGCTCTTCTCCAGATCTCATTAACACCAGAATATGGGCAGCAGATCTGAGATGGAGGAAAGAGGAGGAAGAAAGGGGAAGATGATGGTGAGAGCCAAGATACTGGAAAAGCTCATGCAGAGCCAATGAAAGCACCCAGTGTCCTGGCATTATATCACAGTATCCTTATTACAAGAAGAAAATCCAGCGTCAGTTTCTAGCCTCCGAAGGCTAAAGGATGAAGCCAGGCAAATATGGGACTTTGCAGTGTATCATTTTAATGTAGAGAAAACACACACATCAGAAGTGTAAGCTTGCCTTTGTTTAAGGCCCTTAAGCCCTTCTTAGCATTTTTAGGACAATGCACTGAAAGTAAACATTTGTTACTTTCTAAAATGCTGCTCTGAAACTTTTCATATGTTTTTGTGCTGAATCTTAATATAGTAATTTTAAAAAGCAAGAACCACACAAAATGTAGAGTGTTGTTGCAGAGGCAGGGTAGAACAGGGTGGGTGTTTATTGAGTGCTTGCTATTTGCCAGGACCTCACTTCATTTAATCTTTGCAACCATCCTATGACGTAGCTCTTTTATCTTTATTAAACAAATGAAGAAACTGAGGTTCTGAGAGATTAAGTAACTTGGCCAAGGGGACACCAGTAGCTAGTAAGGTTGTAAATTACAAACATAGACTTCAAATCTGATTCTACCCAATAGACTTGCAGCCTCAGCAAAAGTATAGCACTTTTAACATTAGTAGTAATAATAATAATTTGTACTGATCCCTTATTATGTAACGTATAACTTTTTATTTAAAATAATAATAGCTGACAATTATTGAGAGCATATATGCTAACAATGTTCTAAGCACTTTACATATAATAAATAATTTAGTATTGAAAAAAATTCCCGTAAGGTAGGTATATTTATTATCTGTATTTCTGAGGTAATTAAACTGAGGCACAAGGAGGGTAAGTGATTTGCCTGAAGCTGCATAAGTAAGGAATAAAACAGACATTGAATTTAGATCTGTCAAAGCCCGACTTCTATTAAACCACATGTGCTCATTTTTATGTTTCTTCTAAAATACTTTTGTCATATTTTGAAATTTTAATTATAATGACTGATAGTGTGCTAGGTTTCCACAAAGAAGGGTGATCAGTCGCTATTTAGACATTCTTAAAGAAAGCAAAACCCACTGAAATATATGCTCCATGAGGTTAGCCCTGTCTGTCTTGTTCCAGAGACTGAACCCGTTTCTTCCTTTTTTTTTTTTTTTTGAGATGGAGTCTTGCTTTGTTACCCAGGCTGAAGTGCAGTGGTGCGATCTTGGCTCACTGCAAGCTCCGCCTCCTGGGTTCATGCCATTTTCCTGCCTCAGCCTCCTGAGTACCTGGGACTACAGGAGCCCGCCACCATGCCTGGCTAATTTTTTGTGTTTTTAGTAGAGATGGGGTTTCACCATGTTAGCCAGGATGGTCTTGATCTCCTGACCTCGTGATTTGCCTGCCTTGGCCTCCCAAAGTGCTGGGACTACAGGTGTGAGCCACCGCACCCGGCCTGAACCACTTTCATAAAGCATGATGCCTGGGACATAGTAGGAGCTTAGTTAATTAATATGTGCTGCCTGAATGAGTCATCAGATATTAATAATTTGGTTCTACTCTACAAGTAGTACTACAAGGATAGATGACGTAATACTATATAGCCCTTTGGGTTTTATTAGCAGAAAGATGCTGTATTAGCTTCCTAGGGCTATGGTTAACAAAGTACCACAAACTGTGTGGCTTAAAACAAAAGAAATTTGTTCTCTCATGGTTCTAAAGCCTGGAAGTCCAAAATCAAGCTGTCAGCAAGGCCATACTTGCTCTGAAAGTGTTAAGGGAAGATACTTCCTTGCCTCTTCCTAACTTCTGGTAGTTGTCGGCAATCCTTGGCAAACCCTGGCTATGGCTGCCTCACTTCAGTCTCTGCCTCCATCTTCACAAGGCTGTCTTCCCTCTGTGTATATCTGTGTCCACATTTCCTTCTTCTTCTGACGACACCAGTCATATTGGATTTAGGTTCCAACTCTAATCCAATATGGCCTCATCTGAACTTGATTACATCTGCAAATAAGATCATATTCACAAGACACACCTGTACTTGAATTTTTTGGGGGAAACTGTTCAACCCAGTATCAATTCTTTAATCATTTAAAAACATGTGATTACTAATGGGGCCAAACAGAAGAGAAGGCAGGGTAGAACACGCTTGGTTAAAGCCGGGAAGGACCTCCCCACCCCTAACAAAACAAAGCCCCAAACTCCCTTTGGCATGGGCTTGATTTTTAAGTTCAAACACTTATGATGGCAAAACATAGTATACCCTATCAACTGTAATATCTTATTGTGAATACATTTTCTTTCTGTGAGAGCCAATTTGGATGAGAAATGTGGAAAAAAAGCACAAAAGCTAAAGCAAGGAAGTAGGGAGTTGTAGGGAAATGCCACTGGCCAAGAAAAAGGGGGAAAGTTGCCAGATGCAGAAAGTCTGGGTGGATCCATGCGAAGATCAAAGAGACAATAAACTTAGAACAAAAGACAGCTGCAAGAAGAGGCCTTTCTGTTGGACATTTGTGGAGGCATTTGATTATAGGCACCAAGACCTATCACTGGCCAACAAATGGAGCAGAGATAAGACCTCTGAAGATTTTACAAAATAAGGCAAGAAAGCCATTTGGAATGAGTAGAGTCAGAGACCCAAGTAGGAATAAAGTAACCCTTCAAAAATGTACAGGGCTCCCTAAGAGAAAGATGCTGCCTACATATAAGTTAGTATTTTCCTATTTCTTTCTGCTCAAACACCAGGCACTCATGGGAGGGTCTGCATCCCTGGCAGGTCAGACATGGTGCTATGCCTGGGAAGTCTAAGTGGGATGTGGCATAATTCTGTTTGAAGCTCCTCCTACTGGAGTGAGGAACCACACGTGGTCACCATACCATGTGGCCAGTGCCATGGGGCAGGGTGCAGTGGGAAAGAAAAGAGGGCATTACTAGCCCTGAGGTAGAGTCTGGGAGGGGCACTGTCTCATGGTTGGTGGTCTCTGCAGGCCTCTCCAGACCACCTCTAGGAGACATCAGGGAGTGACAGAAAGAACACGGATCAGCAGTTGAACTAGCTGCATGGCCTTGGAAGAATTACTTACATGGCCTAAATTTCCACTGAGAAAAATGAAATGAAAATATTCATGTAATACCACCATTCTAGGTACATAGTATGTGCTCAAAATGTGTTGTTCTTTCTTGCTTTCCTTGATCACCAATTTTATTCTTCAGATAAGCCTGTGCTGTGATCTAAATTTCTTTAGCTGAGTTCAGAAATGTTAATCATAACTTTGTTCGATTTGTAAGAAACTCCTGATTCATCTGGGGCCTAAAGTTTCATTATGGTTTTGATTTAAGGATTTAGATTGGCAGAGGTGGAGCAAAATATGCGTTCCATAGCTGAGCAAATGAGATGCTGCTAGGATTTAAATGTGAATAAATACATAGCTTTCACGTTCTTCCCAGTTCAATTGTGCTCTGCTGTGTATTGTAGGATTTTTTTTAATGCTCCATATTAAAGAGGGGTTTCTCTTTTGTGTTTGGATATTCTCGTGCAGGAGAAAGGGGGTAGGGTGGTGGGTGAAGATTATCAAACAATCGTCTAGGCAAATTTGGTGATACTGTTAATAAAGAATTTAAAATGCCAATTAAGCGCCTTTCTTTCCTCAGGATGGTTTTACAATAGCAATGATTAAAAGTTGCAAAGGTGTAAACTTCTCTGGGTGGTAATCTTGTTTTCAATAACACAAATGATCTTTCTAGCTCTTGTAATATCATTTAAAAATGGATTTGATTACTTCTAAGCTTGTAAAAAAATAGAATCATAAATATGCTCATTTCCCACAGTGGAGGGGGAACAGGGAGGAAGAAGAGCAAAAGAATACATCAGATTTTTAAGTAAGCAGTCACAAAAGACCTTTAAATAACTCAACTTCCTACCATATTTTATTATCTTCTCTCTGTTTTACAGCATTATCTACCATAGAAATGCAGAGAGATTTGTAAAACACTATAGCATTTAAGTCATTACATTTTATAGCTAATTTCTAATGTGGATTTGATTTTTTACGAGCAGGAAAAGAATCTAATTTGCATTAGTGACAGTAACTAGAGAAATTTAACACCTGGCCCTGCTTGTACTAAAAATTGAATATTAGGTACTTGCGTGCTAAAAACCCATTCGGATTTTCAAGGGGGATTTTTCATTTATTTATGTGCTGCTCTCATGTTTACCATTACGAAACTGTTCATATTATGATGGAAGAAAACTCACTGCCTGCAAAAATTCTGGATATGCGTTTTTCATCCTCTGCAAGAGAAACAGAACTATTTACCTATTAGCAAGAACACACCCTGAAAAAAGCACCACTATTTCATGCACCTAAAAAAAATATCACAGCAGCCCCTGTGAGAAGCGGTTTGATTCCCGCCAGCCTCTCCCATCTCCCCCCAGCTCAACCCCAAGCTTCCCTTTATTTTCTCTTCCCCCTCCTCCTCCCAAGCCCCCTCCTTGTGGCTGTTTCCACAGTAGAAGCTTGAGTGCTGTGTTTCCAAGCAAAATTAAACCTCTGCTAAGAAGATCACATTGTTGTTACAAGAGCAGTCCATATGTTTATAAAGTGTAGAAAATTAGGAACTGCAAAAGAGGCGAAGCTGGTGTTAAATGATATGGGAAGTGACACTTTACATAGCCAGTTACAATTAACACATTGATGGCATTTTGCTGGCTCCTTGCAGTGATAATGCTGTTGTCAAATGTGTTTAGTGCACCAAATCTCCTGGAGCCTTCAGCCAGGCAGCGAGCTTTTGACAGATTGAAGGTTGGGAGATAGGCTATCATGACAGATGGAAACTGGCACCGATGTTCAGCTTTCGCCCATCACAGGGGACCTGCCCCCCTTATTCTGCAGGGCTCAGCTCTGCAACCTTCCCCCTTCTGATGAAAGCAGGGGATGGCATTGTTAAATAGTGCATCTGTGTGAGTTAGACTCCTCTGATGAAAGCATAAGGCAGACGCGCTGTGAAGCAAAAGACAGCCTCTGCTCTAACTGCATTTTAGATAGACTTGAGGAAGACCCTAGGGAGCTGGGAGAAAACTTTGGTAAATTTCAGACAAAAAGGGAAAAAAGACCACCCATTAATTTTCTCTCTGCAAGATATAAAAACACACCTCTGATGTAAAATCTGAATTAATGACTTTCATAAATAGTTCCCCAAGCTAGCACTCTTTATGGAATCATGTGGATGTGTTTTTCTTCTATCATCATTATTTCCTTGTTATTAATCAATTAACTCCTAAACAATCCAAAGAAATCTGTAAAAAGGTGCCCAGGGCAGTTGTGAATCCTCTACTTGTCGGAAGCCAATTCAGTTACTCTGAGATGCTCTTCATGACCCTGGGATAGGTTCTTGAGTCTCGGTTTTAAAATCCAGGGCCAGGTCAGACAGAGCTTCACACAGCTGGGCATAAACGGGAAGATAATATAGTTAATTAACCTTTCACCCGTTCCCCACCAACCCTCTTTTAAAGAAAAACATAAGTCATTTTATTTCAAACGCCCATTTATTTCAAAGGCTTTCACTTCATCTCTTACAGTTCTTTCTTCTTCTTGCTGACAAATTCTTCTTTAATTTCCCTAAACTGGCTGAAGAGTCCTCTTTCTTTGCAGTCTTAATCTTCGATTCTGCTCTCGCCCATACAGGTTGGGAGCAGCAAGTACTGCAGCCCATTTGAGGTATGATAATCAGCTGATTAGCTAGTGGAGTCGTTTTCCCTGAGGCTCTTTTGTGTGCAAAATCCTCACACTCAATTGACATGTGGACATCATAAAGCTGATGAAATGCAATTGTAATGAACAAGAGGGAGCGGCATCTGCAGCCGTCTAAATGAAGGACCCTTTCCTCTCACCATGCTAATTCAGAAAATCTGCTCTTAACGTGTACTCCCCCTGGATTCCAAATTGAGGCACATCTCCATGAATGCATATTCAAGAAGTGAATTAGCCTCTGTGGCAAGCGAGCGCCTAGCCTGGCCAGACTGATTCTAATTTCAAGACAGATTATACTGCATAAACCATAGTAATGATCTGACAGTTCATTTGTGATGCGAGTCCTACAGTCAGGTTTACTGCTCGGACAGACAGGTGCACAGAGAGAGCCAGCAAGACCTCTCAGACAACACCAAAGACTGCTGTCAAACGATTTCAGCGCAAATAGCCAGATGAAGGAGAAAAGAGGTAATGCATTAAGAAATTAATAAGTTCTCATATGGAAACCCTGGCTGTAATGGCGGTCAATGGGTGTTCCCCTACCTATTATAGGTTCATGTACACTCAGCAGTGGTTCAATTAGGAAGAGAGAGGTGAGATTTCCCTCCCACAGTCCTTTCCAGAAAACTATATCACTTGCTAAGAAATTTTCAAGCGAATAAAACTTGGCACAAAAGTTTTTGTTTTTTTTTTTAATTGAATTTCACATGAATCAGTTTGTATGAAGAAAAACTGCAGTACTAGGGAGAGAAGCTGTTCATTTCCACTGCCTACTCTGTGACAGTTGCTAATATAATATGACAGGTTTGTTCATCACTATTTTGGATCACCTTCGGGTTTTCTGCACTATTCTTTCTATTAATAAATGTTAATTAATGATGGTAAGGAAAGCTTGCCTTTATATACAAAAACTCAATGCACTTTTCAGACATTGATTTATCTTTGAGAGTTAGAAAGAGGGCAAGTATTAGCACTGTTATTTTTACAGAGCTGGAAATAGAATCATGGTGATAGGCCGGGCGCGGTGGCTCAAGCCTGTAATCCCAGCACTTTGGGAGGCCGAGACGGGCGGATCACGAGGTCAGGAGATCGAGACCATCCTGGCTAACACGGTGAAACCCCGTCTCTACTAAAAAATACAAAAAACTAGCCGGGCGAGGTGGCGGGCACCTGTAGTCCCAGCTACTCGGGAGGCTGAGGCAGGAGAATGGCATAAACCCGGGAGACAGAGCTTGCAGTGAGCTGAGATCCGGCTACTGCACTCCAGCCTGGGCAACAGAGCGAGACTCTGTCTCAAAAAAAAAAAAAAAAAAAAAAAAAAGAATCATGGTGATAAAGTGACTTGTGCAAGGTCACACTACAAGCCAGTGCCAGATCTCTGCCTTGAACTAATTTTCACCCTTCTCTACAGCTCTAGACACAGAAAATATTCCAGGGAAAGGTATTGTTAATCCAATGTTAAGGAGACTCCTTCATAAGCATTGCTAATAAATATAGCACATGCCTTAAAAGCAAATGAACAAGACAAGCTTAATAAGGACTGTTGTCACTATCGGGCAATCCACCCAGTGTCTTTACAGTTCATACAGAGGTCCTTGTCAAGGAGCCCATTTCTGAGATACAAGAGTTACTCCTTGGCCTCTTTATGCTTCTCTTCAGCCTTCACATTGACCTTGATCTATAGCCTTTCAATTCAGTTTAACTCAATAACAGTGCAGTGCGTGCCTGTAGACATGATCATAGATTATTCTGCATCCTCCAGTGTGTTGAGAGGCAAAACTGGGGACAGCTGATGGGAGCTGTTATTGTATATAGCCCCTCCTCTAGCGATCAGGAGTTTCTTACCAGATCACTGACTCCACTGTGGGCAAAGCAGTGCAGTAGGTACTTTAGGGAGGTAAGAACAATGAGACAAGTTTATTTCCAAAGACAAACATGCCTAACATTAACATACAGGAAAGACAGATATGCATGTTAGCAAACACACCTAAAAGTGCAAATCTCATTCCAATGTGCAGAGATATGTATGCAGCTACAATCGACCAACTGGCTATTTTCCAAAATCTGCTTGTGGATCAGTTGTTTCAAACTCACATTGCATTATCCAATGGAAGCTGAGTTTTAAATGGTGGTTAAGTTCTCAGGCCAGGTGTTTAAGCCATATTTAACCTACATCTTAGCTGCACAGACTACTAATGGTACCCATACAGCTGTGGCTGAGAGAGTTCCACTGCACTGAAGGGAATGCTTGGGCACTGAGATCAGGCAGCTTGTGTTTAAATCTCATCTCTGCTGCTTACCATTCTAGTATCCTGTAAAGGCAATTTAATCTCTCTGATCCTCCATTTTATCATCTGTGAAAGAGATTGATAACAGTTACCTCATAAAATTGTTGTTAGAGGGGCTGGGTGCGGTGGCTCACGCCTGTAATCACAGCACTTTGGGAGGCCGAGGCGGGCGGAACATGAAGTCAGGAGATTGAGACCATCCTGGCTAACACAGTGAAACCCCGTCTCTACTAAAAAAATACAAAAAATTAGCCAGGCATAGTGGTGGGCACCTGTAGTCCCAGCTAACCAGGAGGCTGAGGTAAGAGAATGGCGTGAACCCAGGAGGCAGAGCTTGCAGTGAGCTAAGATTGCACCACTGCACTCCAGCCTGGGTGACAGAACAAGACTCCATCTCAAAAAAAAAAAAAAAAAAAAAAAAAAAAAAAAAATATATATATATATATATATAGTTAGAGGGATTAAATGGAATATGACAGAGTCAAATTCTTGGCCTGATAGATAGAAAGTGCTCAATAAATGCCAAACAGAAGTAATAGGACAGTTTACATATTTTATATTTTTCTCATTTGTTTAAGAGAAGGCATTATAACCTAGAGTTTAAGATTCAGATTCCAAAGCCAGAATGGCTTTAAGTTCTGGCCCTGCCACTTACCAGCTGTGTGACCTTGGGCTTGTTACTTAGTCTCTCTGTTTCTCATCTGTAGAATGAGGATACTGTTAGTATCTATCTCATAGAACTGTCCTAAAGATTAAGTTAATATATGCAAAATTCCTGCCTTGTAAATACAATATAAGTAAATGTAGCTATCATAAGGATACCACGGCCTATTATTGGCAATGACAAATGAGCAGAAAACCAAAGCCCAGTTGGAGATTAATGACTGTCTCAAGGTTACTGTTAGTAAATAATGATCTGAGACTCCAGGTTGGTCTTCTAATCCCTAGCCACATGACCTTTTGAGGTCACGGTGTTTCCTCCACTACGTCCCTGTGAAGCGCCCTGGAGTGTTGTTCAACATTTATTGAGTACTCACTGGGTGTGCAGCATCGGGCTGGTTCCAGCAGAGTTTGCTTAAAAAAGAGAAGTTGGGCTTTAGACTCTAAACAAAAGGTTGGCAAACTATGGCCACTGGCCAAAGCAGACTGCTGCTCGTTTTTCTATGACCTGTGAGCCAGGCATGGGTTCAACATTTTAAAATGTTTGAAAAAATTGAAGATTCGGAAGAATATTTTTGTGACATGTGAAAATCACATGAAATTCAAATTTTTGTCCTGTAAATGAGGTTTCATTGAAACATAGTCACAACTATTTGTTTACGTATTGGTTATAGGTGCTTTTATGCCACAACAGCAGAGATGAGTAGTTGTGACCAAGATCCGACGACCCACAGTACCCCAAATAATTAGCATCTAACCTCTCACAGTAAATGTTTACAGACCTCTAGTCCAGACCCAAGAAGACTGATTCTTTCTGGCTTATCACTGAGAGGGCTTCAGAGGTTCAGTGATCTCACTGAAGGTACACACACTGAACCTAGAGTGGCTGAGATCATATAATTGTCTTCTGCCATTTGAGTACTGTCTTAACATTGTGCTCTGAAATACATTGGAGGTACAGGGTTGGGGTTCATAGGAACTAGCCTGTCTGGATCTAATTCCAGTTCTTCCACTTGCTAGTTGTGTGACCTCAGGCAAGTTAATTAGCTTTTCTTTGTGTCTTGGTTTTCTCATCTATAAAATGGGGTTATGTTGAGAATTACGTGGTCTTTTACATAAAAAGCACTTTGAAGACTGCCTTGCACATTGTCAGTACTATGCTAGTGTTAGCCATTACTATTTTTGAAGTCTTATGAGTCTTTGGCGAAAGAGAAGGATACCCTCCTCAGAACGGTGGGCAGTATATGCCGAAGTCCCTCCTTCCCCTGGCTCTCCTGATCAAAACGCCGACTCAGCCTTTAGGGTAGCACGGAGGTCTATGTTTTTCCTGTCAAACTTTCCTGGAGTCTGTTTACTTCTTTGTGCTTCTATAGAACATTGTACAGCCCTCCTTTCAAGTCCTTGTACTGAAGGTATTTTTTATAGTGATTCTTAAAATATTATACAAATTTTTGCCTATATTACATGGTAAGCTCCTGGAATAAAAAGGTTTTCTCACTTTTACTCTCATAGTCCCTGCTATGTAGACTATTCGGTATGTGGTAGTATCATAGTATCGGTAAATATTTGGTGAATTATAGAATAAGTAATAGTCCAGGAAACCCTAGAGTTGAGAACTCTCTAAGAACTTTTCCTTTTTTTCTTTTTATAGAGAGGGTCTCAATCTGTCACCCAGGCTGGACTGCAGTGTTGTGATCATGGCTCACTGCAGCCTTTAATTCTGGGTTCAAGTGATCCTCATGTCTCAGCCTCCTGAGTAGCTAAGACTAGAGGTATGCACCACCACACCTGGCTAGTTTTCAATTTTTTTTAGAGAAAGGGTCTTGCTACATTGCCCAGGCTGGTCTTGAACTCTTGGCCTCAAGTGATCTTCCTGGTGGGATTACAGGCATGAGCCACCATGCCTGGCCAATAACTTTTTTAAAAATGTGGGCAAGTTTTCTAAATATGGTAATACTTTATCCCTAGAAGGTACTAGCTTGCAATGCAATCAGATGGGGGGTTTTGAGGTTTAAAATAAAAGGTAGATACTTCCACTTCCTAAATTTAGAGATCACAGAACAGAAATTCTTGGTCTGAGTAGAGGCTTTGTATGAATTGGTTAAACTACCCACCAATCAGCGATGTGATTTGATGCAGGGCACTTACTGACTTTGGACTTTTGCATTGAATTGAAAAACAAGGAAAACAGTGCATAATCACTAAGGCCTCTTCCACTCTCCAAACTATGATTTCGGCTTCTCCCAGCAAACTCACAAAATTCTGCTCACCTGTGAGCAGGGCTTCCGCATAATGCTGGTGGGTAGAAGCTTTCTGAACCTGAGTTTGGGAAGTAAAGAGTAAAGTGATTGCTTGGGGTGTCCACATAGGATGAGAGGCAACAAATGACTCTATCAAAGAGGTGGGGGCTGCGTCATGCTAGGCTTTGGGTGCTGTGTGAAGTGAGGAGTACAGATTTGACGTGGACAGCCAAAGCCTATGGGTGTTGTGAAGTAATGGAGTCCTTTGTGTTTTAGAACAAGAACTCTGGCTGCAGTGTGAAAACTGGGTTGGGGAGGCAGAATGAGAGTCAACATACAGCAGTGCCAGAGGGGTTATGGGTTAGAGAGGTTGTTAAGAGGTTGGACTTTGGATTTGGGTATTAGGGGAAAGCTGAGCATCTGAGCAAATGAACACCATTTACGTGATGAGCAATAAGAGAAAAAAATATGTATGGTCAGCTTTTATTTCTTCTAATATATTCTTAATTAAGAAAAAATCATGAATTTATATACTTGTGGAATCACTTTGGTGCCAATACAGGGTAGTGGCTAAGAGCTCAGGCCTTAGATTTGAATCTTAATTCTTAATTAGCTCTGAGATCTTGGGTAATCACTTCAGTTCTTTAAGCCTTAATTTCCTCAGCTATACCACCCAAGGTCATAGTGAGAATGAAATAAAATGATGCCTATTAAAGTGCATATCAGAGGGCCTGGTAACCAGCAAGCAGTAGATTAATGTTGGCTATTATTACTAGAGTGCATTGGGTTTGCTTCAGCTGCAATCTCCTGAAGACTTCAACTATGTTCTCATTCTAGAAAGATAACATGTGGAAGGCTCAGGCTTTGACTCTTCTGAGCAAACTGGATTTTTGAAAAACTAGATGACTAAAATAAAAGTTTAAAATGTCTATTCCAATAAGAGTTTAATCTTTGGAAATACTGAAACAACCGAATGGAGCTATTTGGTTAAATTAAATGCAGTTCTTTGGAATCAGTTTAAATGCACAGATTGTTACTCCAAGTTTCCAAAGAACTCCACTTGCCTGCTTGGGAAGCAGCAAGCAAGGTCAGTATTGATAGCTCACGCTTCAGTGAGTGTATCAATTTAAAGCTTCATCAGTGATTCTCACTCATCTGCAGCCCTGAATGGCTGTTGTCTTGTAAGAACGGGGTGACTTACGAACCTATTAAGTAACTTCTTCACTTGTGCTCTAATGAGCCTATTGTTTCTCTGGAAGAACACAAACACCTGAGTACAAGCACAAACTGAAGGCACAAATAAGAGAGTGCAGATTTCAGCCAGGCAGTTTTTTTTTTTTTTTTTTTTTTTTTTTTATTCTCTGCACTTTCCAATTGCTTTGCCAGCCCCGTGGAGTCCTGCCTCCCTCTTTCTGTGGTTCGTGTGAGATGGAATGAATGCAGTGATGAAAGCCCTGAGCAGTGCCATTCAGGTCCTCCTGTCCACTTCAAACAGCTCTGGTTATGGCTGCTGCTTCTACCATGTGGGGTTCATGTGTGTGACCTTTTAGAATTTTAACATTAGTCCTTGCTTACCTCCTGCCACCAGAAAGAGCCTTCTCAGTGAAGACTGCCATCCGCCCCATTCCCAGTTCATATGCACAAGCAGGATGAACCTGTGGCATTGGGGAGGGGGCACGGAGCCCACCGACAAAGAGGGCCTCCTGGAGACGCCAACTAAGAAGTTCTTGTTGTTCTACCCAGGAAGGCTTTAGTCCTGTTTTTCTGTTTCCATAATTCGAGGTTAGTTTCCATGTCCTCTACACACAACATACATGGTATCATAAGCAAGAGATGAAAAGTTGGAAATTCGGACCTTTTAGGATTTGGGGCCAACACCCCTCCATGGAGATACAGTGAGTTAAAAACACACACACACAATCCCAAAACTATTTATTATCTATCTATCTATTATCTACCTACCTACCGTCTATCCTATATATGTATAAGTGTGTGTGTGTGTGTTTACTATTGGCACCAGAGTTCCTCTTAGGAAGGAAACTCTTTAGGAAACAATCTTTAAATATGATTTGAGGGCAGGGGTTGGAAGAATACAGCAAACACAGATGGCTATACTTTCCTATTTCAGAAATGAAGAGGAACGTGGTGTGGAGAGAGACAGAGATTAGAGGAGAGAGGAAGTGGTGAGAGAACCAGACAATAGATCCATTGTAGGAGGGTGGAGCCTACTCAGAAAGATGGTCATTGAGAAGTTTTCTGTGGCAGGGCAACCAGGAGATTTTAAAGAATGTCTAATACTCAATTTTAAGTTGCATAATGCATTTCCTCATTGTTTCAGAAATTATTGTTTGAAGAGTTCAATAGGAAAGTAAGGAAATTGAATGGAGTTCCCTGGAGCTGGGAGGAAGAAGGGTGAGCAGAGAGAAGGGAACAGCCCAAAAGGCAAGAAGTGAGTCAACAGAAGCCAACAGTGACCATGAGAATATAAGCTCCTGGGAATGTTCAGGAATTGTGGGAAGGGAACTTCCACAGGATATGGGATAGAAAGCTAGAGAGAATTTCATTTACATTTTAAATGCAGAGTAACCGCACCTGGCTTCCACAGACTCTGTAGTGAACAGCATCCGTCACTGACATCTTCTAACCCACTGAGTCTCTGTGTAGATCTTCATATGTCTTGTCTTTAATAAGTATTCTCTGATTATGAAAATCCACATATACTTGGACTTTGAAAAATAATTGGATCAAACAGGACACTGGAAAAGTAGGAACTGTAATAATCAAAATTTCTCAGACTTACTGAAAAATCATTTCCTGTTGTATTCTCCTGGGGCCACTTCAGGGACAGGAATGAAAACTGCCCCTTGGGGGGTAATGAGATTCCCATTGCTGGAGGGTCTAAGCAGAGTGAGTGACCAGTTGACCTGAAGTTGTGCTGGGGATTCATGTGTCAGGTAGAAGCTGGACAGACAGGCTTCCAAGCCCTTCAAATGTTGAGCCCTATACCTGGGGGAGGGCTTAAAACTTTCAGAGAAGTTTAAAATATTCCAAGTGTCTGTGATTGTTTCTAAAGAGTATATATTTGGCCCATCCCACAGCTCTATGTTAATTTGTTGTAGCTTATGCTAATTGTATTCTCATTATTTGGGAGGAAGGAAAGGAGACTTGGACCCTCTCCAAGAGGTGGGGTTGGCATGCAGCTAACCCTGTGGCACTTGTGGGAAGCATCTGTCATGCTGGGGGACCTTCCAAGTTCCCATAGGACTGGGGAGTTGCAAGGGACCCTTCTGGTCTGTACCTGGATCCCATGACAGTGGGGGTTTGTGAAGCCATATCACACCTGTTTGCAAAGATTTAGATTGGGGTTACTGGGGAAGAACCACACCACTAACATCTGCAGGGGCAGAGATCAGGAAGTCTTGGGACTGAGGAGCCATGGAAGTAAGGGGTGAAGGTGTGATTTCATTGGTGGGGACATAGCTGGGGCTTCTCCTGACAATCTGTCATTCCTTTTTTCTCTTTTCTTAAAACTCGTTGTGAAACTGACCTAATAGTCTCGTAGATTGTTTTTTGGATAAACAAGCATAAGACCTTCTGATCTTAAAGCTTGAACCTTACATTTGTTTTATCTGAATTCTTTCCTCAGGAAACCACCTTCAGGCCTCTCAAAAAAAGTATCAAAGAACTGAAACTCACCAGATCACCACATCAAGACAATGAGATGCTAGACCCCTCATTCATCATGATTGCTTCCTTGCCCCTCCCTATTTCCTATTTTCTTCCTCATTGTTACATTTCTTCCCTGCTATATAAACCCCTAGTCTTAGTCTGTCAGGGAGATGGATTTGAGATGGAACTCCCGTCTCCTTGGCTGCAGCACCTGATTAAAGCTTTCTTCCTTAGCAATAATCGTTGTCTCAGTGATTGACTTTCTGTGCAGCAAGCAGCAGGACCTAGACCAAACCCCTAGTGTTTCTAGACATGGAGTAGGGAATCACAGCTTTGCTCACACTGCAAGTCAGATATGCAGAGAAAATTCACTTTCAAAATTTGGCTGACACCTGTAATCCCAGTAACTCTAGAGGCCTAGATGGGAGAATTGCTTGAGGCTGGGAGTTTGAGGCTGCAGGGAGCTATGATCACACCACTGCATTCCAGCCTGGGTGACAGAGTGAGATCCGAGTCACTGATTTATTTCCTGATTTATTTTCTCTGTGAAATCCTGCTCTGAGTATCAGGGAAAAATATAAAAATATACTTTTTTTGTTTTTTTTTTGAGGCCAGGTCTTACCCTGTCACCCAGGCTGGAGCGCAGCGGTTCAAGCACAGGCCACCTCAGCCTCCCGAGTAGCTGGGACTGTAGGTGTGTGCCACGATGCCTGGCTAATTTTTGTATTTCTTTTTGTGGAGGGATTTCACCATGTTGTGTAGGCATGTCTCAAACTCCTGGGCTCAAGCAATCAGCCTGTCTCGGCCTCCCAAAGTGCTAGGATAATAGGCATGAGCCACCATGCCTGGCAAAATATATGTTTCATGGCTAACTCCAGTTTGTATGTTAGTCTGATACAATGATTTGCTAATAAATTTCCCTAACTCTCTGCTATGGTTGGAATGTTTGTGTTCCTCCAAAATTCATATGTTGGAACTTAAACCCCAGGGTGATAGTATTAAAAGGTGGGGTCTTTAGAGGTGATAAGTCATGAGAGTGGAACTCTCATGAATGGGGTTAGTGACCTTGTAAAAGGGATAGGCTAGCCAGGCCCTTTTTTGCCCTTCCACTACTTCCAACATATGAGGACATAGCATTTGCCCCCTTTGGAGGATGCAGCAACAAGGCAAAATCTTGGAAGCAGAAATTAGCTCCTCGTCAGACACCAAATCTGCTGGCTCCTTGATCTTGGACTTCCAGCTTTTAGAACCATGACAAAATAAATTACTGCTCTTTACAAATCACCCAGTCTCATACTTTGTTATAGCAGCACAAACAGACCAACACCCTCACAGATCCCTCCCTGCCTCTGCTTTTCTCCCTGAGATGCTTCTAGATGTAGGGGGAGTATGTGACCTCAGAACAGTTAGGTCTAAGTAGAGTCCTTACCCCATCCACTGGCTCGGGCACAGCAGTGTCCACACAAGTCCCTGGTCGGTGGGCATCTTGTTGACATTGGCAGGTGAGGTCCTTGGCTCATGTGACTTATGGTCTGGACATGCTCCTGGCTTGATGTGAGCATGGTAGTGCCCTGACTAAAGTCTGGTGGCAGCTCTTGGTGAGGCCCATGGAAGGTTGCCAGATTTTGCAAACACAACTACAGGACACCTACTGAAATCTCAGTTGTCTATCTGAATTTCAGTTAAACAATGAATAATTTTAGTATATGTCCCAAATATTACATGTGATATGATTTGTTATTTCTCTGAAATTCAAATGTAACTAGATGTCCTGTATTTTATCCAGCAAACCTCATTCCAGACCTGGTGCCCTTGGCAACAAAGACTGTGGCCCCTGATGAGGGAGCCCTTTTGGCAGACTCAGCAGCTGTACCTTCAGGAAACTGGTCCCTCTACGAGGCATAGGCTAATTTCTGGCCACCTTTTGTGCCCTAAGCAGTCAGGGATTTGCTGGGAGAGTTCAACTCATGCCCTTTCTGGCTAAGCAACTGTGCTAGGCTGCCACTGCTTCTCTGATGAGGCTACCCCACATTGGTGCTGGGAAGTCCTTGAGCCCCAGTGGGCAAGGGGCAGGAGCCTCCCTCACCATATACCTTTCCTCTTCTTCACCTCTTGCTTCTTCCTCCTGCTTCTTGCTCAAATCCTCCAGGCCAAAAGCAGTTTCTTTTTTTTCATCTCCCCTGTGTTATATCCTTTTTCTACCATTGTACAGCAAGCCTCATGCCTGGCTGCCATAGCAGAAAGAATATCTTCTTTGCATAACAGGAGAACTCAGTGATCTTCATTCTCCATCCTTGCTTCTGGTTATGTTAAAGATGGAAGAAATAAAGAAATGTAGAAAACCCTATCTCAAGGTAATAATCTGGGTTGCGTGACTGTTGTCTTGCTACAAAATTGTATGTTAAATGTCAGATATGTAATTTATTTTTGTTTTCCTTGCATTCCTTTGTACCTATACTGTTCTCACCATAGATACAAGGATATTGCCAGCTGATTGGAGAGAAGATCATGAGCTCAGAGATGCAACAGAGAAAAATCACATTAATAATTTTTTGCAACACTTCCTCATTACAATCATGTTCAGAGGCAATCCTGACGTAGATACTTCTACTTTGAGCTGTGTGCCCTCCTTCTCTACTTCTTGTAATATGAACTTCTATTATGAGGGAAGTTGGCTTTGTCTCCTCAAATCTTCAGGAGACAAATTAATTTCCGGGCATAAGATACTTAAATTTTTTTTAATGGAATTATGAAATTTCTCAAAGACACATAAAGGTAAAGGAAATTAAAGTAGCGGCATGCATGTTTCTACCATCCAGATAAGAATCTTTACATAGGACCTATGAACTTCAAGTTTATAAAGACATCAATCAATCTTAAAAGATATAGGCATGGCACAGTCGCTTACACCTGCAATCCCAGCACTTTGGGAGGCTGAGGTGGGCAGATCACCTGAGTTCAGGAGTTTGAGACCACCCTGGCCAACATGGTGAAACCCTATCTCTACTGTCGCTAATAAAAATACAAAAATTAGCCAGCATGGTGACGCATGCCTATAACCCCAGCTACTGGAGAGGCTGAGGCATGAAAATCAGTTGATCCCAGGAGGTGGAGGTTGCAGTGAGCTGAGATTGCACCACTGCACTCCAGCCACGGTGACAGAGTGAGACTCCATCTCAAAACAAACAAACAAACAAATATAAAACACACAAAAAACTTTAAAAGATGTAAAAATATTTACAGCTTTTTGCTGTCAGTCCAAATATCTTCTCTAAATTCTCCTAGTGTTTTTTGGCTTCAGATTGTGCCACTCTAAAGTAAATAATCTAACTACAGCGCTAAAATCAAATTATTTGATAGGACACAATTGAGAGATGCAAAAATCAGGTATACATGATGCATTCTATTGTTGACTTCCTGAAATGCCATTTGTAGGCTCAGGATTGGGAAGAAGAATATATAATATAATTCTTTTAGTTCGAAAAGAAAATCATTTTTTACTTCAGTTAATCTGTATCTCTGGCCTCCTTGTCTGACTGAGTGGATCCATTGCTCCTGTATGTGTTGTCACAGAAGTGAATTTGTAAGTAAGTAACACTATAGAGTATCATTTATTCATTTTCAATACATGCTTTCATTTTTATTTATGTATTTTTATTTCAATAGTTTTTGGGGAACACGTGGTATTTGGCTACATGGATAAATTCTTTAGTGGTGATTTCTGAGATTTTGGTGGACCCGTCACCTGAGCAGTGTACACTGTACCCAATATGTAGCCTTTATCCCATACGCTCTTCCTACCCACTCCCTAAGTCCCCAAAGCCCATTATATCATTCTTATGCCTTTGCGTTCTCATAGCTTAGATCCCACTTGTGAGTGACAACATACAATATTTGGTTTTCCATTCTTGAGTTACTTCACTTAGAATAATGGCCTCCAGCTCCAACCAGGTTGCTGCAAAATACATTATTTTGTTCCTTTTTCAATACGTGCTGTTTAACTGCCCATGTTTCACCATTTTTGTTGTTGTTGTTGTTGTTGTTTAGTTCAGAGAATGTTTGTGGTAGAAGGTAAATGGAACACAATCCAACGCAATTGCCTCATTCTGTGGATTGAGAGGGGTGAAGTGATCTTTTCTGGAGCCAGTGGGAGGCAGACCTGGGATTCAGAGCCCTTTCCCGCCTGGAGCAGCCTGGAACTCTTCCCAGAGCCGCCGCCTGGCACCACACCGCCTCCCTTCTGCTGATTAACAGAAACGACCCACCATACATTCTGGTATCAAGAATGCTGTAAAGTTTAAATTGGACTATCTTGTAATTAACTGTATTTTAAAGGTTTGGAGGTGGGCTAAGCACTTTGCTTCAGCACATTAACTGCTTCACAAGGAGGAAGAGGAATTTAAACAGAAGACAAAAAGAGAAAACATGTTCTTTATTTGGGAGCAATGAAATCGGTTTCAATGTTATCAGATTATAATGGGCCAATGTTTATCTAGAATCTGTGTCCCTGCAAACACAAACCTCAAAAAAAATTTTTTTCACATATTTTTCAGATTTTCCTCAATAATGATATAGAAAGTTTACCTACTTGTGGCTTTTTTGTTTGTTTGCTTTTTACATATAGGCTTTTCTAAGAAGCGCTTATGTTCTGCATTGTCTTAATAGAAAGAAGACATTTATTTGTCTTAATGGAAAGAAACTTAGAGGTAGAAATACCAGTTGACCCAGCAATCCCATTACTGGGTGTATACCTCCCAAAATATAAATTTTTCTATGATAAAGGTACATGATAGTGTATGTTCATCGCAGCACTATTCACAATAGCAAAGACGTGGAATCAGCCTAAATGCCCATCAATGACAGACTGGATAAAGAAAATGTTGTACATACACACCAGGGAATACTATGCAGCAATAAAAGGTAATGAGATCATGTCCTTTGTAGGGACATGAATGGAGCTGGAAGCCATTATCCTCAGCAAACTAATGCAGGAACAGAAAACAAAACACTGCATGTTCTCACTTATAAGTGGGAGCTGAATGATAAGGACACATGGGCACGTGGTAGGGGAACAACACACACTGGAGCCTGTTGGTGGCAGGGACTGGAGAAGTGAGAGCATCAGGAAGAATAGCTAATGCATGCTGAGCTTAATACCTAGGTGATGGGTTGATCTGTGCAGCAAACCACCATGGCACACCTTTACCTATGTAACAAAACTGCACATCCTGCACATGTATCCCTGAACTTAAAATAAAAGTTGAAGAAAATAAAGAAGATCCAAATTTGTTATGTCCAAATTTAAGACACTCCATGATCTAATTATATTTCTAAGTATGCATACTGCATTACTTCTGTTTTTGCCTCTGATTTTCAAATTGTACCAGCTAACACAGATTAGTCGCGCTTTTTTTTGTGGGGTCAGGGGGCTTACTTGTTTTTTCCACTTTTTTTTAATTGTTAATTTTTTAGAGTACATAGTAGGTGTATATATTTGTGGCATATGTGAGATATTTTGGTATAGGCATGCAACGCATAATAATCATATCATGGAAAATGGGTCTCCATCCCCTCAATAATTAATCCTTTATGTTATGAACAGTTCAATTACACTCTTTTAGTTATTTTTAAATATACGATTAAATTATTATTGATATAGGAGACAGAAGCAGTGGCTCAGCACTTTGGGAGGCTGAGGTGGGTGGATTGCTTGAGCCTATGAGTTCAAGAGCAGCCTGCACAACATGACGAAATCCCATCTCTACTAAAAATACAAAAAATTACCCAGGTGGGCATGATGGCTCATGGCTGTAGTCCCAGCTACTGTGGGAGAATCATCTGAGCCAGGGAGGTCGAGGCTGCAGTGAGATCGCACCACTGGATCAGGTGGCACTTCAACCTGGGCAACTGGAGTGAGATCCTGTCTCAAAAAATACAAATGAAATACAAATTAAAAAATTATTATTGACTATAGTCCTCCTGTGGTGCTGTCAAATATTAGACCTCATTCATTCTTTCTATTTTTGTTTTTGGCTTTAGTAATTTTTAAAACTTTACTCACACTTCAAAAAGCAGCTCAAATGCTTCTGTCTTCATGAAACCCTTCCCTGTCTGTATTTCTATGTCTACCCTCTACAAAATGAATCTGTACATCCTTAGTGTTCCCGTAGTATATTATTTATAATTATAATATGCCAAATAAATAGCTTGTGGAAAACTTGCCACTTTATCAAATATACTCTTACTATTTCACTTAATTGCAGCACTTGCAACATTCTGCATTATTACTTGGGTCAGCATCTTAGCTCTTTCACTGATGTGTAAGAACCTTTATAGTGAGGCACCACTTTCCTATTTGATTTTGTTCTATCCACTGTTTTATGTTTTGCACATGACAAGTGTCCCATTTGATATTTATTGGCACTGAATTGATAGTGGAGTCCATACTGACCTGAAGGGATTAAGTTCCTAAATGTAAACAGATTTTTTTCTTGTCCTTAGATGAAGGCTCTAGGAGTGACCACAGCTCTAACATTGCCCAGGCCAGCACTGCTAGCCTCAAATTCCACCTCCGACTTTGAAGTCTGGCAGCCACCTCAGAGCCTTAATAGGGAAAGCCGTGACTTGCTGGGTAATAACACACTGCCTTGGAATAATCATTTTCAAATGAATCAACAACAGCAGCTATTTGCCTGATCTAATTAGCATCACCTTTTTTGAGCAGGCAGAAAAAGGTTGGCATATTCTGTATGATGCAACATGCAGCAAATTATATAGACAAGACAACATCACAGGGTCAGGCACTCACCTCCGTGGCTGAGGGCTTTCTGGCAGTCTTTTTTTTTCTTCCTCCTTTCTACACTAGCTCAATAAATTGCTTGCATCATTTCAAGTATTATAGAACTGCAAAGATATCCTTAATTTGAAACTTAGCCCAAATGTGGTTTCTGTATTTAAGGAGACTTGCTTTGCAGGAGTATTGCAAGAGCAAAGGTGAAATTCTCTTCACATCCAAGAATATTTGAAAGCAATTTCACCTGATTGAGAAATTAACTCTGCTTATTTACCTGGCAGGAATGTCAAGAAAGAACCTCTTGTTCCTTCTAAGAGGCTTTTGTTTCCAAAGTGGAGTTCTGTAGATATTCTGTAAGGAGGAAGGCTTGGAAAGAGAACAGGCAGAAGGGATGAGAATGATTTCCTAAAACTGGAAGGAAGATGCACATACAGCTGATGGTTGAAGGCAGTGCTCCTTCTCACTTAGAGGAGGTAGCAGGGCCTTGGATGGAGGCGTGAATTCTAAGGTAGTGGTGTGCTGGAGCCAGCTTGGCAAAGAACATCTCTTCTCCGACTCAATCATAGTGGAATGAGAACCCAGCCTTTCCCCACATTTTTCAGGACCATGTAAGCGCTTCCTCAACCCCTGACTCTTGTAAGACTCTAAGATAGGGAATGACCACCCTACGATGACTGAAATCAAATGTTCTATCCACTCTTGTGAGATTGAGGCCAGGTATAATTTGGTTTAAAAAATATAAAATGTAGGCCAGGTGTGATGGCTCATGCCTATAATCCAAGTACTTTGGGAGGCTGAGGTGGGTGGATCACCTGAGGTCAGGAGTTCAAGACCAGCTTGGTCAACATGGTAAAAACCCGTCTCTGTGAAAAAAAGAAATTAGCCAGGAGTGGTGGCAGGTGCCTATAATCTCAGCTACTCAGGAGCCTGAGGCAAGAGAATTGCTGGAACCAGGAGGCAGAGGTTGCAGTGAGCCAAGATCATGCCATTGCATTCCAGTCCAGGGGACAACAGTAAGATGTAATCTCAAAAAAAAAAAAAAAAAAAAAAATTGTGTATGTGTACTCTAGAGCCAGACCTTCTGTGTTCACAAATCTGGCTCTGCCACTTGCTAGTTGTGTGAGCTTGGGCACATGTCTCAGTTTCCTCATTTTTTAAATGGAAACATTATTAGGCTGGTGTAAAAGTAATTGCGGTTTTTGTCATGACTTTTAATGGCAAAACCAATGCATCAATCTAATATATCATCTTTGATATGGTTTGGGTGTGTCCCCACCCAAATCTCAACTTGAATTGTATCTCCCAGAGTTCCCACATGTTGTGGGAGGGACCCAGGGGAGGTAATTAAATCAAGAGATTTGCGAGGGGCCAGGGGTGAAATGATATTGTTTGGCTGTGTCCTCACCCAAATCTCACCTTCAATTTTATCTCCCAGAATTCCTACGTGTTGTGGGAGGGACACAGGGGAGGTAATTGAATCATGGGTGCTGGTCTTTCTGGCGCTATTCTCGTGACAGTGAATAACTCTCAGGAGATCTGATGGGTTTACTAGGAGTTTATACTTTTGCTTCTTCCTCATTTTCTTTTGCCACCACCATGTAAGAAGTACCTTTCACCTCCCGCCATGATTCTGAGGCCTCCTCAGCCACGTGGAACTGTAAGGCCAATTAAACCTCTTTTTCTTCCCAGTCTTGGGTATGTCTTTATCAACAGCATAAAAACAGACTAATATAATCTTCTTTATAAGGCTGCTGAGCCTTGAAAGCAGGGCCTGGCCTATGTGAAGCACCATCTAAGCACTCATCCCACTGTTGCTGCTGGGTGGGGTGGCAGGGCATATTTACATATGCTGAATGAATAGCCCTAGTACCACACGTGTGTCCAGAGGGCAAGTCATTTGAGGGAAGTGTCAATGTCTACATTTCTTTATCTTTGCTCTTGCATTGCTTCTGTGCTTTCGTAACACTTCCTGTTACAGTTTGAACATGCACATTTCTTATGTCCACATCTCTGTAGCTCTCTCAGTTCCTGATACATGGTAGGCACACAGCAAACAAGTTTCAGGTTGAACTGAATTTAGATCTGCTGTAGGGTATTCAGCAACGTGCTCAGGTCTAGTCAAGGGCTTTCTGATGAGACTGATTGAAAAACAATCACAATGATTTATTAAAAGGCCTAAAATAATGTGGTTCCTTGGTCAAGAGGAAAGTAAGGTACAAAGAAAGTCACTACCATAAGGTCACATGGATATTTAGAGGCAGAGTTGACTTCCTGAGGTTTCCTGCTCAAAAGCCTCTAGGTTTAAGGAACCAACTAGAGCTTCCTTCAGAAAGAGCAGCCCAAGGCCAGAAGACCTTTGTCAAAGAATTCAAAGGAAGCCTGGGTTGCGCCTGGCCCAGATGTTGGGGAAGGGGGTCAGCTTTCACAGTAAGCAGAGATTTCAGGGGGGACTGGATTTGTTAACTAGAATAGCTGATAAACTTTTCTTTTCCTCCTCCAGTCATAGGAAAGCATTTAGCCAAAGATGCCATTCTTCAATTCAGAGGGAAGAATTTCTGGAACTTCATGGCTTAACAGTTAACCGAGTATCCTTGTAACAGCTAAGTACCCTTTACTTAACAAATAAAAAAAATGAAATGTGTTTGGAAGGACAAAAGCTACATAGCAAGAGTCGACTCTCTGGATTAATATTATGACAACATCAGCAACAACCAACATTGATTGGACACTAGGTTCTGTGCTGGGTTTGTTCAAGTGTCATTTCATTCAATCCTCACAGGAGTCCAAGGAGATGCACTATTATTTTCTTCATCTCACAGATGAGCAAATGAGGATGAAGTTGTCAAGTGACTATTCCAAAGGCATAATAAGGAGTAACCAGCCTTTGAACCCTCCTTTCTGAATGGAAGTTTTTCTGTAATCATCCATGCTAAATATTATAGCTTTAAAATTAAAGAATGGCCAAATTTGGCCACAGAGGAGTAGGAGTAAATAAAGATGATGACTGGAGCTAAAATATAGTCACTTATCTCTGAAATAATGGTCACAGTGAGTAAGAGGTTCAAAATCCACACTTTAACTTTTGTTGTTGTTGCTGTTTAGTCTCTATCAAGGTTAATTATAGCATTTAAATTATAGCATTTAAAATGCCAGCGTTAAGAGAAAAAAAAGGAAAATGCCATGTGAAGTTAGCAAGAGAAAGAGGACCATTATTAAAACAGCAGGAATGAATAAAACTCAGAAAGCATGAAACAAGATGAGCTCAGTCAGCTCAAGCTTCCCAGTCAGGACTGCTTGGAGAGGCCAAGCTCTATTTCCCCATTTAAATCCAGACAAAGTGACAGAGAAAGGTTAGAAGTAAAAGGTAGAGCAAGAGGTTACCTTAAAAATACAAATAAAAGAAGGCCAAGGACATGTCATCATTAATATCATATATTGTCGAAATCAAAGGAAAAACAAAGCGTTAAGCAGAGGACAGTTTCTAAGTGAAGGTTAGAGTCTCCAGTGAAGAGATGACAGGGGGCCCTTATGCACAATAGTAGCAAAACAAACTATTCTCTAGACTAACCCAGCCTTGGAAACCACAGACCCTGCTGGTTTAGCAACAGTATTTTAGACACTTGGCCAACATATCCTCCTGCCCTGGGGCCCAAGCCCTACAAATGGTTCCAAGGGATTTCTTTATTTACTTCCTTCCCTAACCCTTCTTGCGACGCCTGTAAACACACTGGACAATTACAAAGTCAAGCAGCCCGCAATAGTGGAACAGAGACACCCTGTTCAATCTGTTCCTGACAGCTGCGAGCCCCTTTTATATTTCAATTATAAGATGAACAACTGTAACTCCTGGCAGACCATTACCACCCAGAGTTTGGGGAGTTCCGGGGACAGCGCGGCTGTGCCCTGCTCACTGTGGAATCCCCTGAGGGAGGAGGACTAGCTGCGAGGGGCTCCCCATCTCCTCAGCTGGCCAAGCCCTGCGTCACACCTGAAGGACAAGCTCAAGAGCAAACATGAAAGGCTCAAGGCCGCAGCGACTGAGATGATGGGGCTGGAGCCTGCACCAGCAGCCCCACCAGAGCCCTAACTGCACTTTGGTGTTCTTTGATTTCACCTTGCTCAAACTTGGACACTGAGATCCTTATACTGGATGTTAGGAAAGAAAAAGACATGGTGTTCCCTCCTAGTTCTTAATTCAAAAGGACTCTAAAAATTCTGCTGGAAAGGCCAGACCCATGCTCTCCCTGTGTGAGGGCAAAGAGCCTCATGCTGCCGCAGCGGCCATGGCAGCCAGCAATTTCCCCACTCAGTCATGGGCTCTGGTCTGCGGTGTAGGGTCCTGTGGGCCTTCCTCCACAACGTCAGCAAATGGGGATATGCCGCCTGGTTCATGTGAGTCTCCACCTGCGCTCACACCTGCTGGATCATCAGCCAAATGGAGCTCCTGACAATTCCAAAATAGATAGTGACAAGGCAGGTTTCCATTGAAGGCCTTGCTTCCTAGAACCTCTGTTCCCATCCAAATCGCCCCTGTTCTTTACTTTTAAAACTTAAATTAAACTGACCCTCAACCCAAAAACATTTCACTGAATTTTCTAGTTTAAATGTCATTTGAAATTAAATCCAGTTACCAAAGTTATTGAGCTTCTGCAAAGATCTGGTTTCTTCGTCTTTGAGGAGCTTAGAACCAGTAGAAAGAAAATTTACTATCCATTACCTTACCTTTTGGTTATAAAGCACAGATGTATGCATCTTTTTTTAGAAATTACACATTCAGAAATGTTGCTTGCCAAAGGCCTCCTACGATTTCACCCAGAGCTCATTTAGCCATTTGCAGTATTTCCTAAAGAGAACAACCTGTGATTGCTGCATTCACTTCAAAACCCTGGCCACCCATATTCATTCCCTTGAGAACTCTGAAAAGCTACATTTCACAGAATAAGACTTTTATAAAGAAGCCCTACTAATTAGCTTGGCTCTCCAAAGCTGGGTCCAAAAAAATCAGGCCTAGGAGGAATCAAAACATACCTGAGATGTTTTTTAAAATCTCACATTCTTTACGGCATTCTTTTTAAAACTACCCATGTCCTTTGTGTACAGAAACACTCAGTGTCAACATTATTTTTCATGTATGGGATAAACTGAAGAGACTATGGTCAGGGTGGTGTGTGTCTTTGAAACAGATTTGTGGAGCGCGCTTCATTCGTATAACTTGGATTCTTTTCTTGCCAAATGTATGTTTATGGCAAAACACACGCAAATTTGAGTGTGTGTGTGTGTGTGTGCGCGTGTGTGTGTGTGGTCTTAGTCAGATGCATTATTACAGAGCCCTCCTTCAATGACCCAGGGAAACCTGCACAGTGTGTGAGAATGTGCGTGACACCCTGAGAAAACCATTTATATTCAAAAATCTGCTTTCGCAGGAATCAAATATTTAAACCAATATCTTTTAGGTACTTAAATCATTGCCTGGAAAAAAAGTGTCTTGTTCCACATATTAACTCCTTATTTGAATCTAGTCTGTATATCAATATTTTGGTGAGCTTTTTTTTAAAAAAGGAGTTTTTAAGGTAAACTTTTAATTTAAAAAAAAATTAGAAGTTTGTAAAGTGTTTTGGCAATAAAGATTTGAAATTTGAATTTGATAAAGATAGGCTGGAGAAAGATGATCTTCCACAATAATCACGAGTTCTTTGTGTATTGGATAAGTAGCTATTAGTAATATAGGTCTGTATTAGTCTGTTCTCACACTGCTAATAAAGACATACCCAAGACCGGGTAATTTATAAAGGAGAGAGGTTTAATTGACTCACAGTTCAGCATGGCTGGGGAGGACTTAGGAAACTTGCAATCATGGTGGAAGGGGAAGGAAACACGTCCTTCTTCACACAGCAGCAGCAAGGAGAAGTGCTGAGCAAAAGGGAGAAAACCCCTTATAAAACCATCAGATCTCGTGAGAACTCACTATCATGAAAACAGCACGAGGGTAACTGTCCCCATGATTAAATTACCTCTCACTGGGTCCCTCCCAGGACATGTGAGGATAATGGGGACTACAATTCAAGATGAGATTTGGGTGGGGTCACAGTCAAACCATACATATCAAGGTCCACTACAATTCTAAAACTCCAAAGCCTTAAACTTTTTGGAATGTATTTGGCAGCAAAATCTAAGCTAAACCAACATGACCCTACTTATAGCTTTATTTCTTCTACTTTGTGTAAAGAGTCATGTATTTCCCTGCAGAAACGTTAAGCGTTGATTCTGGAGTGCTGCCCCACACCCTGTCGGGTGTTACAGAAGTTCATGCATAACATTATCTTTATAGGCTCTAAATAATTCTAGATTCTGAAACACATCTGCCCAAAGGTTTCAGATGGATTTCAATCCTATAAAATCATACTGTAGTGGACACTATTACATTTTTCTGTAGGGTTCTATCTTACTATTTGTTCTTACTGGGAGAGCCCATTTATGCGTGGTATTTACACACAATTTGCACCTGGTTGCCCTGAGGATGGGGTTTATTTTCTGGAGATATTATTTCCTTACCAATTTCCTTATCAATTTTCCTCCATCTTTATAACTACTGGATGGTTTACCCACATCTTCAGTTCAGTTCAGCATGTGTTGCTTGCCTAGTCTGTCCAGGCACCATGCTTAGTGCCAGGAGGGATGCAGCCATGAGCAAGATACTGTGAACCACTTAAGAGCAACCTGGTGGCAGTTGTAGACATGAATAACATTCATCTTTTACGAAAGGTTAAATGTTATAAAGGGCAGAATTATAAACAAAATGCTGAGGGATCAAAGAGGAAGAATAATACATGTCAAGGGAGGCTTCACAGAGGAGGTAACATATGAGCTTAAGCATCCATGCCTTGAAGGATCTTGAAATTTTCACATGAGAAGAAGGGAGAAGCCCTGGCCTTTATTATGTTTTCAAGGATACTTATATTAAAAAAGAAAAAGAAAACAGACATTTCAAAGCAGGGCTACAAAAACAGAGATATATTTTAACTTTGAATGCTTTTTGCATAGAAAATGCAATGCAATAACATTGTAGTCGTGGGATAATTGGATTACCCCACGGCTATAATATCCCAAGTTGTTGGATTGCAGAAAAAAGATGTTTAGGTCAAGTATTCTATAGAGTGATCTGGTTTAAAGTGATATAATGGACCCCATCTTTGAATCCCATCAGTTATCTCTATGACTGTATGTATTGACTTATTTGAAGATGAGATAAATGTCTAAGTTTAAATATATCATTCAGGATATGCTGAATTATGTTACAAGTGAACTCCAAATTTCAGTGACATAACACAAAGTTTATTTCCTGCTCACATCACATGTCCATTGAAGGCAAAAGAAGGCCTCTGGTATTTGTCATCACCCAGGCATCCGGGATGAGGGAGGCTTCATCTTGATGTGTGTTTCCAATGACCACCGCAGCAGTGTGGCAAATCACACAATGCTTCTTAAACATCTTGCCCTTTGTCGCTTCCACTCATGTTGTATAGACCAAAGCAATTCACATGACCACACTTCATTTTAGAGGAGGTAGGAAAGAACAATCCTAGAATAATCTTATTCTGGAAGTTCAAAAGCCAGAATGATCAGGTCAAGAGAACAAATGACAACTTCAGCAGGGAACAGGGAGTCATACAAAGTTCTTTTAAAAACAGAAAACTGGAAACATATGGTTGAGAATACAAGTAAGGTGTGAAGGAGCACATAGATTACCTGAAATTGGGTGCTTAGGGAAAGAAAGCTGGGAGACACATCGGACTCACAGAGAGCTAGGAGTTTAGGGATCTCTTAGCAGTCCTTGCATTGAACTGTGCCTTCACATTAAGCAAGATACTTATTCTGGCTTCGCTTCAGTACCTCCAAGGGGAAAAGAGATACAACAATGGTAATGTATACCGTCTTTCTGTTAGTCTGAGGGTTAATGAAAGTTGGGGGATGAGGCACTTAACTCCCTGTTTGCTATTCAATTCTGGAGAAAGCTGCCTCTTAAACAAAACGAGCCTTTTTCTTTGAGTCCATAGTACATTTCCACAGTGACAAATTCTGCCAAGCTCACCAAAATTTGAGCTAAACCTGAATAATAAGTTGACCATTTATTTTATGAATTGGATATGCATCCTGCCAAGTTTTCCAAGTGGTTATGACAACAGAATCCCTCACCTATAATATCCATCCACAGCTCTCATCTATAGCTCCCTTGTTTGTTCTGAAGATAATATATTGACTGTGTCTCTTTCGATGGCATTCCTTGCATGCTTCTCACATGAGGAAGAGTTACTGCTGTTTTCCCCAGGAGACCTAAAATGACTGCATTTTTACACGTGTTATTTACTGTATACATTCTAATATCAAAATGGTCAATTCATTTACAATCTTTTTAACATGCCTTAGAGAATAAAGGGTCTGTTATTATGTTTTGCTTATATGGGGAGCTTTTTTCTTTTTTTGCATGTAAGTTTTACTTTACAACTCATAATTGATCTTGTGCCCATGAATAGTTAACATTAATTATGCACAATTAGCATATGATAATGAATGACACACGTTTCGAGCAAATATTAGCATAATTATACTGAATATTATTGCATTCAGCTATGCAGATTCACAATATATGATGGATGATGTGTTCATCTCTATTGAATCAATTTACCTGGACTAAAGTGATGACTTAAAAATGAACACAGCAGAAAATAAATGCATGTAAGTCAAACAGTGTTATGCACTAGAGAATATTTCCAAGTGGCAAGAGTTGGAGGTCGGTAGACCAATTCTTTTGCTTTTAGCTAGCAGAATATTTTAGATGCACATTGTAGGATTTTGGAGCTCAGTTTAAAAATCCTTCAGAATTCAAGGGTTGTTTTATGTAAAGTGTTCTGACAGGCAAAATGATTCCTTTTTAAACATAATTTACCTCTGCTCTGCAGACCTCTTGTGGATAACAAAAACATCTATGCAGAGTAACAACTATTTTTGGCATGTGCAGAATTTAAGGTGCTTAAGAAGATGGGTTGCCGTTGGTCTAAAAGCACCAGATGAAATCAAGCGAGAGAAATAAGGCTTGGAGAAATCCTCTCACTGGCTAGAATTATCAACAATAGTTTGCCTGTCTTTTCAAGTGTTCTTTCATTATGGCACTTAATTTTTTTTTCAAGTAAAAACAGCTAAACAAGTAGGCTGTGATTGAACTTTGACTTTCTAGTTAAGAATTCGCTATTTGAAGAGTCTATTCGCCTCACAAAAATGAGACTTCCTTTACAAAGAACCACAAAAGCCCAAAGTAAAGATAACCTTATATTTCCCCGATTGTGAGCACAGAAAATTATTCCAAGTCGTCACACAAACCAATTTTTGCACCTGGACTTGATCCAGGTACACGGCTGATAGAGGTACACTCTGCCCTCCTCCTTCTCTCTTTTCTGTACTCACATTAACTTTGAGGAGCCCATCTTGAGAGCTCTTGGCTGACTTCTATTTTAAGAACCTATTTCAGCCGTTATAATTAGTCCCTAGTTTGTCTGGAATCTTCTCAGGCATTCAAAATGTTCCAAAGATCTTAAACAAGTCATTTTTCAAAATTTTCCACTGGAATATCCCTAACGGCAGAAGAAAGTCAACTTACCTTTGGGGGCCTGGGTCCCTAACTCAAGATGGGAAATGCTGTTGAAGTCCTTTCTTTCGCCATAAAGAAATATAAAGTTCTGTATACACTTTGTGTTTTTCCATATAATAGATCTGAATTGTATTTCATTTTTAAAAACCATTAATATTTTAAATTACTTACCATTGAGTAAAATGGATGGTCCAGGATGACACACTGTGCCTATAGCTTTGAGCATTCCCCAGCACACCGCCGAAGCGTGTTCTGAGGTACCAGTTCTCAGAATGGAGGCCTAGTCTGTTTCATAGAAAATCTTTTCATAAAACAAGCTAATCATTAAATGTTTGCAATTACAAACAATACTGCAAAGCAAGTGTTCATCAATAGGGAACAGATGACATTTTTCATTGTGCCGCATCCAGAGAGTGAATATCATATAACTATTTAAAAGGATAAATACCATCTATTGTATTGTCAAGTAAAGATGTCCATAATGTAGTGTCAAGGGAAAAAGTCACAGAATGATATTATAGGGTGATCCCATTAATATATTTGTATAGTGCTTTTAAAGTCTTTGTATGGAGTAGGGTCTGGGAAAATTTCACTCTCTGTGGGAATGCATTAATTATTTTGCACCAACTATGGATTATTGCAAATCTAAAACAACTTATGTAATCCCATTTTGAAAAAAAAGAAAAAGACTTTGCACAGATGGCGCCTGTGGTAAACCTAAACAAACAAACTCTCTAGATTCAATTTTTTCATGCGAAATTTGTATAATCTTAACACTAGAAGAAAAGACAAATTCTAGTGTTCTGTACAAATTAGGATTTTTTTTCTTTTGAGATGGTCTTACTCTGTTGTCCAGACTGGAGTGCATTGGCATGATCATGACTCACTCCTTCTGGGATCAAGTGATCCTCCCACCTCAGCCTCTGGACTAGCTGGGACCACAGGTCAGTACTACCATATCTGGCTTTTTTTTTTTTTTTTTTTTTTTTTAGAAGTTCAGCCTCACTATGTTACCCAGGTTGGTCTTTAACTCCTGGGCTCAAGCAATCCTCCTGCCTTGGCCTCCCAAAGTGTTGGGATTATAGGTGTGAGCAATTGCACCAAAGATAATTCCAGCCAGGAATTCTTTTTGTAGTACTCCTGATGAATTGTTATAAGGATTCATTTTGAATAATTCCGTCTGATGCCTTGGTGCACTTTGTGATGGAACACTTAGGCCATGCAGAAGAGGACCAAGAAGAAAACAAAAATTGCCCATATTCCTACCATGCAAAGACAACTTAGAGGTCCCTTCTCACATTGAAGCGAATCTCGGCTCCTCTTCTCAATGGTCCTGGTTCTCTGTTCTAAAGATGTATTTTTAAGAATGCATCTGTGCTACCTCTTCTGGGTAACAGCCTCTGAACAGGTAAGGGCAGACTGTACATTTCTCTTCGGTCTTCTCTAAATTAAGCAGAATTGACCTTCAAATATTTCTCAAAGCACACAGTTTCCTTTTGAAGTTTATAAATTTGACATTGCTCACCTTAAAGCCTGCTTCCAAATGATTGTGACCTTCTAACTAAGGTGTGACTGTCGTAGAGAACAGCGATCGTCACTCTATATCTGTGGATCTAACTCAAAATGGAAAATTTCTTGGAAGTCTTATATTTTACCACAAAACTTCATATGCATTTTGTATTAGTCAGTTTAATTTAAAATTACCTAATGTATTAGTCTGTTCTCACACTGCTATAAAGACATACCTGAGACTAGGCAATTTATAAAGGAAAGAAGCTTAATTGACTCACAGTTCACTTCCATGTGGCTGGGGAGGCCTCATGAAACTTATGATCATGGTGGAAGGGGAAGAGGCACATCTTACATGGCAGCAGGTAAGAGAGATCAAGCAAGAGCAGAGAAAACTGCTTAATAAAACCATCAGATCTCATGAGAACTCATTCACTATCACAAGAACAGCATGGCGGGGGGGGGACCACCTCCATGATCCAATCGCCTCCCACCTGGTTCCTCCTTCCACACATAGGGATTATGGGGATTACAATCCAAAATGAGATATGGGTGGGGACACAGAGCCAAACCTTATCGCTTACCTAGTAACATGGATGGTTTAGAAAGCCATACTGCACCTATGGTTCTGCATATCCCCTAACAAACTGCCACGATGCCATCCTAAATGGTGTGCTTTCAGAAGCAATTGCCATAGAATTTTGGCCATATTGTCATTAAAATAAAATTCCCTAAGTACAAATGTCATTCTTGTAATCATGCAGTCATTTAATACATATCAATTCTCTACTGCATACAGCTAGGCACTGGGATACCATGAGAACCTGACCATCTCAGCTTCTGCCTTCACAGACGCTCTTGTCAAGAGAGGGATACAGAAAAGCGAACAGGTAATTAATTACAAGGCGGAGTGTGAGACAGTATGATGGGCTGTAGGGGATCACCCATACACTATGATGATCTTGTAGGGGATCACCCAATAGGTGCTCAGGGCTCAGAGGCAGCTTCCTGGAGGAAGGGATACATAAGTTCAGATTTGGAGGTCCAGGAAGAATTAGCCAGATCATTAAGGAGGGTGAGAAAGGTGTGTTTGAGGGTGCTCTAGGTACAGACCAGCATCAGCACAATCCCAGGGGCAAAAGAAAGCATGGCATATTCAGGCAACTGGTGAGAAGTGGTAAGGTTTGCTGTTTGAGAGGATAATATTGAGGCCAGATCATGAAGGACCTTGAGAAACTTGGGAATGAGTTTAAACTTTGTTCTAAAGGTCAAGAGAATCCACTAAGGGTGTCTAAGCCGGGGAACAGATTGGAGGTCGTCCACCAGACAGGAGGCAGAAAGGCCAGACTCAGACATTAATTTATTTGAATTTTCTGAGTTTCGACTTTCTCATCTTTGAAATAAGGACAATAGCACATATCTCAAGGACTATTACGGAATTTAAATCGAATATTAGAAATCAAGAAGCTAAATCAGTGTTTGGCATGTTAGGAGGCCAAGAATATCTCCTGGCCCCTCATAAGTCTATGGTGCTGTATTTTTATTGGTATCTGATTTATTTTGTAACATATGATAATTAATATTGAATTACTGAATGATTCTTAACTATGATCAAAGGCCCACATGTTCATATGTCCATGCAATGAATGACCATGCCTATCAGCAAAAGGGCAATCAATGTTCTTATAGAAGTTGTTGGAATTGTGAACCACATGCTAGCTTTCATGAATACTGGAAGCCACAATACTGGACAATTAAAAAAAGTCTTTTGTCCTCTTAATTAAGCAAATGTGTTACTTTCTGAAATTTAATTTTCTCTTCAGATTTCATACATTCTGTTTTTAAAATTGCCCAGTTGTTGCTAATACATCAAACCATATTTTTGGTAGAATGGAGAAGGGAGGAAAAGAAGGATTTGGGGAGGAAGAGGGACAGGAAATTGCTGAAGAATGGTACTTTGCTTTGGCTTATGTGACATAGATAACACTTGCTCTTTGACTATGGAAGGCCTTACACCAGTCAGAAAGTTACACAAAACACTAACCTGTTGATCGTTGCAATCTTATTAGCAATATGCATATTTGAAATGTGCATTTTAAATGAAATTATCTTTGGGAATGTGATTTTCCCCAGAGCTGTATAAGTAGATGTCTATTTTCTTCATTATTTTACCAAGTAAGTTTGTTTAGAAAACTTATGCAATAGAAACTCTATTATTCTTGAGTATTACTTTAAGAAAATAATTTGGCTAGGGAATATAGTCTGAAATCCAATGTCAAAGTATTCTAACTAGCCTGGAATTCTGCATACGGTACCTGTGAAGAGTCATAACAAGATGTCCAGGAACAGAATGAATATTGTCTAATTCCACTGGGGAAGTGGAGAAAACAAAATAGAAAGAAAATTCTGATATCTTCCTTTCCAAGTAATAGGCAAATTATGTAACAAAAGGCTAGAGATTTAGCAGAAACCACCTGGACCTTAAAAACAAACTGATGTACAGAGAAAACCATTACATTCTGTGTAGCTATAAGGTTAGTGATTGTGATTCAAGAGTTGACATTTATTTTATTTTTCACTTTCCATGGACAGAATTAGTACCATATGGCAACAAACCATTGGGTGGTTAAAAATCACAAGATGATAAATTTCTGCTTTTAAAATGTAAAGTAGATCAAATGTTTTAGGCTTCTTTTTGTTTTTATTTTATTCCACCTTGTTTTTTCCTTTCCTTTTCCTGGAAAGTTCACAATACAGTATCAGTCACCTAGAAAACATTTAATCATAATAACTGATGATGATAAATATTGTATGCATATGTAAGGCATGAGTTTGGTTACTAGTGGAAGAAGGCCTTCATGGAAATACTTCTTTATAAGGGATCATCTACTTTTTACTCAGTCTCTCAAAACTTTAGCCAAGGAAAACCAAGCATTTATTTACTTTGAGCCTTAATATTTTCTTTATCATTATTAAAAAGTAATAATTCTACTTAAAGGTGCCCAAAATCTCCTACCACTTAGTGCTCGAAGTTAGACTATTAGAGTTTCATTCATTTAGCTGAAGGCCAAATGCTTCTTAAAATACAAATATCCCCATAAGAAGGGTAGCAATTAGTCTTTTTGTACCATACTGGGACTTCAAAAATCTGATGTAGGAAAGGAATCTGAGTGCCTCAGTTTATTAGATTCACCACCACAGAAGGAAGATCTGAGTAAAAATGTGTCAGAAGAGGGAGGCTGTAGCTAACGCAGATAAGCTGTGCCCCAGGTGGTTTGGCTAAGCTTGGCTGCAGGTGCAGATGGTTCCAGGGAAGGTGATTCTTCTTATCTCCATGGTGTGACTATTTGCAGGCAACAATTCTGGAAGAGCTGCATCTGAGTCCTGGGGGAGTCTTCCAGGCAGCAAGCGGTGGGAAAGCTTTCTTTGGCTGGCCCCCAAACTGACCCAGTGGGTAGTCATGGGTATTGCAGAAAAGTCACAGTACAATTACTTTCTTGAATGCACTCACATAGAAGCAACAAGAAACACTACTAAAGTAGCAGTAGCAAGAGCAAAAAAAAAAGTTATTGAATTTGTAGCTGAGGCATAATGTTTAAGCTTTAAGAAAACAACTTTGATTAATAAACCTAAAAAACTCTTTGCGGCTGGGCGCGGTGGCTCATGCCTATAATCCCAGCACTTTGGGAGGCCGAGGTGGGCAGATAACATAAGGTCAGCAGTTTGAGACCAGCCTGGCCAACATGGTGAAATCCCGTCTCTATTAAAAATACAAGAATTAGCTGGGCGTGGTAGCGTGTGCCTGTAATCCCAGCTACTCAGCAAGCTGAAGCAGGAGAATTGCCGGAACCCAGGAGGCAGAGGCTGCAGTGAGCTGCGATCACGCCACTGCACTCCAGCCTGGGAAAAGAACAACACTCCATCTCAAACGACAGCAGCAACAACAACAACAACAACAAACAGACAAAATAACATGCAAAAAAACCAAACAACTCTTTGCAGCTGAAATCAAAACATAACTGAGGAGAACTCAAAAAACCTAGGTGAATACATTATCCAGCCAGCCCAATCTAAAGACCTCCCTAATACCTAGAGAGGCGGGTTCCAGAGTTAACATTTTATAAGCATATTTTAGTTATATGTTTACATGAATATTCAAAATGAGGCCAGGTATGGTGACTCACATCTGTAATCCTAGCACTTTGGGAGGCCAAGGTGGGTGGATCACTTGAGGTCAGGAGTTTGAGACCAGCCTGACCAACATGGTGAAACCCTGTCTCTACTAAAAATACAAAAATTAGCTGGGCATGGTGGCACATACTGTAATCTCAGCTACTCAGGAGGCTGAGGCAGGAGAATCGCTTGAACCCAGGAGGTGGAGGTTGCAGTAAGCCGAGATCACGCCATTGGACTTCAGCATGGGGGACAAGAGTGAAACTCCGTCTTAAAAAAAAAAAAAGGTACTGCACGATTATGGCACTGTAGCAAGTATGTAGCAAGTACTATATTAAGCTTCTTTCTGTTAATTCTCACAACAACCTGGGCATTAAAATTACCCTTATTTTACACAGGAGGACATTGAGGCTTAGAGGTAAGTAGTTTATCCCAAATTTCAGAGATAAGCAATTGTATTTGTTTGCTGGTATTAATGAGCCACAGTCTGACTGGCTTAAACAAGAGAAGTTTATTTCCTCACAGTTCTAGAGTATAGAAGTCCAAGGTCAAGGTCCAAGGTCAGCTGGGTTGTTTTTTTCTGAGGCCTCTCTCCTTATTGGCTGTCATTTCCCTGTGTCCTCATATAATTTTCCCTATGTGTGTGTCTGTGTCCTACTCTCCTCTTCTTATAAGGATACTTTAGAGTAGACTAAGGTACACCCTAATAACTTCATTTTACCTTTATTATCATTTTAAAGATCCTCTCTCCAAATACAGTCACATTCTGAAGTACCGGGTTTAGGATTTCAACATACGAATTTCAGGGAGACCCAGTTCAATCCATAACAGCAATTCTTTTAAGTTATTTTAGGTAGATATATATTTATTATAGATAACATGATTAAGTTATAATATTATACTCTTATGTCAGCCAATGAAATGAACTACCCTAGACACCACGAAACAAGAAATCTGTCAAAAGAAAATCGTTTCACGGGTAAAGAAAGAGTTGAGAAACCCAACAGAAATAATCTAGAGGCAAACGAGTATGGAAATACATTTTTTCCTCTGGGGCTGGTAGGATGAAGAGAGGAAGGAGATGGTGTCACTGGAGCAGCATGTGATTAGAGGCCACCCAGTGGACCTGAACTGCCCGTGGACCTGCCCCATGGCACCTGGGGCTGCAAAGGACAGGGCTATTTGGCAAGACATGAAGCCATGTAGAAAATGGGTGCAGAGGAGATGCCACCTGAAACAGAGAGGAGGACCAACACCTTGACCTCTTCCTCTGCCAGAGCCTACCCCTGGTTGATTCTCTGCCAAAACTGCAGGGCCCAGGCACCCCAGAAATGCAGTGCCCTTAGTTCCCTGTGAAAAGGAACAGAGCACGGGAACGACAAGACATGGCTCTGGGAGCAAAGATCTGAAAACCAACACCACTAACTTTATAGAGTTCATTTCACAAGTTGGAACACAGTGGTTCTTGACCAGTGGTTTTGTGGGCCTGGTGAAGTCATCAGTTCATTTCCTTTAAGAACCATGGAACAGAAATTCCTGAATTGCTTAGAACTGGTTTAAGGCCAGGATTTGGGTGTTTGCTTGTAGAAACCAGAAAAAAACAGAAAACAAAAAAACAAACAAAAAAGTCCGCTTTGTACTGATGAGTTTTGTTTCTTTCATCGCTTTGTTTGGATATGCTTAGTCTCTAAGATTGTTCTCTAGATGAGCAAAGGCTTATAAGCAGCTTTAAGACTGTAAAAATATGACTTACCTGACAATTGCTTGGTTCACTTGCTACCTGTGTTTTGCATATTTTCTCCTCTCATCTGTAGTTTTTTGAGACAGGAACATGTCTTTGAAGAAATCTGTGTCTCCCCGCAACCTCAGAACTGATGATCATAAAGCATCTGTGGAGCCCTTTGTCAGGAGAGGACCAGGAGAAGACCGGGAGAAGGGGGAACACGTGTTTCATGTGGCCAGAATCCTCTGCAGCCACCAGCAGAAGAAGAGAGGCATGGGATGTCAGACATGTTAACAGAATCTTTTAGAGCAACTTGTTTTCTATGCAGAGACTTTTTCAAGACCAGGGCTATTTTTGCCGCTTAATGTGGTCTGCATTTTCTGCAGCCAGATCCCACTGATGGTTAATGACACAAGATCCGGGAAGCTTGGGGACTGTGCCAGTAGACACCAGAGACGGTAACCTTGTCAAAAAAGAAACAGATGACATACAGCATGGTGAGACACTCAGTTGCTAAGCCCCTAAAGCAACTAGGAAGCAAGAGATTTGATGCAGACACACTAATTACACAGCCGGATTTCTCTGAAGACAGCATTTACCAATGCTCTCTCTTAAAAATGCAGATTGACAGAGGGATAATTCCAAGTAATTTAATGAAACAGCAGGTGATAGTGAGAATTATCCTGGGGTGGAGCAAGCAAGTAGCTGTGTGCAGTCAGGCACACACTAGGTTGCCTCTCATGCCCACATTCCTAGGCATAAAAGACCCATCAAAAGGCTAGCTGGTGAACCACGACAAACAAGGTACATTGATTAGTATGTATCATTCAGCTGTTGGCATGCTGACACACCCATTGAGTGATATTGGACTTATGGGATTGATATCTGTGACTCAAAAAGCATAAGGATTTCAAACAGGTGACTCAGACATCGCATGTGTAGCTCTTTCCTTATTGGTAGCCCAGGCTGGGCAGGTGCTCAGCCTGCATCTCGCAGGTTCCCCTGTCAACTCTTGCTGTCATCATCGACTCTAAGCCACGTTTTGGCAGCGTTCTTTCTATATTTGTGATTATTTTATCCTCAGCATTCAGCACATTGCTTGGCACATGGTGAGTCAAATTCATCTCTAGGACGGTCTTTGAGTTTGCACATAAAATGTTGGACGTATTTTGCCACCGATTTCAATGAATAGTGTTATTGAAGTTATTTTTTCTTTCTTAGCAAATGAAATCATAAAGTGAATAATCAGCTTCATTAAATCTATTCTCAAATTCTCGCCCAGATTTTTTTGGGAAAGAGGAATTTAATTATAAACATGAATTCGGGTGAGAGGCTTTAAGATTAGGGTGTCCCAGAGCTTTGTGGCGGCCACAGTGCCTTATTCTTCAGCTTAGGACATCTGAGAGTGGTTGGTATTTAAAATGTTTCAAACCTGGTTATTCATTGGATTCCCCCTGAGCTTTAAAAACTTCTGATGCCTTGGTCTCAGGATTCTGGAAGAATCAGTCTGAGGTATACCTTGGGCACTGGAATTTTTTAATCTTCCTTGATGATTCTAATGTGCAGCCAAGGTTGAAAACCAAAGTAAGAATCTTCTCTTACGCCAATGTGGATACTTAATGGTACTGATGATGAATCTCAAGTGACCCCATGCCTTTATTTTTATCTCTTAAATTACAACACAGGGAAGTAAGTTTCATCCTCCATGGAAGTCAGTGTCTTCTCCCATAACACCACGTGTGGCAGGGCAGTGACACAGATTCATCCAGCCTGCTTTCATTTCCTCTTTATGATGGACATCTCTCCCTTTCTGCTTTCAGGTTCTCTCCTCCCCTCCCCACTTATTGCTAGCCCTCTATTAGCTTTGGGGTGTAATAAACTCCCCTTTCTATCCCCCTTCTCGAGAGTATTTGGTTTTAAGGAGCATCCTACATTATAATCACTGTGAGAAAACTGATATAGAGCAATGCAAACATAGGGAAGTTAGAAAGGTTCCAGAAATTCCTAACCATCTCAATAGTGACAATCTCTGTTTTGTAGCTCATGTCCCTCCCCTCTGAGCTGGTGACTAGAAGCTGTGACCCCCACCCAAACCCTTTCTCTGACTTTCAATTTATTTCTCTCTTAGATAAAGAACATGTAAAGGTTCAGCCACCAAAAACTGCTCACTTCTACCTACTGAGGCATCTGGGCAGATTAACAGGTGGATTCTGATCCTATGTGAGCTATTTGATTTGTCTGAGACCCTCTAGCCTAGGCAGGGATTCCCACTTCACTGCCTTTTATTGTGTCACTCTGGGCACTTAACCTCTTTAAAAACATTACTTCTGTGAAAAAATGTATTTCAAATTGTGATTCACATACAAATCAACTTTTTGGAATTTAACCTGTCTGTAAGTTGGAGACAGCTGATAAATATTATTATAATTCAGTAAATATTATTCATAAAAAGAAATCACAATATGAATTAATTCATTGTTTTGGTCTTAAGCAATAAAAAATATAAGCAATAGAAACAAGGTACTGAAAAGTGTCAGAAGGTTTATTATGAGCAGCATTTGTGGTGTTATTGTGTCCTAGCATAAGCCATTGCTGACTGTTCAGGTAATTGTTAATGTCTGAGGAATTGCCTGATCCTCAGAATTAGCTTAACTTTGGAATAACAATAGTTTACAAGAAGAGATCCCTTACCATAAGTCAAACCCATGCTAAGTATAATTTAATTCCCACAATGACCACATGAATTAGACTCTATTATTACTCACATTCTACAGATGCGTAAACTGAGACAAAGAGAAGTTAAATAACTTTCTTACAGCATCCAGCACACAAATGTCTAAGCTATGGTTCTCAATGGGCAATGTGACCTCTGAGTCAGCACACTCAATCATGTGCAATCCGCAGGAGTCAGTAAAGGATATCATCTAAATCATATGTTACACCTAAGGATGAAAAAAAGAAGACATTGTCTTGGCCATAGTGGTACCTTGCATTGACACTGTTGACAGGAGGGGAGTCTTGTGTGTGTGGCATGTGCTTGGAAATTTGCATTTTAAACATTCCTGAAGGATTGGGTTTTGAATGCCTTGTTGGTATGATTTTTCTAACACTAGTCTTACTTGAGCCCGAGGGCCATGTTAGAGAAGCTCTGAGAGCCTAGACCGTCTCATGGTCTTGAAAATAACTGATTTTTTTTTCATATTTAAGTATTCATGAGATGCTGTGAACCTTTTATAAATCTCCAAAATCAACTTTAACATTTCCCTCCTCCTCTGTAAAGAACATCCCTTTTAAGAAAAAGATGATCAGAACACTAACATTAACAAAAATTCTATTTTGGAAGTATCTGCAATTTTACCTCAAATGAATTGCAAATAAATACTTTATAAGACTTCTGTATGATGAATGCCAGTTTTTAATTTTTGAAGTAGTTTTTATTATTGGTTAAGATTTGGCTATGCCTCTCCTAGGAATAGCTTGTATATTTCCATGGCCTCAGGGTAATTGGAGAATCACTGGTCTATTTAAATAAGTTTCATAAACTAGTGGAGTTTTTCCTGGAGATCAAGGAAAGAAGTGTGAGTAATGTGCGCCGCACCACAGTGTGAATAAAATATATAGGGACCAAGGAGTCATGTATTCAAATTTCCGCACTTTTAAAAATTATAGCTCTAACATTTTAATCCACAATTCTATAATCCCAAATCCCTGAAAATAGTAAGCATCTCCGCAACTCCTTCAGAAGCCAATTTGACCTGAACCTCTATAATATTATTTGTGGTCCTGAAAACTCCTTTTTGTGTGACTGTTCATGCATTTTAGTGCAGAAATGTTAATGTGTTTGATTATTGGGTTGTGCCCAGGCCCTGATGTAGATGTCATATGATATACAATATGTATAGAGTATTAAACTTTCCAAAAATGAAAAAAAATTATGCATTCTGAAAAATTCTAAACTCTGAAATCAGACCTTCAGGATTCAGGTATGATTCAGACATAATTTTTTTAAAAGGAGCATTTGACTGACAAGTAACTTTAGCAAAACACATCAGTCTGCTTTTTAAAATTTGTTCATTGATCCATTTAATTAACAAGTATTTATTGAGTATTAAGGCTGGTGATATAGTTGTGATTGAAACTAGAAACAGTCTAATGGGGATGACAAAACATGAAATTTTCACTCAAATGAATATATACAAACTAAGTTAACTGCTCTAAAGGTATTTTGATATCACTCAGAGTGCAAAATAAATGTTTAGTAAACTTTTAAACTGATTGTGCTCGTATCAAGTCACCATGGTTGTAGAACTAAAGGATTCTTTCAATGGTTCAGTGTAAATGCATGTGAAACAAGAACATATTTGGCAGCTCAAAACATGAAATTATGAAACCGTTAATGAAAAAGTCATTTGCTTGAAAGAAAGAGGGCATTTAGATTAAGGAAAATATACCAAACTCTACCTGTCATGGTTGGTATTTAGAGTACATGTTTATTTAAATATCTAGTTGAGAGAAGGGGAGAAATAACTTGTTTAACCATGATAACAGTCACATAAAATAGGTGATACTATTATTATTATCATCATCATTATAGTAGCCATTTTCTAGATAAAATAATTGAGGCACGGTATAATTGCCCAAGTTGCTTAACCAATCAGTGGCCAAGTCCTAAATTGAACACTATACTTCTCCTAAATGCTAATTGTGCTTGAAAAAGTAACGCATGAGTCAATGGGGCCTGAACTGTGGTAGACAGTGTGGTACAGTGAAAAGAACTTTGGATTTGCAGGCTAGAGAACTGGGCTCAAGTTTTGACTTTACAAGTTACATGATTTTGAGCCTTACCTGTAAAACATAGACAATGATTACTTCTGAGGGTGGTTGTTAAGGTTGAATTTACACCCACTAGATTGGCAAAATTATACGTCTGAAAATAATGTGTTGACAAGGATGTCAAATAATGAAAATGCTCTTCATACACTATTGGTGGGAATGTAAATTGGTACAACCTTGGAAAATAGTTTAGCATTATCTTGTTAAACTGAATAAATATTTACCCCAGGACCAGAAATTTCACACCTAGAGAAAACGTGTGTATATGAACAATAGTATAAATGTACCAGAATATTCTTTGCAGCATTATTTGTAATAGCTCCAAACTGGAAACAAGCCAAATGTCTACAGACAGGAGAATGGATACACCAGTTGTGGAACATTCACACCATGGAATATAATAAAATAGTAAAAGTGAATGAATTTCAGCCATGCACAGCAATGTGGTTAAAGTTTAAATGCATTGAGTGGAAAAAAAGCAAGTCTCACGAGAATACATGCAGTGTGATGCCACCATTTTTACAAAGGAATAAAACAAGCAAATTCACAAACATCTTGTTAGAAACAGAGCCATGTGAAGTTAAATTCGTTTTGAATATTAAGTAAATGATAAAGTCAAAATTCAGAATGTGGTTACTTCTGCGTGGGGCAGGTGTAGATAGGTGAGGGGGGAGCTTTAATATTATTTATCACATTCTAATTCTTATATTGGGTCACAGATGTAAAATTTTAGGAAGTGCCTGTTACATATAATTGTTTTGTAAGCATTGAATGTTACATAGTAATCATTACAATGCCCTATTTAAGACCACTGCACATTTCTGAGGAATTCCCCTCCTTGCTCCTGTTTCCCTAGCCTCATGTCCAGAAGTAGACACACATAGTAGATTCCCAGGAAGATTTATTAAGGAAATTAACAGTAGTTGGCTAAAAAGAAGATTAAAAGACACAACATTCATGAAGAATACTTTGTAAATGAAAAACCCTATACAAACCACAGGCATTATTATTAAAAGAGAACACTTACTGTAATATGATTTAATTCTCACTCCCTCAAGACTGAATTGCTTTAATTGATGTTCTTTTGAGGAAATGCCTGTTAACACTTTCCACGGTAGATGCATAATGCATTGAATCTCTGCCCTCAGACCCACTAGTTTCTGACAGAGCACCAAAGTAAGAGTTTATTTCCAGGGTGTTTCTTATTTAGGTTTTAAGAGTAATTGTTTTCCTTAGTAGCAGTTGGATGTTCACAATCCAAGGAACACTTGTCAGTCTGAAAATACTGAAACTGATGAGGAAAGAGAAGAAATGGACACTTGTCTTCAAAAACACTTTTGTACATTCCTACAGGAAAAACCCAAGGTGGCTGTTAACGCTATCAACATTTTTAAAGCCAAAGAGGAAAAATATAAATGCGCAGTGTACAAAGGCAAATAATATGTGTTGATAGTTTGTGGTCTGTGCCTAAACTTTGTCTTCACTGCCTACTGCAGAGTGCTCTAAGAAGACGGCCTTGAATCTTTCCACCTTTGGGCCACTCAACCAAACGTTATGTCTTTCACTTAGATTTTAAATGTGTTTTCAATTCGATCTCTTTATTTTTGACAATCTCTTTTCTTATGCATTGAGGCATCATTCCTTTTGCAAGAATAAAGGGGAGGAACTAAGTTAGAAATTCTTTGTTTAATTATCAAATAATTAGAATTCATTGTGTCTGTGCCTTTTAATACTCTACTGTATTTTCCTTCCTCAAAACAGAGGCAGCTCTGAAGTGCGGTTATAAGTCTGTTTACACCGCCCAGATATGAAATTGACTTGCTAATGGTAACTCTTACTTGGTATCCATGGGTTACTGTGTCATGTGATTTGACATCAAGTACAGACAGTGCTGATTAGGAGCATCCAGCTCTGTCCATCTCCGTGCATCACTGAACCATCTGGTCATTTATTCACTAATAAGCCCCTAATGGCCCAAATATTCACCGGCCTGTCATTGTGACATGGCATAAAATGCCTACATCTTTCAACTCGCTTTGACATGTTGCTTGTTTCACATCAAAACCCGTCATTTACAGGAAAAGAGCTCAGAGGGGTAAAAACTTGACCTAATCTACAGTGTTAACACAAAGACAGAGGCTTGGTTATCTAGTAGCCTGACTGAAAGCATGTAAATGGGCAGGAATTCATTTTGTACATTTTTTTTCCATTCTCATTTTACAACATTCTTTAAGTTTGGTATCATCCCTAATATGGGATTTTATGTGGGCTCTGAGTTGAAATATCTATCCTGTATCTGTTTAAATAGTAAAGAGCGCTTTAAAAGGAAAAAGCTTCCTGGAGACACGGGGCTTGCCTGTTTACATTTAAATGTGTCGGAAAAAAAATACAATATGGATCCAAAGAGCAGCTCTTCACAATTCTCTGAAGACTCTTTACGGTTTGTTATTTTAACCCTCTCTCATTCTCTATTCTTCTTTTGCAGCCTAATATGATTTTCCTCCCCATTATATCTGCAGATTATAAAAATTGGAGATTATCCATGTTTGCAGCATTTGATATTATCACCAGAACAATAATAAAAGGTTAGAATCCCTGCTTTTACTTATAAGCATTAGACAAGAAAGGCCAAAACTCTGCAAATAGTCATATTGGCATAAGCAGAATTAAAATAATAACGATTAGAAGGGAATAGGGAGGGGATAATATAATATTCTATCATATTCAGTGCTGTTGAAATCTTGGTTCTTAAGTGGAATTAAAACATCATGCACTAAGGGTCATTAATTGGTTTTAGGTGCTTCATATTTTATAGACACTACTGCTGAACATTAGAAAAAAATCTCCCTACCCCATGTGTCTCCTTCTATTGCCTTGGTCTTTTTTAAAAAAAAGATTCTAAAAATCACATGCCGGCATAATTTAGGTTTAGAACTTCATTTTCCTGTTGTCTTCCCCTGTGGTTCGCCAGGACCCAGTTCTGATAATTTCTTCCAGCTCCAACCCAGACACCCATGGAAACCAAACAAAAAGATGGTGGTGGCAGATGCAGGGCTTTCCTATTCATAGATCAGCTCACACACCTGCGGGGCCAGCTGATCTACAGTTGAGCCGAAACCAACATCCTTTCACTCCTTGTTACTTCCAATGGGATGAAGGTAGAACTGGAGCCTCCTTTGAAGGATGATGGGCCCCTCTGAAGAATGAGTCTGCTCTGAAGGGTGAACTGCAGGTAAGGTTCACCAAAATATCTTCCCAAGTACTCTCCTCATTCAGGTTTTCTGATTAATTGATGTTAGAAGAGAGCAGCCTCTTGCTTCAGTGCTGATTTAAAGACAGTCAAAGTTCCTTACTGCCTGAGCAGCAGCGTTATAAATTTTATTTTTTTCTGTATTTGAAAAAAGTCTTCTCTGTTGATCATTAATATCTTCCTTTTCTTGTGACCACTCATTATCCACTTCTAGATGCATAAAAGTTTCAGACCATATACGAGTCAGTATTTATCATTCCACAGGACTGCATCAAATCCTTGTCTCCTGTGTATGCTGTGAAACTAAATCGTATGAACTTAACAGAAACTCTAAAGTCCCTTGTTTCTTTGGGATCTGATATTCCTGATTTCCAGAATATTCCTCATTTAAAATATTCCTTCTTTTCATGCACTGTCTTGTATGTTTTGTGTTGCTATGAAGGAATATTTGAGGTTAAGTAATTTGTAAAGAAAAAAGGTTTATTTGACTCACAGTTCTGCTGGCTGGAAAACTGGCTTCTGGTGAGGGCCTCAGGCTACTTCCACTTGTGGTAGAAGGCAAAGGGCAGCTGGCCTGTGTAGAGCTCACCTGGTGAAAGAGAGGGAGATGAGGGGAGGTGCCTGGCTCTTCGGACAACCAGCTGTCCTGAGAAGTAATAGAGTGAGAACTCACTCACCCACTTCCCCTAGCCAGAGGGAATTAATCGATTCATAAAGGATCTGCCGCCATTCCGCAGACACCTCCCATTAGGCTCCACCTCCAACACTGGAGATCAAATTTCAACATGAGATTTGGAAGGAACAAACATCTAAGCTATGGCATGCCTTTAATCATACTTGAATCACCACAGCCACAAGGCTTAGTACTTTGTAGAGAGAATTTACACTTATTTATTCACCCATTCAGTTGACAAACGTAAGTTGAGGATCAGCAATGTTCCAGACACCAGGGATATAAAGATGATTAAGACATTACCCCAGCCCTTAAGGAGCTTAAAGTCCTTTCAGAATATGGGATTTTGTAGCAGGAGGGCAGAAATCAGCAATTGAGTGTATCGACAAAAATATGCTGAGAATTGCCAAAACTTGGTCATACAAAACAAGAAAAGAGAAAAGTTGAAGGCAATATACAAATACAAAGGAGTGGGTGTGGTACCTATGTGTTCTTGTACCGTATTCTTCTATTATAAACAAAGACCCACATAACCCACTAAGTCATCTCCTTCTTTCCTCTCCCTCCTGTACATACTGTCTTCTCTTAGCACCAGTAAGGGAAAAGTGCCTCCAAAGTATAAAAATACTCTAGCTTGGAATGAAAAGAGAAAGAAAGACAGAGGGAGAGAGAGAAGAAAAAGAAAAAGGAAGAGGAGGAGGAAGGAGAAGGAAAGGAGGAGGAGCAAAGGGAGGAGGAGAAGGAGAAAAAAGAACACAGAGAGGCAAGAAGAGAGGGAGGGAAAGATACTCTTGGAGTCCCAAGCCTTCCATACCCCAAAGCCTGTAAATTTAATGCCCAAAAGTCCCTGACTTTGTACAGTAATCAGTGGCTTCCCCCCAGTGACTCATTGTCCAATTGTGTGTTGTGTTCACCAGGAAAGAAGGAAGGCCCAAGGTAGCAAACCACCTACTCTCTTCTCTGTCTCATGGTATGCACACTTTCATCTCTCCCTGTTATTTTCTGATACCTATGATGTCTTCATTTGTCTTTGTTATGGCTTTTCTTTTTCTTTCTTTCTTTCTTTTTTTTTTTTTATCTTTTTTTTTTTTATTATACTTTAAGTTCTAGGGTACATGTGCATAACGTGCAGGTTTGTTACATATGTATACTTGTGCCATGTTGGTGTGCTGCACCCATCAACTCGTCAGCACCCATCAGTTCATAATTTATATCATGTATAACTCCCAATGCAATCCCTCCCCCCTCCCCCCTCCCCATGATAGGCCTCAGTGTGTGATGTTCCCCTTCCCGAGTCCAAGTGATCTCCTTGTTCAGTTCCCACCTATGAGTGAGAACATGCGGTGTTTGGTTTTCTGTTCTTGTGCTAGTTTGCTAAGAATGACGGTTTCCAGCTGCATCCATGTCCCTACAAAGGACGCAAACTAATCCTTTTTTATGGCTGCATAGTATTACATGGTGTATATGTGCCACATTTTCTTAATCTTTTACTGCTTCTCATTGTGTGTATTTTGAAGCAGCGATGGCATGGTATTTTACTATTGCTGTAAAGTTTTTTCTCTTACTGTATTGTGAAATTTTCCCTCATGTTTTTGTGTATTCTTTTGTTGTTGTTGTTTTGTTTTTGCTTTTTTTGTATTTATTTTATTTTATTTTACTTTAAGTTCTGGGATACATGTGCCGAATGTGCAGGTTTGTTACACAGGTGTATGTGTGCTGTGGTGGTTTGCTGCACCCCTCTACCAGTCACCTACGTTTTAAGCCCTGCATGCATTAGCTATTTGTCCTGATGCTCTCATCCCCTCGCTCCCCATCCCCCAACAGGCCTCAGTGTGTGATGTTCCCCTCCCTCTGTCCATGTGCTCTCATTGTTCAACTCCCGCTTATGAGTGAGAACATTCAGTGTCTGGTTTTCTGTTCCTGTGTTAGTTTGCTGAGGATAATGGCTTCCAACTTTATCCATGTCCCTGCAAAGGACATGATCTTGTTCCTTTTTATAACTGCATAGTATTCCATGGTGTATATGTGCCACATTTTCTTTATCCAGTCTATCATTGATGAGCATTTGGATTGGTTCCATGTCTTCACTGTTGTAAATGGTGCCACAATAAAGATATGTGTGCATGTGTCTTTATAGTAGAATGATTTACATTCCTTTGGGTATATACCCAGTAATGGGGTTGCTGGGTCAAATGGTGTTTCTGGTTCTAGATCCTTGAGGAATTGCCACACTGTCTTCCACAGTGGTTGAACTAATTTACATTCCTACCAACAGTGTAAAAGCATTCCTATTTCTCCACAGCCTCACCAGCATCTATTGTTTCTTGACATTTTAATAATCACCATTCTGACTGGCATAAGATGGTTTCTGATTGTGGTTTTGATTCATGTTTGTCTAATGATCAGTGATGTTGAGCTTTTTTTTGTATGTTTGTTGCCTGCATAAATGTCTTCTTTAGAGAGGTGTCTGTTCATATCCTTTGCCCACATTTTGTTGGGGTTGTTTGTTTTTTTTTTCTTGTAAATTTGTTTAAGTTCCTTGTAGATTCTGGACATTAGCCCTTTGTCAGATGGGCAGATTGCAAAAATCTTCTCCCACTGTGTAGGTTGGCTGTTCAGTCTGATGATAGTGTCTTTTAGCTCTTTAGTTTAATTCAATTCCATTTGTCAATTTTAGCTTTTGTTGTAATTGCTTTTGGCATTTTCATCATGAAATCTTTGCCTGTGCCTATGTCCTGAATGATATTGCCTAGGTTTTCTTCTAGGATTTTTATGGTTTTGGGCTTTACATTTAAATCTTTACTCCATCTTGAGTTAATTTTTGTATAAGTTGTAAGGAAGGTATCCACTTTCAGTTTTCTGCATATGGCTAGCCAGTTTTCCCAGCACCATTTATTAAATAGGGAGTCCTTTCCTCATTGCTTGTTTTTGTCAGGTTTGTCAAAGATTAGATATTTGTAGGTGTGTGGTATTATTTCTGAGGTCTCTGTTATGTTCCATTGGTCTATATGTCTGTTTTGGTGTCAGTACCATCCTGTTTTGGTTACTGTAGCATTGTAGTATAGTTTGAAGTCGGGTAACTTGATGCCTCCAGCTTTGTTCTTTATGCTTAGGATTGTCTTGGCTATACAGGCCCTTTTTTTTTTCCATCTGAAATTTAAAGTAGTTTTTTCTAATTCTCTGAAGCATGTCAATGGTAGTTTGACGAGAATAGCATTGAATGTATAAATTACTTCGGGCAGTATGGCCATTTTTGTGATATTGATTCTTCCTATCCATGAGGATGGAATGTTTTTCTGTTTGTTTGTGTCTCCTCTTATTTCCTCGAGCAGTGGTTTGTAGTTCTCCTTGAAGATGTTATGGCTTTTCTTTATCTCCCCTCCATATTTTCCTCTATGATGTGTTTTCTATCCTTTTCTGAGAGGGAGAGGATGTAGTGAGATGGGTGCCAACAGTATTGGTTTTGTCTTTGACTCTGTTCTCCCAGCCAAGGGAAAGGGTTAGAGAGCCATTTATCTCCATGATTTCAAGATTCTGAAAAGATTGCCAGGGTTATGAAAATGTTTAGTAGAATGCACTCTTTGTTATTCCTGATATATATGATGGCACATACTGGGAGTCAACTAGTTTTTTTCTGTAATCATCTAAATGTATGATTGTGAGAGGTTGACCATTGGATCTCACACTGGACTTTCTGGATGCTTGGAGAACAATTACTGTAATATTTTAAATTTTTGTTATTTTTAATTTTTGTGGGTACATAGTAGGTGTGTATATTTATGGGGTACAGGCATTGCATGCCTGTATCAAAGCATTACATTGATACAGGCATGCAATGCATAATAATCACATCATGGTAAATGGGGTATCCATCCCCTGAAGCATTTATTTGTTGTGTTACAAGCAATCCTAGTATGACTCTAGTTACTTTTAAATGTACAATTAAATTACAATTGACTAAAATCAGCCTGTTGTGTTATAAAACACTAGATCTTATTTGCTCTTTCTAACTATTTTTTGTACCCTTTAACTATCCCCACAACTCCATGTGCCCTTCCCATCCTCTGGTAACTATCCTTCTATTTTCTCTATTCTATGAGTTTGTTTTAATTTTTAGCTACAACAAAATAAGAGAGAACATGTAGTTTGTCTTTCTGTGTCTGGCTTGTTTCATGACACAGTGACCTTTAGCTCCACTCATGTTGATGCAAATGACAGGATCTCATTGTTTTTATGGTTGAATAGTACTCCATTGTATATATGTACCACATTTTATCCACTTGTCTGTTGATGGACACTTAGGTTGCTTCCAAATCTTGGCTATTGTAAACAGTGCTGCAACAAACATGGCAGTGCAGATATCTCTTTAATATATTGATTTCCTTTCTTTGGGGTATATACCCAGCAGTGGTATTGCTGGATCATATGATAGTTCTATTTTCAGTTTTTTGAGGACCCTCCATACTGTTTTCCACAGTAGTTGCAGTAACTTACGTTTCCACCAACAGTATATGAGGATTTCCTTTTCTCCACATCCTCACCAGCATTTGTTATCACCTGTCATTTGGATAGAAGCCATTTTAAGTGGGATGAGATGATATCTCATTGTAGTTTTGATTTGCATTTTCCTGATGATCAATGATGTTGAGCATCTTTTCACATGCCTGTTTGCCATTTGTATGTCTCCTTTTGAGAAATGTCTATTCAGAACTTTTGCCCACTTTTAAATCACATTATTAGACTTTTTTCCTATAGAGTTGTTTGAACTCCTTTTATATTCTGGTTATGAATCACTTGTCAGATGGGTCATTTGCAAATATTTTCTCCCATCCTATGGGTTGTCTCTTCACTTTGTTGGTTGTTTCCTTTGCGTGTAGAAGCTTTTTAACTTGATGTGATTCCATGTGTCCATTTTTGCTTTGGCTGCCTGTGCTTGTTGGGTATTACTTAAGAAATTTTTGCTCAGACCAGTATCGCGGAGAGTTTCCCCAGTGTTTTCTTGTAGTAGTTTCAGTTTGAGGTCTTAGACTTAAGTCTTTAATCCATTTTGATTTGATTTTTGTATATGATGAGAGAGAAGGGTCAAGTTTCATTCTTCCGCATATCAATATCCAGTTTCCCGAACATCTTTTGTTGAAGAGATGGTTTTTTCCCCAACGTATGTTCTTGGCACCTTTGTCAACAGTAATTTCACTGTAAGTCCATGAATTTGTTTCTTGATTCTTGATTCTGCTTCATTGGCTTATGTGCCTGTTTTCATGCCAGTACCATTGTGTTTTGTTTACTATAGTTCTGTAGTATAATTTGAAGTCAGGTGATGTGATCCCTCCAATTTTCTTTTTTCTCAGGATAACTTTGGCTATTCCGGGTCTTTTGTGGTTCCATAAACATTTTAGCATTTTGTTTTATTTCTGTGAAGAATGTCATTGATGATTGAATCTGTAGTTTGCTTTGGGTAGTATGGACATTTTACCAATATTGATTCTTCCAATTCATGAACATGGAATATATTGCCTTTTTTTGTATCTTCTTCAATTTCTTTCATTAGTATTTTATAGTTTTCACTGTAGAGATATTTCACTTCTTTGGTTAAGGTAATTCTTAGGTATTTAATTTTATTGTGGGTATTGTAAATGAGACTACTTTTTAAATTTCTTTTTCAGATTGTTCACTGTTGGCATATAGAAGTGCTACTGATTTTTGTATGTTGATTTTGTATCCTCCGAATTTACTGAATTTGTTTATCAGTTGTAACAGTTTTCTGGTGGAGCCTTTAGGTTTCTCTGAAGATAAGAACATAAAATCTGCAGACAAGTATACTTTAACTTGTTCCTTTCCAATTTAGATGTCCTTTATTTATTTCTCTTGTCTGATTGCCCTAGTTAGGGCTTCCAGTACTATGCTGAATAACAGTAGTGAAAATGGGCATCCTTGTTTTGTTCTGGATCTTAGGAGAATGGTTTTCAGTTTTTCCTCATTCAGTATGATACTAGTTGTGAGTCTGTCATATATGGCTTTTATTATGTTGAGGTATATTCCTTCTATACCCAGTTTTTTGAGGGTTTTTATCATGAAGAGATGTTGAGTTTTATCAAATGCTTTTCCAGCATCAGTTGAAATTATCATTTTCTCTTCATTCTGTTGATAAAATGTACCACATTGATTAATTTGTATATGTTGAACCACTCTTGTATCCCTGGGATAAATCCCACTTGGTCATGATGAATGATCTTTTTAATGTATTGTAGAATTAAGTTTGCTCATATTTTGCTGAGGATTTTAGCATAAATATTCATGAGCGATATTGGCCTGTAGTTTCCTTTTTTTGACGTGTCTTTGTCTAGTTTTGGTATCAGGGTAGTACTAGCCTCATAGGGTGAGTTTGGAAGTATTCTCTCCTCCTCTATTTTTCAGAGTAGTTAGAGTAGGATTAGTTCTTCTGCAAATATTTGGTAGAATTCAGCGATGAAGCCGTCAGGTCCTGGGATTTTCTTTACTGGGAGACTTTTTATTACGGCTTTGACCTTGCTAGTTGTTATTATTGACCTGTTCAGGTTTTGAATTTCTTCATGCTTCAATCTTGGTAGGTTGCATTTGTCTAGGAATTCATCGATTTCCTCTAGATTTTCCAATTTATTGGCATATAGTTGCTCATAGTAGCCACTAGTAATCCTTTGAATTTCCACAGTACCAATTACATTGTTTTCTTTTTCATCTCTAATTTTATTTATTTGAATGTTCTCTCTTTTTTTCTTAGTCTGACACGAGGTTTGTCAATTTTGTTTATCCTTGAAAGAAAACCAATATTTTGTTTCATTGATCTTTTGTATTTTTTGTTTCAATTTTATTTATTTTGGTTCTGATCTTTATTGTTTCTTTTCTTCACTAATTTTGGGTTTGGACTTTTGCATCAATATTCATGAGAGATATTGGCCTGTAGTTTTCTTTCTTGATGTGTCTTTTGCCTGGTTTTGGTATCAGGGAAGTACTAGCCTCATAAGATGAGCTTGATTTTCTAGTTTTTTAAGATTCTCTTATGTTTCTAGTTTTTAAAGATACATCATTAGGTTACTTATTTCAAGTTTTTCTTCTTTTTTGATGTAGGCACTTACAGTGATAAACTTTCCCCTTAGTACTGCTTTTGCTGTATCGCATAAGTTTTGATATGTCATGTTTCCATTGTCATTTGCTTCAAAACAATTTTTAAATTTCCTTCTTAATTTCTTCATTGACCCACTGGTCATTCAGAAGCATATTAATTTCCTTCTATTTATATAGTTTCCAAAATTCCTCTTGTTATTGATTTCTGGTTTTATTCCATTGTGGTCAGAGAAGATGCTTGATATTATTTCACTTTTATTGACTGTTTTCAGACTTGTTTTGTGACCTAACATACGATCTATCCTTGAGAGTGATCCAAGTGCTGAGTAAAAGATTGTGTATTCTGCAGCTGCTGCATGAAATGTTCTGTAAACATCTATTAGGTCCATTTGGTCTATAGTGCAGACTAAGTCCACTGCTTTTTTGTTGATTTTCTATCTGGAAGATCTGTCCAATGCTGAAAGTGGGGTATTAAAGTCTGAACTATTACTGCATTGCGGCCTATCTTTCTTTTTAGCTGCTCTAATAATATTGGCTTTATATATCTGAGTGCTCCAGAGTTGGGTGCATATATATTTACAATTGCTATATTCTCTTGCTAAACTGGCCCCTTTATCATTATATAATGAGCTTCTTACAGTTTTTATCTTCAAATCTATTTTATCTGATATAAGTATAGCTACTTCTACTCTTTTTTGGTTTCCAATAACATGAAGCATCTTTTTCCATCTCTTTATTTTCAGTCTATATTGCAGCTTCAGAGGTGAAGCATGTTTCTTGTAGGCAACAGATCACTGGCTCCTCTTTTTTTTTTTTTTTTTTTTTTATTATACTTTAAGTTCTAGGGTACATGTGCATAACGTGCAGGTTTGTTACATATGTATACTTATGCCATGTTGGTGTGCTGCACCCATCAACTCGTCAGCACCCATCAATTCATCATTTATATCATGTATAACTCCCCAATGCAATCCCTCCCTCCTCCCCCCTCCCCATGATAGACCCCAGTGTGTGATGTTCCCCTTCCCGAGTCCAAGTGATCTCATTGTTCAGTTCCCACCTATGAGTGAGAACATGCGGTGTTTGGTTTTCTCTTCTTGTGATAGTTTGCTAAGAATGATGGTTTCCAGCTGCATCCATGTCCCTACAAAGGACGCAAACTCATCCTTTTTTATGGCTGCATAGTATTCCATGGTGTATATGTGCCACATTTTCTTAATCCAGTCTGTCACAGATGGACATTTGGGTTGATTCCAAGTCTTTGCTATTGTGAATAGTGCCGCAATAAACATACGTGTGCATGTGTCTTTGTAGTAGACTAATTTATAATCCTTTGGGTATATACCCAGTAGTGGGATGGCTGGGTCATATGGTACATCTAGTTCTAGATCCTTGAGGAATTGCCATACTGTTTTCCATAATGGTTGAACTAGTTTACAATCCCACCAACAGTGTAAAAGTGTTCCTATTTCTCCACATCCTCTCCAACACCTGTTGTTTCCTGACTTCTTAATGATTGCCATTCTAACTGGTGTGAGATGGTATCTCATTGTGGTTTTGATTTGCATTTCTCTGATGGCCAGTGATGATGAGCATTTTTTCATGTGTCTGTTGGCTGTATGAATATCTTCTTTTGAGAAATGTCTGTTCATATCCTTTCCCCACTTTTTGATGGGGTTGTTTGTTTTTTTCTCGTATATTTGTTTGAGTTCTTTGTAGATTCTGGATATTAGCCCTTTGTCAGATGAGTAGGTTGCAAAAATTTTCTCCCATTCTGTAGGTTGCCTGTTCACTCTGATGGTAGTTTCTTTTGCTGTGCAAAAGCTCTTTAGTTTAATTAGATCCCATTTGTCAATTTTGGCTTTTGCTGCCGTTGCTTTTGGTGTTTTAGACATGAAGTCCTTGCCCATGCCTATGTCCTGAATGGTACTACCTAGATTTTCTTCTAGGGTTTTGATGGTATTAGGTCTAACATTTAAGTCTCTAATCCATCTTGAATTAATCTTCGTATAAGGGGTAAGGAAAGGATCCAGTTTCAGCTTTCTACTTATGGCTAGCCAATTTTCCCAGCACCATTTATTAAATAGGGAATCCTTTCCCCATTTCTTGTTTCTCTCAGGTTTGTCAAAGATCAGATGGCTGTAGATGTGCGGTATTATTTCTGAGGACTCTGTTCTGTTCCATTGGTCTATATCTCTGTTTTGGTACCAGTACCATGCTGTTTTGGTTACTGTAGCCTTGTAGTATAGTTTAAAGTCAGGTAGCGTGACGCCTCCAGCTTTGTCCTTTTGACTTAGGATTGTCTTGGCAATGCGGGCTCTTTTTTGGTTCCATATGAACTTTAAAGCAGTTTTTTCCAATTCTGTGAAGAAAGTCATTGGTAGCTTGATGGGGATGGCATTGAATCTATAAATAACCTTGGGGAGTATGGCCATTTTCACGATATTGATTCTTCCTATCCATGAGCATGGTATGTTCTTCCATTTGTTTGTGTCCTCTTTGATTTCACTGAGCAGTGGTTTGTAGTTCTCCTTGAAGAGGTCCTTTACATCCCTTGTAAGCTGGATTCCTAGGTATTTTATTCTCTTTGAGGCAATTGTGAATGGAAGTTCATTCCTGATTTGGCTCTCTGCTTGTCTGTTGCTGGTGTATAAGAATGCTTGTGATTTTTGCACATTAATTTTGTATCCTGAGACTTTGCTGAAGTTGCTTATCAGCTTAAGGAGATTTTGGGCTGAGACGATGGGGTTTTCTAAATATACAATCATGTCATCTGCAAACAGGGACAATTTGACTTCTTCTTTTCCTAACTGGATACCCTTGATTTCTTTCTCTTGCCTGATTGCCCTAGCCAGAACTTCCAACACTATGTTGAATAGGAGTGGTGAGAGAGGGCATCCCTGTCTTGTGCCAGTTTTCAAAGGGAATTTTTCCAGTTTTTGCCCATTCAGTATGATATTAGCTGTGGGTTTGTCATAAATAGCTCTTATTATTTTGAGGTACGTTCCATCAATACCGAATTTATTGAGCGTTTTTAGCATGAAGGGCTGTTGAATTTTGTCAAAAGCCTTTTCTGCATCTATTGAGACAATCATGTGATTCTTGTCTTTGGTTCTGTTTATATGCTGGATTACGTTTATTGATTTGCGAATGTTGAACCAGCCTTGCATCCCAGGGATGAAGCCCACTTGATCATGGTGGATAAGCTTTTTGATGTGCTGCTGAATCCGGTTTGCCAGTATTTTATTGAGGATTTTTGCATCAATGTTCATCAGGGATATTGGTCTAAAATTCTCTTTTTTTGTTGTGTCTCTGCCAGGCTTTGGTATCAGGATGATGTTGGCCTCATAAAATGAGTTAGGGAGGATTCCCTCTTTTTCTATTGATTGGAATAGTTTCAGAAGGAATGGTACCAGCTCCTCCTTGTACCTCTGGTAGAATTCAGCTGTGAATCCATCTGGTCCTGGACTTTTTTTGGTGGGTAGGCTATTAATTGTTGCCTCAATTTCAGAGCCTGCTATTGGTCTATTCAGGGATTCAACTTCTTCCTGGTTTAGCCTTGGGAGAGTGTAAGTGTCCAGGAAATTATCCATTTCTTCTAGATTTTCTAGTTGATTTGCGTAGAGGTGTTTATAGTATTCTCTGATGGTAGTTTGTATTTCTGTGGGGTCAGTGGTGATATCCCCTTTATCATTTTTTATTGCATCTATTTGATTCCTCTCTCTTTTTTTCTTTATTAGCCTTGCTAGCGGTCTGTCAATTTTGTTGATCTTTTCAAAAAACCAACTCCTGGATTCATTGATTTTTTGGAGGGTTTTTTGTGTCTCTATCTCCTTCAGTTCTGCTCTGATCTTAGTTATTTCTTGCCTTCTGCTAGCTTTTGAATGTGATTGCTCTTGCCTCTCTAGTTCTTTTAATTGTGATGTTAGAGTGTCAATTTTAGATCTTTCCTGCTTTCTCTTGTGGGCATTTAGTGCTATAAATTTCCCTCTACACACTGCTTTAAATGTGTCCCAGAGATTCTGGTATGTTGTATCTTTGTTCTCATTGGTTTCAAAGAACATCTTTATTTCCGCTTTCATTTCGTTATGTACCCAGTAGTCATTCAGGAGCAGGTTGTTCAGTTTCCATGTAGTTGAGCGGTTTTGATTGAGTTTCTTAGTCCTGAGTTCTAGTTTGATTGCGCTGTGGTCTGAGAGACAGTTTGTTATAATTTCTGTTCTTTTACATTTGCTGAGGAGTACTTTACTTCCAATTATGTGGTCAATTTTGGAATAAGTGCGATGTGGTGCTGAGAAGAATGTATATTCTGTTGATTTGGGGTGGAGAGTTCTATAGATGTCTATTAGGTCCGCTTGGTGCAGAGATGAGTTCAATTCCTGGATATCCTTGTTAACTTTCTGTCTCGTTGATCTGTCTAATGTTGACAGCGGAGTGTTGAAGTCTCCCATTATTATTGTATGGGAGTCTAAGTCTCTTTGTAAGTCTCTAAGGACTTGCTTTATGAATCTGGGTGCTCCTGTATTGGGTGCATATATATTTAGGAGAGTTAGCTCTTCCTGTTGAATTGATCCCTTTACCATTATGTAATGGCCTTCTTTGTCTCTTTTGATCTTTGATGGTTTAAAGTCTGTTTTATCAGAGACTAGGATTGCAACCCCTGCTTTTTTTTGTTCTCCATTTGCTTGGTAGATCTTCCTCCATCCCTTTATTTTGAGCCTATGTATGTCTCTGCATGTGAGATGGGTCTCCTGAATACAGCAGACTGATGGGTCTTGACTCTTTATCCAGTTTGCCAGTCTGTGTCTTTTAATTGGAGCATTTAGTCCATTAACATTTAAGGTTAATATTGTTATGTGTGAACTTGATCCTGCCATTATGATATTAACTGGTTATTTTGCTCGTTAGTTGATGCAGTTTCTTCCTAGCCTCGATGGTCTTTACATTTTGCCAAGTTTTTGCGATAGGCTGGTACCGGTTGTTCCTTTCCATGTTTAGGGCTTCCTTCAGGGTCTCTTGTAAGGCAGGCCTGGTGGTGACAAAATCTCTAAGCATTTGCTTATCTGTAAAGGATTTTATTTCTCCTTCACTGATGAAACTTAGTTTGGCTGGATATGAAATTCTGGGTTTAAAATTCTTTTCTTTAAGAACGTTGAATATTGGCCCCCACTCTCTTCTGGCTTGTAGAGTTTCTGCCGAGAGATCTGCTGTTAGTCTGATGGGCTTCCCTTTGTGGGTAACCCGACCTTTCTCTCTGGCTGCCCTTAAGATTTTTTCCTTCATTTCAACTTTGGTGAATCTGGCAATTATGTGTCTTGGAGTTGCTCTTCTGGAGGAGTATCTTTGTGGCGTTCTCTGTATTTCCTGAATTTGAATGTTGGCCTGCCCTACTAGGTTGGGGAAGTTCTCCTGGATGATATCCTGAAGAGTGTTTTCCACCTTGGTTCCATTTTCCCCCTCACTTTCAGGCACCCCAATCAGACGTAGATTTGGTCTTTTTACGTAATCCCATACTTCTTGCAGGCTTTGCTCATTTCTTTTTCTTCTTTTTTCTTTTGGTTTCTCTTCTCGCTTCATTTCATTCATTTGATCTTCAATCGCTGATACTCTTTCTTCCAGTTGATCGAGTCGGTTACTGAAGCTTGTGCATTTGTCACGTATTTCTCGTGTCATGGTTTTCATCTCTGTCATTTCGTTTATGATCTTCTCTGCATTAATGAGTCTAGCTGTCAATTCTTCCACTCTTTTTTCAAGATTTTTAGTTTCTTTGTGCTGGGTACGTAATTCCTCCTTTAGCTCTGATAAGTTTGATGGACTGAAGCCTTCTTCTCTCCTCTCGTCCAAGTCATTCTCTGACCAGCTTTGATCCGTTGCTGGTGATGGGCTGCGCTCCTTTGCAGGGGGAGATGCGCTCTTATTTTTTGAATTTCCAGCTTTTCTGCCCTGCTTCTTCCCCATCTTTGTGGTTTTATCTGTCTCTGGTCTTTGATGGTGGTGACGAACTGATGGGGTTTTGGTATAGGTGTCCTTCCTGTTTGATAGTTTTCCTTCTGACAGTCAGAAGGACTCTCTGTTGGTCTGTTGGAGATTGCTTAAGGTCCACTCCAGACCCTGTTTGCCTGGGTATCAGCAGCAGAGGTTGCCGAAGATAGAATATTGCTGAACAGCGAGTGTACCTGTCTGATTCTTCCTTTGGAAGTGTCCTCTCAGGGGTGTACTCCACCCTGTGAGGTGTGGGGTGTCAGACTGCCCCTAGTGGGGGATTTCTCCCAGCTAGGCTACTCAGGGGTCAGGGACACACCTGAGCAGGCAGTCTGTCCGTTCTCAGATCTCAACCTCCGCGTTGGGAGATCCGCGGCTCTCCCCAAAGCTGTCAGACAGAGTCGTTCGCGTCTGCACCGGCTCCCGCTACTTCCCCTGTTGGTCTTCAGCTGTGCGCTGTCCCCAGAGGTGGAGACTACAGAGACAGGCAGGCTTCCTTGAGCTGCTGTGAGCTCCACCCAGTTCGAGCTTCCCAGCGGCTTTGTTTACCTACTTAAGCCTCAGCAATGGCGGGCGCCCCTCCCCCAGCCTCGCTGCTGCCTTGCGGATAGATCGCGGCAGACTGCTGTGTTAGCAGTGAGAGAGGCTTCGTGGGCGTGGGACCCTCCCGGCCAGGTGTGGGATATATTCTTCTGGAATGCCTGTATGCTTACAGCGCAGTATTGGGGTGGGAGTTACCCGATTTTCCAGGTGTTGTGTGTCTCAGTTCCCCTGGCTAGGAAAACGGATCCCCTTCCCCCTTGCGCTTCCAGGTGAGGCGATGCCTCGCCCTGCTTCAGCTCTCGCTGGTCAGGCTGCAGCAGCTGACCAGCACCGATTGTCCGGCACTCCCTAGTGAGATGACCCCAGTACCTCAGTTGAAAATGCAGAAATCACCGGTCTTCTGTGTCGCTCGCGCTGGGAGTTGGAGACTGGAGTTGTTCCTATTCGGCCATCTTGCTCCGCCCCGGCTCCTCTTTTTAAAAAAAAATAATTCAGCCAATCTATGTCTTTGAACTAGAGAGTTTAGTCCATTTATATTCAATGCCATTATTGCTAAGTAAGGACTAACTCCTGCTGTTTCATTATTTGTTTGTTGGTTATTTTGTAGTGTTCTCTTCCTTCTTTCCTTCCTTTCTTCCTTTTAGTGAAGGTGATTTTCTCTGGTGGTATGACTGAATTTCTTGCTTTCTATTTTTTGTGTATCCATTGTATGTTTGTTGATTTGAGATCACCACAAGGCTTGCAAATACTGTCTTATAACCCATTATTTTAAGCTAATGAAATCACAAATTCCATAAACAACCCAAAAGAAAACTAACAAAAACTTTACACTTTAACTTCATCACCCCACTTTTTAACTTTGTTTCTCTTTCTGTCTTATTGTATTATTATGTCTTTAAAAGTTGTTGTAGTTATTATTTTTGATTGATTCATCATTTAGTGTTTCTGCTTAAGAGTAGTTTACACACAACAATTACAATGTTATAATATTCTGTGTTTTTCTTTGTGCCTACTAGTACCAGTGAGTTTTGTACCATCAGATAATTTCTTATTGCTCATTAACAACCTTTTCTTTCAGATTGAAGAACTCCCTTTAGCACTTCTTGTAGGACAGGTCTGGTGCTGATAAAAATCCCTCAGCTTTTATTTGTCTGGGAAAGTGTTTATTTCTCCTTCGTGCTTGAAAGATATTTTCACCAGATATACTATTCTAGGGCAAAGCTGTTTTCACTCAGCACTTTAAACATATCATGCTACTCTTTTGTGGTCTGTAAGGTTTCCACTAAAAACTCTGCTGCCAGACATATTGGAACGCTATTGTATTTCCTTTGTTTATTTTCTCTTGCTGCTTTTAGGATTATTTATTTATCCTTGACCTTTGGGAGTTTGATTATTAAATGCTTGGAGGTAGTCTCCTTTGGGTTAAATCTGCTTGGTATTGTATAACCTTCTTGTATTTGAATGTTAACATCTTTCTCTAGGTTTGGGAAATTCTCTGATATTATCCCTTTGAATAAACTTTCTATTCCTATATCTTTCTCTACTTCCTCTTTAAGGCCAATAACTCTTAGACTTGCCCTTTTAAGCCTATTTTCTAGATCCTGTAGGTGTATCTTATTCTTTTGGTTTTTTTTTTTTTTTTTTTTTTTTTTTTTGGTCTACTCTGACTGTATATTTTCAAATAGCCTGTCTTCAAGCTCACTAATTTTGTATTCTGCTTGATCAATTCTGCTATTAAGAGATTCCAATGTATTCTTCAATATGTCAGTTGCATTTTCAGCTCCAGGATTTCTGCTTGATTCTTTTAAATTATTTCAATCTTAAGTTAGTTATTGATTGAATGAACTTCTTACAGTTTTTATCTTGAAATCTATTTTCATTGGACTTAGTCTGCACTATAGACCAAATGAACCTAATAGATGTTTATAGACCGTTTCATGCAACAACTGCACAATATACTAAATACAGTAAATTTGTTAAGAATTTGACAAATTCAGAATACAATAAATTTGCTGAGAATTTAACAAATTCAGAATACAATAAACTTGTTAAATTTATATCATAGAATTCTGAATTATTTCTCCTTGTTATCTTGAATTTCTTTGAGTTTCCTTAAAATAACTATTTTGCATTCTCTGTGTAAAAGGTCACATATCTCTGTTTCTCCAGGATTGGTCCCTGGTACCTTATTTAGTTCATTTGTTAAGGTCATGTTTTCCTGGATGGTCTTGATACTTGTGGATGTCCTTTGATGTCTGGACATGGAAGAGTTATGTATTTATTGTGATCTTCACAGTCTGGGCTTGTTTATGCTCATTCTTCTTGGGAAGGCTTTCCAGGTATTCAAGTGGACTTGGGACCCAAGCCTGAGAATGCTGTGGTTCTTGCAGACTCATAGAAGTACTTCCTTGGTGGTCTTGCATAAGATCTGAAAGAATTCTCTGGATTACCAGGCAGAGATTCTTGTTCTTTTCCCTTACTTCCTCCCAAAGAAGTGGGGTCTTTCTCTCTATGTACTGAGCTGCCTGGAGCTGAGGGTGGGGTGTCACAAAAACCCCTGAGGCCACCATCACTAGGACTGTGCTGAGTCAGACCTGAAGTCAATACATCACTGTGTCTTGCCTATGGCCTACTGTAACTACTGCCTGTCTACGGCCTATGTTCACTCAAGGCCTTAGGACTCAACAATTAGCAGGTGGTGAAGCCAGCCAGGTTTGTGTTCTTCCCTTCAGGTTGGTGAGTTCCCCAGGCCCCAGGCAGGTCCAGAGATTCTGTTTGGGAGCCAATGATTGGAATCAAAAGCCTTAGAAATCTGGTGTTCTATTCTAATGTGGTTAAGTTGGCACTCAAACCACAAAATGAAGTCCTTGCCACTCTTTCCTCCCCCTTCCACAGGCAGAAGAGCCTTTCCCCATAGCCACCACCACCAGCAGCCCATGAGGAATTCTGCCAGGTGCCTGCAACTCACCTTTCAGGGCAGTGGGCTCCCCTCTGGCGCAGGGCAGGTTCAGAAATGCTGTCCAAGTGCCTAGACCAGAACTTGGGAATCCTAAGAGCCCGCTTGTTGCTCTACCTCACTGTGGCCAAGTAGGTACTTAGGGTGGAAGACAAAGAGCCCTTTACTTTTTTGTCTGCTTTTCTCAAGCAGATGGAGTCTTTCACTGTAATCACCACAGTCTAAATGCGCTGAGTATCACCTGAAGCTAGCACATTTCAGAGCCTCACCCAAGGCCCACAGCATACTACCTGGGTATCACTGCTGGTTATTCAGGGTCCAAGGGTTCTTTACTCAGCAAATGGTGAATCCTGCCAGTACTGGGTCCTTTCCTTCAAAGATTCTCGTTCCCTTCTCACCCAGGGTGTGTCTAGAAATATTGTCTGGGAGCTAGGGCCTTGAGTTGGGGCCTTACATCTCTGCTTGGTGCCTTGTCCTAATGTGTCTGAGCTGGCACCCAAGGTGCAAGACAAAGTCTTCTTTATTCTTTGCTCTCCTTTCCTCGAGTGGAAGGATAGAGTCACTTTTGTTTCTGCAAGCTGCACTGTCTGGGGTTGGAAGAGGGGTGACACAAGCCTTAGCTGCCCTGTCTGGTGTCTCCATAGGTTGTGTGCTGCCCTAGTTCACTGACTCTAAGCCCATAGCAATAGGACTTGGCTAGGAATTGTAGTCCTTGTGTCCTAAACTGCCTTTCAAGTTTACCTAGGACCCCAGAGCACTTTAGCCCATGGTGGCAAGGCTAGCCAGGAAACTCAAGTTTTGACAACTAGGATGGGTGATTCCCCTCTGGCTAGGTCTGGTCCAAATGCTCCCTCCATGGTCAGGCACCAGCTGAGGACAGCATAGCTTTGCTCTTTGCTGTGACAGGGCAGCACTGAGTTCAATGCAGATTCCACCAGTTGCTATGCTCTCCCTCCCCAAAGTGCACAGTTTCTCTCTCCATGCCATGTAGCTACTGGTAGGAGATAGGGGAGGGGTGGAGTCCACAACTCAAGACTGTCTTTCCTACCTGTTTCAGTGCCTTTCAGTTATATGAAGAATATGAAAATAAAACCAGGTACTGTGATTGCTCACCTGATATTTGGTTCTTATGATGGTGCTATTTTGTGTGAAGTTAGTTGTTAGAATTTGGTATTGCAGCTGGAGGGACCATGAGTAGAGGCTTTTATTTGACTATTTTGCTCTGCCTTCTCAATTAATATGACATTAAAGTGTCACCTATATTTTATTTCAAAAGCCTTACCTAAACAGATAAACTAAAAATTCATAGGTCCATTAAATAAAGTTTTCTAGATAAACCAAAAATCAATGTCTTTGTTTTTTTATTGTGGTAAATATATGTAACATAGCATTTGCCATTTAAACCAATTTTAGGTATACAATTCAGTGGCATTAGTGACATGTACAATTTTATAGATCATTACCACTGTCTATTTCTAAAACTTTTTCATCACTTTAAACAGAAACTGTACTTATTAAGTCATAACTTCTCATTATCCTCTCCTCCCAGATTCTGATAACTTTCTATCTTTTTTCTGTCTGTATAAGTTTGCCCATTTTAGATACTTCATATAAATGGAATCATACAATATTTGTACTTCTGCATGTAGCTTCTTTCACTTAGCAAAATGTTTTCAAAGTTCATCCATGTTGTGGCAGTATCAGAAATTCATTCCTTTTTTAAGCTAAATAATATTCTATCATATGTGTGCATCACATTTAATTTTTCTCCTCATCTGCTGATGGAATCATGGGTTGTTTCCTTCCAATTTCTTTGAGTTTGATTGAAATGTATCAGATTATGCTAATTGAAACTCAGAAAAGAATAGTCATAACCTAATTAGAAAGGGAGTATTAGAGTATAATGATGAAGAGCAAAAATTCTAGTGATAGACTTGGGTTCAAATCCCAACTCTGCCTTTTGCTAGTAATTCCACCTTTTCTACCAAATCAGCTTCACCTCTCTGAATTTTCATTTCTTTATCTCTAAAATGGGAATAACACTGATTTCATTTGGTTCCTGACAGAATTAAACAATAATATAAAGCACTTTGAACATTTCCTACCTATAGTTAGCACTCAAAAAATATAAACCATTTGTATTTATCAAGCAAAATCCGAAAGACAAACATATTTCACAATCTGGGTTTTTTAAGGGGTAGTCAAAGAACAATTTAAAATGGGCATCAGTGATTAAAAGTTTGGGAATCATTGAGATTTGGTGGTCTCTAAGGCTATTTCCAAGCTCTAAAGTTCTATAATTTGATTAAGTTTTCAGCTTACTTCCAGTGATCTACAGGAGGGAAATAAAATGCCTTAAAAGTTGGAAAGGCAGGGATCTGTTCCAGGATGGCCAAACAGGAACAGCTCTGGTCTGCAGCTCCCAGCTTGATCGACGCAGAAGACAGGTGATTTCTGCATTTCCAACTGAAGTACCTGGTTCATCTCATTGGAACTGGTTGGACAGTGGGTGCAGCCCATGGAGGGTGAGCCAAAATAGGATGGGGCATCACCTCACCCAGGAAATGCAAGGGGTCAGGGGATTTCCATTTCTTAGCCAAGGGAAGCCGTGACAGACTGTAACTGGAAAAACGGAACACTTTCACCCAAATACTGCACTTTTCCCATGGTCTTAGCAACTGGTAGACTAGGAGATTTTCTCCCGTGCCTGGCTCGGCAGATCCCATGTCCATGGAGCCTTGCTCACTGTTAGCGCAGCAGTCTGAGATCAACCTGTGAGGCAGCAGCCTGGTGGAGGGAGGGGCATCCGCCATTGCTGAGGCTTGAGTAGGTAAACAAAGTGGCTGGGAAGCTTGAACTGGGCAGAGTCCACTGGAGCTCAGCAAGGCCAGCTGCCTCTATAGACTCCACCTCTGTGGTCAGGGCAAAGCTGAAAAAAAGGCAGCAGAAACTTCCACAGACTTAAACACCCCTGATAGCTCTGAAGAGAGCAGTGGCTCTCCCAGCACAGCATTTGAGCTCTGAGAACAGACAGACTGCCTCCTCAAGTGGGTCCCTGACCCCCGTGTAGCCTAACTGGGAGATACCTCTCAGTAGGGGTTGACAGACACATAATACAGGAGGGTGCCCCTCTGGGACAAAGCTTCCAGAGGAAGGATCAGGCAGCAATATTTGCTTTTCTGCAATATTTGCTGTTCTGCAGCCTCTGTGGTGATATCCAGGCAAACAGGGTCTGGAGTGGACCTCCAGCAAACTCCAACAGACCTGCAGCTGAGGGACCTGACTGTTAGAAGGAAAACTAGCAAACAGAAAGGAATAACATAAATATCAACAAAAAGGACATCCACACTAAAACCCCATCTGTAGGTCACCAACACCAAAGACCAAAAGTAGATAAAACCACAAAGATGGGGAGAAACCAGGGCAGAAAAGCTCAAAATTCTAAGGACCAAAGTGCCTCTTCTCCTTCAAAGGATTGCAGCTCCTCGCCAGCAACAGAACAAAGCTGGACGGAGAATGACTTTGATGAGTTGACAGAAGTAGGCTTCAGAAGGTCGGTAATAACAAAATTCTCCTAGCTAAAGGAACATGTTCTAACCCATCACAAAGAAGCTAAAAACGTTGAAAAAAGGTTAGATGAATGGCTAACTAGAATAAACAGTGTAGAGAAGATCTTACATGACCTGATGGAGCTGAAAACCATGGTACGAGAACTTTGTGACACATGCACAAGCTTCAATAGCTGATTTGATCAAGTGGAAGAAAGGATATCAGTGATTGAAGATCAAATTAATGAAATAAAGCAAGAAGAGAATTTTAGAGAAAAAAGAGTAAAAAGAAATGAACAAAGCCTCCAAGAAATATGGGACTATGTGAAAAGACCAAACCTACATTTGATTGGTGTACCTGAAAGTAATGAGGAGGATGGAACCAAGCTGGAAAACACTCTTTAGGATATTATCCAGGAGATCCTACCCAGCAAGGCAAGCCAACATTCAAATTCAGGAAATACAGAAAACACCACAAAGATACTCCTTGAGAAGAGCAACCCCAAGACACGTAATTGTCAGATTCACCAAAGTTGAAATGAAGGAAAAAATGTTAAGGGCAGCCAGAGAGAAAGATCGGGTTACCCACAAAGGGAAGCCCATTAGACTAACAGTGGATCTCTTGGCAGAAACCTTACAAGCCAGAAGAGAGTGGGGGCAAATATTCAACATTCTTAAAGAAAAGATTTTTCAACCCAGATTTTCATATCCAGCCAAACTAAGTTTCATAAGTTAAGGAGAAATAAAATCCTTTACAAACAAGTAAATGCTGAGAGGTTTTGTCACCACCACACCTGCCTTACAAGAGCTCCTGAAGAAAACCCTAAACATGGAAAGGAACAATCAGTACCAGCCACTGCAAAAACATGCCAAATTGTAAAGACCATCAATGCTAGGAAGAAACTGCATCAATTAATGGGCAAAATGACCAGTGAACATCATTATGACAGGATCAAATTCACACATAACAATATTAACCTTAAATGTAAATGGGCTAAATGCTCCAATTAAAAGACACAGACTGGTAAATTGGATAAACAGTCAAGACCCATTGGTGTGCTGTAGTCAGGAGACCCATCTCACATGCAGAGACACACATAGGCTCAAAGTAAAGGGATGGAGGAAGATCTACCAAGCAAATGGAAAGAAAAAAAGCAGGGGTTGCAATCCTAGTTTCTGATAAAACAGACATTAAACCAACAGAGATCAAAAGAGACAAAGCCATTACATAATGGTATACGGATCAATGCAACAAGAAGAGCTAAATATATATGCTCCCAATACAGGAGCACCCAGATTCATAAAGCAAGTCCTTAGAGACCTACAAAGAGACTTAGACTCCCATACAATAATAAAGGGAGACTTTAACACCCAACTGTCAATATTAGACAGATCAACAAGACAGAAGGTTAACAAGGATATCCTGGACTTGAACTCAGCTCCGTACTAAGCAGACCTAATAGCTATCTATAGAACTCTCTACCCTAAATCAGCAGAATATACATTCTTCTCAGCACCACATCACACTTCTTCTGAAATTGACCACGTAACTGGAAGTAAAGCATGCCTCAGCAAATGTAAAGGAACAGAAATCACAACAAACTTTCTCTCAGACCACAGTGCAATTAAATTAGAACTCAGGATTAAGAAACTCATTCAAAACTGCACAACTACATGGAAACTGAACAACCTGTTCCTGAATGACTACTGGGTAAATAATGAAATGAAGGCAGAAATAAAGATGTTTTTTGAAACCAATGAGAACAAGGCACAATGTATCAGAATCTCTGGGACACATTTAAAACAATATGTAGAGGGACACTAATAGCACTAAATGCCCACAAGAGAAAGCAGGAAAGATCTAAAATCAATGCCCTTATATCACAATTAAAAGAACTAGAGAAGCAAGAGGCAAGAGCAAACAAATTCAAAAGCTAGCAGAAGGCAAGAAATAACTAACATCAGAACAGAACTGAAGGAGACAGAGACAAAAAACCTTCAAAAAAATCAATGAATCCAGGAGCTGTTTTTTTGAAAAGATCAACAAAATAGATAGACTGCTAGCCAGACTAATAAAGAAGAAAAGCAGGAAGAATTAAATAGACACAATAAAAATAAACATCTCTATGCAAATAAACTAGAAAATCTAGAAGAAATGGATAAATACCTGGACACATACACCCTCCCAAGACTAAACCAGGAACGAGTTGAATCTCTGAATAGACCAATAACAGGCTCTGAAATTGAGACAATAATTAATAGCCTACCACCCAAAAAAAGCTCAGGACCAGACGGATTCACAGCTGAATTCTACCAGAGGTACAAAGAGGAGCTTGTACCATTCCTTCTGAAGCTATTCCAATTGATAGAAAAAGAGGGAGTCCTGCCTAACTCATTTAATGAGGCCAGCATCATCCTGATATCAAAGCCTGGCAGAGACACAACAAAAAAAGAGAATTTCACACCAATATCCCTGATGAACATTGATGCAAAAACCCTCAATAAAATACTGGCAAACCGAATCCAGCAGCACATCAAAAAGCTTATCCACCATGATCAAGTTGGCTTCATCCCTGGGATGCAAGGCTGGTTAAACATATGCAAATCAATAAATGTAATCCATCACATAAACAGAATCGAAAACAAAAGCCGCATGATTATCTCAATAGATGCAGAAAAGGCCTTTGACAAAATTCAACAGGCCTTCATGCTAAAAACTCTCAATAAATTAGGTATTGATGGAATGTATCTCAAAATAATAAGAGCTATTTATGACAAACCCACAGCCGATATCATGCTGAATGGGCAAAAACTGGAGGCATTCCCTTTGAAAACTGGAACAAGACAAGGATGCCCTCTCTCACCTCTCCTATTCAACATAGTGTTGGAAGTTCCGACCAGGGCAATCAGGCAAGAGAAAGAAATAAAGGTATTCAATTAGGAAAAGAGGAAATCAAATTGTCCCTGTTTGCAGATGACATGATTGTGTATTTAGAAAACCCATTGTCTCAGCCCAAAATCTCCTTAAGCTGATTAGCAGCTTCAGCAAAGTCTCAGGATACAGAATCAATGTGCTAAAATCACAAGCATTCCTATACACCAATAACAAACAGAGAGCCAAATCATGAGTGAACTCCCATTCACAATTGCTTCAAAGAGAATAAAGTATCTAGGAATCCAACTTACAAGGGATGTGAAGGACCTCTTCAAGGAGAGCTACAAACCACTGCTCAAGGAAATAGAAGAGGACACAAACAAATGGAAGAACATTCCATGCTCATGGATAGGAAGATGAGTAATTTATAGATTCAATGCCATCCCCATCAAGCTACAAATGACTTTCTTCATAGAATTGGAAAAAACTACTTTAAAGTTCATATAGAACCAAAAAAGAGCCCTCATTGCCAAGACAATCCTAAGGAAAAAGAACAAAGCTGGAGGCTTCAGGCTACCTGACTTCAAACTATACTACAAGGCTACAGTAACCAAAACAGCATGGTACTGGTACCAAAACAGAGATATAGACCAATGGAACAGAACAGAGGCCTCAGAAATAATACCACACATCTACAACCATCTGATCTTTGACAAACCTGACAAAAACAAGAAATGGGGAAAGGATCCCCTATTTAATAAGTGGTGCTGGGAAAACTGGCTGGCTGTATGTAGAAAGCTGAAACTGGATTCCTTCCTTACATCTTATACAAAAAGTAACTCAAGATGGTTTAAAGATCTAAATATTAGACCTAAAACCATAAAAATTCTAGAAGGAAATCTAGGCATTACCATTTAGGACATAGACATGGGCAAGGACTTCATGACTAAAACACCAAAAGCAATGGCAACAAAAATCAAAATAAACAGGTGGGATCTAATTAAACTAAAGAGCCTCTGCACAGCAAAAGAAACTACCATCAGAGTGAACGGGCAGCTTACAAAATGGGAGAAGATTTTTGCAAACTACCCATCTGACAAAGGGCTAATATCCAGAAATCTACAAAGAACTTAAACAAATTTACAAGAAAAACAAAAACCAAAAAACAAAAAACAAACAACCCCACCAAAAATAGGCAAAGGATATGAACAGGCACTTCTCAAAAGAAGACATTTATGCAGCCAACAGACACATGAAAAAAATGCTCTTCATCACTGGTCATCAGAGAAATGCAAATCAAAACCACAATGAGATCCTATCTCATGTCAGCTAGAATGGTGATCATTAAAAAGTCAGGAAACAACAGATGCTAGAGAGGATGTGGAGAAATAGGAACACTTTTACACTGTTGGTGGGCATGTAAATTAGTTCAACTATTGTGGAAGACAGTGTGGTGATTCCTCAAGGATCTAGAACTAGAAATTCCAGTTGACCCAGGGATCCCATTACTAGGTATATACCCAAAGGATTATAGATCATGCTACTGTAAAGACACATGCACACATATGTTTATTGCAGCACTATTCACAATAGCAAAGACTTGGAACCAACCCAAATGTCCATCCATGATAGACTGGATAAAGAAAATGTGGCACATATATACCATGGAATACTATGCAGTCATAAAAAGGAACACAATCATGTCCTTTGCAGGGACATGGATAAAGCTGGAAGCCTTCATCCTCAGCAAACTAACACAGGAACAGAAAACCAGACACTGAATGTTCTCACTCATAAGTGGGAGCTGAACAATGAGAGCACATGGACAGAGAGGGAGGGGCACATCACACACCGAGGTCTGTTGGGAGTTGGGGAGCTAGGGTAGGGATAGCATTAGGAGAAATACCTAATGTAAATGACTGGTTGATGGGTGCAGCAAAGCAACATGGCACATGTATACCTATGTAACAAACTTGCATGTTGTGCACATGTACCCTAGAACTTGAAGTATTAAAAAAAAAAAAATTGACCTTGGGATAGCCTGATGTGGTGGTTCACACCTGTAATCCCAGCACTTTGGGAGGCTGAGGCGGGCCTGATCATGAGATCAGGAGTTCCAGACCTGCCTGGTCAATATGGTGAAACCCCATCTCTACTAAAAATATATAAAATTAGTTGGATGTGGTGGCACTCTCCTGTAGTCCCAGCTACTCGGGAGGCTGAGGCAGAAGAATCTCTTGAACCCAGGAGGCAGAGGTAGTAGTGAACTGAGATCATGCCATTGCACTCCAGCCTTGGTGACAGAGAGAGACTATGTCTCAAAAAAAAAAAAAAAAAAAAAAAATTGACCTTGGGATGAAATTTATGGGATTTAAGAGGTAGACCAAGCCATACTTAACCCAAATACATAAATATGAAATGAAAAAAAATTGAAATGCATGTTCTATTATATCATCAATTCCTCTACAGCTGCCATTTGGGTATGAAGTAGAGGCAGTGGGCAGCAAATTATCTTGGCTTAAAATTAACATCATTAAGATAAATTCATGAGTGCCATCTATTTGTGTAGTGATTTCCACAACACTGTTTGTGGATTAAATTAGGAATTTTTAGAGTGCCATAGACTGGAATTCATAAATCAAATCTGTGTTGAATTTGTGAAAGGTTGACGCAAATATGTATTATTATTGCTGGAAATAAGAAATATTCACTAACTAGTTGTAGAATAGACGGCCAACTCTAAGAACATCCATCCTTCTCCTTTTATAACACCGTTCCTATGGAGCTGCCCAGTCAGGGACTGCATTTCTCCGCTTCTTGCTGCTAGGAAGGACCATGTGATTAATTCTTTCCAGTGAAATGTGAGCCAAAGTAATATGTCACTTCAAAGCAAGGCAGACAGGAAGAAGGTGGGCCTTCTTTGCCCTCTTCTCTCCAGCTCCTGCCCACCATCTCCCATCCCAATCCCAGTTGTCAGGATATAAAATCATAGGATAGAATTAGTAAGCAAAGGAAAGTCATCCACCTGCATTGGACTGCTAATTGAGCAAAAAATAAATTTCCATTGTGTTAAGCTGTTGAAATTGTGGGGTTCATCTGTTATGCCGTAACGTTACCCTAACTATAGACTAATAGTCATAGAGAATGATTCAAATGTCAGAGAATCACTGATGGTTATGAGCAAATTGCTTTCTCCTTTTAGAAACTTTTGATTAACCTTCTTTGACATTCAAAGTTCCATTAACTTAATTCTGTACCAATTATTAAAAGTTAGCTCAAAGTCTCTGTTCTAGAAGAACTCATAATCTCAGTTGGGTGAGAAAGCATACACAAAGTTAAAGAATAATGCAAAACAAGACATGATGAAAATCAAATGAGTGGAAAAGAAAATAATTCCTACTGAAATTTAGTGAGAAGAACTTTTTGCTGGGAAAATATTTGAGAAAGATGCAAGGACTTTATGAATACTTTGAAAACAAGGTAGGATTGGAAAGATAGAGATGACAGCTGGATATGGTGGCTCATGCCTGCAATCCCAGCACATTGGGAGGCTGAATTTGGAGGATCGTTTGAGGCCTGGAGTTTGAGGCCAGACTGGGCAACATAGGGAGACCCTGTCTCTACAAAACAAAAACAAAAACAAAAGCCCCAAATTAGTGGGCCATGGTGGTTTATACCTATAGTTCTAGCTACTTGGGAGGCTCAGGCAGGAGGACTGTTTGAGGCCAGGAGTTCAGGGCTACAGTGAGCTATGATCATGTCACTGCACTACAGTGGCAGGGCAACAGACTGAGACCTTGTCTCAAATAGAAGAAAAATAAATTCTGTCTTTCTTTCAGGTCTGGAAAAAATAAAAAAGAGAGATGACAGTAAGAATATTCAAAATAAGGCTAACAGGGTGAAAAAAAAAGCCTAAAAGTGGGAATGAACAAAAAGATATTTAGAGGACTGTAAGGCTAGGGGATTGTAACAAGTAAGAGAATAGAATTTGAAATTTATTCAATGTTCATTTACAAAACATTTATTGATCACATGGGTCTGGCACTGAGCTAAGCATTGGAGAGAACAACAGCCCTTACTGCCATAGAATTTATAGTCTTTTGACATAGACGGACCTAAATTCAACTTGTATCTCCATCAATTACTAGTATTTAAACATGGGAAGTCACTTAACTTTTTGTATTACTTGGTTTTCCTATGTACATAACGAGGATAACCCTACAACATTATTATGAGAATTAAATGAAATGATGAATTTGAAGCATTTAACATAGTGCCTCACACATAGTAAACTCTCAGTAAATGTTAGCTGCTCTTGTCTGGTGTGACAGTAGTGGTAGTGATGATAGTGGTAGTAGCAATAGTGGTGGTGGTGAGTGGTGGTGGTGGTAGTGAGTATAGTACTAGCAATAGCAGTAGTTTATTTGGGCAAGAGCAGAGAGACTGTTTGGATGATAATGGGCGCTGACACTGGAAATGAAGTTTTGAGCATATTTATGAAGCCTTCTGAATGTCAGGACAAAGATTTTGGATTCCATCCTTAGGCAATGGACAACCATTGAGGTTTTCTGAGCAAGGTAGTAACAAGTAACATGGCAACACTGAATAGACTAGATTGGACTTAGGAGTTCAGAAAAAAAATGAAGACAAAGAAGCCTTTTAGGGTATCAACTAAAGTGACACTGGACAAGAGTAATGACATGGAAATTGAGAGAATGTTCAAGGATAACACTAGGTTTTTCAAGTTTGATTAACAGCATGATAGAGTAGGGTAGAAGAATAAAATGTTTGATTTTAGAAATTGTTGAATTTGGAGGACTCAAACAACATTCAATTGGAAATATCCAACAGATAGTTGACTATATGGATTTGAAATCTGGAAGAAACTAAGGCTAGGAATATTTCTTAAATAAAAATAATAGCTAAATGGATGGCTTCTCCAAAACACAGTGTATATGAATAAAAGATAAAAGCCTAATTAATCCTTGCAGAAGGTCCCCAGTTAAGTGTGAGAGGAGAAAGAAGAACTAGCATAAAAATGGTCAATGTAGGAAGAAAACCACCATCATAGATGTCAAGGGAAGATAAACTTTTAGGAAGGTAGAAGTGGGCAGTAGTGCCAAATGATGAGAGACGGGTAATCTATTGTATCATAAATACAACAAGAAAAACTTACTGTATTTAGTAAGCAGCATTGCAGTTTTAAGTCCTAAAATGACTGTAGAAAGAAGAGAAGGAGCCGATCATCCTGGCTAACATGGTGAAACCCTGTCTCTACCAAAAATACAAAAAATTAGCTGGGCGTGGTGGGGGTGCCTGTAGTCCCAGCTACCGGGAGGCTGAGGCAGAAGAATGGTGTGAACCCGGGAGGCGGAGCTTACAGTGAGCAGAGATCGAGCCACTGCACCCCAGCCTGGGCTACAGAGCAAGATTCCATCTCAAAAAAAAAAAAAAAAAAAAAAAAAGAAAGAAAGAAAGAAAGAAGGGAAGGAGCCTACAGAGTGTTAGCATTTTTGCTGTCATAGTCATGAACTCAGAATTCAGTCAAATGAAGGAGCATCCAGCTGAAGTCAACGGTATAGGCTCTTCTGTCTGGAGGTGCCACTTTCAGAGCTGCCTCTTGTTAATGGTGCTCTAATGAGAAAAACCAAATACGAATAAACCATAATTAGGAATGGAGCCTTTGATCCATCTCTACCTTCTGTGAAGGTCTGGAGAAGACTGTGAGAGGAGTTGTGCAGACAATACAGAATAAGATTTAAAAAAAAAAAAAGAAAGACTTGAGTTGTAAATAAAACTCAGCTTGTGAATTTGAGAATTTCTTAAGAAATGCACATCTATTGTTTTTCCACCATTGTGGGTATGGTCAGGGCAAATAAACTTTGTATAATGTACATTCAAGAATCTACATTGCCTAACTTGTACCACCTGGGAGCCAGTGCTTCATGAATGCGGAACCCTAAGCTGGAAGTAATAGAGAGTCTGTGAATTAGCTTGACTTGGGAGCAGCTATGGGAGCTTGCTGTCTTCATCACTCTTTCTACCCCTTGCTGTGACAAGAAAAGTCAAGTTTACCAAAACGAATTAGCTTTGGGGAGTTGTTCTTAAATTTTAGTGTGCATCAGAACCACCTGGAGTGCTTGTCAAAACACAGATTTTTGAGTCCCACCCAGCAGAGTTTCTGACTCAGTAGGTGTGGGGTGAGGCCCAAGAATCTACATTTCCAACAAGTTTCTAGGTGCTATTGTTGCTGCTGCTATTGGTCCTGGGATCAGACTTTGAAAACCACTGACTTAGGTAGAAGAAGGAGACAACATCTATGGCTGCAAAAAAGTTAGGGAGAATGAAGACTAACAAAGAATCACCCATTGGCTTTAGTAATTGCTTTTTGGTAACTTTTGAGATGGAGTTTACTAAAGTTATGAAAATTATAAAGGGCTTTGAGTATGTAGCTGGTAAAGAAATAAAAGCAACATGTATATACTATTTAAAAAAAAGAACCAGTTCCACACTGGGAAACATAATCCTAGTAGGAAATAAAAAATGTTATCCTTTGAACAAAATTTGAATATGTAATTCAGTCATTCATTCATTCAACTTATTTATTTGGTATCCTATACATGCCAGGTACTGTGTTAGACTGAGAGATCACAGTAGACACTGTGCCTAATGTCTCACTGAATTTAGAGGACATTTAGAAAACAAAGTAAACAAGTATAATTGTGTTTAAGTATGGTGATTGGGATGCTCATTGAAGGGACATCCAAAAAGCAAGATTCAGAAAGCTTCCTAGAGTAAGCGATAACTCAATGGTACATTGAAGAAGGGTCAGATTATTCAGGTGAAAATTGAGGCAATTGCAGTGGAGAGGATGGCAGAAGGATTAGCAAGTGCAAAACTCAGAGGTAAAACAGTGGATGCCAAGATTAAGGGGCCCAAAGAAATTCACATGGTAGAAGTGGGGCATGCCATGAATAAGGCTGGGGCTGAGGGTAGATCATTAAGATCATTACAGGCAATGTCAAAAATCTTTTTTATTTTTTATTTTTTTTGTTATGCTTTTAAGTTCTAGGGTACATGTGCACAATATGCGGGTTTGTTACATATGTATACATGTGCCATGTTGGTGTACTGTACCCATTAACTCATCATTTACATTAGGTATATCTCATAATGCTATCCCTCCTTCCTCCCCCACCCCACAACAGGCCCCAGTGTGTGATGTTCCCCTTCCTGTGTCCAAGTGTTTTCATTGTTCAGTTCCCACCTATGCATGAGAACATGCGGTGTTTGGTTGTTTTGTCCTTGCAATAGTTTGCTGAGAATGATGGTTTCCAGCTCCATCCATGTCCCTACAAAGCACATGAACTCACCCTTTTTTACGGCTGCTTGGTATTCCATGGTGTATATGTGCCACATTTTCTTAATGCAGTCTATCATTGTGGGACATTTGGGTTGGTTCCAAGTCTTTGCTATTGTGAATAGTGCCACAATAAACATACGTGTGCGTGTGTCTTTACAGCAGCATGATTTATAATCCTTTGGGTATATACCCAGTAATGGGATGGCTGGGTCAAATGGTATTTCTAGTTGTAGATCCCTGAGGAATCGCCACACTGTCTTCCACAATGGTTGAACTAGTTTACAGTCCCACCAACAGTGTAAAAGTGTTCCTATTTCTCCACATCCTCTCCAGCACCTGCTGTTTCCTGACTTTTTTTTTTTTTTTTTTTTGAGATGGAGTTTCGCTCTGTCACCCAGGCTGGAGGGCAGTGGCATGATCTCCACTCACTGCAAGCTCTGCCTCCTGGGTTTAAGCCATTCTCAAGCCTCAGCCTCCCATGTAGCTGGGACTACAGGCGCCCGCCACCACGTCTGGCTAATTTTTGTGTTTTTAGTAGAGACGAGGTTTCACCGTGTTAGCCAGGATAGTCTCGATCTCCTGACCTCGTGATCTGCCCGTCTTGGCCTCCCAGAGTGCTGGGATTACAGGCGTGAGCCACCATGGCTGGCCGTTTCCTGACTTTTTAATGATAGCCTATCTAACTGGTGTGAGGTGGTATCTCATTGTGGTTTTGATTTTCATTTCTCTGAAGGCCAGTGATGATGAGATGCAATAAAAAAATGATAAAGGAGATATCACCACTGATCCCATAGAAATACAAACTACCATCAGAGAATACTGTAAACATCTCTATCCAAATAAACTAGAAAATCTAGAAGAAATTGATAAATTCCTCAACACATACACCCTCCCAAGACTAATTTAGGAAGAAGTTGAATCTCTGAATAGACCAATAGGCTCTGAAGTTGAGGCAATAATTAATAACCTACCAACCAAAAAAAGTCCAGGACCAGATGGATTCACAGCCTTATTCTACCAGGGTACAAGGAGGAGCTGGTACCATTCCTTCTGAAACTATTCCAATCAATAGAAAAAGAGAAAATCCTCTCTAACTCATTTTATGAGGCCAGCATCATCCTGATACCAAAGCCTGAGAGAGACACAATGAAGAAAGAGAATTTTAGACCAATATCCCTGAGGAACATCAGTGCAAAAATCCTCAATAAAATACTGGCAAACTGAATCCAGCAACACATCAAAAACCTTATCCACCATGATTAAGTGGGCTTCATGCCTGGGATGCAAGGCTGGTTCAATGTACACAAATCAATAAACGCAATCCAGTGTATAAACAGAACCAAAGACAAAAACCACATGATTATCTCAAGGGTTGCAGAAAAGGCCTTTGACAAAATTCAACAGCCCTTCATGCTAAAAGCTCTATAATAAATTAGGTATTGATGGAATGTATCTCAAAATAATAAGAGCTATTTATGACAAACCCACAGCCAATATCATGCTGAATGGGCAAAAACTGGAAGCATTCCCTTTGAAAACTGGCACAAGAAAGGGATGCCCTCTCTCACCATTCCTATTCAACATAGTGTTGGAAGTTCTGGCTAGGGCAGTCAGGCAGGAGAAAGAAATAAAGGTATTCAATTAGGAAAAGAGGAAGTCAAATTTTCCCTGTTTGCAGATGACATGATTGTATATCTAGAAAACACCATCGTCTCAGCCCAAAATCTCCTTAAGCTGATAAGCAACTTCAGCAAAGTCTCAGAATACAAAATCAAGTGTGCAAAAATCACAAGCATTCTTATACACCAATAACAGACAAACAGAGAGCCAAATCATGAGTGAATTCCCATTCACAATTGCTTCAAAGAGAATAAAATACCTAGGAATCCAACTTGCAAGGGATGTGAAAGACCTCTTCAAGGAGAACTACAAACCACTGCTCAACGAAATAAAAGAGGATACAAACAAATGGAAGAACATTCCATGCTCATGGATAGGAAGAATCAATATTGCTAAAATGGCCATACTGCCCAAGGTAATTCATAGACTCAATGCCATCCCCACCAAGCTACAAATGACTTTCTTCACAAGATTGGAAAAAACTACCTTAAAGTTCATATGGAACCAAAAAAGAACCCTCACTGCCAAGTCAATCCTAAGCCAAAAGAGCAAAGCTGGAGGCATCACACTACCTGACTTCAAACTATACTACACGGCTACAGTAACCAAAACAGCATGGTACTGGTACCAAAACAGAGATATAGACCAATGGAACAGAACAGAGCCCTCAGAAATAATACCACACATCTGCAACTATCTGATCTTTGACAAACCTGACAAAAACAAAAAATGGGGAAAGGATTCCCTATTTAACAAATGGTACTGGGAAAACTGGCTAGCCACATGTAGAAAGCTGAAATTAGATCCCTTCCTTACACCTTATACAAAAATTAATTCAAGATGGATTAAAGACTTATATGTTAGACCTAAAACCATAAAAACCTAGAAGAAAACCTAGGCAATACCATTCAGGACATAGGCATGGACAAGCACTTCATGTCTAAAACACCAAAAGCAATAGCAACAATAGCCAAAATTGACAAATGGGATCTAATTAAACTAAAGAGCTTCTGCATAGCAAAAGAAACTACCATCAGAGTGAACGGGCAACCTACAGAATGGGAGAAAATTTTTGCAATCTACTCATCTGACAAAGAGCTAATATCCAGAATCTACAAAGGACTCAAACAAATTTACAAGAAAAAAACAAACAACCCCATCAACAAGTGGACAAAGGATATGAACAGATACTTCTCAAAAGAAGACATTTATGCAGCCAACAGACACATGGAAAAATGCTCATCATCAAAAATCTTTATATGAAGATCATTGAGGAGCCATTGAATAGGTATTTTTAAAAAATAACTGCTTTATGAAGATATAATTCACATTTCATATAATTCACCTACTTAAAAGTATATAATTCAGTGGGTTTTAGTCTGTTCACAGAGTTCTGTAATCATTATCACAATCAATTTTAGAACATTTTTGTGACTCCCAAAAGAAACCGCATTCCCATTAGTAGTCACTCCCATTTCCCCCAACTCTTCTAGCCCTAGGTGGCCACTAATCTATGTGCTGTCTCTATAAATGGAATCATGATATACGTGGTTTTTCATTACAGAGTTTTAAGCTAGGGAGTGACACCATTAGATTTCCTTTACAGAAAGATCAATCTGGCTGACATACATAACCTGGATTGGATGGGAGAGGGGTTGGTCAACACAGAAGTGGAGAGACCCCTTAGGGAGTTGTAGAAAGAGTCAGATGCGAGAATATGGTAGCCTAGACCAGAGTAATGGTTAGGAGGATGGAGAGAAGAGGATATGTTAAAGAGATATTTAAGAGGTAGTCTTGGATAGGGCTGGTAATTAGCGAGGTGCAGCATATGAATGAGAACGAACTGAGAAGGATGATTCTCAAGTGTTATCCTTGGTAGTGGGGAGATGGTGATGCTTGTCACTAAAGTGGGCTCCCCCACAGGAAGATCAGGCCTGTGAAGAGATCAAGAAGATGAGGAGTCAGTATTTACTAGGATATACAACTGCCTGTACTTTGGCTGACATCAGCATGTCATAATCATGGTGACACAGGTCCTTAGGAAAAGAGAAAGACTGTGTATTTTTTCCAGTCTCATAAGATCTCAGAAAGACCAAAACAGCATGTATACAGATTTCATAGTGATTCAATACAATTAAAAGTTTATTTAAATTTTAATGAATATCTATTTAACTGCATTGCCTTGAATAATTTTACTATGTCAATAATCTGTCACCTTTTAAAATCATAACCAAAGGTCCTCCAGGCCACAAGGGGCTTCCTGAAGTCAGAGAGTGCCTGGCACTGCCCCTGGTGAGGAATGAGCCTGAATTAAATCAAAGAAATGGGGATTGATTACAGGGTCAATTTTCAATTACTTGTACTAAGAGAGCAGTGGTATGAGTAATCCCAAACTGTGGCTAACCAAAAATCATTTATATTTGCTTTTGGATTGCATTACTTAAGCTATTTATAGCAGGTAGATTTCTAACTACATTTTTCTTTTGTGATTACTAGCATTAGTTTACACCCCCTGACTTCACGCTAATTTTTGGTAAATGGAAGTGGCCCAAATATGCTAAGTGAGAAAGATATCATTTTGGGATTTTATATATCCCACACATCATCTACAAACTTGATAACTCACATATATAGATTTTTAAAACGTCTTCAAGGACAGAGATGACAAATCTCCCTTGATAACTTGCTTCTCTTTTTAAGAACGTTTACAATTGGGAAATAATTTTCCAATGCTAATTTCAATCCTTGTTGAAACAGATCTTTCCTTCTTTTCTCAATGGGAAAAATAAATAAATAATCAGGCCCTGTCCTTTATGGACTTAACTCTGATAATGCTGAAAAGTCCTCTTGAGTGTTTTCTCTTTCAAGCGGAACCAGTGCCATTTTATTCGTCATCCCTATTTCCTAGGCAATCATTAGCTGCTCCCACAAATCAAAGATCAGAAAAAAACACAAAGAGCATAGCATTTTCTAAGAAACAAAATAATCTGCACTTTACCCATGAAAACCAAAAAGATTCTGCAGTAAGAAAGAAGTTAAAGATTTTTACCATTTTTTTTCCAATTAAGAAGTAATACATGTTCATTATAGAAAATATGAAATATATATACAAAGGAGAAAATTAAATCATTTATGATTTCAGAAGACAGGTATAACCACTGAATCCTTGAATCACCAGACTTTTACTGTAGCCCTCCATTGCTGGAGGAGCTGGGTAGAGCAGTCACTCTAGGCAAAAACACTCTATTCAGTATTAGAATGCTTAAAAGCTACACCCTCATTTTGAACCCTTAGACCTGATGACTTATAATCACGTGGAAATTACAAAGACTCTTTTTGTGCCTTCAGTCCAATACACTAAATGCAAATGGGGCAGCCTCCTCAGTCCATTTCCTCTGTGCACACATCCTCATCTCAGTTCTCAATCTTTGAGACTCCTCTAAGTGTTATTCATAGACCAGCTGTATTGGCATCCCTTGTAAGCTCATCAGAATTGCAGAATCTCAGGGCCCACCACAGATACACTGAATCAGAATCTGTTTCATCAAGTGTTGTGTTTTATCAAGATCCCCAGGAACAACCTGATGCTAATTCATTGGTACTGTTGCTCAGTTGAGATGTATTGCTAGAGTTTATCAATTGGCTGATGAATAAAGGTAAATAATAAACAAAGAAGAGCACAAGGAAGAACAAAACAAAGAGAAGAGAGATTCTTTTCAAGACCTAGAGCTGAACTGCTCCAGGTGGCTCTGGCCTGGGCCTTCCCTGCACAAGCTGCTTCCCATGGAGAAGGCATCTCTGGTCTTACTGCACCAACTGCATGTCAGAAAATGGAGACATAAATTCAAGATTCAGTCATGGTCAGCAGTAATTGTTTTAAACTGTTTCTTCCTCACATTGAAGAACAACTTCCTGGTACCATGGTGTAATCTTCCTACCTTTAATTTAGACTGATTTGAAAGGAGAAATGGTCCTGGGGTATAGAGGGAATCTTGGGCACCAGGTGAACAATGGGGTATATATAATCATTTTTCCCCCTTCAACTTTTATTTTAAGTTCAGGGGTACATGTGCCCTGTAGGTTTGTTACATAGGCAAATGTGTGCCATGGTAGTTTGCTGCACAGATCATCCCATCACCTAGGTATTAAGCTCAGCATTCATTAGCTATTCTTCCTGATGCTCTCACTTCCCTGACCCCACAGGCTCCAGTGTGTGTTATTAACCCTCCCACCCCATGTGTTCATGTGTTCTTATTATTCAGCTCCCACTTATAAGTGAGAACATGTTGTATTTGGTTTTCTGTACTTGCATTAGTTTGCTGAGGATACTGACTTCCAACTCCATCCATGTCCCTGCAAAGGACATGATCTTGTTCCTTTTTATAGATGCATAGTAGTATTCCATGGTGTATATGTACCACATTTTCTTTATCCAGTCTATCATTGATGAACATTTGGGTTGATTCCATGTCTTTGCTATTGTGAATAGTGCTGCAATGGACATACGTGTGCAAGTATCTTTATAATAGAATGATTTATATTCCTTTGGGTATATACCCAATAATGGGATTGCTGGGTCAAATGCTATTTCTGCTTCTAGATCTTTGAGTAATCGCCACACTGTCTTACACAATGGTTGAACTAATTTATATTCCCACCAACAGTGTAAAAGTGTTCCTTTTTCTCTGCAACCTTGCCAGCATCTGTTGTTTCTGAACTTTTTAATAAGCACCATTCTGACTGGCATGAGATGGTATCTCATTGTGGTTTTGTTTGGCATTTCTCTAATCATCAGTGGTGTTGAGCTTTTTTCATGCTTGTTGGCCGAATGGATGTCTTCTTTTGAGAAGTATCTGTTCGTGTTTTTTGCCTACTTTTAAATTTTTTTAAAATTTGTTTAAGTTCCTTGTAGACTCTGGATGTTAGACTTTGTCGATGGATAGATTGCAAAAACTTTCTCCCATTCTGTAGGTTGTCTGTTCACTCTGATGATAGTTTCTTTTGTCCTGTAGAAGCTCTTTAGGTTAGGCTTTTGGGTGGCAAAAGGAATAGTCAGCAGAGTAAACAGACCACCCACAGAATGGGAGAAAATCTTCACAATCTATACATCCAGCAAAGGACTAACGTCCAGATTCTACAACACACTTAAACAAGTTAGCAAGAAAACAACAACAACAACAAACAGTCCCATTAAAAAGTGGGCCGAGGACATGAATAGAAAATCCTCAAAAGAAGATATACAAATGGTCAACAAACATATGAAAAAAAGTTCAGCATCACTAATGATCAGGGAAATGCAAATTAAAACCACAATGTAATACCACCTTATTCCTGCAAGAATGACCATAATAAAAAAATCAAAAAAAAAAAAAATAGATGTTGGTGTGGATGTGGTGAAAAGGGAACATTTCTACACTGCTAGTGAGAATGTAGACTTGTACAACCACTATGGAAAATACTGTGGAGATTCCTTAAAGAACTAAAAGTAGAACTAACTACCATTTGATCCAGCAATCTCTCTACTGAGTATCTACCCAGAGGAAAAGAAGTCATTATATGAAAAAGATACTTGCACATGCATATTTACAACAGCAGAATTCACAATTGCAAGAATGTAGAGTCAGCCCAAATGCCCATCAAGGAATGGATAAGAAACTGTGGTTTCTTATACATATACATCATATACATATACATGATGTGTGTATACACACACACACACACACACACACACACACACATATATATATATGTGATGGAATACTACTCAGCCTTAAAAAGGAATGAATTAATGGTATTCGCAGCAACCTGTATGGGATTGGAGACTATTCTTCTAAGTGAAGTAACCCAGGAATGAAAAACCACACATTGTGTGTTCTCACTTGTAAGTGGGAACTAAGATATGAAGATGCAAAGGCACAAGAATGATACAATGGACTTTGGGGACTCAGGGGGAAGGGATGGGAAGGGGGGAAGGGATAAAAGACTACAAATTGAGTTCAGCACATACTGCTCAGGTGATGGATCCAACAAAATCTTACAAATCACCACTAAAGAACTTACTTATGTAATCAAATACCACCTGTTCCCCAAAAACCTATGGAAATAATTTTTTTTTTAAAGGAAGTTCTTAAGTTTAATTAGATACCATTTCTCAATTTTTGCTTCTGTTGCAATTGCTTTTGGTGTTTTCATGATGAAATCTTTACCTATGCCTATATTCTGAAGGTATTACCTAGATTTTCTTCTAGGGTTTTCATAGTTTTATATTTTACATTTAAGTCTTTAATCCACCTTGAGTTAATCTTTATATATGTAAGTAAGGAAGGGATCCAGTTTCAACTTTCTGTGTATGGCTAGCCAGTTCTCCCAGCACCATTTATGAAGTAGGGAGTCATTTCCTCATTGCTTAGTTTTGTCAAGTTTGTCAAAGATCAGATGGTTATAGGTGTACAGTCTTATTTCTGAGTTCTCTATTCTGTTCTATTGGTCTATGTCTGTGTTCTTTTACCAGTACCATGCTGTTTTCGTTACTGTAGTCTTGTAGAACAGTTTGAAGTTGGGTAGTGTGATGCCTCCAGCTTTCTTCTTTTTGCTTAGGATTATCTTGGTTATTCAGGTTGTTTTTTTGATACCATATGAAGTTTAAAATTGTTTTTTTCTAATTCTGTGAAGAATGTCAACGGTAATGTAATGGAAATAGTATTGAATAATAAATTATTTGGGGTTTCATGATATTGGTTCTATGAGCATGGAATGTTTCTTCATTTGTTTGGGTCTTCTTCTTTGAGAAGTGGTTTGAAGTTCTCCTTGAAGAGGTCTTTCAGTTCCTTTGCTAGCTGTATTCCTAGGTATTTTATTCTTTTTGTAGCAATTGTGAATGGGAGTTAATTCATAATTTGAGTCTGTGCTTGCTTGTTGTTGGGGTATAGTAATACTGGTGATTTTGCATATTGATTTTGTATCCTGAGACTTTGCTGAAGTTGTTTACCAGCTTAAGAAACGTTAGGGCTGAGATGATGGGGTTTTCTAGATACAGGATCATGTCATTGGCAAACAAAGGTAATTTTACTTCCTCTCTTCCTATTTGAATACACTATATTTCATTTGTTTGTCTGATTGCCCTGGCCAGAACTTCCAATACTATGTTGAATAGGAATGGTGAGAGGGGCCATCCTTGTCTTGTGCCGGTTTTCAAGGGGAATGCTTCCAGCTTTTGCCCATTCAGTATGATATTGGCTGTGAGTATGTCACATATGGCTCTTGTTATTTTGAGGTATGCCCCTTCAATACCTAGTTTATTGACAGTTTTTGTCAATCTTCTGTTCATATCATACTTAGGAAATTATAATCCAAAGGTTCAGTCTATTGGGTTTTGCAATTAAGAAGCACAGCTTCTTGCAGATATAACTGGAAAATCAGAAAACAAATAAAGAATTTTAAAAAGAAGCATATTTTCAACAGCTCCATGTCTCTCTTCAGTCCTCTCTACTATCCTTTCTCCTTTCCCTTCTCTCTTCCCCAAATATGCAAATTAAATTACTATCTTAGCTAATTCCCCTCCTCTTCCTTTGTTCTTTCTTGTATTACTTTTCTGACAACAGCAATTACAAAAAGACCTATTCTGGCAGGAAATGGAAATGCCACCATGTGTGAGGGGGAAAGAAAGGTTGGAAAAAGGAAAGGTTAGGAAAACAAACCCTCTGTCATTCTCATACACACATGCATGTGTGCACACAATTACACTTTTCCTTCAAATTAGATCACACCATTCAAATAGTTTTATACTCATCTTTTTAAATTAACAATACTTTGTAAGCATTTACTCCAGGTTGGTAAATATTTATACAAAACATGTTTAATAGCCTTATACTATTCCAAGGTATGAACACGCCACAAATAATTCAATGAGTCCCCTGTTGTTGGGCATTTAGGTTGTCTCGCATATTTTTTATGTTTGTAAATAATGCTGCAATGAACAACCTTGTACATAAATCTGTTTCCAAATTTTGGTTATTCTTTCAAGATAAATTTCATTTGACTTTCATGACAGCTTTACACACCTGACCTTAAATTGAAATATCTTTGTCCCGTACTCAATTATACTGTGGCTTTTCTCCAAAAGAAAACACATTGTGGGCTTTGAATGTCAGGTTTTTAATTAAGCAGTTTCCACAAGATTGACTCTTTTGTAGCTATCTGAAATTTTAGCTTCAGTCAGTGAATTGCAATAGAAATGTCAGCACCCTAGCTCAGACAGGACAAATTTACCCCAGAGTAACTCAGGATTGGGACATATTGCAAGATGGTGAATTGCAATAGAAATGTCAGCACCCTAGCTCAGACAGGACAAATTTACCCCAGAGTAACTCAGGATTGGGACATATTGCAAGATGGTGACATTCCATATTATTTCACACACTCTGCTCTTATAGAAGACATAATGTTCATGATTGTAGCTAGCTCATTGTCTATATACTAGCAAAATGGCTAAAGGCTCTATGTGGTTTAAAATCTTTATTTGCAAACCTAAATACAAGTAGAGTGATTAAATTATCACTGTGTAATCTTCATTTACACAAAGCCATTAATAACTAGAATAACAGCCATCATTTACAGAGAATATACTATGTGCCAGGTACCATGCTGAGCATTTTACAATCTATATGTATGTATCTATTGCTATGTGACAAAATGCCCCAAATTTAGTAGCTTAAAACAACAAATGTTTGTTATCTCACCATTTCTGCATGTCAGAAATCTTGATGTGCCTTAGCGAAGTCCTCTGACTCAGTATCTCTCCTAAGGCTAAAATCAAGGTATTAATTCACTTACCTTAAGGCTCAACTGAGAAGATCCTCATTCAAGCTCACTCATGTGGGGTTGGTGAGATTTAGTTCCTCCTGGACTGTTGGACCAAGGGTCTCAGTTCCTTGCTGGTGTTGGCTGGAGGACTCCTTCAGTTCCTCACTACCTGGGTCTCTTTCCAAGGCAGCTCACATGGGGTAGCTAGCTTCTCTCAAAGCAAGCAATTAATAAGGCAAGCAAGGGTAAGGAAGATAGAAGTCAGAGTCTTTTTGTAAATAAATCTTGGAAGTGACACCCATCATTTTTGATATATTCTGTGCAGTAGACGTGAGTCACTAGGTTTAGCCCATCCCCAAGATGAGGGAATGGATACCAGGAGGTTGGGATTATTGGGAACCATGTTAGAGGTGGCCTACCACACAACCATTATCTCATTAAGCCAAAACACACAGCTGTGAAGTAGATATCGTTAACCCTCATTTACAGATAAGGAAACAGAGATGCTCACAGCCAGTAAGTGGGGCATTGGTATTCAAACCTGTTCCTCTGATTCCAATGCATATATGCTTGATCACTGCACTATACTTTCAGTAGGATAGTGTGTCCATAAAGCCTATGAGGTACTGGAAACATCTTAGTAGAGATTCGAGTCAACTCTTAGTCTCTGGTTTACTTTGGCACTCTCAGTTTACTTCTCACTGTCTACCCCACATCTTCTGATGTTTAAGTGAAATTGCTTAGCTTAACCTGAAGGTGTTAGGTTAGAGATAAAAGATCCAGGGCTGCTCAGTTGCCTGTATTTTTGGGGGTCTGGTGAAAGTTAACTGGCATCTACATCTCCATCCAGAATTCTTGTATGTCTTTCCCATTCTCAGATTACATTACATATTAGCATTGAAGATGATTTGTAAAATAAATATCATGGGGAGAAACCCGCATGGTTAAGAACTAAACACATAAGCACAGTTCTCAACATGTTCTCTAGGATATATCTATTCATTTTTCCTAACCAGCAGAACTATAAATCTGGCCTTTGCTTGGCACATTGTATGTGTTTTGCTTTATGAAGGCATAAATCACCAAGACACAATTTGTGTTTGATTTTTTGGACACTTAATTTGCTTAAATGTTCAGCAGTTCATAGACGTAAATTGTGCTGGGCATAGCTCCAAGTGGAAAAAGCTGAGAGCAAGAAAGCTATACATATTAGGATGTAATTCAGAAGAAAAATCATCCTGGCTGGTCAAGTAAGTCCTCTTTATAAATTACTAATAAATAACTTTCCTCCATGAGCAATATAAACACTTAGTAAATACTTCTAGAAGAGGGAGCATTGTAGTAAATTTAGTTTAAAGAAACTTCCCATATAGTATGCTTCTGTATGTTGATAAGGGCATAATGTGCAGAGGGTGTGCCATACATGTTTGATAAGGTAACTGTATTGATTATTGTTTAATACTAGAACAATGCCTCACTGAGAATCATGAGACATGGTTTTTTATTCTGCTTGCTGCTAATTTAATGTATGAACTGTTTTGTTTGTTTGTTTGTTTTGAGACAGGGTCTCACTCTGTCACCCAGGCTGGAGTGTAGTGGTACAATCACGGTTCACTGCAGCCCTGACCTCCTGGGCTCAAGCGATCCTCCCACTTCAGCCTTCCAAGTAGCTGGGACCACAGGCATGTGCTGCAAAGCCTGGCTAATTTTTTTTTTTAAGAGATGGGGTTTCACCATATTGTCCAGGCTGGTCTCAAACTCCTGGGCTCAAGTGATCCTCCACCCTGGGCCTCCCAAAATGCTGGAATTACAGGTGTGAGCCACCACGCCGGGCCAATGTATGAACATGAACAAGTCATTTAACTTTCTGTGTCTCAGTTTTCTCATTTGAAAATAAGTGGCTGGATTAAATGATCTCTTAATACCCTCCCAGTTCTAAGATTTTATGGTTCTAAATCTTAATACTTACTGGGCACCTCCAAAACATGCACCTCAGTGCCATGGAGAAGACAAAGGAAAACACACAGGTGCTTGGGAACAAAATACAAGCAAATTGTAAAAATTAAATACTAGTAGAAAGCTATTTGACAGTCTGAGTATAATGCCACAGAGAAATTTATGCAAATTTACAGAGGCCAGCGTTTCCCAAAATGTGCAGTGTGTACTTTTGCAATAGTGCACTGGGCAGGAATTCCTAAAAGTGGCCCTGGGAGCTGTCTCAGAATGGTCTAGATGAGGAGCCAGCTGCAATTATGGAACATCCCCTTCTCCCCATGGAAGATGCTGCCTCTGGCTTCCCATGGGAATGATGGCTGCTTCTCACTGGCAAGAATGGATGCAACTTCCCACATGTGCTGGACATCTGGTTTTCCTAGACAACTCCTAGAAATAGCTGGCACTCAAACCCAACTGCCTTGTCTGCCCACTGACAGGTTTGTGCTCATACTTGCCCTTTTTCTTTCTTTCTTTCTTTTTTTTTTAGATGGTGTTTCGCTCTTGTCGCCCAGGCTGGAGTGCAATGGCGTGATGCCGGCTCACTGAAACCTCCGCCTCTCAGGTTTCAGAGATTCTCCTGCTTCAGCTTCCCAAGCAGCTGGGATTACAGGCATGTGCCACCATGCCCAGCTAATTTTTGTATTTTTAGTAGAGACGGGGTTTCACCATGTTGGTCAGGCTAGTCTCGAACTCCTGACCTCAGGTGATACACCTGCTTTGGCCTCCCACAATGTTGGGATTACAGGTGTGAGCCACCGTGACTGGCCCATGCTTGCCTTTTAGGGAAGAAGAGCAAAAAAGGGGCACCGTCTCCTCAGCCACAGACTCACTTTGTGTCCAGCAGTATCTGGGCCAGGATATTTCTCTGTGACATAAAGGGAGTAACAGAGAATCCAGCCTTCCTATTGCTCACCTTTGGACTATGAATTTCCCCCCCAAAATCTATTCCTTAACCCAGCAGTTCTTAAACTTACCGATGCAACAGACTCATTTGGAGGACTTGTTAAAACATGGATGGCTGGGGTCCCTTTCCTAGAGTTTCTGATTCCGTATCTCTGGGGTGAGCCTGAGGATTTGCATTTTTAAGAAGTTTTCACATGATGCCAATGCTCCTGCTCCAGGGCTCATGCTTTGAGAACTCATGCCACATTATGTTATTGAATTCATCCTGAACAAATTGCAAGACAATTGGTGGTAAGCAAGATGATTTAAAGTGTTACATGGAGGAATTATTTTTTACTTAAATAGTTATATAATTATTTTAATGTGTATTAAATATGTGCCTTCTATTTTTTAGGAAGTGCTAGTATTCCATTTATAGCATCAAAATCAAGTTAGCTTTAAATACATTTATTTTAGCAAAAAGGGAGGTTAAGGAAAATGTCCAAGTATTCAAGTAAATAATAGAACAGATAGTATATCAAAACAAAGTTGTAAAGGTGGCACAGGTAATACAAAATTAGCTGAAATGGGAAAAACAAGCATTGTGTTTATTGGTATAAGCAAGGCATGCAATAGAAATTCCTAGAGAGGGAACTATTGTATGATATTAACTAGCAAGAGTGGTTTTGCAAAGGAGAGTTATTTGAGGTGAGTTTTAATGTGGATAGATTTAGATATGCCAAGAGGTGGTGAAAATGTGGTACAGGTAGATAAATAGGGTCTGGTAAGAGTCACATGCATGTGCTTGTGAGTGTCAATGAGTTGAACAGAAAAAAATTTTCTTAGCCCAGTGTTTGGTTTACGTGACAATAAACAACCATTATAGTGGATTTCATTTTTGACTTGTAATTTTGGTGATGGATGTCGTCCATAATCAGTTTTAGTAATCAGCCTTCTCTTTGAGAGTTTAGGGCTTAGTTGGCATTTTGTTTGCTTTGTTTTCACCTGCCATTTGCTTATCTTTATCTGGTGAGTCTGCCAGGACAGAGTTTACTGCTCTAGGTTCCTTATACATTAGATCATTCTTTAGAGGTCAGCACCCCAAATGAAGACACTCTCAGACTGACAGCTCTGTCCAGCCAGTATTGCAAACTATCAGATGCTACTTCAAAGATCTCATGGAAAGAGAATTGTTTTTCTGCTTTCAATTAGCTGAGTTTGCACATTTAAAAACTGCTGCTAGAAGATGATTTCATGAAAAAGTAACCATGTAGTTCATTTCATTTTGCTAGACTGTAATTTAATCTTTAGAAATAATAAGTTGTTGTTATAGCTGTATATAAACTAAAAGTATTATTTGCCATTTTCCACAGACTTGTCATATAAAGAGCAGTATAACCATTCAACCATTTATGCATCATGCAAATTCATTTTCTTCCCATAATATCCCACAATGAGAGAGTATTTTTAGGTCCCATGCAGGTCACAAACAGAAGTTTGGAAACCATTTATTCTGTTATGCCTTATACATGGTTATTGAATTGCTACTTTCAAAAGCAAATTCTGAAGACTAACAATCTAGTTAAAAGACTTCTGAGATTGTCTTTAAGAAAATTTCACCTTTCCGACAATCTAAGATAATATGCTCTAACTAAGCAATAGTACAGGAAGAAAAACTATAGAAACTTCCAGATGGACTATTCGTGACCTAGGCCAGCAGTTCTCAATTAGACTCATCTGGAGGACTTGTTAATACCCTGATTACTGGGCTCCATCCCAACATTTCTAAATCAAAAGGTCTGGGTAGGGATTAAGTATTCACAGTTCTATGATGTTCCAGGTGATGTTGATGCTGTTGGTCCAGGGACTACACTTTGGAAGTCACTGGCTTACAGGCTACTATTTCTGGTTTGCCCTTCTCTCCTCCCTTCCTTGTACCACCTAGTACAGCCATGAAAAATATTTGCAGTTCATAAGCAACCCCATGCTCCATGCTTCTTTGGACTACCCTTCCCCATCTTTATCTGCATGCTAAAATCCTTCTTGCTCTTCTAGGCTTAAGTGTCACATCCTCTGATAAACCTCTTATCACTTCCAGTTAGGATAGACTGCACCCTTTCTGTGGTTTCTATATCTGGTATAACAGATATACCATTGTATTGCCATTATTACTTTAGAATTGCAGGGTTTCTCCTATCATTATTTGTGAGCTCCTGGAGACCCCTTATCTCATTTTTTTTTTTTTTTTTTTTTTTGAGAGGGAGTCTCACTGTCGCCCAGGCTGGAGTGCAGTGGTGTGATCTTGGCTCACTGCAACCTTCACCTCCCAGATTCAAGCGATTCTCCTGCCTCAGCCTCCCAAGAAGCTGGGACTGCAGGCATGTGCCACCATGTCCAGCTAATTATTGTATTTTTAGTAGATACAGCATTTTCCTATGTTTTCCAGGTTGGTCTCGAACTCCTGACCTCAGGTGATCCGCCCACCTTGGCCTCCCAAAGTGCTGGGATTACAGTTGTGAGTCACCACGCACAGCCTATCTCATTTTTTCAATCCCCAATTCTTGACACACAGTAGCCACTCAGTACAAGTCTTATGAATAAACGAATATGTGTAAAATATTTAATAGTGCATAATATATACTATAAATCCAATTGAGAGGGAATGCAGCCTCATAGATAAGCACATGGGCTTTTGGGGTCAGGCAGACCTGGGTAGGTCACAGAACTGCAGAATATTAGGGTCCCAATGGCCTTATTTGTAAATTGATGACATATCACATGTTCATTATGAGAATTTAATGAGATGATGTAGGTGAAGCACTGAGCACAGTGCCTGGATCACAAAAATGTCCCCAAATTATCATCAAAATTATAATAATAAATTATCAACATTATCACTAATAACAATCATTAGTGGTTAGCATATAAATCAAATTTACATGTGGAATTTCAGAGAAAACATGTTAGATTTTTGTTACTGCTTTATTCATCAACAGTGCACTTTCTAAGTGCAGATATTTTTGCATGATATTTCTAGTAACATAGATAACTAGATAGCCATTCACACATGGAATTGCTTACTAGTCCCATTGTGACCAGGTCAAAGGCCAGAATTATCTATTCAGTGGAGTTTTTAAAGTGTCTGCAATGCGTCCAGCACACTATGCTAGACCTAAAGTAGCACCTAGTCCCATCCTCAAGAAGGTCACAGTTCAACAGGAAGCCCAACACTGATCACACACTTAGTTAATGAATGAAATTCAGCTGTGATCAATACTGTAGAGCAAAGGTAGTGAACGTTCAATCCGTATATTCTCCTCCTGCATAACTTACTACTCCTTTACACTCTGAAGCTCCATCTATACCAAACTATATAGGTCAATTTCATGATATGAATCTTCCAAATCATGGGAGGCTGACTCCAGGAAGTCAGTTTTGTTGTTGTTGTTGTTCTTGTTCTTGTTTAACTAAGTACTGAAAAATCTGATGATTTTTACTTAGTCAGTGAATGACATGTTTCAGGCAAGGCTTTCCCAGTAATGTGCTGGCACATCTGGTTCACATGGCCATCAAGGGGAGACTTACACAGCAGAATATCATAAAAGGCAGACTGAAAGAAAGAAGTGGGGAGGGTAGTCCCATCCTTTTGTCAAAAATAAAGACTTGGAGGCTTTTTTCTTTTGGTCTTTTTTGCTCTGCGGATAAGAACTTCAAGACTGATTTAGCACTAAGGAAGGATCTCTTTTCTTATAGCCTCCCAGATTTCTGCTCAGCACCAAGAAGATGTGCAAGTCACCCTAAGAGCTGTAACTGCCACGGAGTCCCTCCATGGCTGGTACAATCCATGTGGGAAAACCTGTCCTTCACAGATGGGACTATCCATGAGTTGATTGACAGAGAACCCTGTTCAGGTGACAAATAATTATCTAGGACTGTTTAAAATCAACTCATGAAAATGGACTGAACACCTCTCATTTGAATTAAGTTGAACAATGTTCCTTCCAACCAAAACTTGACGTTTGCCAATCTGTGTCTTCCAAGTGACCCAATGTAACCCAAACAAAGTTGCGGTATATAAAATCGTCCCTCAGTATTCGTGGAGTGTTAGTGGCAGGATCCACCTTGTGGACACCAAAATCTGCAGATGCTCATGACCCACATATAAAATGGCATCGTATTTTCATATAACCAATGCACATCCTCCTGTATACTTTAAATAATATTGAGTACTTATAATACCTAATACAATGTAAATGCTATGTAAATAGTTATTATACTGTTTTTATGTAATTTTTATTGTATTGACATTTTTATTCTCTTTTAAAAATATTTTTGATCCAAGATTGATGGGATCTACAGATACAGAACCCATGAATATGGTGCACTGATTGTATGTAATCTTACAGCCCCAGTGAAGTGCTATCATTGCTATGCTACGTGAAGTTCAAGTCTAAGGAAAGTTGACTTTAGCATCTCTGTATGCACCCTTTCAAAACACTGCTAATGCTTCTTTAGGGATATTTTCCCCCATACTAACCTTTGTGTGCGTATTTAGATGTGTATTTCATGTAGTGATAGCTCCCCATAGTACTGATGGTAATTGATTATAAATATGGGTTGGGTAAACCATATCAGTATTTCGACAAACTTTCTGATTATTATATGTTCTACATACAATTACTGGTAAATAGAAAATAGAAAAATTTTAAAACCTCTAGAATGCCAACTCCCAGAGCTAACCTATAAATTATTCAAAATTTTTGGTAGAATTTATTTAATAATTTTAGATAAAATTGCAATAATACAGTACATATAATGTGTGTATATTTGAGTATAGTTTTTTTGTCTTTAAGTTTTCTTTAAAAAACATAATTTTTAATAGCTGAAAATAGTCCACTGTATGAAACTACTTGAGTATATTTGAAAGTAAAAATAAGCTGGAATTCAGCCAAACTTCTCTTTCTATAATGCAGCAGTGAAAGTACTCCAGGTACAATTCACTGTGGAATCCTAGACTCGGAGAGTTGGAAAGGACCTCCAAAGTCATGCATGAACATGAGAAGGCTCCAGAGAAACTCGTGAATTTTGTTATCTTTTTCTCAGTAGTATAACCATGATAGAAACCAACTTCATTTGAGAACTAAAGGTAATTAACCCTAGCTATAGCCATAACTTTTTGTATTGTGAATGATGGGTGGCTGATTTTTAGTAGTTTATTCTAGATAAAAACCGAATTCAAAATTTTGCCTTAGGAAGTTCATATTTGTGAACATTTTACACTGAAAAGAGGTGCCATGGGCTATTTCTAATTAGACTTTTCCTTCAAAGTTAGAGACATTTGATTTCATACAAAAATTTAATCTATAAGTACTCAATAACTTTAGCTGTTCCTTTCTTTAACCAAAGAAACTGCCTGAGACTCTATTTTCATAAATATGCTAATGGTTCTCTATTAGCCCACAAGCCTTGCCATTACCTTTTACACCCATCATATGGTTTGCTGAGGGAAAGGAAATGAAAGAAATAATTTCCATACAAGCTTCAGAAACGGTTTCGTTCTACCTCCTTGAAATCAGTCTGGTGTAAAGAGCTCTGAGGCCAAGGAGGTTTTTATAAAAGAAAATCTTCAGTTGACCTATATGACAGTGATACAACATATTAATAATATTAAGTTGGTGCAAAAGTCATTGCAGGTTTGCCATTGAAAGTACTGCCGGCCGGGCGCGGTGGCCCAAGCCTGTAATCCCAGCACTTTGGGAGGCCGAGACGGGCGGATCACGAGGTCAGGAGATCGAGACCATCCTGGCTAACACGGTGAAACCCCGTCTCTACTAAAAAATACAAAAAACTAGCCGGGCGCAGTGGTGGGCGCCTGTAGTCCCAGCTACTTGGGAGGCTGAGGCAGGAGAATGGCGTGAACCTGGGAGGCGGAGCTTGCAGTGAGCTGAGATCCAGCCACTGCACTCCAGCCTGGGCGACAGAGCAAGACTCCGTCTCAAAAAAAAAAAAAAAAAAAAAAAAGAAAGTACTGCCAAAAACTGCAATTACTTTTGTACCAACCAAATAATATTAATTGAATCTATCTCAAGTATCTTAATTATTTTAGTAACATTACTAAGAATGGGCAGATATAAATGCCATTAAACAACAATGATCCACACAATATTATTTCTCAACAGTTCTAACTATTACCACATTTCCTATCATAACCAACCAGAGAGGTCTGGAATTTGTATTTGTCCAATTCGTCATGAAGAAAGCCAAGGCAAAGATGATGATAGAGTTTTAGATACACTTATTTAAGGTTCCATGAGGAAGAAGTGTCAGTTTCCCAATCCCAATCAGACCATGTGACCTCACCAGTGGGACGTATGAACAATTTTAATTTTTTTCTTCAAAAGCATGAAGTTTATTCAAAAACATTATCTGAGAACTTTGCTCATTACTTTTCAACAGTTTAATGTCAAATTCACTTTTAGAGGTAGTGTTTATATTTTTTTTACTGTGAAAATAAGGCAAAACAGATGACTGCATGTTACAGCTCAGCCTTGTCTTTGAATGGGAGGTGTGAGTAGCTTTCCTAAATTAAATGCACCAATGCCTATCTAATACCTGATGTCTATTTTCCACTGACTAAGTGCTTGTCAATACGTCAGTCTAAGTGGATGGAGGGAATTAGATTTTAACTCCTCAAACTGACTCCTCTTTGGGGGTGTTCTTCCTTTTTCCTTAGTGTTCTTCAAAGTTTTATGGTTGGACCAGTACTATCCTGTTTTGATTACTGTAGCTTTATAGTATAGTTTGAAGTCAGGTAGTGTGATTCCTTCTGCTTTGTTCTTTTTGCTTAGGATTGCTTTGGCTATTCAGGCTCTTTTTTGGTTCTATATGAATTTTAGAATAGTGTTTTTCTAATTCTGTGAAAAATGATGTTGGTCACTTGATAGAAATAGTATTGAATCTGTAGATTGCTTTTGAACCACATTTGAACCAGCTGAACCACACATTGTTTCTTCCAATCCATGAGCATGGAATGTTTTCCCATTGTTTGTGTCATCTATGATCTCTTTCAGCAATGTTTTGTAGTTTTTCTTGGAGAGACCAATGAAACAGAATAGAGAACTCTGAAATAAAGTTGCACACCTACAGCCATCTGATTTTTGACAAAATAGACAAAAATAAGCAATATGGAAAGGACTTCCTATTTAATAAATGGTGCTGAAATAGCTAGCTAGCCACAAGTAGAAGAATGAAACTGAACTTCTATCTTTCACCACATACAAAAACTAACTCAAGATGGAGTAAAGACTTAAATGTAATGTCTTAAACTATAAGGATGCTAGAAGAAAACCTAAAATGCACCATTCTAGACATCAGCCTTGGGAAAGAATTTATGACTCAGTCCTCAAAAGCAACTGCAACAAAAACAACAATTGACAAGTGGGAACTAATTAAACTAATGAGCTTCTGTACAGCAAAAGAAAGTACCAATAGAGTAAACAGACAACAACTTGCAGAAGGGGAGAAAATATTTGCAAATTACACATCTGAAAAGGGGCCAATACACAGAATCTATAAGGTACTTATACAATTCAACAAGCAAAAATAGACATGCAAGAAGACATACAAGTGGCCAAGAAACATATGAAAAAATACTCCACATCACCAGTCGTCAGAGAAATGCAAATTTAAACCACAATGAGATACCATCTCACACCAGTCAGGATGGCTATGAGTAAAAAGTCAGAAAAACAACAGGTGTTGGCAAGGCTGAGGGAAAAAAAAGGAATACTTACACACTGTTGGTGGGAGTGTAAAGTAATTCAACCACTGTGGAAAGCAGTTTGAAGATTTCTTAAATAATTTAGAACAGATCTCATTACTGGGTATATATCCAAAAGAAAATACAACATTTTACCAAAGAGACACATGCACTCATATATTCATTGAAGCACAACGTATAATAGCAAAGACACGGTACCAACAACGATGGACTGGATAAAGAAAATGTGGTACATGTACACCAAGGAATACTATGCAGCTATAAAGAGAACGAAATCATACCCTTTGCAGCAACATAGAAGAAGCTGTAGGCCATTATCCTAAGTGAATTCATAAAGGAACAGAAAACCAAATACCCCATGTTCTCACTTAATAAAAAGGCGCCAAACATTGCGTACTTATGGACATAAAGATAGTAACAATAGACACTGAGGACTACTGGGGAAGGAGGAGGCAAGGGTTGAAAATCTAATTACTGGGTTAGTTAGATTTGCTCTTGGGTGACGGGATCATTCATACCCCAAAACATCAGTGTTATGCAATAGATTCATGTAACAAACCTGTACATGTACCCCCTGACTCTGAAATAAAAGTTGAAATTAAACTTCAAAAGGTTTTAAGGTTGGTACTCTTTTTCCTTCCTACATTCCTACCTTGGTGAATCAACATCTCCCAAAGCATCAGTGATCCCCCTGACGCAGGTGATTCAGACATCTATAATACTAAATGCTTAGAGAGAGTTCAGAGTTTGCCTCCAGCATTTTAATTCCATGTTTCCCCCATTGAACTTTTCTTTCTTAAGCTTGCTCTTCTTTCTGACCTCTCCAGTTCTACAAATGGCACTGCTGTTCTGCCATCACACATCACCACCTTACAAGAGGTCTTTCAGATCATTGACTCTTCTCTCCTTTGGCCCCTGCATCCACTCAGCCACCACGTGCTGTCCCTCTGCTTCTGCAATCTCTACCATGTCTATCTCTTCCTTTTCTTGGCCACAGCCCCAGTTCAGCCACATGGGGATTCTCAACAGAGGCTATACATTAGATTATATAGTCAGCTTTAAAAAAGAATTTAAAAAACACAACCGTTTTGGCTTCCCATTTCTGGCTAACTGAGTCTGTGGCCCTGAGGTAAAAAACTAGATTGAGGAATTAAAAAAATATCTCTCCAAGGAAGTATAATGTGAAGAGATGCGTGATAACACCTGGGTTGGATTATTTGCAAAAAAAAAAAAAAAAGGCCCATGGTTTTCCCCACTTCCTGTCTGTCATCAACCCGATCTTTCGTCTACATTTCTGCCCTATTATTAACTTTCCTGTTATACTGCTTGGACAGGGGCATTAATTTGCTTCAGTGCCTTCAATGTCTCTCCACCACTGCTTTCAGGATAAACTCATGTTCCTCAGCCTAGCCATGAATTTTTGTAGAACTGGCCCCAACTTTCCAACCTTCTTTTGTGGTTTGCTTCTTCGTAAACTATAAGCATCTGCAAAAGTAAGCATGCCCTACTTGGTCTCATTTCTTTGGTCATTATGTTCTCCTTGTCTGAATGGATTTCATAATCTTTGTGTATCTCTTAGGATGCATTCAGCTGCAGGTTATAGATATTCAACTAAAACTGGCTTGACAAATAAGCTCCTTTGCATATTTAAAATGCTTGAAAGTGAGTTCAAGGATGAAAACTGGTTTCTCTGTGATTATCTTGCTTTCCCTCTAGATACCAAGATGGTAGCCACAACTGCAAGCATCACAGTCTTGGATGACCATATTTAAGCTAGGAAGAAAACACAGTTGCTATTTATTTATTTATTTATTTATTTATTTATTTATTTATTATCAGGAAGGCAATCTTGCTGACCTCCCTTCAATGCCATTAGCCAGCATTGAATCAAAAGACCACGTTCATGTCTCAAAGAAGGCTGGAAAAGTGAATATCTGGCATTGGCAGCTTCTATACTGGGAGGCTGGCTCTTCCAGGAAAGAAGTGAGTTGAGAAGGCAAACATTACGTGGAGGCAAACAATGGGGTCTCTCACATTTTGTTTTGAAGTACAGTATTTGGTTTTTAACCAAATTCCATGCAAATGTCTTCTCCAGGAAGCCCTGCCTAATCTACACCAGATAAATGCTGACGTTTTCTCTCTTTGCGTTGTCATGGTATTTTTGTTTAAATCTCTCTCATTGCTCTTGTGTGCTTCTGCTTTTGTTTATGTTATTTGTGTACATGTGCTATTTCCTATTGAATTATAAGCTCCTTGAGGGCAGGGATTATGTCTTAGTCATCTTTGTATATCCCATAGTAGCAAGTCAATATAAACATATTTTATTGCAAGAATAATATTCTGGCACTTATGGCCCTCATATTATTTGTTCTGCTGGTGTCATTTTCAAACATATTTTCAAAATTTGTGTTAGGTGGCTGTTCAGCCAAGGGACAAGAAGTCATAGTGAGAGCAAGTCTTCAGTTACTGTGTTCTTCCTGGTTCTTTTCTTCTACCCAGTCATCTGAAGGACATGGTCCTCCTTTCCCACCCCTGCCAGTTTCAGAAAGAACAGATTGAGGTGGTAATTGCACACCCTGACCACCTCCAACAGTTCTATCAAAATATTTGGGGTTCTCTGCTTCAAGCCTAAATGTGTTCAGGCTGGAATAGATGCTGCCAGCAGGGCTATTGAGAAAAGCCCCACCAGGTGGTAATTCATCCCCACTGGGCCTTTCCAGGAAGAGTCAGCCAAGCAGAGAAGGGTGCTATATCTTCCCTCCACTCGGGGAGACGCTAGCTTCAAAGGCCTGGTCTGACAGGAAAACGAATGGAAACTGGTAGAAGCAGGGGAGCGTTGAGGCAATGAGAACTTATTAAAAGAACAGTAGTAACAATAATTTTCAAAGCATTATTTATTTGAGAGTGAAACGACAGGGATTTCATCAGCCTGAAATGCCAGAGCTTGGTTGCATTCAACTACCCGTGTGGTGATCCAGCAGAACCCGCATGGGGTGTTACTTCATAGCAGCTTCTGGGAGAGGAAAAAGTGCATTAGATCCTCGTTTTATTTTGCGTAGTGTGTGATGTATTGAGCAACTGTGACCCTGGAAAGTTGTATTTCTGTCCTCCCCATTGCTTATAATCAAAGGGGGAGGTGTGCTCTAGGTTGTTGAGTGTGTATATCTCTGTGTGAGTGCTTGTGGTTTCATGAAGAGTCTATGTGGGGACGTCACTTGAACTTGGGTTCCCAGGCATTTTTCTGTCTTGGAGGAGAGGCTCATCTGGTGCAGCAAACACAGAGTTGTTAAATTGGATTTTCATGGAGTGGAGAGGCGGGTGATGCTAGCAGCTGGCAGAATTAAGTAAAGCAGTGGGGGGTTGCCTGTTTCCCTTAAGGGGGATGTGGTTCGTTGCCCAATTTTAAACTGTTGTGACTCAGTTAAGAGGAAATCAATTGGAAAACTTAAAATGACTTAATTGGCCGTTAGAACACTGTGGCTCCACAACTATTTGATTTCCTCCACGTCCTGTCAGAGGATGCTGATGGGCCTTCTTCACTTCAACTTTCTTAGCAGCAATTCTTTGAGGCCTTTTCCTTTCCCATCTAGGGCCAGATGATTGCTCCCTCTACAGCACAAAGAGTGACTGCTGCCTGAAACCAGTGCTGTGCCCTGTGTAAGGACAAGGAAAGGGCCTAATAGGGTAAGCAGGATTCCAGGATTCAGGCTTGGCTTTGGTTGAGTTACAAGGACTTTGAAAGGATAGGGCTTATCTGGGAGAACTTAGAAACTTAGATGAAATCCAATGCACCATCAGATGATGCCAATATCAGGAATACTTTCCAAAAGATGCTGATCCAGCACGATGAAGTAAATCAAAATATAATATTTATCCTCCAATAATTTTACTGAGTAATTAATATATTTGAGGCTCTGGACTCACCACTACCCATATATTATCTAATTTCATATTTGAAACAGTGCTTTGAGTTTTCTACTGTTAGCTATAATGTGCAGACAAGGAAACTGAGGTTTGGAAGCATTGACCTCTGAACTTTAGCATGCATCAAAGTCACCTAGAAAGCTTGTTCAAACACAGATTGCTGGAATTCCTTTCTGCCTGACTACCCTTGAACTGGGACATCAGCTGTTTTTTGTATTCTGACTTGAATGGAAACATTAGCTTTTCCTGGTTTCCCAGCCTGCCAGCCTTTGTACTAGAACTGCACCATCAGCTCTCCTGGTTCTCCAGCTTGTCAACTTACCTGGCAGTTCTGGGGCCATGCCTGAGAATGTGCATTTCTGATAAGTCTCCAACTGATGCTGATGATGCTGGTTCAGAGACCACACTTTGTGAACCACTGCCTTACGCTAAGGAAACTCAAACCTTCCTTAATAATTCCCCCAAACTAGATCCTGCTGCTCAGATTCTCCCAAGAGATTCAACTTCATTTAAACACACATTTAATTTACTGTGTACATGAGATGAATAAGATACAGATCTTTCTTTCAAGGTGCTCACAGGCTAGTGCTAGGAGTGGGGATGATAGAATCTAATGTGTAAATAAATAATTTCACTAGAATGTAATAAGTGTCTGTAGAGTTCAGTGAAGGCAAAAAGGTAGTGTAATCAGGTTTACCTGAGGACAAAGGATGTCTAAGGTCTCCATGGTGAAAGGAAGACTTATGGACTTACTCAGGAGACAAGAGATGCAAGGGGTCAAAAGTCAGATCAAGTGGCCAATCCCTCCTCAGCTCCTCATTTCTTTTGATTTGGCCTGGTTGCTTTTGGCTCTGTGTTTGGCCTGACCGCTGTGGTTTGTGCTTTCTACATCCACCCTGCAGTGCATTGGTTCTCTTCCTGCCAACTTGGTCACCCACACCTGGTCTGTCCGGGCCCATCCAGGAGACACTTCGGGAGGAATGCATGCTGAACCCCTTCTCCCTCAATTGTTCTGGGGATTGAAAGAGGTTCCATGAGCTTTACAACCAGTGAAAATTGTCGCCAGCTTCGCAATTCTGGCCAACATGTCTATGCTTTGAAGTCTGGTTTCTGCCTTTTACAATTCTATTTTTAAAATGTATTAAAGATGTTTAAACGTGGCAGAGACTTCCAATAAAAGCCGTGCTGCTTGAGAATCAGGATGCTGGTCTCAATTTAAAGTGCCTGTTAAAAAATAAGATACCCATGTAAAAGGGGCTCTGAAGGACTGACCGAATAGCTCTTATGGAAATCAAGCTCACTCACCAATGGCTCTGATAGGATTTCAGAAGTTAGTATGCCCTGTGTCTATCCCCTGTTTGTGCCCTGAAAGTGACTTTTAATACAAAGTGATTGAATTTTTGTTTGACTCAGTCACTAACAAAAAACCATGAAACTAAAACAGGAAAACTTCTCTAACAAAATAGTTTGGCAAAAACTTTGGCTAAAAAAACCAAACAATGTCTAACAAGTAGTACCTATTATTCTACCAGTACTGGCTCCCTGAAGAGGCGTCTGGGGTCATCCCGTGCTTCCACAGAATCACAGCTCTGAACATCATTTGGGGACCAATCTCTCTTGACAGTCTGTTTTGTCTTGATAACTTTATTAGACCCTTTAGGAAGCTACTGAAAATATAAGATGTGGTTCCTCACCTATGCTCTCCCCATGACTACCCACGCTCAGTTACCCAAAAGCCATTACTGATTCTGGCTTAAGTCTTCTCCCCTTTTCTCCATCCTTACTTGTTACTTGTGTGCCAAATACTGTAGGTTAATTTATCCAATACCCGTTTGTATACATTTTTCTCAGGTCTCCCTCTCCTTTAAAATCTGGAAAGCTAAAATTGGCATTCTCAGACTCTCTCGAAGTTAGGAGTAGCCATGTGGCACAGTCTGGCCCATGAAATGTAAATCAAAGTTGGCTGGGGATTTCTGGGATGCTCTTGTTTTCCTGATATAAGCAGGGACACTTTCTTTAATCATTCTTTCCTTCTTTCAGTTGCCTGAAATATGATACACCAGCGAAATCTGTCACTGCCATCTTGTGACTATGAGCGAAATGCCAGGAGAATTGTAGAGTTCTTGGCTTGGTCATTTTGAGCTGCTGAACCAATGTCTACAATTGTCAACTTCTGGACTTCTCCTTACAAAAGAGAAAAAAACCTTCAATTTATTTAAACTATTATTTTTCAGTTCTTCATTACGTAAAGGCACAGATATCATCTAATTGAGTTATTACATGAGCTCAGAGTGATTAAGTAACACGCTTAAGCACACACAGCTAATAAATGGCAGAATCAGAATTAAATCTGATAGATTTGAGGCTAACTCTAAAACTTGTATTCCATTGAATTTTATTTTGTGAATCTGTTGCATAATATGGTGCCTAGTTGTTACATTAATGTTCTTTCTTTTTTTTTTTTCAGGAAAAGATACCTCCTAAAATCTGCTGCAGCACATCCGTCTTGGTGGATGTGGGTAGTTACCTTACGACACAACTTACTCTGAAAGAATTGATGGCAAGACCCTTCTCAATTATGTAACTCTCAGGCAATTGAGTCGTGGCTGCCCCAAGGAAAAAGTAATAGACCCTTTTTGTGGCTTAGCAAAACCAGCTTCTCCAAATAACAACTTGGTGTATAGAGGTGATTATTGCAGTAGAAAATGAGGACGTTCTCATAGCCATGAAATCTTTTGGGAGGAAATGATGGCATTCATTACCAGTCCCACCACATCCTCACCTTCCATTTAAGATTCAACATCTTTAGATGCCTCAGTGGGACTCAGTCTCAATTGTGGTCTAAAGGCAGGAAAAGAAAGTAAAGACCATCCATGAGGGAATTGCCCCATGAGGCAAAGCAGTGTAAAGTGGGCCCCCTGATTCAACTGCATACCTAGATGGATGCGGAGAAGGGCTGGACCTGCTTTACGACTAAGAGCTGAGCATGTCAGTGTGAACCAGCTTTTATTGTTCCAAGCATGGTAAGCTCTGTCCACAGAGTTGAACCAGCGAGATCACCACTTCACAGTACAAAAATGCGTCAGTGTGCATGGAACCAGCAACAGTAAGTTGTTTGCAAACTGGGGTATCTGCCAGCCTGATCCAATTCTGCAGTTTACTCTCTGACAGGCATTTGGAAGTAAGACTGGACCTCTCTAGAATAAGGAAATACAGGGGTTCTTAGGTAATGTAGAAGTATGTCCTTTAAAATATCCTAGATTCCTGTTATTCTGACAAATGGAGGATCCAGCCATTTTAATTTGAAGAATATGAGATGTGGTCAAATCTGTCTCCTGAGCTGGTGAAGCAGGTAGTAACAGCTACATAAGTAAAAGGACTAATAGACAAAAACCAAGGAGAAAATATTACAACTGAATTAATCAAAATATGGGTTAGCAGGCATTGTTCCTGAAATGTAATAATCTTATTTGGATTTAGAGCATACTGAGTCAACTAACTCATATTTCAAAGGCTCCTTTTATGTTGAATTTTCCCCCAATGGTAGACAGTCTCTGGAATCAAGAGTTACACTGGAGACGGGGTGGGTCACTGGGAAAGTCTGTGTTACATTATTTTCAGTTCCATGTTATTCAACCTGACTTTATGTGCCAATAAATATGCATGCTGGCTAGAAGCAAAGATAGTATTAACCTCCATGCATCATGTGGGAGGGAAGCTTCAGCTTTAATGCTAATGACTTTTGCATTATTTTATCAGGATCTTTAAACCTTGGACCATTCTGAATCACAATATTGGAGAGTCAACATTATGTATAAATTACATATAGAAGATAGTAAAAGATAAATCCAGCAAGGGCAGATTAGGTGGCTTAATTGGTGTTTGGCTTAATTGGTAATATGGATAATATTAAGTGTTTAGGATTCTACTAACAGTGCAGTATTTAAAACTTCAGTTTTAAAAATCAAGTCCAGATTTGCAAGGAACAAAACATTAATGTCTACCTATCTTAAAATTCTCCAAAAGGCCTTACATTTTTATGTCCAAGCAGGGGTCTTTATTAAAAACATATCATGTCAGTTTTCAGAATGCTTCCAGAATTAAGTTCGTGAGGAGGAAAGTAATAGGTTTTGAACAGTTAAAAAGTTGCTCCAAGCACTCTGCTAAACACTTCATGTTCCTTCTTTTAATCTCCACAGTAGTCATATGAAGTAGGTATTCCTATGTCCCTGTTTCATAGATGAATAAACTGAGGCACAAAAGGACTCATGGATTGCCCCAAATTACACAGCCAACACTGAATTAGTAAGGGTTAAATTCTGATTGTCCTTGAAAATGTGTCTCCTTAAGTTACGCCTAGTACCATCCTCCACCTTCACTTCCCCAAGTCTCCCTCCCTTCAGATACTTCTCAATAGGGACTAAAGAATCATCCATTATCCACACTTTTTTTTCTTATTTATTATTATTATTATTATTATTATACTTTAAGTTCTAGGGTACATGTGCATAACGTGCAGGTTTGTTATATATGTATACTTGTGCCATGTTGGTGTGCTGCACCCATCAACTCGTCAGTACCCATCAACTCGTCATTTACATCAGGTATAATTCCCAGTGCAATCCCTCCCCACTCCCCCCTCCCCATGTAGGCCCCGGTGTGTGATGTTCCCCTTCCTGAGTCCAAGTGATCTCATTGTTCAGTTCCCACCTATGAGTGAGAACATGCGGTGTTTGGTTTTCTGTTCTTGAGATAGTTTGCTGAGAATGATGGTTTCCAGCTGCATCCATGTCCCTACAAAGGACACAAACTCATCCTTTTTTATGGCTGCATAGTATTCCATGGTGTATATGTGCCACATTTTCTTAATCCAGTCTGTCACTGATGGACATTTGGGTTGATTCCAAGTCTTTGCTATTGTGAATAGTGCCGCAATAAACATACGTGTGCATGTGTCTTTATAGCAGCATGATTTATAATCCTTCGGGTATATACCCAGTAATGGGATGGCTGGGTCAAATGGTATTTCTAGTTCTAGATCCTTGAGGAATCGCCACACTGTCTTCCACAATGGTTGAACTAGTTTACAGTCCCACCAACAGTGTAATAGTGTTCCTATTTCTCCACATCCTCTCCATCACTTCTTGTTTCCTGATGTTTTAATGATCCCCATTCTAACTGGTGTGAGATGGTATCTCATTGTGATTTTGATTTGCATTTCTCTGATGGCCAGTGATGATGAGCATTTTTTCATGTGTCTGTTGGCTGTATGAATGTCTTCTTTTGAGAAATGTCTGTTCATGTCCTTTGCCCACTTTTTGATGGGGTTGTTTGTTTTTTTCTTGTAAATGTGTTTGAGTTTTTTGTAGGTTCTGGATATTAGCCCTTTATCTGATGAGTAGATTGCAAAAATTTTCTCCCATTCTGTAGGTTGCCTGTTCACTCTGATGGTAGTTTCTTTTGCTGTGCAGATGCTCTTTAGTTTAATGAGATCCCATTTGTCAATTTTGGCTTTTGTTGCTGTTGCTTTTGGTGTTTTAGACATGAAGTCCTTGCCCATGCCTATGTCCTGAATGATATTACCTAGGTTTTCTTCTAGAGTTTTTATGGTATTAGGTCTAACATTTAAGTCTCTAATCCATCTTGAATTAATTTTCATATAAGGAGTAAGGAAAGGATCCAGTTTCAGCTTTCTACTTATGGCTAGCCAATTTTCCCAGCACCATTTATTAAATAGGGAATCCTTTCCCCATTTCTTGTTTTTCTTAGGCTTGTCAAAGATCAGATGGCTGTAGACGTGTGGTATTATTTCTGAGGACTCTGTTCTATTCCATTGGTCTATATCTCTGTTTTGGTACCAGTACCATGCTGTTTTGGTTACTGTAGCCTTGTAGTATAGTTTGAAGTCAGGTAGTGTGATGCCTCCAGCTTTGTTCTTTTGACTTAGGATTGTCTTGGCAATGCAGGCTCTTTTTTGGTTCCATATGAACTTTAAAGCAGTTTTTTCCAATTCTGTGAAGAAACTCATTGGTAGCTTCATGGGGATGGCATTGAATCTAGAAATAACCTTGGGCAGTATGGCCATTTTCACGATATTGATTCTTCCTATCCATGAGCATGGTATGCTCTTCCATTTGTTTGTGTCCTCTTTGATTTCACTGAGCAGTGGTTTGTAGTTCTCCTTGAATAGGTCCTTTACATCCCTTGTAAGTTGGATTCCTAGGTATTTTATTCTCTTTGAAGCAATTGCGAATGGAAGTTCATTCCTGATTTGGCTCTCTGCTTGTCTGTTACTGGTGTATAAGAATGCTTGTGATTTTTGCACATTAATTTTGTATCCTGAGACTTTGCTGAAGTTTCTTATCAGCTTAAGGAGATTTTGGGCTGAGACGATGGGGTTTTCTAAATATACAATCATGTCATCTGCAAACAGGGACAATTTGACTTCTTCTTTTCCTAACTGAATACCCTTGATTTCTTTCTCTTGCCTGATTGCCCTAGCCAGAACTTCCAACACTATGTTGAATAGGAGTGGTGAGAGAGGGCATCCCTGTCTTGTGCCAGTTTTCAAAGGGAATTTTTCCAGTTTTTGCCCATTCAGTATGATATTGGCTGTGGGTTTGTCATAAATAGCTCTTATTATTTTGAGATACGTTCCATCAATACCAAATTTATTGAGCGTTTTTAGCATGAAGGGCTGTTGAATTTTGTCAAAAGTCTTTTCTGCATCTATTGAGATAATCATGTGGTTTTTGTCTTTGGTTCTGTTTATATGCTGGATTACGTTTATTGATTTGCGTATGTTGAACCAGCCTTGCATCCCAGGGATGAAGCCCACTTGATCATGGTGGATAAGCTTTTTGATGTGCTGCTGGATCCGGTTTGCCAGTATTTTATTGAGGATTTTTGCATTGATGTTCATCAGGGATATTGGTCTAAAATTCTCTTTTTTTGTTGTGTCTCTGCCAGGCTTTGGTATCAGGATGATGTTGGCCTCATAAAATGAGTTAGGGAGGATTCCCTCTTTTTCTATTGATTGGAATAGTTTCAGAAGGAATGGTAGCAGCTCCTCCTTGTACCTCTGGTAGAATTCAGCTGTGAATCCATCTGGTCCTGGACTTTTTTTGGTTGGTAGGCTATTAATTATTGCCTCAATTTCAGAGCCTGCTATTGGTCTATTCAGGGATTCAGCTTCTTCCTGGTTTAGTCTTGGGAGAGTGTAAGTGTCCAGGAAATTATCCATTTCTTCTAGATTTTCTAGTTGATTTGTGTAGAGGTGTTTATAGTATTCTCTGATGGTAGTTTGTATTTCTGTGGGGTCGGTGGTGATATCCCCTTTATCATTTTTTATTGCATCTATTTGATTCTTCTCTCTTTTCTTCTTTATTAGTCTTGCTAGCAGTCTATCAATTTTGTTGATCTTTTCAAAAAACCAACTCCTGGATTCATTGAGTTTTTGGAGGGTTTTTTGTGTCTCTGTCTCCTTCAGTTCTGCTCTGATCTTAGTTATTTCTTGCCTTCTGCTAGCTTTTGAATGTGTTTGCTCTTGCTTCTCTAGTTCTTTTAATTGTGATGTTAGAGTGTCAATTTTAGATCTTTCCAGCTTTCTCTTGTGGGCATTTAGTGCTAGAAATTTCCCTCTACACACTGCTTTAAATGTGTCCCAGAGATTCTGGTATGTTGTATCTTTGTTCTCATTGGTTTCAAAGAACATCTTTATTTCTGCCTTCATTTCATTATGTACCCAGTAGTCATTCAGGAGCAGGTTGTTCAGTTTCCATGTTGTTGAGTGATTTTGATTGAGTTTCTTAGTCCTGAGTTCTAGTTTGATTGCACTGTGGTCTGAGAGACAGTTTGTTATAATTTCTGTTTTTGTACATTTGCTGAGGAGTGCTTTACTTCCAATTATGTGGTCAATTTTGGAATAAGTGTGATGTGGTGCTGAGAAGAATGTATATTCTGTTGATTTGGGGTGGAGAGTTCTGTAGATGTCTATTAGGTCTGCTTGCTGCAGAGATGAGTTCAATTCCTGGATATCCTTGTTAAATTTCTGTCTCGTTGATCTGTCTAATGTTGACAGTGGTACATTAGACCAATGTTGAAGTCTCCCATTATTATTGTATGGGAGTCTAAGTCTCTTTGTAAGTCTCTAAGGACTTGCTTTATGAATCTGGGTGCTCCTGTATTGGGTGCAAGTATATTTAGGATAGTTAGCTCTTCCTGTTGAATTGATCCCTTTACCATTATGTAATGGCCTTCTTTGTCTCTTTTGATCTTTGATGGTTTAAAGTCTGTTTTATCAGAGACTAGGATTGCAACCCCTGCTTTTTTTTGCTCTCCATTTGCTTGGTAGATCTTCCTCCATCCCTTTATTTTGAGCCTATGTGTGTCTCTGCATGTGAGATGGGTCTCCTGAATACAGCAAACTGATGGGTCCTGACTCTTTATCCAGTTTGCCAGTCTGTGTCTTTTAATTGGACCATTTAGTCCATTTACATTTAAGGTTAATATTGTTATGTATGAACTTCATCCTGCCATTATGATATTAACTGGTTATTTTGCTCGTTAGTTGATGCAGTTTCTTCCTAGCATCGATGGTCTTTACATTTTGGCATGTTTTTGCAATGGCTGGTACCAGTTGTTCCTTTCCATGTTTAGTGCTTCCTTCAGGGTCTCTTGTAAGGCAGGCCTGGTGGTGACAAAATCTCTAAGCATTTGCTTATCTATAAAGGATTTTATTTCTCCTTCACTTATGAAACTTAGTTTGGCTGGATATGAAATTCTGGGTTTAAAATTATTTTCTTTAAGAATGTTGAATATTGGCCCCCACTCTCTTCTGGCTTGTAGAGTTTCTGCCGAGAGATCTGCTGTTAGTCTGATGGGCTTCCCTTTGTGGGTAACCCGACCTTTCTCTCTGGCTGACCTTAAGATTTTTTTCCTTCATTTCAACTTTGGTGAATCTGGCAATTATGTGTCTTGAAGTTGCTCTTCTGGAGGAGTATCTTTGTGGCATTCTCTGTATTTCCTGAATTTGAATGTTGGCCTGCCCTACTAGGTTGGGGAAGTTCTCCTGGATGATATCCTGAAGAGTGTTTTCCAACTTGGTTCCATTTTCCCCCTCACTTTCAGGCACTCCAATCAGACGTAGATTTGGTCTTTTTACGTAATCCCATACTTCTTGCAGTCTTTGTTCATTTCTTTTTCTTCTTTTTTCTTTAGATTTCTCTTCTTGCTTCATTTCATTCATTTGATCCTCAATCGCTGATACTGTTTCTTCCAGTTGATCGAGTCGGTTACTGAAGCTTGTGCATTTGTCACGTATTTCTCGTGTCATGGTTTTCATCTCTGTCAGTTCGTTTATGACCTTCTCTGCATTAATTAGTCTAGCTGTCAATTCTTCCACTCTTTTTTCAAGATTTTTAGTTTCTTTGCGCTGGGTATGTAATTCCTCCTTTAGCTCTGAGAAGTTTGATGGACTGAAGCCTTCTTCTTTCATCTCGTCAAAGTCATTCTCCGTCCAGCTTTGATCTGTTGCTGGCGATGAGCTGCGTTCCTTTGCAGGTGGAGATGCACTCTTATGTTTTGAATTTCCAGCTTTTCTGCCCTGCTTTTTCCCCATCTTTGTGGTTTTATCTGCCTCTAGTCTTTGATGATGGTGACGTACTGATGGGGTTTTGGTGTGGGTGTCCTTCCTGTTTGTTGGTTTTCCTTCTAACAGTCAGGACCCTCAGCTGTAGGTCTGTTGGAGATTGCTTGACGTCCACTCCAGACCCTGTTTGCCTGGGTATCAGCAGCAGAGGCTGCAGAAGATAGAATATTGCTGAACAGCGAGAGTACCTGTCTGATTCTTGCTTTGGAAGCTTCCTCTCAGGGTGTACTCCACCGTGTTGTGTGGGGTGTCAGACTGCCCCTAGTGGGGGATGTCTCCCAGTTAGGCTACTCAGAGGTCAGGGACCCACTTGAGCAGGCAGTCTGTCCATTCTCAGATCTCAGCCTCGGTGTTGGGAGATCCACTGCTCTCTTCAAAGCTGTCAGACAGAGTCATTTGCCTCTGCAGAGGTTTCTGCTGCTTTGTTGTTGTTGTTGTTGTTGATTAGCTGTGCCCTGTCCCCAGAGGTGGAGTCTACAAAGACAGGCAGGGCTCCTTGAGCTGCTGTGAGCTCCACCCAGTTTGAGCTTCCCAGCGGCTTTGTTTACCTGCTTAAGCCTCAGCAATGGTGGGCGCCCCTCCCCCAGCCTCACTGCTGCCTTGCAGTTAGATTGCAGACTGCTGTGCTAGCAATGAGGGAGGCTCCGTGGGCAGGCGTGGGACCCTCGCGGCCAGGTGTGGGATATAATCTCCTGGTGTGCCCGTTTGCTAAGACCCTTGGTACAGCACAGTATTGGGTGGGAGTTACCTGATTTTCCAGGTGTTGTGTGTCTCAGTTCCCCTGGCTAGGAAAAGGGATTCCCTTCCCCCTTGCGCTTCCCAGGTGAGGCGATGCCTCGCCCTGCTTCAGCTCTCGCTGGTCGGGCTGCAGCAGCTGACCAGCACCGATTGTCCGGCACTCCCTAGTGAGATGAACCCAGTACCTCAGTTGAAAATGCAGAAATCACCTGTCTTCTGTGTCACTCTCACTGGGAGCTGGAGACTGGAGCTGTTCCTATTAGGCCATCTTGCTCCACCCATCTCTTATCCACACTTTTAAGACTGAAATAGAAAGAATAATTTCCAAGTACATATCATTTTCCTGAGATTCCTATTGTAGTGTCTCAAAGAAAATATCTGCTGAAATGTTAATGATTGGCCTTTATCATATGGTAGGAAATTTATATCTATATCTTCTGCTGTTGCAGCTTCCTTGACTAAGTTTGAATTTCCCTAAGATCTAACAATGGCCTTACTAGAAGACACTTAAATATGTTGAATTGGATGATTGATATATAGTACAAGCAAAGCAGCAAATCAAGCTCATATGATTTTGGCTAGGTCCCTTCTCGGGCTGGAGGTCACAGCTAAACTCAGAACCTTAGCTGTGGGAGACAAGCTGTGGGTTGCTGCTATGTCCTCATGATGGGAAGCTAGCCATGCTTCAATCTTGATATTTTTTTTTTCTTTTGGAGGTGGAGTTTCGATCTTGTCACCCAGGCTAGAGTGCAGTAGCACAATCTTGGCTTACTGCAACCTCCACCTCCTGGGTTCAAGTGATTCTCCTCCCTCCGCCTCCTGAGTAGCTGCGATTACATGTGCCACCAAGCTCCGCTAATTTTTGTATTATTAGTAGAGACGGGGTTTCACCATGTTGGCCAGGCTGGTCTCAAGCTCCTGACCTCAGGCGATCCACCTGCTATGGCCTCCCAAAGTGCTGGGATCACAGGCACAAGCTACCACACCTGGCATGATCTTGATTTTTATCATATGTAAATGAGAATTTGGAACTGTCTGAAGAGAGTGCATATTACTTCTACAAAATTAATTTTACTCAGTTATAACATACTGAGCATTAAATGGTTGCATAGAATAGTACTGTGACTTTAACCCATGTGTTTTCTCTTGCTGTCACAATGAATTCATTTTATATAAATAGAAATACAGAAACATGGCATTTTGTGGCTGTTTCTTTTCACTTACCATAATGCTTTCAAGGTTCATCCATACTGTAGCATGTATCAATAGTTCATTCCTTTTATGTCCAAATAATATTCCATCGTATGGACATACCACATTTTGTTTATCCATTCATTAGTTGAAACATTTGGGTTGTTTCCATTTTTTTTACTATTATGAATAATGCTGCTATGAACATTTGTGTACACATTTTTATGTGAATATATGTGTTCACATATATGAAGCTCTTGGATCCCTTATCAAAAAGTAATTATCCATATATTGGCTTATTTCTGGACCCTCAATTCTAGGCCATTGATCTATATGATTATCTTTATGCTAGTACCACATGGTCTTGATTATTGTACTTTACCAGTAAGTTTAGAAATCAGGAATTGCAATAGCTCAATTTTGTTCATCTTTTTCAAAGTTGTTTTAGCTACATTGATCTTTTGCACATCCATATGAACTTTAGAATCAGCTTTCAATTTCAGCAAAAAAAGGCAGCTAGAATTTTGATAGAGATTGCATCGAATCTGCAGTTAAAATAAGTATTGCCTTATTAACATTATTAACTTTTATGATTCATGAACATGGGAGGAAAGCATAGATTTATAGAGATCTTCTTTAATTTCTTTCAATGCAGTTTTAATTTTAGGTGTACAGGTCTTGACTTATCTTATTAAATATATTTTATTCTGTTTGATACTGTTATTAAAGGAATTGTTTACTTAATTTCATTTTTGGATTGTTATTGATGCATAAAAATACAACTAATTTTTTCATAATGATCTTATATTATGCAACCTTGATGAATTTATTTTACCATAATAGTTTTGTTGATTCCTTAGAATTTTCTACATACAAATCATATCAACTGCAGATAGAGATGTTACTTCTTCCTTTACAATCTGGCTGCCTTTTAATTCCTTTTCTTGCCTAATTGCCTTAACTAGAACGTCTAGTGCAATGTTGAATGGAAGTGGCAAGAGTGGACATGCTTTTTTTGTTCCTGATCTTATGGTCTTTTAGTCCATTTTTGTGCTGCTGATAAAGATATACCGGAGACTGGGTAATCTGTAAAGAAAAAGAGTTTAATGGACTCACAGTTCCATGTGGCTGGGGAGGGTTCACAATCAAGGCAGAAGGTGAAAGGCATGTATTACATGGTGGCAGGTAAAAGAAATGAGAGACAAGCAAAAGGGGAAACACCTTATAAAACCATCAGATCTTGTGAGATTTATTCACTACCATGAGAACAGTATGGGGGAAACTGCCCCCATGATCCAATTGTCTCCCACCAGCTGCCTCCCATAACACATGGGAAATATGGGAGCTACAATTCAAGATGAGATTTGGGTGGGGACATAGTCAAACCATATCATGGGGGAAAGTACTCAGTGTTTCTGCCATGGGTATAATGATAGCTGTGGGTTTTTTGTAAATGTATTTTTTCAGGCTGAGAAATTTTACTTCTATTCTTAGTTTGTTGAGTGTTTTTTTAATCATCAAAGAGTGCTAGATTTTTGTCAAATGCTTTTTCTGTGTCTATTGAGACGATCGTGTGGTTTTTAAACCTTTATTCTATTAATACCGCATGTTACATTGATTAACTTTCATATTTTAAACCAACCTTGCATTCCTGGGAAAATCCCACTTGGTTGTGGTGTACTATCCTCTTTATATGTTACTGAACCAGTTTCCAACTATTTGCTTGAGAATTCTTACACCTATATTCTGTAGTTTCTGTTTTTTGTAATGTGTTTGTCTGGCATCATAGAATGAGTTGGGAAGTGTTCCCTCTCGTTCTATTTTTTGGAGGAGTTTGTGAAAAATTTGTGTTAATTCTTTAATGTTTGATATAACTTACCAGGGAAGTCATCTAGTTTTGGGCTTTTATATGAGAAGCTTTTGGATTATCAATTTTTCTTACTTGTTATCATTCTGATCACATTTTCCATTTCTTCTTGAATCCGTATTATTAGTTTTTGTCTTTCTGGAAAATTGTTGACTTCATCTAGGTCACCTAGTTTGTTGGCATACAATTTTTCATAGTATTCCCTTATAATCCTTTTATTTCTATAAGGTTGATTGTAATGTTACTTCTTTCACCTCTGATTTTGTTAGCTTAAGTTCTTTCCCTCTTTTTTTTTTTTTTTTTTTTTTTGGTCTATCTAGTTAATGGTTTGTCAATTTTATTGATGTTTTCAAAGAACCCAGTTTTGGTTTCATTGATTCTATTATTTTCTAGTCTTAATTCATTCATTTCTATCTTAACTTTATTATTTCCTTTATTTCATTTGCTTTGGATTTTATTTTGCTCTTCTTTTTCTAGCTTCTTAAAGTAGAAGTTTAGGCTATTGGGTTAATGTATTTATTTATTTTTTTAAATAAGTGTTTACAGTTTTAAATTTTCCTCTAAGTACTGCTTTCTATGTATATCATACATTTGGGTATGTTGTGTTTTTATTTTCATTCATCTCAAAGTACTTTCTAATTTCCACTATGATTTCTTGTTTGAGCCATTGATTGTTTAAAAGTGTGCTAGTTAAGTTTTACATATTTTTGAATTACTTAGATTTCCTTCTTCTATTGAGTTTTAGTTTCATTCTATTGTGGTCATAGAACACACAATTTTTGTATGATTTAAATATTTTAAAATATACTGAGACTTGTTTTATGACAGAATGCATTATTTATCCAGGGGAATGTTTATGTGCACTTGAGAAGAATGAAGAATGTATAGTCTACTGTTGTTGGGTAGAGTGTTCTATCAGCATCTGATCTAGTTGATTTATAGTGTTGTGCAAATCTTCTGTTTCCTTGCTGATTTTCTGACAGCTTGTTCTCGTTATTTAACGTGGGGTATTGAAATCTTCAACTATATTGTTGAATTGCCTGTTTCTCCCATCAATTCTGTGAGTTTTCAAAGGTTGAATATCCAGAGTCTACAAAGAACTTAAACATTACAAGAAAAAACCAACCCCATTAAAAAGTGGACAAAGGACATGAACAGACACTTCTCAAAAGAAGACATACATGCAGCCAACAAACATGAAAGAAAGCCCAATATTACTGATCATTAGAGAAATGCAAATCAAAACCACAATGAGATACCATCTCACACCAGTCAGAATAGCAATTATTAAAAAAGTCCAAAAACAACAGGTGCTGGCAAGGTTGCAGAGAAAAACGAACACTTTTACACTGTTGGTGGAAGTGTAAATTAGTTCAACCATTGTGAAAGGCCTGTGCTTCATATATTTTGGTGCTCTGTTGTTAGGTGCCTATATATTTATAATTATTATATCTCTTTGATGGGTTAATCTTTTTACATTATAAAATGTCATCATGTATCTCCAGTAATGATTTTCTGTCTTGAAATCTATTTCAAATAATATTAGTACAGTCACATCAGCTCTCTTTAGGTTATCTTTCTACCCTTTCATTTTTAACCTATTAGTGTCTTTGAAACTAAAGTGAGTCTCTTTGATCTGCACTCCTATGTTTGTTTGCAGCACTGTTTACGATAGCTAAGATGTGGAAGCAATCTAAATGTCCATCAACAGATAAATGAATAAAGAAAATGTGGTACATATATATAATGGAGTACTATTCAGCCATACTAAAGAATGAGATCCAGTCATTTGGAACAGCATGAATGGAATTGGAGATCATTATGTTAAATGAAATGAGTTCGGCACAGAAAGACAAACATTGTGTGTTCTCACTTATCTGTGGGATCTAAAAATCAAAAGAATTGAACTCATGGACATAGAGAGTAGAAGCATGGTTACTAGAGGCTGGGAAGGGTAGTGGGAGGGTTGGGAAGAGGTGAGGATGGTTAATGGGTACAAAAACAAAATAGAAAGAATGAATAAGACCTACTATTTGATAGCACAAAAGGGTGACTATAGTCAATAATAACTTAGTTGTATATTTTAAAATAACTTAAAGAGTGTAATTGGCTTGTTGGTAACTCAAAGTATAAATGCTTAAGGGGGTGGATACCCCATTCTCCATGATATGCTTATTTCACATTGTGTGCCTGTATCAAAGCAACTCAAGTATCCCATAAATATATACACTTACTATGTACCAACAAAAATTAAAAAAAATAAAATTGAGTCTTTCTTAGACAATATGTAGCTGGACCACGTTGTTTTCAATCTATTCGTTCATTTCATCCAAAAGGCCAATATCTGCCATTTACTTGTAGTTATGTTTATATTTAATGTAATTATTGATGATAGGATTTATGTTTGCCATTTTATTTGTTTTCTATATGTGTATGCCTTTTTTCCCCCTCTATTCATCCACTACTGCCCTTTCTTGTGTTAAATAGACATTTTCTACTATACCATTTTAACTACCTTTCCTTTGTTACTATATATTTAAGCATTTTTTGGTGGTTGCTCTGAGAATCACCATTAACATATTAATTTATAACAATCTAGATTAATACCAATTTAATTTAAATAATACATAAAGACTTTTCTTCTGTATAGCTCCATTACCCCTCTCCTTTATCCTGGTTTTGTCACAAATTACATCTTTATATATATTGTGATCATCAACATAGACTTATAATAATTGCTTTATGATGTTGTCTTCTAAATTATATAGGAGAAAATAGGAGTTAGAAATGCAAAACATACTTTTAGTATTCTTTCTTTATATTTATCTATGCAATTACCTTTACCAGTGCTTTTTATTTCTTCATGTTGAGTGGAGTGTTGAGTCTAGTGTCCTTTTAATTCTGCCTGAAGATTTGCCTGTAGTATTTCTTATGAGGCAGGTCTGTTAGCAACAAACTCTCTGTTTTTGTTTACAGCAATGAAATCTCTGAGTTATTTGTTTTTAGGAAAACTCTGTTTTGGTTTGTCTATTTTGTTTATCTCTATTAAATCTTATTTTTGCCTTCGTTTTTAAAGAACAGTTCTACTGGTTATGAAATTATTGACTGACAGCTTTTTGAATTCAGCATTGCGTATGTCATCCTGCTGTCTTGTGGATTCTATTTTTTTGATGAGAAATAAGTTGTTAATCATACTGCTTTTTGAATTCAGCATTGCGTATGTCATCCCGTTGTCTTGTGGATTCTATTTTTTTGATGAGAAATAAGTTGTTAATCATACTGATGATCTTAATCATACTTAATCATACTGATGTTAATCATACTGATGATCTCTTGTACATACTGATTCTCTCTTGCTGCTTTCAAGATTGTGTCTTTGTTTTTAACAATTTGATTTTAATGTTTGCATATGTCATTCTCTTTGAATTTATTTTATGTGGAGTTTTTTTTAGCTTAGATGTTTAGATTAATATTTTTCATCAAATGTGGGAAGTTTTTTGTCATTTTTCTTCATATGTTCTTTCTACCCCTTTCTCTCTCTTCATCCTCTTCTGGAACTCCCATTATGTGTATATATATATTTCTGTGCTTGATGGTGCTCCATGGGTCTCTAGGCTGCATTTATTTTTCTTAATTTATTTTTCTTTCTGTTCTTCAGGCTGAATAATCTCTATCAACCTATCTTCAGGTTTGTGAATTCTTTCTTCTGTTAGCTCAAATCTAATCTTGAGCCCTCCTGGTGAATTTTTCATTTCAGCTGATGTATTTTGAAACCCAGATTTTCTACTTTTTAAATTTTTATAATTTCTGTCTCTTTATCAATGTTTCTGTTTTTGATGGGACATTGTTCTCATATTTTCCCTCAGTTCTTTAGACATAATTTCATCTAGTTCTTTGAATATAGTTAAAATACTCTATTTAAAGTTTTTGTCTAAAAATTTGGATTTCTTCAGAGATTATTTCTATTGATTGGTTTTTTTTCTGTGTATGGTCATAATTTAGTTTCTTTGCATGTCTTATAATTTCTAGTTGAAAATCAGATATTTAGAATACAACAATGTGTGCAACTGATGTGTACAACCCTACAAATTAGGTTTTTCCCTCTTTCCAGGGCCTACTGATGTTGCTGCTTGTTATAGTTGTAGTTATCCGTTTAGTAACATCTAAATTAAGTCTGTAAAGTTTGCATTATTCATCATGGGTGGCCCCTGAAATCTCTGCTTGGTTAGTTTAGTGGTCAGCTAATGAGTGGACATATTTTCTTAAATTTTAGAACAATAAACCTCCCAGTCTTTGCCAAGGGGTGCTGAATGTGTGTGTGAGCACATCTTCAACACTGAGCCAGGCAGTTGACAATTATTCTTTTGCCTTTCCTTCCTGCTTATGCAGACCCTTAAAGGCAGCCAGAGATAAGAGATTAGGGTCTTGTCAAGTCTTCCTGAACATGTGAACAGTCCTGTGTATATACATGGACTTTTAGATTTCCAGGAATATGTTGGAAATTTTCAGAATCCTCACTGACATTTCATTCTTCAATTCTTTATTGTAAGCTTTTTGGTTAGTCTATTGTTTACAGTGATTATAACCCACTTCTTCAGGCAGCTATGAAGTCAAACAATTGCCTGCAACTATTTTCAACACTCATCTCCATGGAAAAGGCTTTTTGCATAGAGGGAGCTGATTCAGGTCAAATAATGACACCCTTGCAAAAGTGGTCTTCCAGGGAACCACAAGAAAGGTTAAATAATGACTGTACTCTGGCAATGTGGCTTTGAAGAAACTGAGTTCTGCCCACTGCAGTAACTGCAGGTTTTTTATTTTAAGGCTGCCACTGAGCTGACAATTGGAACTGGGACTAGAGAAAGTTAAGAACACCTCAAAGCTCATGGTTATTACCAAGATTCAGCTGTTTTTCTTGCTGCAAGCTTTTGCTTAATTCTCAGTTTTTAAAAAGTTGAGTTTGACCATTTGCCAGTTTTCAATTTGCTTTCATGGAGAAGAGAATTTTCAGTGTTTTTTTTTTTTTCTCTGCCATTTTGGCTGACATTACAGTTTTTTAAAAATATATTTTAACATATATATTTGTTTACTTCTGGAATTTCTATTGGGTTTCTTTGAATTTTACCTGTTCAAATCTGTCTATTTTGTTTTTAATAATTTCTTGGGGTTTTTTTCCTTTCATTACATCATTATTTCCTTAGTTCATTTCAGAATCTTAAACATATTGTTTTTGAAGTTTATCTTCAGATTACTATATTGATCTGAGATAAATTCCTCTTTTGATTTATCTGAAATAAATTCCTCTTCTGATTGTTGATTTAGATGTTCTCTTTCTTAACTGGCTTACTGACCTTAATGTGTTTTGTAATTTTATCTTGGAGGGCCAAGTCGAGTTTGCATCTCATCCTCTCCTTCTGCCTCTACCTTCTCCTCTCTCTGGTGCTCATGCTCATGCATGTGTATTCCTCTCTGTCACCTCCATCTAGTTCTCCAGGTGTTGAAGTCCAGAACTAGATCTTATACTGCAGGCTTAGTTTTTCTGTCTCATAGGGATATTAAAGTTATAACAGATACATCCAGTAGGGATGGTTAACCCACGTCCCATTTGTCTCTCTCTTTCCGGCTACCTTTTTCTTTTTTTCTCATCTTTCTTTTACGGCTTGATATTATCTTCTCAGTTTTCACTTTCCACAATGAGGCAGGCTCTGTTCTCTCTGAGACATAAGCCAGTTGCCTCTGCCTTCTCCGAGACTTTATCCCCAATAAACTTGTGCCTTCAGCCTGCTGACGGCATTGTATTTCTGTTTAGTTTTGTTCTGCAAATACTTATCTTGCTTTTAAGTATAGCATATTTTGTATACCTGTCGTTTCAAATATTTTATCTGTTATTACTATGTTTGGGGTATTGGCAGGGAAAGAAAAGGGACAAAAGATGATCTTGTGATGTCATATTGACTGGAAATTCTCTGAGAGAGTTTTTCAAGTTTGTTTCCTATAGCTGTGATTTAATGTTCTACAGGTCATTTTCCTTTACTATCTTCAAATGAGATTTTAATTTTGGCATTGCTCTTTTAATTTTCATGAAATCAATTATTATTTTATCATCTCCTCTTAACATGTTCGCTGTTCCTGTTTCATAGACGATATTTCTCTTTCCTCTTCTTCCTCTCCTTTTCCTCTTCCTGTTTACTTTTGGTTTTTCTTCCTCCTCATCATCATTCTTCTACATTTTTTTCAAAAACTCGAAGGTAAAGTGAATCTACTTCTGACTCTCAGAGTAAGATATTTTTATAGATCTGCTGTTCACCTTGATCATCCAGACAATATTCTTTTTTCCCGATTTATAATAATATTTTCAATGGTCTTGTGTTGCTTTGTTTTTCTGTTCATTCAACCTCAAACAAGAAGAAATATTCCAGATTTGGTGTATGTTAACAGTATGATTACTTGGATTGCTCTTGGCTCCGTTGTTAGTTTTCTTAAAGCTCAATATGTACAACTCCTAGACCGATCACTAATGATAAGCAGGTTTTCATCTCATCTGGCAATGTGGAAAGACAGAGGGTCTTCTAGCTCCATTTCCTAATTATCTTGTACTCTTAAGCTATTTAGCAAATTGAAAATTATTTTTATTTTATTATTTGTTTATTTGAGACTGAGTCTTGCTCTGTCACCCAGGCTGGAGTGCAGTGGCGTGATCTCAGCTCACTGCAACCTCCGCCTCCCAGGTTCAAGCGATTCTCGTGCCTCAGCCTCCCTGAGTAGCTGAGATTACAGGTGCCTGCCACCATGCCTGGCTAATTTTTGTATTTTTAGTAGAGACGGGTTTCCCCATGTTGACCAGGCTGGTTTCCAGCTCCTAACCTGAGGTAATCCACCTGCCTCGGCCTCCCAAAGTGCTAGGATTACAGGTGTGAGTCATTGTGCTCCACCCTGTATCTCTCTCTCTCTTTCTCTCTCTCTCTCTCTATCATCTCTCTCTCTCTCTCCCTATATATATATATAATATAAAATATAGATATAGATATATATTTTGAAACAGAGTCTCACTCTGTTACCAGGCTGGAGTGCAGTGGCACGATCTTGTCTCACTGCAACCTCTGCCTCCCTGATTCAAGCGATTCTCCTGCCTCAGCCTCCCAAATATCTGGAACTACAGAGGCGTGCCACCACGCCCAACTAAGTTTTATATATTTAGTAGAGACAGGGTTTCATCATGTTGGCCAGGATGGTCGCGATCTCTTGACCTTATGATCTGCCCGCCTTGGTCTCCCAAAGGGCTTGGATTACAGGAGTGAGCCACTGCACCCGGCCGATGCCTCACCCTATTTTTTAAAAAAACCTTTTCCACACTTCTCCCAGTATTTCCCTTCTTGGATCTATACACTTTATTTTTTTGTATTATGTCCTCGAAGATGCAAAGCACCACCTTCAGTATCCCCATGATGGCCACTGAGTGTTTCAACTGGTATAGTTTTCACGTTTCTCAACCATGGGACAGCCTGATGAAGGGGAATATATCATGTCCCTATTTACTTTTTTCGATGGCAGGTGTCATTGGTTTTCTGCTGCATAGACCTGCCATATCTTTAGGTTTGCTTTTCATTTTATTGCCATTGGGGGAGCCACAGTTTTGAGGCTATTTCCACATGAGCTAGAAATAATAATCACTCTCCTTCTTAATATTTGGGAACATTAATATATTTTAGTCTTTTTTGTATCTTCATGGAGAATCATAGAGAAAAAAATGGAGAAACAAAATCAGACCTGAAGCCATTTAAATTGGAAGTCATAGAGACCAATCCATATTTCTAACAGCAAATTCTATTTTCTTAGTGGTGGTGTTGGGGTTTTGTTTGTTTTCAAATTTTAAAGATTCTTATTACCTATGAATACTCAAACTTCAACTCTCCTTATGTATAGAACTCCCAAGGAAGTTCTATGTGGGAAAACTTTGAGAAGTTATCCTTTGGAGAAGAATTTTGGAAGCGTAAACTTGGGAAAGTTTACTCATCTAGAAAGTTTGGACATTTTTCATAATTTTTACGAGCGCTACCAGTGGTGGTGTTTAAACCCTTTCACAACTGGTAGACTTAAAAATCAGAATGGATGCTGGACATCATGCTGGAAGGGGGAACTGTTATTCCAGGCATTCACTCATTCATGCTAGATCATGGGGAACTTAAAGGAGTCATGAAGGGGAAGCCAGTGAAGCAGATGGGGGAGGATCCACTTGGGACTCAGCACAGCAACTCTTTGCCTGCAGAAGTATGTCAATACATTAATAGCTAATATGCTGGTAGCTGAACATCAGTCCCAGCCCTGGATTCTAACCACCTACCTAAGTACCTGTCTTATAATAGGCACAAAATATGTGTGGAATAAAGAAATGGACAACAAATAGATATATACATAAGGGTGTGCCTAACCCAAATGGGAGTGCACAGTGACACTAGGAGACGTTTTTCTCTCAATAAAACAAGAGTATGATACTTGCCCTTTCTCTATTTCATAGAGAGAACTATGAAAAGACACTTAGAGAAACAATTCATTTTGCTGCTGTTAGGAGAAAAACGCCTGCTGAATCAATTCTGAGTGCTGTTGTTGACAAAGTGTGTGGTACCCTGTGGGAGCCAGTTCAGTCAAGAACAGCAGTGATGCTAATCATAGTCATATCATTGCAGGCCTAATTGACTTTTCAGTCAGAGTTAATAAGCAAAGTGGTGGTCTAAAAATTACCATTCATTTTCTTCTGGAAAATATTTTCAATGCCTCTTGATGAAGAGTGAACCAAAGGCAGGCAAATGTTCCTTTCAGGTAGTTTGTACCCAGTTCTCCAGATCTGCTTACTGTTCACCCCACCTGCCACGCAAATACAATTACTATGCAACTTTGAGAAGCTCCCCTGCCCCCCAACACCTAAGTGAACACACCACCAAAGGAAATTCCTTGAATGGTTGCACACTGGCCTTGGAGAATCAGCTTCTGTGTGCTCCTGCTCGGCTTTCCCGACTCGCCTCCAGTCTTCCCAGCCCGTATGGGCAATCATCGCACTTCATTGTCCAGTACCATCATTACAATATTGTTATCATCTGAGCTGGAGTCTGACACTTTCTCTAAGACCTTTCAAATAACCCCTTTACTAGGCTTCAGTACCAAACCATTCAGGGCAAATCTCTGCTTTGTGCTTGTCAGCCTTAATAGACTGGATGTCACTTGAGCCTGTAAAAAGTGCCTGCTCCTCAGCTGTCAGTCAGTCCTGGTGGTGTCAGCTGAGAGCGTGGCTGGAGCTGGCTGGATTAGAGGGTAGTTACCATAGCTGTCAAATTACTGACAGCCTGACACCCACACTCCCAACTTCCTCTTACTGTATTTGGTTTCTATCGAGCTCTCTGGACCTTTCTTAAGGTGGATCTCTCTGTTGGAAACAGATCATAATTTGGTTAGCATCTTCAGAAGTTGGGCTGTTTTCTTGCCTGCTCTGGTTTTTAGAAAGACCCTTACTTTGAGCAGCTTTTATATTTCAGTGAATATTTTTAACCTCACTTCAGCAAAGAGTGCCACCTCCCTACGCTTTCCATGTTAAGGGAAACTCTCTGTGTGTGTATTTCAGTTTCACCATCCTAATTCAAGAATATATAGCCCATGCCCAAAATGTTTCCTCTTATCTCTTTTACATCTATAGTATTTTCATCCTCCTCTTCGGTCATATCTTTGCTCTGGGCATTTGTGTTAGATGTGAAGCTCAGTTTGTGTGTGTGTGTGTGTGTGTGTGTGTGTGTGTGTGCACGCATGTGTGTGTGTGTTTACATGTGCATTGTGGGGTGTGGGTATATATAGAACTGTTGACTTATCTATGAATGTTTGTGAATATGTATATTCATACCTAATGAAAGGTAGTCAGCTAACAGCCAAGGCAGGAAGAACAAATTGGCACCTTTCCAAACTGTGCCTTAGTTAACATTCACCTTCCATACAGCCAATTAGTGAATGAAGTTTACCCCTCTCTCCTTCCTATTCTCCTTCTTCCTACTTTTCATTCACACCTTTTCTTTCTCCCTCCTTTCTGTTTCCCCCCTTTTACTCCTTTTCACATTTGATACATTTGATATGGGTTTACTATCTTGTAGTCCCCAGGCTGGACAGCAGGCAAACAAAAATGAATGTGACTATACCCTTGTACACAAGTTCACAGCTGCCTGCTCACATTCCTCAGGTATGTTTGAATTTCACAGCCTTTTACTTCTGACCAGGGAGCTGAGCTTAATTAACACTTTCATTTACTTAGCCAATAATCAAGGCTGATTTGCTTTTATTAAACCAGGCTTTGGGACCAGAAATGCAACTATTGCACAATCTTAAATTTGCTTACTGTTCTAAACTGCCACAGAATTAAACTTGAGTCTGCATTCTGAGCACAGCTTTCAGCATACACAGGTACATGCACATTTAGTATTGTATGGCTATAGGGGAGAGAAAGTACTAGGCTTCAGATAACCTACTTGTACCATGGGAAAGTCACTATATCTTGCTGAAACTCAGTTACCTTTTCTCTACATTGGGGATGATTCTTACCTGCCAAACTTATAGTTTTGATCTATGGTCCAAGTAAGACTGACCATATATATAAGAAAAACACTTTCTAAAATGCAAGGTATCACAAATGCAAATTGTGATAATAATAAGTATTACTCTATATGGTTATATATAGAATTGAAATCAATGCTAGATTATTTAGGCTGTTTTACTGTTCTTATTTCCTTGGCCACACATACTTTGCTTTTATTTTCCTAGCACGCAACCACATAGCTGAAAAATATGCTCCCTAGTAAAAGTAATGTTACATATTGCTTAAACTGATGAACTCACGCTCAAATCAGGAGCCTTTAGAGGTCTTCTCTGGTCCCTACAATGTGTTTTAAAATGTTGTGGCTTTTTAAGACCATTGTTTTTCAATGAGTCTAGCAAGTGGTTCCAATTTAAATGAGCTAGTATCTACCTCAATTGCTCAGTAATTTTGTATGCCTTATAATTCCGGAAACTTGACAGAAAAAAAGTTCAAACCAGAGACTGAAAAATGTAATAAACATATTAGAAAAGGTGGAGGGGTGGGTGGGAGAGGAGGTACAAGAACTTTATGTTTTCAGTGCCAAAGCCAAAGACATATTTTTTCCAGCACTTCCTCCCCATTCCAAAAAAAATTTTTTAAATAAAAAGACCCTTATATTTCACTCAATTAAACGCTGGGAAATAGTCTTTCAATATTATTTACAAGCATTCAGCAGTTTCAAATTCAACCAACTCTCCCACATTCTCGCTTTCCTCTAACACACATTCTTTATACTGTTTGCTGTTGAGCTTGTCTACTCAGTACCACAATAACCATAGGAAAATTATTCAACTAATTTAGTGAAAAGCATCATATCAAACAAATAATAAGTGGGTTGTGAAAATGTTTATCTGCAAACCAAGTGTTCTGGCCACATTTTTGCTGAACTTCCTGGGCAAGGGTTCCACTCTGCATTAGTGATTTACATGCTGTTTCAAACCCAATTCCTTCCTGAGTCCAACTGATGAATGAAGGCTTGCATTTTGCAAGGGAACTGTCATAGTTGAGGGATGCATCTGTGGTCCTAGGGCTGAGAACGATGGAGAAATAGAATCTCCGGCATAGCTGGGCACCATAATTAGCTGAGGTAATAGATTGGCCAGCTTTTAGGAAAAACTTCCATCTGTTTTTTTTCTTTCTTTTTTTTTTTTTTTTTTGAAACAGAATCTCACTCTGTCACCCAGGCTGGAGAGCAGTGGCACAGTCTCGGCTAACTGCAACCTCTGCCTCCTGGGTTCAAGCGATTCTTCTGCCTCAGCCTCTCGAGTAGCTGGGACTACAGGCACATGCCACCACACCTGGCTAATTTTTGTATTTTTAGTACAATATGGTGAAACCCCATCTCCTGACCTCGTGATCTGCCTGCCTCAGCCTGCCAAAGTGCTGGGATTACAGGCGTGAGCCACCGTGCCTGGCCCTCCATCTGATTTTTACTGATAAAGTAGTAAGGTGTTTTTCATACCTCCTTTTCGTGCACTGCTTTGGCCTAAATTCCCAAAGTGCGAAATTCCCAAGACTGTAGACAATGTAGGCAGTGTGAGCCTGGTGTTTTCTACCACAGACTTTGAAATAATGTAGGCATTCCTGGGTTCATATCCTGACTCCATGACTTACTAGCTGTGGGACCTTAACTGTCAATTTCTTCATCTGTAAAACAGATTAAAGTATACTTATCAGATTCCTATTGATTAAATGGGTTAATTTATATAAATTTGGCATGATGTCTGGCACAAGTGCCTAATGAATTGTGGTTATTACTATTATTATTATTACTACTACTATTTGCAATCTCATCCTGATGTAGTCTCTCAGTTCTCTAAGACTTTGTGAAAAGCTAAAGAAACCTTCAAGATGTTAGTTGTCTTCCTACCTGACCCTATGCAATGGTACATTCCTATTTATTCATTCATTCACACATTCATTCATTTATTCTTTCATTTATTCATTCATTTATTCATTCAGTTAATAAATGTTTAAAGGTCTTCTGTGTGCCAGGCACTAGGCCAGGTAAAGATTTGCATAGATGAACATTACTTGCCCTCCAGAGATTCCCAGTCAGGGGAAATAGACACATACGTTAACATTCATAGAAATGTAATTAGAGGCCAGGTGCAGTGGCTCACACCTGTAATCCCAACTCCTCAGGAGGCCGAGGCTAGAGGATCTCTTGAGGCCAGGAGTTTGAGGTTACAGTGAGCTATGATCATACCACTGCACTCCAGCCTGAGTGACAGAGTGAGACCCTATTTTTTTTAAAAAAGTAATGTAATTAGAGTTCTAACCAAAATGTGAAAATGTGAAAATATGACTCAAAGCATTTAGGAAGCAGCACTTTCTTCTGCTAGGAAAGAGTTGCTAGAAAAATAAGACTTGTGAGCTGTGTCTGGAAAGCAGGACTTGGGTCCAAAATAAAGAGCCTTACCTGCCAGTCTTTCCTTAAAATGTAGCTATCTCTTCAGGTTCTGAGCAAGGGAACAGTAAGATAAGCTTTGCATTCTAGAAAGATCACTCATAGGATAATGGATGTTTTTTGTAGCAAGAATTAGTCAAGCAGGGAGATAACAAAAGCTTTTAATAAGGCAGAGACTGCTGAAATGGAGTGGAGGGAATGAATCCAGAGATACGAAGAACACAGCCAAGCTTCCTAAGAGCCAATGTTTGGGAGCCAAGGAAAGCAGGGGTCCTGGGTGGCTTCAGGGATTTTTTTTTTTTTTTTTTTTTTTTTTGTGAGACGGAGTCTTGCTCTGTCACCCAGGCTGGAGTGCAGTGGCGCAATCTCGGTTCACTGCAAGCTCCGCCTCCTGGGTTCACGCCATTCTCCTGCCTCAGCCTCCTGAGTAGCTGGGACTACAGGCGCCCGCCACCACGCCCAGCTAATTTTTTATATTTTTAGTAGAGACGGGGTTTCACCATGTTAGCCAGGATGGTCTCGATCTCCTGACCTCGTGATCCTCCTGCCTCGGCCTCCCAAAGTGCTGGGAGTCACTGCGCCCGACCAGTTTCAGGTTTTTGACTTAGGTAACTCAAGCGGAGAGTGAAGTCCTCTCAGAGTTGGCAAATACAAAGGAAGACTTGGGTTAGAGGGAGTTCCTAAGAGTGAGAAGGGCTGGGACACAGGTGAATTTATAATCTGGGGCAAGTTAAATAGAAGATGTCCCTGGGATAGTTGGAGAAAATGCTCAATAAACATATGGAGCTTAGGAGAGCCCTGGAAGACGATTTATGTGTCAAGAGAGGGCTTGGTGGAGAAGAGATAGGTGTGGATGAGGTTATGCAGGAGATGGTAGCTGAGAAGGACCCTAAACAAGGACTGGGAATGGAACTCTCAGCATTGAATGTGAGGACAACACACGGAAGAAGAGCCTGGGGAGAGCCCAAGAAAGAGCAGCTGCGGGAGCCGAGAGGATGCTGGAGAAGCCATGGTGTGGGTGTTTGGAAATGGCAGTGGGGTTGGGAGGAGGGCAGTTTTATTTATGAGAGAAGTCAAATGAGCTGAAAGTCCTTCAGAGAGGAGGATTACCAGCAACCCCAGCGACAGAAGTTCAATTACTTCTGAGGGATAACAGGGTGCTAGGTAGAAGGGCCAGCGAATAGAGGGTTTCTAAGTCCGTGGGACAGAGCAAGAGGCCTAGATGAGAGAGAGAGGTTGAGGATTACTGGGTTATCAGATTCCCACTTTAGGGCTCAAGTCACACCTCTTTGCATGCTGCTTTATTTTCCTTACCACATCTTTGACTGTGGCTTGTAAATTTTTAACCCTGTTCCTTTAGCCCTCTCAGACACCTAGTTCAAAAATATGTGATGAATTAGAAGAATTAGCATTTGTCATCTCCAAGAATCCCAGGTGGCTCAGAAAAGTCCTGAGTAGCTTCAGTTACATGTTTTTGTTCTGATACCTCTGTTTTCAAACTGATTGCATCACTGCCTCCTGGAAAACCCGACAGGTATGATACCCCCCTTGCCTAACCCTACGTTCTTCCTCTCAGTAGGCAGGAGTGACGAGCTGCCTGGAACCAGCAGCTGAGGCACCCAAAGACCCGGTGTCTCTGAACAGCTTTTAGTGCTTCCTTCCCTAAACTGCACCAGTGCCTGCCTGGGCTGAGCAGCAAGAGAGACATCTGTGATATCTGATGACAATCATCTCTGATTGGAGTGTCACTACATAGCACAGGCGAGCAGGGGCCACAGCTAATTAGCTATGTGAGGCTAGCACTCTGTTTACTGGAACTGTACTAACAAGTTGCAGCTTTTTCCAACGCAGAAGAGTCATCGCACAAATGCCAGCCAGGAGCCCTTTACTCTAACAGTTTAGGGACAGAGGTGCTACTTCCTTACTACACTAAAACCATGAGACATGAATATCTTTGTGCTGAGAGTCACTTTTAGTCTATGTTTCCACCTTTTGTAAGCTGTCACTTCAAGAGATAGTAATATAAGTTGCTTTATAGAATCTGATATTACTCTAAGTGGATTTGCACTTTTAAATGAGTATTTCTTTTTTCTTTTTTAGCAGTCCTTGGGTTGTATCAGGGAATCAGCTAAGTCTGAGAAACATAGCTAAGATGGGCCTTCTCACTTGAGTTAAAAGGGTGAAAGAAGCAGAGGAAAAGACTAGAAGTTTAGTAGGAATAAAAGAAACAAGATCTGTCTTATCCCATTGATATTTGATAGATTTTATTTGTTGTTCACAGACATAATGTGTTGAATGATATATTTTCAACTTTTGCTAGAGAACCAGCATGGTTGAAATAATTTTAAAGACATTCTAAGCTTTTTTCAACATAAGGGAAAATTTCCATGTAAATTTTTATCCACCTATTAGAAGACCTTCTCTGATAACTTCAAGAAGTGATAGGCCATTTTGTAGCTTTCATTTCCTTTAGAAACAAATGCAGACATTTCATGACAAATGAATTGGGCACATTTAGGGGAGCAGTTAATGCTGATATGTCTCTTATTATTATTTGAGCATGATCTCAAATACTTTTGCACCTTAGGAATTGAGAAAACTTTGGAGTACTTTGCAAAGTTAATGAAAATTAGCAGTGCCATCCTCTGAATTACTTCTGCCAGAAGCCTAAATTTCCACAAATGGACCCATCTTTTCATATAGCAAATCCACTGTCTACTCTTACACAGTCCCCAATTTTTTGGTCGCAGACCAGTATTTTGCTGAGTTCCTACTCTCTTAGTCAAAATCAGTTTGCTCAGAGACTTTCAGGAAACAGGATTTCAAAATAATTCTAAAAGCCTGTATATTTTTATATAGGTGGATTACTTTTCATGGGCTCTTACACTTGGAATTGATAAATATTTTTATTCATTTTCCAGTGAAAACTATGGATTATACATCTTGAAAATATGTGCAGTGCTTCTAGCACCATTGGATGAAATGCAACCTATTAGGAATATAAATATTTTCAATAAAGTCTATTATGAATGTAGTATTTAATTTTGGTGCTGTTTAAAATTCATTTATTTATATTTATCATCAAAAGCACATTTCAGAGTGGATTTCAATAAACATCCGTATTTAGAAATTCAAAAATGTATTACATATGTTCATTCATTTCTTGTTGGTAAAACAAGCAAACTTTTTTTCTTAATGAAAGTGTTGGGTGTTTTTAAAAAATTTCTTTAACTTTAAACAAAATTCTCTCTCCAGGTGGAAAGTTGATTACCATCCTTCAGTCTGGAGGTAAATTTTACAGCTGTTTTAAACCCAGGAAAGTGGGTCTTATGTGGGAAGTGCTGACACAGCCTTATCCACCGCGGATCGGCATGAACTATACCGCTGTAATAAGGAGTTATTATGTATGTGTAAAAATAATGAGAGGCCATGTATGAAGAGAGCTAATGTAAAATGCTAAGCAATTATAGCTGGTTACACAGTATAGGTTAATATTCCTTCATATAGCTGCACTTTTTTCTTCTTTTGTCCTCCAGAACTCCTAATGAAAATTTTGAGACCTGACTGTAATGATAAGCAGCCATTCACACGTCCTTTGTGTCAAGGCTGTTGCATTAATGCTTCCCTTCATATAACATTTTGCATAGCCTAAAGCATCTATTAAAATCCTTTGTAAAATTCATGAAACAAAAGTGGTGGGTTGAGTCTAGGGGGAGAGAAAGTAAGCTGCTTATTAGCAAAAAGTCAAAAACACAGGGCCAATTACAGATCTGAACGAGAAGGGCTAAGGAACAGCGTGGGGAGTAATTCTTTCTGCAGCCCAATGGGCTCAAGCGAGGGGCAGGTTAGATGAAAATAGAGCAACAGTCTGAGCAGTAATTAAACGGAAATGTTTGGAGTTAGAAACAGCTCTATAAGAACGGGAAGAAATGCTCAACTAAAACAATTGTCTAGCCTCACGAACATGCTAAATTGGAAGGATTTAGGGGTTGTTCCCTAAAGGAGACACTGTGGGTAGTGAAGGGAAGCAGGGGCTCAGGAGATATGTAAAGAATCTGTTTGGTATTTCAAATGTTATAAATTAGATTTATAAAGAGACAGAGAGACAGAGAGAGAGAGAGTATGCCTTCCTACTGAACCAGCAACATAAAACTGAATAAACCACAATAACATTGCCCTTTTTCTGTTATAAACTTGGCATTAAGCTTGTCATGTTCAATGACAGCCTACTAGGCCTCATGCTTTACCCTTTGGAATTTGAAAGATTGGCAGGTGTCATGATTTCCCTAACATAAAAGACCTTGCAGATAATGTTCACCATGCACATTTATACTTCCATAACTCCACTTCCCTCGTTTCGGTATCGTCGGGTGAGCTTTCCACGCAGGCTGTTGGTGCTGGGGCTGCTCAGAAGCCTATCTGGCCTGAGGACAACGCTTACTGCAAAAGGAGCTTGCAGTACAGGCCGTACTTTTATGATTCTCCTTAGCAGTCTAAACATGCCCCACATTTACAATAATGAGCTGCTTTGTAGAGAGCGGCTCTCTGAGAGCACTGTTACTTTTCTTTGAAATGTTGAATGCAACCAGAATGACTCTTGTCTGACTTAAGGCTAGAAACTGGGTTCCGTTTAAACAATAATCTCCTCTCTTTGCAACCACCCACCCCAGCCAGATCCTTCCAATAACTCCAAGAGAAAAAAGTAAAACCAATGTTGAGAGAAATACAAACTCCATTGAAGGCTAAGAGTTCCATTTCAATTGGTTATCACCTAAGGGCACCTGTTTGCTACCAACTAATGCCACTTGAAAATAAACAAATGGATCTTTTCAGAAGAATTAGTGTCAAGAATGAGAATCTTACATTTTTTCCAACCCAAAGAGAGAGTATGAGTAGTTGGCTAGGCACTAACCATTTACAAAATAGTTTCATATGGGATTTCGATAAACCTGGCCCCACACATTTTAATCTTTTTATTATGGAAAAAATACGTATATAAAAGAGACAGAGTAACATAATAACTCCACGTATACTCATCATTCAGCTTTGACGAATATCATCTCATGCTCATGGTCATTGTGGTCTCACTAATGCCCTGTCCACTCCCCAGCTTGTTTAGTTTTGAAGCAAACCCTAAGGCATCATTTAATTTATCACAACAATAAACATTTCAGGGCCCATGTCTAAAAGAAAAGAATTCCTTTGCTTTTTGTTTTAACAGATCAAGGAAATATTTTGAACCTCCAACCTTTTGGCAGTTTTGTGGGCATTTTTTTCCATGAGCTGCATTTCTCAAAATAATATAATCGTATCATATATTAGAAATATAAATAAAATCTCAAGAGCATCACTGGTCTCTGGTTTCCTTTGAAGGAGTGTTTTCTCACTTATTTCAGAGATTTGGGTAACTGAACTTTTCTTCTGTGAGCCATTGTCACGTTATTTGTAAATTTTCACTTTTGACATTCAAATCAATAACATATTTTAATATATCTATCTTCTTAGTAATTGGTTTCACAAAAACCTTGACTCAAAAGTATGTATTGGGCACTTACTGTGTGCCAAGTTCTGCATTAGGTACAGGAAGCCAGGCAACCAGGCAAGGGAAGCAAGACACAGAAAATCAATCTCTCCTCTCACTGATCCCCAAACTTTGCTGGACATCTTACAGGGACTGTGGCATTTGATTGCCTTCTATATTGGTAGATGTTGCTAGATAAGAAATAAATATGTTTTTTGAAAAAGGAATAGGAAATTTGTCCTTTTCCGTCCTAATACTACTGTTGTTTCCTTAATGGTCCCAAAAGATAAATGTTTTACTCAGATGTAAACCATGTGAACTCCCCAGTCATTGGTATGAGGGTTATCCAAGTCTTACAAAGAATAATATCCCTATCCTTATGAATACACTGTAAACATACAAGAGTGAATTATTATATTTTTAAAAATCTAAATAGATTTATTTTTTAATTAAAGAAATGATTTTTTTCTTTAGTTTCTTACATTGATAGTTTCAATAATTGGCAAAAAATATATAGCAATTTTAAAATGGCAACATTTTTTCTCTGATTTCTTTAGAACACCAAAGGGGTAAGACTTGATCATTTGACTGGACAAGATGATGTACTTTTTTTTAAGGAGTGGATGGTACTGATTCTTTAAAACATTTTTATTGTTATGTACAAAAGACTATTTGCAACATAAATTTGAATTACAAAGCATAATATTAAAATGAACAGTGTGAATTTCCACCCAATTCAAAACTACGACACCACTAAAGCCTTTGACACCTCCCCTGTGCCTCCATTCCAGCTCTTGAGGCAATTTTATCCTGAATTTTCTATTTATACTATTTTATAGACTTTAAAAAATACATTTGCTATATATGTATATATAACTACAATTGTTTAGTTTGGTTTGTTTTGAGGCTTTATAAAGTAGTACCATATCCTATGTGGTCTTTTAAAACTTGCTTTTCTCATTTCACATTATTTCTCTGAGATTCATTCAGAACATATGTTTTTATGTGTCCTTCATTTTCTCTACTACATAATACTCCATTTTGTGAACAGAAGATAATTATTTGTCCATTACCTTGTCAATGGGCATTGAGTGGGCTCTGGTGTGTTGGCTTGTTCGTTTGCTATTATTACAGACAATGGTGCTGTGAACATTCTTGATTTTGTCTCCTGGTGCATATAAGCAAGAATTTCTCTAATTCTGACTTTTTTTCCTTCTAAAAGTTTCACAAATGGCAGTGGGGGATATATTGGTACTCTTTTTCTATTAATAAAGACCTATTAAGTTCCACAAATTAAATTAATTTAAAGTGAAAATGATAGTTTTAAAAGTATAGTTTTTATGCACATAGGACAATGGGATCATGACTCAACAGCAGGAAGATATAGCATGGATTGGCTCATGAAGCCCTTGAACTGGGAGAGTGAACCAAGATAAAAATGTCAGAAGTTTCTGAACTGAAGGACCCAAAAAACTGCTCAAGGAAACCATGCTGAGAATGGCTTAGTTCCATTTGCTAAAAGAGGTTCAGTTAATAAGAAGGGACCATAAAAGGAAACAGAGTCATTTTAAGCCAAATGATTGTGGGAACTACATTTAAGCTACTCTTTTTATTTTCCAAGACAGCTTCATAAACAAAACAAAACAACAGGGAAAAAAATACTCACATGGCGTAAATCTCTGGAATATTAAATGAAAACGCATGTTTGGCAAAATACCTCAGGATTTTCTAAACTATTATCTCCCTATCGTTTCACTAACATGTTAACCTACTTAGAGCAATTAGTGCTTCATTAGTAAGGCTAACTAACTGTTGCCGGGCCCTGTAATGATTTGCCAGGCTTTCCAGATACAAGTGCATAATCAATGTTTTCCAATTACTTCTATAGTGCAACCACTATTTCAAATAAACTAGATAATAATACAAACCCATTACTGGAGCCGAAGTAGCAGAGGCATTTAATTGCAAGGCAGTTCTTCTCAGCTTTTAAAATTTTTCACACTAATGAAGTGTCATACAAAAAAGTTGTATTGATTTTTCCACCACATGGCTTCAACCACAAATATGTAATTATCCCTTTTATATCTAGCTAGGGGATTAAAATAATCTATAGTATATAGCCTTTACTTATCCCTGATGGGTTTAGTAGTACTTTTACCCTTTTCAAAATATGCAGCCCTTTGATGAATGAACTTTAGGCAAAATGTTGCTTTATCCGTTTCAAATCTTTGCTTTCTAAAGTCAGTTTGTGTGCAGGCATTAAAGTCTGAAATCTTGAGCTTCTGAAGCCTCCTAAAGAGCACATTCTGATATAATTTAATTTACTGAGTGCATCATAGATATTTTTCTCCACTAAAGAAATCAACATGGGTATACAGTATTGCACATTAGCCATGCCTACATTTGCATTTCACTGTACTTACATTTTTATTCATAGCTAACATTTTATTAACCATGTTATATTTTCACACAAATAAAGTGTTCTCGACATTAATTGGAGCCAATTCTTTCCCAGGTTTTCAGAAAAAAAAAAAAAAGTAAGAATAATCCACTGGCATTAAATTTCTTATTTTCTCATCACAGTTTGGTCAATAAACGAGGGGAAAAAAGCCTTTTCTTTATGAAAAGAGAAAGTCATTATAAGTATAAAATGAATTTTGCAGAGATCAGATATTAATGCTGGGAGCATAGGGCTTTTTAAAAATTAGCCTGTCTTTCTTGATCTTTTTACACATAAATTGGTTCCTTTCAACATTTTTGCTAAAAATTCTTTTGGTAACACTTTAACATTATTTCAATTATAGTCAGTGTAAAAGTAGATTCAAAAGGGTAAAAAATACAGCTTAAATGTCTGCAAGACCTTGCTCGTAACATTCATATGTCAAAAACTGTATCTCCCTATAGTTGCAGTAACACGTTAACCTACTTACCACCCTGAGTTTTCCCAGATGCAAGGATTTTTTAGATTTCTTGCCTTTCTGTGTTTTGTGGTTTGAGGAAACATTCACAGTCAAATTATATTCCAAAGTCTGAAAATTCTGTCAAGGTGACTGTAGATATTTTTAAAAATAAGTCAACACTGGAAAATGGCAAAAATTTAGTGGTGTAGAGATATAAACTTAATTTTTTGGGTGACATTTTAAACCTAGGTATTTCATGTTAACTTTAAAATTTTTCCAAGCAGAGGATTTATGGAAAAATAAGTGACTATAAAGAACTGCTTCATACCAAGAAGAACAGGCTAAAAATAAACACATCCAAAGTTACCATGGATATGTAGATCTCAATAATAATTATAGTATGTTTAATCTGTTTTCATAAATGTTGCAAACATTCCTTTTTTTAAGTATCACTTTTATATATTGTGCTATAGTACCAGATTGTAAAAGAAGCAAACATATACAAGTATATTTTTCAAATAAATAAAACTATGAATTTAAAGGCCAGTTATGTATAACATTTGCATCTAACATCTATGGAAAACATCCTTCATGGTAGAGGTGATATCTGCAGATGAAGGGTAAAGGCAAATGAAAAATGGGTAAAGTAGGGCAGCTTGGATACTAAGGAAAGCTACAGTTTATTTTTAAATTAATTCACACACAAAATGTTTTAATATTGATTTCTTTTTAAAAATGCCCTTGAGATTTATTCTACATGATTCTTCCTATATGGAGGATTAGTGTCGCTGGCCGCCTGTTGTTTGCTTTTCTTATATTTTAAAACATTGTTTTAATCATCTTTAGGGATCCAGGGAAGCAGTGATTATGCCCGTGCTGGAACAGGTTGAGAGGTGAAATATTCTTTCTAATGTAACATACAGTATTAGTTTCAACCCCGATTTCCACATGCTACGTACAGTATACGTGCAGCCTTATGTGGTGGTAAAATACAAGTAAGAAATATGACTGTATCAAAAACAGATTATCATCAGGAATTGTGAGAAAGATAAAAAGTGGAATTTCTGTCAAGAAGAAAGAATGAGATGAGCTCCGCACTATGGATTTCAACTCTCCAGTCTGCATGTGACTGGGAGTGGTACATGTTTCCAAGATACTAAAACGCCATTACCTTGACCGTCGACATGAAGCGATCAGAGTCATATTTATTGATGAAACTCTCAGCTCCCAACCTGCCGCACTGAGTGTGCATCATACAGCTGTCAGCAGAGCCAGGGCACCACAGCGATGAGTGCTTGTGACATTTCCCTTTCATAATTTATGAAAACAAAAGATCTTGAAGTTTGTAGGACACCAGAGTAATTTTAAAATAGTCTTCATGAAGGCTATATTGTGGTCCGTAAAATAAGCACTTTTCTGGCTTATGGTTTTTAGGAGAAGCAATTGCAAACCAAATTAGAACCATAAACACGGCCATTATTTAAAGGATTCTAATCCTGACACGAGGGTTACAAGTACAACCAGCTATTTAGGGTGGTGGTAAATTACCATCATACCAGAGCATAATTCTCTTCATGGTGTGTGATGGTTTCACCTACACGTGATTTCACAGGGGTTTTATGAGTTTAAGACCCTAAAAATCCACTTAAGTATTTTACTTTTTCAAGGTAATATTTTTCATCTGTGACACTGCTTGGTCGCTAAAAGAGAAAGCATTATTTAAAACTAAAAACGTTAAACAAAGAGCAAAAGGATTGAGTCTTCCATACTAACTATTATATTAGATTTGATTAAACAAGTCAATAATGACCATGAACTATAATTTTGAGGGAGGAGATCTCCCCAGTAAGAAATTACCCCTGAATGAAGAGTAGCAGATTGTGCCATACTGTGAGATTTAAAAAAAAAATGTACAGATATGTTTTTAACAAGTAGAAAAAACACCATATGTGACACATATGAATACATGCATTTTGGAATCAAGTGACCTCTATGCTCAAGTTGTTCAAGTTCAAACTTAACCAAGAAAACATCTTACAGAAATGCTAATCAATTGCTTGTTTTTTGTTCATTTTGTGAGGTTTAGGTGGAGGAGAATGGGAAAGAAGACTGGGGAGAAAGATCACTGGACATGTCCCATGTTTAGACATACATGATTTAAAAAGTATGATTTTCACATCATCATTTCATTCTGCCTAGAATACTTATGCACCTACCTCTGAAATAGAATGTGGCTTATAACTATAGAATAACAAAATTACATCAAATAGGAATATGCCATCCATATATACATAAAATAATTTCATTATTAAAATTAATTTTATCTTAGTATTTTCCATCATCTTTCCAAACAGGAAGCAATTTATTTTTCTATTCTATCCACTAAGGTAGAAATGCAATGTACACTTCTAAAGCTAATTATTCAAACATATGAGAATTCCTGAAAATGACCTTGAAGCAATTAAGGGCATGTGTATTATATGTTTAAGGCTAGTACATCTTCCCCAGAAAAGGCCTCAATCCTTATTCAAGGGAAGGTGCTGGGGAAAAGATAGTCTTGCATTATGTGTATGGAAAATGGGGGCACACTGGCACTAGGGTATCAAACTGATGTAAGCAGGTCTCCTATTATTTGACAGGCAGCCCAGAAAACATGGGGTGATGCCTCCCAGGCTGCAAGATCAGGAAAAAAAATGCCCAGAACCACCCCTCCTCCCATGCATTGGCATCCCTGATGGAAAGGCAGTCCTTCTGTTCCCACACTCTTAGCCAAAGGCCACAGTTTGTATCCCCCTCACCAATACCCACCTGGAAGAAGATGCAGGAATGGAGAGGAGCCTTTTGGACCTGAGTGTGAGCAACGCTGGTCCTCACACCTGAAACACAACCCCAGCAGGGGCTACTGGTCCCTATGTGACTCCTCCTAAACTTCCACTGCTGACAGTCAGTGTTGAGAGAGGAATACAGATTGTAGATATGACTGAGATAAAGAGAAACTGAAAGCAGGGACATTTTGACCTGGAGGCCATAGGTCTCTGAGATTGAGCTCTTTTTCATTCCTAGCTGTGACTTAGATCAGCTTCCTGATCTCTACAATGAGCCTCACAGAGATGATTTGAGGATTAATTGAGATAATGCACAGACCATAGTGACCGGCACATAGCCCTCAATAAGTAACAGCTACTACTATATTATTGTTGTTGTTCAATGCATGAGATACAAATGCCTCTGTGAGTGTATGTGTGTGCGTCTCTGTGTGTGTATATATGCATGCGTGTGTATGTGTGTGTGCACCTATTATATTTTCTCCTGGATGCAAAGTGTGCATGCCTATTATCCAAAGGAGGATACGAAGGAGATAACTGGGTTTAAAACTGGAGAGTGGGGAGAGAGGAGGAAGAAGAGACAGAAAAGAGGGAGAGAGGGAAAGAGAATGGAAGAAGAAGGGAAGGAAAAAAGGTATAAGAAAGAAAAAGAAAAACATGTAAAAAGTCTTAGCACCTGACCCTCCTCCATGACGTGGGCATTCTTTCAAACTCTTCCCCTTCAGACCCTCCAAACTGGGGCACCAATCCCAATAGGTAGGTGATATCTCATCCAATTTATGCTGTCAGTTCATGTTCCAGATCCCCTCCCCCTTATTTGTATCTCGCAGTGTTGAAGCCAGAGGAGCAGTGTAGCACGGGGGTTGAGATGAAGCCTGTCAGACAGCATCAGAGCTGAAAATTACAGCTGATTAAAGGAATAAAAAACCTCCAAGATAATTTGGTATTCTCAAAATTGACAAGTTAAGGTGCTACCCCTTTAAATGTCTGGTTGGTCTCTCAGCTCTGAGATGGAGCTTTTTCCTGGACCCCTGTTTATAACCCTGAGAAACAGAAAGGAGTGAACTCCTCACCTTTTATGAAGCTTTAAAAGCTTTGTTTTCACTCTCCAGTGTTTTTTAATCTTAAAAACAAAACACCAGGAAACTTCAGTTTGAGCATAAACAGCCCATTTTCCTAACAGGAGTAAAGCTTCAAAAGCCCAGGAAGCGGGTAAATGTGAATAGTGGCAGCTGCAGTTTATTTTCCAGGAGGTTAAAAAAGCTGCAAAGCCCTGTTTCCCTTTCTAAAGGAACATAGGAAACGATCTCCTTTGCAGTGGAAATAAAAACGTGAAGTTGGTACTTACCGACGGTCACACTAATATAATGCCCTCTAAAAAGCCTGCGATAACCGTATTCACAGCCATTAAATTCAGGGATGCAATGGAAGCTCGCAGTAATGCCGGCCTTATGGAGACTACTGGTGCACGGCCTCAAATCTTCCTACTTACTTACTGTTTTTCTGTTTGCTACTCTTTATGGTAGCGCACATTTTTATTTTTTTATGGATGTTAAAACATTTATAACTGTGCAAGGTCAATGTAGAGAGCCTTGCACAGAAACTGAAACTGTACAAGTAGCCACAAGGGATGGATTAAACCTAGAAGAAGCTAAAGTGAACATTGCAAATGTGTAATGGCCGTTTTAGGATGCTCATATCAAAATGGCAGGCTGGAATAGAAAAGTCAACGATCATCAAGACTGTCATAGGGATCAACCTGTGTCTGTGGCCAAAGTGGTGAGGAGAAGTTCTTAGGGCCTGGCCTGGTGACCTATGAGGGCCTCCATTCTGCCTCTTTCTAGCCCTTTCTACCCTCAGTTTCTCTATCCCACCCCCATTTCTTCACAGGCTACCCAAACACCCCTACCTCCCTATATGGTGTTTGCCTTGTCCCCGGACTCCTACCTAGGACCCAAACTGGCCACTTGCCTTAAACATGCATGGATTTTTAACTTAAAGACAGCTACTCTGAGTCTCCTATCGTCTGGTATGTGTTTGATAATTAGTAGATTTCTCATGAAAAGATGAGAACACCCATTGCAATTCTTCACACATGGGAAAGAATCAGCTTATAACCAGCTGCATACGGTTATCTCTGATTAGCCTTCAACCCTATTTCACAGGATGTAGGGCCTTAGTTGTTGCAAGTTACGTCTCTCAGAGAAAATCAACAAACACAATGAGTTAACCGACAGGTTTATTTGGAGCCATGAGAATGCAGGGAGCTGAATAGGAGGAAGGGGAGCAGGATTGTTTACTATGCCAGATTTTCCTGGCCAACGCACATGAAGAAGGCTCTTGGGAAGAGCAAGAGGTTTTGTCTGTGAATTCCACCATTTACTAGCTGTGCAACCACAGACAATTCACTTTACCTCTCAGGTCATTAGTCTTCTCCTCTATAAAGTGAGGATAAGCCTACCTGCCCTGCTGTCCAACTGTAATAGGCAGCACTACACGAATGTTAGATTTTGCCTAGTTAGCCAACAGAAAAATAAGCAAACATCTAGAAAGAAGACTGGTCAAACAAGCAAAAGACCCTCACTCTAATATCTGCTTCTTCACTGATTGAGGTCATCTGTCTCCATTCCTTTGTCTGTAAAATGGAGTAATAAGCCAGGATTTTTACTTTATAAAAGATAGCATAAAGTACTATTTATGAAAATGATTTGAAAAATGTCAAATGTTGTACAAACATGCAGTATTATTATTTCTGTTTTGCAATAGAAGCACTTTAAAAAAGTGTTCTCCTGATGTCCGCATCTAATCTTTTCAGGCATGATTCTGTTTAAAACCTGATATTTCAATCAAATAAATACATAAACATTTAACACCTTCCCATGAAACATACAAAGTCTCAAAACATTGTTATTAATTCACAGGTTTCTTTTTTCACAAGGGCATATCCTCCCATAGTCTTCCTTCTGATTAGTCACAGACTTCAAAGCAATGTCTAGACCATGCCAACCTACATTCAAAAAGTAAGAAGTTCAGATTTTTGTCTATGTGACTGGAAACAATGTGCTTGGCTGGTTGTGGTTATCAACATAGTCAATTCAGTAAGTTAACTGAACCAATGACTGGTTCCTTTACTGAAAATCAAAATGCATGGCCTCTCAGATCATAGCAATGCTTATGCCCTCAGGAGGATTTCAGTCTAGTTGGACAGAAGGACACGCACACAAAGAAGAAATCCAACATCTCTGTCATGTGTACAGGAGTGGCCTTCTGCTGGATTTCTTTCTTTTTTCTTTTTACTACAAACCACTTTCAGAAGGATAAATTTGTTTCAGCCCTCATGATAATTATTTGCAGTATTTCTAAATCCTCTAACCTTTACCTGTTGCATGGGTAGATACATAAGATCTTGAGTATAATAATTTATGCCCAGCTTTTTTCCTCTTTTGACTTTAGTTTTGATATCACATCATGATTCAAAGCTTGGTGCACCATAAATTTTCTCCAAATGTGTAGTAATTCCTATGTGCAGTCCAAAGTTATGATTCATTTATACTGGAGTGACAGCATAATACCTAGGTGTCAGAATCCATTAAAACTGTTCAATGTCTTCTGTTTATTTTTAGAACCAATTGAGACTTAACTGATGGTGAAAAATATACAGTCAAGTGTGTTTACTTCACCTTTACAAAGAATCCGTTATAGTCCCAATTAATTTGTTATTCCTGTCACAACAGGTACTGGAAATTTCAAAACTGTCATTACTATTTCTGCCTTTCTTTCGAGGCCTTGTGTTTATTTTTAACCCATTCAGAGATGTCTGTCTGTTGTGAGCTAAGGATTTCTCTGTGTGTGTGCGTGCATGTGTGTATGAGAGAGAGAGAGTGAGAAAGAGAGAGAGAGAGAGAGAGAAAAGAATGATAGGATATAAGATAGGTAAGGCTGCACGTTATTTTCATTTGGTTAAAATCACCGAGCATGTATTCAGAACAGTATAACTTGATACAGATTTAGCACTAGAAATCTCTTTCCTTCTTCCAGAGTGTGATGTTCTTTCTATTAACATTAAACATTTCTTTCAGAGTATACTGGAGACTCAATCCTGGTAGAATAGACAGCAGCAAAATTTGAAATGTTCTAAATGTGATCACCATTGCCATTGAGGTATATTTCTACCTGCATAATAAATATGGTTCTTACTTATTTCTGAACATTTTATATATGTTGCTTCTAATGGGAAAGTCTGCAGTGCATAGAGAGGAATGGCTGTTAGTTCTTCCAGGCAAAAACCAAGTTTCATTCACTACTTTTTGCAGGCATGAATTCTCATTTGTAAGGAATTATTTTTGGTAACCTGAAAATATAAACACACAAAATTGGGCCTCATAATAAGCATGGAAATTATCAGAAAAAGTGTGCATAAGACAATTTCTTCCAGGCAAAAACCAAGTTTCATTCACTACTTTTTGCAGGCATGAATTCTTCCAGGCAAAAACCTGGAAGAATTAGTTAGTTCTTCCAGGCAAAAACCAAGTTTCATTCACTACTTTTTGCAGGCATGAATTCTCATTTGTAAGGAATTATTTTTGGTAACGTGAAAATATAAACACATAAAATTGGGCCTCATAATAAGCATGGAAATTATCAGAAAAAGTGTGCATAAGACAATTTCACCACAAAAAATTCCATCTGTACTCAAGTCAATAATGACAAAATAATTAAAAGTAATTTAGACATAGGTGAGTGAGAAAGCAACCCATCTCTTCCCTGTTACTGTTTCAGGAAGTTGATGGTATACTGACATTACCAAGCAGTGAGGATCGGAATTCGCTATGCTCAGTCCTTGGCATGGCATATACCTGAGAGTAAAGAATGCTGTAAGGCTAGAAGTAGGCACACAAGAATCAGACTGCCTTGGTTTAAACCCCAGTTCAACTTCCTGGCTTAAATTCAAACTGACTTAGTGATGTGTTGTTAAATAGGCTACTTAACCTCTCTGAGTTTCAGGTTTTTCTTTGAAAATGTGAATTATATTATTTCTAAGTTCCTATGCCTGCAGTATGAATTAAATAGCATAGTGTATCAGAAGCACTTAGCACAATTCCAGGCATGTGATAAGTTCATAATATGTGCTGGTTTTAATGTAACACTTAGTGAGGAAAGGCAAGATCTAAGTAACCCAGTCTGGAAAGGTTTGAGGATTCACTGGGCTCAGAGGAAGCCCAGTTCTAAAAGACAAGCAAAGAACTAGAGAGATCTTTTAGGATGGAAATGGGAACTAGGAGATGGAGCCGTTACGTGGGCTTAGAGCAGGGAGCAGAGGCACCTTCAACTGGCTGAGAGGGGCACTAAGGCAAGGTCAAGAGGGAGAGGCTGCCACCTCCAAGGACCCACAAGCCCTGGTTATGGCCAAGCTTCTGCACCACAGTGGACACACCTTTAGGCTTTCATAGTGAATGTACCATAGGCAGACTGAATCAGACAGGAACCTGAAAGACTGTAAGGCAAGGAATGGTGCCTGATAACTCGTTCCAGGCAGGCAAGTCAATGTGCACCGTGAGTTCAGCTGGTAAGAATTTATTATGGAGAATTTACCCATAGCCCACTTCTCTGAAAGGATTTAAGATGACACATCATAAGCTTTAAAAAGGGGTTCCAAGTAGCTGGGCTAAAGGGGGCAGGTTGGGGAACCGCAGCAAGACAGAACCTAAAGTCTTATTTGGGAAAGGGGCCAAAGCCCAAGATATGCAGAGCTTTCTTTGCCTTTCTGAGAAATGTTGCCTGCAGGACTGTAAGCCCAGGAACAACATGACAAGATTTGTGTCTCTGAAGGATAACGGTAGGAAGGCCAGAAATTTGAATCAGCAGGTTGAAGACTGGGGATTACTGTTGTAGATCTGAACAGAAATGCTGGGAACCTGAACTCAAGCATCAAGTATGGAGATGGAGAAGTCACAGTGCAGTCTCGATATTTATAATCAAAACTTAAGAGGTAAATCCGGTGGTACAGTGCCAGAAAATAAAAACTGAAATTTGCTCTGCATTATCCGGTTATATGTAAATACAACCTCTTGAAAAACATTAAGCAATTATTTTCCCTACTAGCTTATGATAGATACTCTTTAGATATTTTTCTTTATCTTGTGGATGATAGCTTCTAATGTCAGTATGTCCTCCCAGCACAAGCCTGGAAGGCCCTTCCTGCAGGGCTTTCTGGTCAACTGGCATTTATCCTTCAAGACTCGAGATTTCAACACCACCTCTTCTCTAATAGTCTCTGTCACTTTCCAGGCTCCTGGATCCAACTTTCTATACTAGTCATATAGTATTACAAACGAATATGAGACTGTGCATTTGAATTGAGCTTTCAGTTCATTGTGAAGAGACAGGGTATAAATACTGAATATTTCCAATATAGCTCTCCTAATCATGGGTGTCAGAGTTTATTAGCTGTTCAAAGTCCTCAGGTAACTTGACATAGCCAAGAGGACTTATTCTGTAAGGATTACAGGAAGTATCAGCAGCACTTCCAGTCTGGTCATTTCTTGGTATACTCGATACTTCAAAGAGATTAATTATAGCTATGTGACATTGGGCAGGTTGTTAACCTCTTGAGTCTCAGTTTCCCCTTTTGTAAAATGGGGATAATTAGAGTACCTTCCTCATAGGATTGTGAGGATTAAACTATCTAACATCTACAAAGTTCTTAAAACAATGCAGGCATATAGTAAGAGCTATGGACTGAATTATGTCCCACCAAAATTCTGATGTTGATTCCCTAACTCCCAATATTGACTGAATTCAGAGATTTTATCCTATTAGGAAGTAAGAAAGCTTAAGTGAGGTTATAAGAGTGCCACCTCGATCTGATGGGATTAGTGTCCTTAGAAGAGATCATTTTTTCTTTCTCTCTCCTCACCTCCCTCCCTCTCTTTTTTTTCTCCCTCCATCTCTCTTTCTCACACACACTCCTCTCTCTCTCTCCATCCTTCCCTCCCTCTCCATGTGAAGACACAGGGAGAAGACAGCCATCTATAAGCCAAGAAGAGACCCCTCACCAGAAACCAAATCAGCTGGCACTTTGAGCTCCAGAACTGTGAGAACTAAGTTTCTGTTGTTTAAGCCACCCAGTCCATAGTATTTTGTTATCACAGTCTGAGCAGACTAAGGCAGTAAGCACCTGGCAAATCTAGTCACTGTTGCTGTTATTTTTATTATTCACTATCATATGTCTCCCACCAAAAGTGTCTCAAGCTCTTCTAATGGTCTTTGGGTGTTTTTTCTTTGCTTAGAAAACTACCAAAGCAAAAAAAAAAAAAAAAAAAAAAAAAAAAAAGTCAATCAGGCCTTTTCATTGCTATGGTTTCAAAGCGAAATTTAACATTGGGGTTTCTAATAGTGGAAATGACCATATGCAGAGCAGTCCATGTCATGCTTCTTTCTTGAAGTTTCCAGCTTAAGACCTTCAGGGGGTGATGAAGGTTTTGGTTTCCTGTGCAGAGCAAAGTTCCCCAGCTGACAACAGACTATTCTTTCAATTTTGAATAAAATGAGTGGAAGATATCTGAGAAATTCTGCTCTTTCTGCTTGAGTGAATACCTGTCATGCTTCTTACATCTACTGAAGCAATTAACACACACAAAGCTATATTTGCTAAGCCAGTGCTCCCCAACGGGAGTGTTAGCTTATACCGGTGAATAGCAAAGACCTCTCTGAAAATTTTCAGCAAGTTAGCTTTTCCCTGAGCTCCTGTTCAGACAGCCATGGGGCAACTTCTGCATATTTGCTTGGCACCCTCCGCCCTGCTCTCTTCTCTTTCATGTTACTTTCCCCACAGTTGGAGCTTTCTGTTTTCACCTGCAGACCCAACCAGACCCTGGCTCTGCTACAGATTTTACCCCCAACCCCCCCACTTCCAACAGAGGCTTTGAGTAGCCCAGGGGCTCCCAACCCTGGCTGTGCGTCAACATCACCCGATGGAGCCTTTGTTTTTTTGAAACAGGGTCTTGCTTGCTCTGTCACCCAGGCTGTAGTGCAGGGGCTCGATCTTGGCTCACTGCAGCCTCTACCTCCTGGGCTCAAGCAAGCCTCCCACCCAGGCTCTGTGGTAGCTGGGACTACAGGTACACACCACCAGGGCCAGTTAATTTTTGTACTTTTTGTAGAGACAGGGTTTCACCTGTTGCCCAGGCTGGTCTTGAACTCTTGGGCTCAAGTGATCCACCTCCCTCAGTCTCCCAAAGTGATCTGGTAGAGCTTTAAAAAAAACCGCTGTAGCCTAGGACCAACCCCATGACAATTATAGGAGAATCCAGTGGCTGAACATGGACAGTGATGATTCAAATATGTAGACCAAAGTTTTGAGCCCCGGGAGCAGGCCGAGTTCAGAAGCTCAGCTCCACTCCGATCTTGCATTCCATTTCTACTCTGGAACCTCATCTTGTTTCCCAGTTTGAGTAACTGCTTCTTAGTCTCATACCTCTGTGCCTGATTTATCAGCCTGCTAACCAGGATTTTGTTCACAGTTCTTTTGGAATGGGCCCTTTCTTATTATTCTTACCAGCCATCAGTCTCCCCCTCTCCAGGACCAATGGGGTATTCTTGAACCCCCGTCCTTATTGAGATAATGTCCAGCTGCCAAATCTTTCTTGTACTGGCCCTAGGCCTGCCTGCTGGCTTAGCCACAGCTGCTTTCCCTGGGTGCCTGCTGTTCCCCTCGCCTCCACTCCCACTGACTCAGCAGCAGAGTTTTCTGTCTCTGGCTGGACTGCTGTAATGCAGGCTGCTTGCCTGGGTCCTCCAGGGTCACCTGCCCACCTATCATCTGGACACCATACTGTGTCTACACCCGATGGAGTTCCTTCTATTAGCTGTGGGTTTTCCTATCACTAACCTGAGTGCATTCAAAGAATTGTCTTTTATTCTGAGATGATGTTATTCCTCACTTTTTGGTGTAATAACGTCCTTTCTTTTAAGAAATCATAGCCATAGTAGAGGACAACTGCATCTTGACAAAATAAAAAAAAGTTTAAGTGAGCAGTCCTATGACTGCTCAAAGTGTTTTGTTTTTGTTTTTTGTTTGTTTGTTTTTATTTTTCATGCATTGAACCAAAAAAATCCCCAGACTTGAGAACCATTGGGCTAGATGATCTCAAGCTATCTCCGCCTCCAAATGGGAGTTCAAGCATGACGGACAGGTCTTGTTTCAAGATCTCCAGATCTCTCTCTGCTTATCAAGGTCAGTGCCCCTTTGTTGACACACAAGCTCCTCAACTTCCCTTTCTCAGACTATACCTCCCTGAATTACAACTCCTTCTGTAGGTTGTCTTGGATAAAATTCTCATTTCAACAAACAACCTAAGAGCAAAAATATTATCAGTGATCTCCAAGGGGCCAGGGGTTTTACGGCTAAGAGGCACTTGATACCATCTAGCTCTGTGGGTCCCAAGTCTGGGGATTTTATGGTCCAATAAGTTAAAAAAACAAACAACTTTGGGGTAGTTATAAGGTTGCTTGCTTTCTGTATCTTGCCAAGGTGCAGTTGCCATCAACTATTGCCATCATTTCTTTTTTTAAGAAAGTGCATTTATAACACTAAAAAGTCAGAATGGACATAATCTCAGATTAAAAACAATCCTTTGAATGTAATTAGTTTAGTGTTGTAAAGAAACTGCATATACTGTTCTTAGTTTACTTAGTTTGATGTTCATCAGTGAGAACTTGGTCAGAGACTAGCATTAGTTCTCAGAAAGCTGATGGAGAACATAAATTTAGTTCAACTCCTACATTTTACTGGTTGAGAAACTGAGACAAATAATTTTCCCTAGGTCACCCGGAGGTCAGCAGCAGAATCTGGACTAAAACCCAGCTCTCTTGACTGCCAAACTAGGCTGGGCCAATGTCCATGTACTCTGAACCTCTCAGCTGCTGGGCCCTTCTCTGTCTTTTTTCTTCCTCTTTCTCTTCTTTTTGTTTTCTTTTCGTTTTCTTTTCTTTTCTTTCTCTCTCTCTTTCTTTCTTTCTTTCTTTCTTTCTTTCTTTCTTTCTTTCTTTCTTTCTTTCTTTCTTTCTTTCTTTCTTTCTTTCTTTCTTTCTTTCCTTCTTTCATCTTTCTTCTTTCTTTCTTTCATTCTTTCATTCTTTTTTTTTGAGACAGGGTCTCTCTCTGTCACCCAGGCTGTAATGCAGTGGTACAATCTTGGCTCACTGCAGCCTCCGCCTCCCAGATTCAAGCAATTCTCCTAAATCAGCCTCCTGAGTAGCTGGGATTACAGGCATGCACCACTACAGCTGACTAATTTTTGTATTTTTTTTTTTAGCAGAGATGGGGTTTCAGCCTGTTCACCAGGCTGCTCTTGAATGCCTAACCTCAAGTGATCCACCTGACTCAACCTCCCAAAGTGCTCAGATTACAGGCGTGAGCCACCATGCTTGGCCCCCATTTTCTTTATAGAGTCTACCCTGCCACTGGCCCCTACCTCTCTGGTGCTAGCAAAATTGTCCTTCTGACACCTCTCATGCCCTGCTGCTTCAATTAAAACAACAGATGGGAATAAGAAAGGAAATGATCATGACACTTTTCATTCATTAACTGACCACTAAGTGCCAGGCACTGTGCTAGACATGTTACAGATGCTAGGTCAAAGCTTTTAATAAGCCTGAAAAGTCAGTAGTAGTGTCTCAATTTGTCAAGTTAGAAAAATGAAGCACGGAGCTCACTTCCCACCAGTTGTGTGATAGTAAAATATCAGAGCCCTGATTTAAATCCCACTCAGCTCTGTTTCAAAGCCCTCTCTTCTTTGCATCACTTCCCCTCTCAGAACAGAAGTAGACAGCCTGAATCAAAGATGCAGGTCTAGATTTAAAAAATACAGAATCACAGGCACACTTCTAGATCTCTGACTTTTTGCCTTTCTTCTTGTTGTCAATATAGAGCATCAAACAACCACACCCATAATTCTTGTCCCATGATCTAAGTGTACCTTGAAGATTCAACAAGATGCAGCTTGCCACTTAAACCCAGCCCTCACAGTGCACTTGATAAATTATGTAAGTGGCTAAGGAAACCAAATCTATGTTTGAACTTAATGATCTCAGTGATCTCTGAAGGTTCCCATGGATAATCCCAGAATTGCTCTAATCTGCATTTGTGTACATTGATTAGTACTTGTTATCTGGGCTAGTCCAGCCAACACAGCCTAATTACTACAAAATGAGTTCTAGGACATGCTTTAATTCCCAGGTTATCTTATTATCCAGAGGTATTGGCCCTTATTATTGTTATTCTGGGGAGTTGGTGTCAAGAAACAGGGAATAATTTGACAATCTTGGGAAGAAAGATTGAAAACTGGGCTGGCATAAAAACCATTGAAATTTCTTGGTCCAAATTTGTATAGAAATTATTCTGCTGGATCAGGAAAGAGGCACCAAAAAGAGATCCATATGGAATCCCAATTCAAATGTAAACCAAAACCACATCACTATCTATTTACATAAATGAACTTCCCTTTCTCAGAACTTCCCTTTCTCTCAACTCTCCCCTCCTCAGAGAGGGAAGCTACATTTCTGTATGTATGGGTACATCATTTCTTTAAGGGAAAGGACAGTGTCTTATTTATATTTCCTTCCTACCACATCTAGCAAGTTTTCAATAAATGTTTATAAAATTAAATGAAATATTTCTGAGAAAAAGTAAGTAGCATAGAAAGGTAATTGACAAATATCATATAGAAACCAAAGTATTTATTGACCACTCATGAAGTTTGTAATCAAAGGATTGTGGCTGGGGAAACCAGTTTGACATCATCTCAGGTATTAATCTTCCTAGGGCTACTGTAACAAATTACCAAGAAATGGGTGGCTTAAAACAATGGAAATTTATTCCCTCACAGTTTTGAATTCAAAGTTGGAAATCAAGACATGAGGATGTCACACCCCCTCCAGAGGCTGTAGAGGAGATTCATTCCCTGCCTTTTCTAGCTTCTGGTGGTTGTTGGCATTCCTTGATTTGTGGCCACTGTCTTCCATTTTTGCCTTCATCTTCATGTGGCCTGCTCTTCTTCTGCATGTCTTCTCTCCTCCGTCCACCTAGATAATCCAGGATGCTCCATCTTGAGATCCTTAACTTAATTATATCTGCAAAAGTCCTTTCCCTACATAAGGTCACATTTACTGTTTCCAGGATGTGAACATACCTTTGGTGGCAGTGACATGGTTCTGGGGCAGTCCACCATCCCAACCACTGCACCTACTGTGATGCCAAACTTTATATGGAACCTGAAACCCAGGTTCCAGCATTGACTTGGCTGTGTATTACTGAAGTATAGAGAAAAAATATTGCAGCTGGAGAGAAGAGGTGAGCATAAAGGGGACAACATTTGAAAAACTGTTAAGTTTATTATTCCTCTTCCCTTAAGTTGTGCTCTCAACCACTGTTTCACAGACCCAGGGATGAAAGGAAAGGAGATGACACACTGAGAAAGATGATTAAGTATAACTAAGGAGAAGCCCCATGTCCGGAGGAGGGAATAAATGGCCCTCATCTTTCAGGCTTTGAGGGCTTGTTGGGAAAGAGGCTAGAGGTGAGATGATAAGCTGTGTATCTTCCCCCGCTCTGTGCTGAAGTCCTGGAGGGAAGAAGCATGTTAGGTAGGTCTGGGGAAGCCAAGAGCAGAGGGGTTTTCTCAGCAACTTAAGTGAGAATTGGGAAGGCAATAGCCTCACGGGTTGGAACCTTCAAAACAACCAGAGCTGCTACAAGGCCGAGCAAAGAAAGTGCCCAAGCTAACACTCATAAGCTATGGGACTGTGGGGAGCCCGACAAGATCTCTTCCACTCTGCAAGAGGGCATGTGCCAATAGCAGGGATCCAATCTAATGGATTCCCACAGTGCAGGCAGAGGAGCCCTCGAAGGCAGGCTGCCTAGGCTGGGAATAAATGGGACTCAGAGCTAGACTTCAGGGAGCATGGACAGATCTGCAAGAACCAAGGCAAAGCCAACTCACCAGACACAGATGGAGCCAGGAGCACAGGCCACAAGCCATGACCAGCCATACAAGTCAGTATCAGATGCCCCTAGGGACTTGGAGAACATGAAATATCCATTTCTCAGAAACTAGAGGACAGTACAAAGGCACGTGCCTGTCGTCCAAGGACCCTTTTTCCCAGCCCCAAAAGTTTGTGTAAATCTTCCCCTCCAGACATCCCCAGAACTGTACTGGAAAGGTACAGGAGAGCAGAAAATCGAAGTCTGCCATACCTAAATCATCTATTGACATTGTTGGTTGGAACTACATTTAACAATTTGCACTGAGTTAGGTGTCCCCCACATTCACCTTACCCTGGCTACACAGTAGGTTTGGAGTACACAAAGAAGTTTCCATCAGTCATGGAAAATGGAAAAGCTGAATTTTCTTTGTACATTTGTGAGGGTTGGTTGCCATGCAAACATAAACAACCAAAAAATGAGTTGAACTTTACATCTTAAATGTTAGAAAAAAAATTATCTTGCAGCATTCAGACTGGACATCAGTAGTTTAAGATCATTAGTACAGTACTGCATAGCCTAATCCTCCACACTGGGAAAATCGAACACTAGAACCTTGCAGAGTTGGAAAGGCATCTGTTCTCTTACTCCCAGGTGTATCCCCAAACCATCCTTGACTTTACTTCATTCTCTACTTCATTCCATTCATTATATACGTACTTACAGAGGACCTTCTTAGCATGAGGCAATGTGTTAGGTCCTGGGAGAGAGAGAGGAATAAATTAGGGGCTCTGCTCAAAGAATGCAACTATTCACAGCCCTAAATACACAGACCAAAGTCTTGGTAAACTAACAATACCTCTGAAAATCCAATCATACTTTCATATTTGTTAGATAATTGTTATGTAATGAAATATTTAATAAGGCCCTTTGATTCTGTGTAGAGTCTGTCTGAGCCCAACATTTACACTTTTGATTATTTTCTTGACAATATTCGATGGTCTGTTTACAGAGAAACTGCCTTCATTTATAACAGACAGAATATTTAGGTCATGCCAAGCATTTTTATTTTTTCTTTGTCTGATTACTAAAAAAAGGATTGTACTGAACGGGAAATAGCTAGATAAATAATGCACTGAAACTTCTTGCAGGACAACCATTTTTGGAATTATTCAGGCTTTATAGTGTTTTATTTCAGATAATGGTGAATGAGTTCTTACTGCCACGTTCAATAATTATTTAGATATTAATTTCTCCTTCATATTAGTGGGTGTTATCCTGCTAAATCCATACTTAGCATTCTGAGTAGTTACTCCCTCAATGATGAAGACATTATTAATGATCCATTTTGATAAAGTTAATCATAATTTCCCATTCATTTTTCCAATGCTGCCTTGAAGTCACGTTAAAGCAAAGGGTGGGAAGAAAGCAGAAGGACAATATGAAGATATGGTTTGCAAAGAGCAGCTGCCTTGTCTGAGAAGGAAAAAGAGAAAGCTTCATTTACTGCTTCTCTCCTGCCTTTTCCATGTTTAAACCAAAAACCACCACTTTGAAACTTCTTTCTAGAATAATACCAATCCTTCTATACCTCCAGCCCAGAAGATTCACAAACAAGTGACATGAATTTTTGTGCGAGGGCAGTTATGGCCCATCATTATTAAATGTCTCTTGGTGGGCGGAAGAGGCACTTCATCACCAGCAGCCATTCATCAGCTCTTGCCAAACTGCTCACATCTCTGACCTCAGCAGCAATAATGCCACATCAAATAGGCCAACTACCCAGTTTAGCAGCAGAGCAGAGAGCACAAGCTGGCTTCAAGATTAAGCACACTGCTGCAAGCTTCCATTCCCAGGAGCTCCTTGGGCTGATGTTGTATTGATTGAGAAACTTTACCAGTAAGTATCACAAACAATAGCCAGGTCAACAATCGGTGATGCCTGAATATGAATTCCCCATGGGGCTACACTCTGGGCCAAGGTGCAGCTATCATGACGTCTGAGCGCAGGTTGAATCAGGTTTCCCAGGAAGGAAAGAGTGAGAACTTACAGTCTGAAATGACATTTAAGCAAGTCCATATGGGAACAGAATGAGAGACAATGATGTAATTATCCATTCCCCAGCTTCCAACTGCCGCAAAAACCTGTCATCTCTCAGTGTTTACATGTTCTCCAAATCTTCTACTTCTGTCTTTTAATGCTTTTTGGGGTCTACTAAGCCCAATATGCAAACTCAGGTAGTGTTCAGATTAAACAAAAAAATAAATATTCCCATATAGCAATATCCATCCCATTTTCATTTAAGAAATCAGAAGATAACTTTTTGGTATATGTTCTCCTATCTTCTAAAAAAGTGCATTTAATTTTACTTCTTATCAGGTGAGCGCTAAATAAGAGAATGGGCATATATCTTTCAAGCATATTTTTATATACAAATTGTATTTTTTGACAAGGTAATTCTTGTGAAAATGGTCCTTATGGTTGGGAGAAGTGTTTTCAGCAAGGTAATTGCACATAATATCAACTGCAGGCAGCAATATTCAGACTCGTAGAGGGCAGTGGTATAGTTCCCGGGTGCTGATGTGTGCATACACATACACATGCATGCATGTGCACGTACACTCCCACCCATTGTATATGATTATTCTCACAATCTCATATTCCAGTGCATGCAGGATAGGATGCTGCTGTGTACATGAACAGATTCTATTTTTTTGGGAAAAAGGTGGTGCTATTCCCCTTTCAGTGTTTCTGCTAAAGTTTCACTGACCTCCTTTCTCACCCTCTGGAAGACAGAGTTGATCACTCTCAGCTCTGAACTCTTTCTGTCCTTTATACACACTTTATAGTAGTACTAATAGTACTAATGGTAGTTATGTGTATGCCAATCTGTCTTCCCTTCTAGACTATGAACTCCTCAGGAGAAAATATTTTACATTATTAATTTGTGCCTTCCTAGGGCTCAGGGCAGTGCCCTGCACATAGTAGCTGCTCTGGAAATCTGTTCCAAATTCAACAATTGAATTGGACATGGAAGATACAGCTAGTTTTTCATCCAGTATCTAATTTATTTTTCCCCTTAAGTAGGATCTCAGGTTTTTTAAAGGCAGCAATCTGCCTACCTAAAAACAAACAAACCCACTACTTTACTTCTTGTCAGATATAAAGTCTAGAGGCTAGGTCTATCCGGAAAGCTCTTACTTTCCTTATTAGAACAAGCTTATTGGACATCCACTTCCCGCACTTCACCCTTGACTCTTCTTCCATCATGAGCTGAAAATGTGGGGCTGGAAGTGATGTAGCCAGCCCCAATATTGTGATCTAGATAGGGAATGTCAGATTATATTAAGTTTTAGCAATTATCAAAAATTGTTTTAATAAAAAAATCTAAGTGGAGGATAAAAACCAAGGGCAAAAAGAGCCTTGCTTCTGAAGTTATTTTTGACACTTGCTTTTGGTGGTAAATGGCCATTCTCCACCGAGTGCCTTGACAACACTGACTATATTTTGTAGTGGCAGTTGCCAGTTGAATGACTGGCAACCTTTTCCCCTCTGGTCCTACAACCATCATATCTGTCTCATGGAGATTTATTTTATAGTGACTGAACATCGTAGATCCCATTTTTGGCGATGACAGGAAGACAAACCTCAAGAGGCCCCAACTCTAGGAGATAATCTTTCTGTCATTATACCAATTCTGTTGCCCTGTGCTATGACAGGGATTGCTTATTGCCCCTCAATATCTGTACTCTCCTTTCTCCCTTTCTAGTAATAGAACACATCAAGTTTCAGCTCAGCACATGGCAGCCCATAGCTATAGGCCATATTTCTCTCTCTCTCTCTCTCTATATATATATATAGCTAAACACTATATTTCCTATATTCCCTTGCAACTAGGTATGGTCACGTGACTGTGTATTGCCCAAAGCAATGTGAGTTGAAGTAATGCAGAGAAAGTCTGAGTCTTTCTATTTAAAGGAAGATGATTGCCATTTGCTTCCTCTTTTCTCATTTCATTGGGCCTGACAAGTGGGTAGAGTAGTGATGAACTAGCTTTGACCTTGCAAATCAGAGCAATTGCCTGCAACAGAGATCAGTAAACTATGATCTCTGGGCCAAATTGAGCCCACTGTCTGTTTTTACATGGCCTACAAGCCAAGACTGGTTTCTGTATAGGTAAATGGTTTAAAAATAAAAGGATGAATAGTTTGTGACCCATGAACATTATATGACATTCTAATTGCAGTGTCCATAAATAAAGTTTTATCGGAACACAGCCATAATCATTCATTTACATATTGCCTATAGCTGCCTTTGTACTCCAACAGCAGAGATGAGTAGTTGCAACAGAGACCATACGGCCCACAAAAGCCTAAAATATTTACTGTCTGGCACTACAGAGAAAAAAATTGCTGACCCTTACAGTAGAGGATGGTACAGCCACAGGATGGATGGTGCCAGGTCTCTGACTTTTGAAAGGCAACAACTCTACCTCCCAGGCTGCCTAGAGGCTCAGTTTGAAGTGAGACAAAAATAAACTTCTACGTTGTTTAAAGTATTGTTATTTTGTCTCTGTTAAAACAGCTAAACCAGACAGAATCTTGACTAATACAATTATCATAATACACTTCTTAAGTATTGTCAAAGACAAGCTACAGGTGAGTGGGAAGAAAAAGGAAAAACTTTCTTCAAATGAAGCAAATGCCTCATACCACTGATGTTTCCATAACCATTTGATAGGTTATTTCCCCAAGGTATATGAAAGGGACCATTGTTCATTCTTGAGAGTGAAAAATATGACACAATGGGGCTGGTAGAAGATTATTTTAGTAGTCCCAGCATAAGGAAAATTGAAGTAGAAGAGAGCTTGTCAATGAGGTGTTTTTTTTTTCTTCAAATTTCCCATACCCCTTGATATGGTTTGTCTGTGTCCCCACCCAAATTTCATCTTGCATTTTAGCTCCCATAATTCCCGTGTGTCATGGGAAGGACCTAGTGTGAGGTCATTGAATCATGGAAGCAGGTCTTTCCCATGTTGTTCTAGTGATAGTGAATAAGTCTCACAAGATCTGACAGTTTTATAAAGGGGATTTCCCCTACACAAACTCTCTTGCCTGCTGCCATGTAAGACGTGACTTTGCTCCTCATTTGCCTTCTGCCATGATTGCGAGGCCTCCACAGCCATGTGGAAATGTGAGTCAGTTAAACCTCTTTCCTTTATAAATTACCCAGTCTCAGGTATGTCTTTATTAGCAGCATGAGAACAGACTAATAAACCCCTCTAGGAGGCAGTTGAAGTAACAAGAGCAGCAGCAGCAGCAGCAGCAATAACAACAATAATAGTAATAGATGATATTTATTGAGTGCTTGCCTTATCCAGGAAATTTTTTAAGACCTCTACATATACTATAAGGCGAGCACTCAATAAATATCATCTATTACTATTATTGTTGTTATTGCTGCTGCTGCTGCTCTTGTTACTTCAACTGCCTCCTAGAGGGGTTTATTAGTCTGTTCTCATGCTGCTAATAAAGACATACCTGAGACTGGGTAACTCTTTTAATCTTCAACTTCCTGTGTGATAGTTACTCTGGTTATCATTCTCATTTTACACCAAAAAAAAAAAAGAGACTCACGAAAGGTAACTTGCTGAAGCTTACACTGTAAGCAAGTGGCAGAGCAAATTTTTGAATCCAGGCTTACTCCAGAGTCTATGTAAGTAATCATCTTCTATAATATTTCTTATCTTTGCATAATATAATAAAGACCTGATCCAGGGCTTGCATATCAGCTGGAGAAGTGGAAAAGAAGGAGGAATGGCAATGCAAAGAACTCGGCAGAAAAAAATCCCCAGACCAAGATGATGGCATTACTGTTGGCAATGAGAGAGTCTGAAAATAGTCACACTATAAAGGGACTCGCAAGTCAGTCTAGTCTTGTGGTTTCAGACCTGGCTGATCATCAGAATCAACCCGGGATTTATTAAAACACAGATTCCTAGACTTCTCCAAAAGATGACCAAATCAGACCTACTCAATCAACATCTTCAGGGCTAAAACACTTTTTAAAAGCTCTCCAATTTTATACCTAGCATAGCAAAAAGTTAAAGTCTGGCACTGATAACTTTTGTTGAAGATGTGTAACAACAGGAACTCTTATGCACTTTGGACAAAGATATATAACAGGAGCTCTTACACACTGCTAGTGGTAGTGTAATTTGGGATAAGTACTTGGGAAAAAAATTGGCACATACCCTATCATTTAGCAACTATATTCCTGCATATAAAACCAACAAAAATTCTTGCCTGCATACACAAGAAAATAAGAACAAACAAGAATGCATAAAATAGCATTTTTAATGTTAGCAATAAAATGTAAACAAATGTCCATCAACAGGGGAAAAGATAAATAAATTGTGGTATAGTCACACAATGGGCTACTGCTATAGTTAGTGAAAATTAGTAAACTATAGTTGTATTCAGTATGCATAAATATCACACAATAATGTATAACAAAAAGAACAAGTCACAGAAGCATATATACAATATGATTTCATTGATGTTTTTGTTCAAAAACAAGCAAAACCAAACAATATTTTAAAGACTATATTTACAAGTAGTCAAATTGTAACAGAAAGCAAAGGAATAGTAAAGTTCAGGACAATGGCTACCTTTGGAGGAAGGGGGTCCTATGTGTGAACAGTGTATGGGAACTTTAAAGATAATGTTCTATTTTTTTTAGGTGAGTGGTGAATATGCATGCATTTGTCATTTTATAAACTTGTCATGTGCATTATATAGCTTGTATGTATTGTGGCATTCATAATTTTTTAAATGTAAAAAAATGGTTCAAGATATAAGGTATTTAATTTGACTTTTTTTGGTAGCAAAACATGACAAATCTGAAATTATATCAATAGAGGATGGGTTAAATACATTATGATAAACCCATATGATAAAATAACACGTAGCTCTTAAAAGGAATAAGTATAATCTTTGTAGATTGATCTGAAGGAATGTCAATAATACATTAAGGAAAATAAAAGCAAGTTACAGAAAAATATGTTTAACATTATTCCATTTTAATAAACAACCACAACAGAATGACCAAATGAATATCTATAAATTCAAATATGTTTGTATGAGCATGAAAAAAATTATGGAGAGATGTACACTGAAGAAGTGGTTGCCAATTGACTTCTTCAACCATTCTCTCTTTCTTGTTTAGAATTGTAATTACTGGGCTGGGTGCAGTGGCTCACGCCTGTAATCCCAGCACTTTGGGAGGCCTAGGCAGGTAGATCACAAGGTCAGGAGTTCAAGACCAGGCTGTCCAAGATGGTGAAACCCCATCTCTACTAAAAATACAAAAAAAATTAGCCAGGCATGGTGGCACATGCCTATAATCCCAGCTACTCCGCAGGCTGAGGCAGGAGAATCCCTTGAACCCGGGCAGTAGAGGTTGCAATGAGACAAGATCGCACTACTGCACTCCAGCCTGGGTGACAGAGTGAGACTGTCTCAAAAAAAAAAAAAAAAAGAATTGTAATTACTTTGTAATCTCTACACAGTGCCGCCCATAATAAAAGACTACATTTCCCAGTCTCCCTTGCCATGGGTGTGGCCATGTGATTCAGTGTCAGCCAATAAGGTGTAGACAAAATTGTGTGCTTAAAGGGAGACACTCTTTTGATTTCCTCTGCCTTTCCTCCTTCTTCTGGCCTGCAATGTGTTTCTGTTGGTTTAAGTTCCAAAAGCCAATTTTGAATCATGAGGTGACTTTGAGGATGGCAGCCGTGAACTAGGATAGTGGAACATAAAAGCAGAATCCTGAGTCCCTTATGACACCATGGAGCCATTATACCTGTCCTGTTATTACACGGGAACATCTGGACATCTTTCAGGTGTGGAAGAAATAAACTTCTATTGTGTTTAAGTCATTGTTGTCTGGTATATTTCAATTATATGCAACTAAGCCTAATCCTAACTGATGCAAATGCCAAATTTAACATTGGTCATCTCAGGAGAGTGAGACTGGAAGCAAGTATGGTGAAAAAGGAACTAATTTTTTCTTTATGTTTTCTGATTGTTTTGTTTTGTTTTTAAAAATAAGTACCAATTGCCTTTATAATTTAAAGAATGTATAAACAATTTTACACAATTTAAAAACGCCTTGCAAATGCACATCATGTGATTGATATTAGGTTTGGGAACCTTTTCTTTCATTTTACAGATTAGAAAACTGAGCTCTAAAATATGAACTCACTGTTCATTCAGTGAGTCAGAAGTGGTATTAGAAATGGAAGCCAAATCTTTGAACTCCCAGTCCAGTGTTCTTCCTCTCATATCATAACAGAAAATATTTTTAAATATGAGGCCTTGAGACACCCTGTGGTTGGCAGAAACAAAGTAGAAATAGCCAAGTTTGTGATAGGTTTCAGGCTTGCCTGTGATATCCAAGTGGCTTATTCAAAAGAGGTGAAAAGCAGGTTTGAATCTAGATGAATTAACACTTTTGTTCTAGAACCTTCTCTGTGTAAGACTTGGTATTGTTTTAAGTAACTAAAAGCTGTCTAGTAATTTAGATATATGACAAGCTTCAAATTAGAAATCCTTTGTTTTCAGACTTATTTGTCGCTGAAAAAAATAATAACATTATAGCCAAAACCTGAAATGAGGATTTACTGCACTCTTTACTAAAGGAATGTTTTATTTTATTATTTTATTTTATTTTCAACTCTTATTTTAGATTCAGAGAGTACATGTGCAGGTTTGTTACATGGGTATCCTGCATGATGCTGAGGTTTGGGGTATGAAACTGAGCATGATACACAACAGTTAGCTTTTCAATTCTTGCCTCACTCCCTCTCTTCCCACTCAGCAGTCCCTAGTGTCTATTGTTGCTATTGTTATGTCCATGAGTATCTCGTATTTACCTCTCACTTATAAGTGAGAACATACAGTGTTTGGTTTTCTGTTCCTGAGTTAATTTGCTTAGGATAATGGCCCATGGCTGCATCCATGTTGCTGCAAAAGACAGGATTTTGTTCTTTTTATGGCTGTGTAGTATTCCTTGGTGTATATGTACCACATTTTCTTTATCCAGTCCACCACTAATGGGCACCTAGGGTTCATTCCATGTCTTTTTTATTGTGAATAGTGCTTTGAATAACATGCGAGTGCATGTGTCTCTTTGGTAGAATGATTTATTTTCTTTTGGAGATGTACCCAATAAGGTAGTTCTGTTTTAAGTTATTTGAGAAATCTCCAAATGACTTTCCACAGTGGCTGAACTAATTTACATTCACACCAACAGTGTATGAGCTTTCCCTTTTTTCTGCAGCCTTGCCAACATCTGTTGGTTTTTGACTTTTTAATAATAAGCATTTTTACTGGTGTGAGATGGTATCTCGTCGTTTTGATTTGCATTTCTCCAGTAATTAGTGATGTGGAGCATTTTTGTATATGTTTGTTAGTTACTTGCATATCTTCTTTTGAGAAGTGTCTGTTCATGTCTTGCCCACTTTTTAATGAAGTTATTTGTTTTGTGCTTGTTGAATTGTTTAAGTTCCATATAGATTCTGAATATTAGGCCTTTTTCAGATGCATAGTTTGCAAATATTTTCTCAAATTGTTTAGGTTGCCTGTTTACTCTGTTGATAGTTTCTTTTGCTGTGAAGAAGCTCTTTAGTTTAATTAGATCCCAGTTACCGATTTTTGTTTTTGTTGCAATTGCTTTTGAGGGCTTAGTCATAAATTCTTTTCCAAGGCCGACGTCCAGAATGGTGTTTCCTAGGTTTTCTTCTAGCATTCTTGTAGTTTGAGGTCTTACATTTAAATCTGTATTCCATCTTGAGTTAAATTTTGTATATACTGAAAGGTAGGAGTTCAGTTTCATTCTTCTGCATATGGCTAACCAGCTATCCCAGCAACATTTATTAAATAGGGAGTTCTTTCTCCAGTGTTCATTTTTGTTAACTTCATCACAGATTAGATGGCTCTAGGTGTGCACCTTTATTTCTGGGTTCTCTATTCAGTTCCATTGGTCTATGTGTCTGTTTTTGTACCAGTACCATGCTATTTTGGTTACTGTTGTTGTTGTTGTTTGTTTGTTTGTTTGTTTGTTTTGAGATGGAGTCTCACTCTGTCACCCAGGCCAGAGTGCAGTGGCACAATCTCGGCTCACTGCAACCTCCACTTCCTGGGTTCAAGCAATTTTCTGCTTCAGCCTCCTGAGTAGCAGGGATTACAGGGGCCCACCACCATGCCCAGCTAATTTTTTTGTATTTTTAGTAGAGACGGGGTTTCATAATCTTAGCCAGACTGGTCTTGAACTCCTGACCTCATGATCCACCCGCCTCGGCCTCCCAAAGTGCTGAGATTATAGGCATAAGCCACTGTGCCTGGCCTACTATATTCTTATAGTATAGTTTGAAGTCAGGTGATGCCTTCCAGCTTTCTTCATCTTGCTTAGCATTGCTTTGGTGTTTGGGCTCGTTTTTGGTTCCTTATGAATTTTTGAATAGCTTTTTCCAATTCTGTGAAAAATGACATTGGTACTTAGAAATAGCATTGAATCTGTAGGTGTTTTGGGCAGGAGGGCCATTTTAACTGTATGTTTCTTCCAATCCACGAGCATGGAATATTTTTGCATTTGTTTGTCTCATCTATGATTTCTTTGAGCAGTGTTTTGTAGTTCTTGACCAAAGGAATATTTTACATTCTTAAATATGAACACACAGATAAAATTAGACATCTAAACAGTAGGATACAAATTAAACAGAAAGGTTTTTTTAAAGCACTCAAAAATGAAAATGCAGTCTTCTCTCTTTACCTAAAGAACTTTTCATAATATGATTCTTACAATGTTCTTTTGTTCAACCATTGAACTTTAAGAAAAAGATAAGACTATTTGAAGATTAAAATATAAAAATAAAGATAAAAACCATTTGAGTTCTTCTAAATTCATTGCCTTTAACCACATGTTAATTACTATTGCCTGCTGTGAACAAATGGATGGTCAGACTTCAACACTGCACTACTCCTTTACTAATTCAGCCATCTCTCACTGCCATGCCTCTTGCCCATTTTTATTACAGAATTGATAAGAGGTTTTGTAGAAACTCTTCAGCACTTTTTCAAATCTTCAGGTCAAAATATGTACATACAAAGATAGGCTTATTTCCTAAATACTGACTTTTCCTAAGTTTTGCTTTCATATACAAAGATGCCAAGAATTGCACATGCATCATTACAAACAGTCACTTTGTTGAAATCAAGCCCCCTTCATCTACTAACATGAAGAAAGAGCTGTCTTCATTATTTCTTTTCTACCATTCTGGAAAATGGAACCAGCTAAACTTCACTGTTATCAATGCAAGATCAATATCATGTATTCTATAGAGTTAAAAATTATGTACTGTACTTATAATTATTCTTATTTTCTCTAAAATGTAATCAGCTTCTTAATAAACTAAGAATCTTGGACTATAAAGATCTGAGTGTTTGGTGACACTTCAACATTTCAGGGAACACGTGTTGCTAATGGCTTTTCTACTCATCTCCCTTCACTCACATGCATACCTGTGGACAGTGCACATATCGAATCTGAGTATCAAACACCAGAGCCAATTTATAGCAAGTGATAAGGAAGCAGCCTTACCTCTAGAAGCAGTTCCTTTTTCAGTGCAAAGGCAAAGTGTTTAGCAGGTATTTTATAGGTCATATATCCAATACACCATAAGACATCTGTAGTTGCTCAAACTAAAAGTCCTTCACTAGAGATGAATTCACATTGTGTGTGTGTGTGTGTGTGTGTTTGTGTGTGTGTGTGTGCATGTGTATGTGCACAAAAGAGTTCTCAGCAGAATCTTCTTTGGGAATTTTACAGGAAATTGTTTTGGAGGCTAGCTTTGCACATGCCATGTGGTGTTCAGGGGAGCAACATACTAGCTGTTTTTGGTGCTGAGTTCTGGCCCAAACGTGTAACCCGTGTGATCTTGTCCCGTTCTCTTCACCTGTCTGGCCTCAAGTTTCTCATGTTTCAAATTGGAATGGCAACACATCCTCCACATAGCTCACAGGATTGTCTGGCAGTCCGAATAAATGTGATCAAGTCCTCTAAAAATTAGATAGCACTATTAAATCTAAGGTGCTTTCATCACTCCTTCTTCAAGGACAGACTTAGCAAGAGAAAGTAAACTCCTTGTTCATTGCTTGACAAGATCACCATATAACTATTTCAGAGTAATCTCTTAAACAAGGAGGGTGAGTCATAAAACAAAAGGTTTTCATTAAATCATATTTGGGAAAATAAAACAGGCCCATAATTTTATAGCCTCCCTCTGTGCCAAAGACACAGTTTACACAGACAGCAGAAAAGAATGAAAAGAATGCCAGTGGCCCTGGCAAGCCTTGGTCACCATCCCAACGGGCCTAGAGAGTCTCTCCCAGACCCTGGGTGGAATGTGTCACCGCTCTCCCGAGCCCACATAGTGAATCACCACATTGTAAAGTGTTCAACAGTTTTTACATTAAATAAAATAAAAATTAAGTTTCCTGGGCATATATGGTTTATCACAGTAAGTCTGTGTTAATATTTCCTAATCATAGTGACCTCAGCCTGCCAGAATGCACAGGCCCCTAATCCTCACTGTAATGTTTTCTCATTAGCTACGCAGCATTGCCACACCAGTGGCAGCGACCAAACACCGCCTCAGGCACCACTGGAATTAATTACTTAGAAGAAACACTGCTGTTTTGAATTGTCATCTTGAATTTATCACTTGCCACTTAATGTAGCTCATCTGACCTAATACCTCCATTGTGTCACCAGGGGCCTTGGCACGGGTTTCACCAGGGTAATAGCAGTGGGGTTCTGTATACCTAATGTGGCTGAGATGCCAAACACACAGCTGCTGGAGGCCTGGTTAAAATCCTACCCTGGAGGCGATGCATGCTAACAATGCCCCTAGCAAATTGCAGATTACCCATACGTCATGTTCCATCTGAAGCTAAGAGTGATTCAAAGGTAGGCCCAATACATCTCATTTCTGCTGCTTGGAGAAGATAATCTTTCATTTCTTTGGATGTAACAGCCCTCCCCGTTTGTTTCTTCTTGCTTTGCTTTTGAACATAATGAAACTGGCTATTCATGTATGGAAGGAAAAGTGACTCTAGGGGGACCTGCAGTGCTAAGTCTGGGACCTTTTTCTTATAAATTCTGAAGAAATTGCTCATTAAATTACTCACACAAAGAAATACAATTTCACCATAGGTTATGTTTCCCCAGGAATTCGTACAAAATTGTAACCCAAGTTGAAATCTGTGCTGTACTTTTGCAGGGCTACATTTTGTCCCGCACTTATGATGTTGATTCTGCATTAGCTATTGAAAAATGCACATTTAATAAGGGAATTAATGATTTGGTTATTTTCATTAAGCCTGAGAAATTATTTCAGTATGAAAAACAAGCTTTGACACACGGCTCTGAACAATAGTCTAATCAAATTTTTCGTCTATGAAAATCATGCACTTGAAACCAACATTTTTCAAGTTTTCTGCCCATTTTGGATTTATCCAAATGTAATTATTTCCATTTAAAATTTAGTTTACTAGTTCTGCTATAGCTTTTATTTCAAAACATGATATATACATGCATGTATGGGGTATGTGCATATGTATGTTTAAATGCTTAGCTTCTAGAAGCTTACAGACATAATACCATAATACCATAATGTAAGACCAAAGCATGGAAATCCTACTGATGAGATAATAAGTAAAATAGATTTACTTTAATAATGACAATTCCCAGTGTATTTCACAGACAAAAACATTTCCTTTGGTTACCACACTCTATACCATGCATAGTAAACTTTGGGAGATGTATAATGCAATATAAACATTAATAGTTACACAATTGTGTTGTTTTAGAAAGACTATTTATAGAGAAAATACAAAATGCCTCCCCATAGTATACTTAGACCTAAGCCACCATAATCTTCCTGCTCATACAGCAGGAAATCTAATACACCAGTTCAATAAACCTGTAGGAAACAAAGGTTTTATGTAGCATTAAGTGTCACAATATTAAAATGCCCATATTACTTTCAATTGCTCTTATAAGCCTCTTTTTAACAATCCAGAAAGTTGAGTGCCATAATGATAAGAATATTGTCCTATTCTTATCATTCTTATCCTAGCAAAGGACAAAGAAGGTGAAATGAAAACACTACTCCTTTACCTGTGTTTATCTCTGGTCTTAATAGCATTCGTGCTTTTACACAAAAGTCTCTCTTCTTCAAACTCTCCTATTTCATACCTTTTTGTGTTGTTAGATTATGTTCTGTCAAAGGTGACATAACATTTAAAAGGGTGTCAAAAAGCCTTTACTGTAATGGCAGATCAGCCACATAATGTCTTTGGGGGTAGGTTTCCTTTCCTGTGAATGTAATATTGTGTGCTATGAGCTCTTGAGGCTATAATTAGAGACTGTAAAGCTCTTTCAAAATATCAAGTCCTTCATTCCAAGAATGCTCATTATAAATGGTAATATAGCAACAACAAAGATCACCACCCCTAGAGTGTAAGTTTCCCCCAAACAGGGACAGTTGTTTTTGAGAGTTTTACAGAGTGTCTAGCACTCTGTAGCTGTCTAATTAATACCTAATGACAATGATGAACCACTTGTGATATTCAGCTAACTAATTGGGGTCTTATAGTATCTTGAAAGTTTCAACTTAATGGCCATTAAAATATAATATCTTGTATTTTCTATTATACCTGCCAACTCCCCAAACTTTCTGCAAACAGAAATTCATTAACTGAAATTCTTTAATGAAATATTAATATAAAAGTACATTTTGAAGACTTAAGAAATACCCAGGGTCTTTTTGCTTAGGATTGTCTTGGGTATATGGGCTCTTTTTTTGGTTCCACATGAAATTAAAATTAGTTCTTTCTAATTCTGTGAAGAAAGTCGATGGTTGCTTGATTGGAATGGCATCGAATCTATAAATTACTTTGGGTGGTATGGCCATTTTCACAATAATCATTCTTCCTATCCATGAGCATGGAATGTTTTTCCATTTGTTTGTGTCCTCTCTTGTTTCCTTGAGCAGTGGTTAGCAGTTCTCCTCGAAGAGGTCCTTCACATCCCTTGTAAGTTGTATTCAAAGCTGGAGGCATCACGCTACCTGACTTCAAACTATACTGCAAGTCTACAGTAACCAAAACTGCATGGTACTTGTTCTAAAACAGATATATAGACCAACGGAGCAGAACAGAGGCCTCAGGAATAACACCACATATCTACAACCACCTGATCTTTGACAAACTTGACAAAAGCAATGGGGAAAGAATTCCCTATTTAACAAATGGTGTTGGGAAAACTGGCTAGCCATATGCAGAAAACTGAAACTGGACCCCTTCTTTACACCTTATACAAAAATTAACTCAAGATGTATTAAATATTTATATGTTAAGACCTAAAGCCATAAAAAGCCTAGAAGAAAACATAGGCAAGATCATTCAGGACACAGGCATGGGCAAAGACTTCATGACTAAAACACCAAAAACAATGGAAACAAAAGCCGAACTTAACAAATGGGATCTGATTAAGCTAAAGAGCTTCTGCACAGCAAAAGAAACTATGATCAGAGTGAACAGGCAACCTACAGAATGGGAGAAAATGTTTGCAATCTATCCATCTGATAAAGGGCTAATATCCACTATCTACAAGAAACTTAAATAAATTTACAAGAAGAAAACAACCCCATCAAAAAGTGGGTGAAGGATATGAACAGACACTTCTCAAAAGAAGACATTTATGTGGCCAACAAACATATGAAAAAAAGTTCATCATCACTGGTCATTAGAGAAATGCAAATCAAAACCACAATGAGATACCATCTCATGCCAGTTAGAATGGCAGTCATTAAAAAGTCAGGAAACAACAGATGCTGGAGAGGATGTGGAGAAATAGGAATGCTTCTACACTGTTGGTGGGAGTGTAAATTAGTTCAACCATTGTGGAAAACAGCGTGGAGATTCCTCAAGGATCTAAAACTAGAAACACTGTTTGACCCAGCAATCCCATTACTGGGTATATACCCAAAGGATTATAAATCATTCTACTATAAAGACACATGCACACGTATGTTTATTGCAGTACTATTCACAATAGCAAAGACTTGGAATCAACCCAAATGCCCATCAATGATAGACTAGATAAAGAAAATGTGGCACATATACACCATGGAATACTATGCAACCATAAAAAGGAATGAGTTCATGTCCTTTGCAGGGACATGGTTGAAGATGGAAACCATCATTCTCAGCAAACTAACACAAGAACAGAAAACCAAACACTGCATGTTCTCATTCATAAGTGGTAGCTGAACAATGAGAACACATGGACACAGGGAGGGGAACATCACACACCAGGGCCTGTCGGGGGGTGGGGAACAAGGGGAGTGATAGCATTAGGAGAAATACCCAATGTAGATGACGGGTTGATGGGTGCAGCAAACCGCCATGACACTTGTATACGTAGGTAACAAACCTGCATGTTCTGCACATGTATCCCCGAACTTAAAGTATTAAAAAAAAAAAAAAAACGAAAAGAAAAGAAAAGAAATACCGAGGGTCAATTTAAGCAAAATTGTCTTTTAAGTGTCTTTAAGAGAAAATCCCTCCCTTTTTATTGCTTGGGCAACTCAGTCAAGGGAGCCTAACAATTGTGAACTGGAGTCAGTGGATCCAAATCCACTGGGCTGCCTTTTACATTGCTCAATGTGAGGGTGAACTGAAAGTATTTTTAATAAACATGCAACCTCTCAAGGTTGTGTGAACTATCAGACTATAGATACTTCATGATATTCACACATAAGGAAGCATAACATTATAACACATAGAGGACTGGGGTAGTTTGCATCCAGGTTCTGGCAATATTCTTCTTCCCCTGGGCAAATAGTCCAAAGAGGGCATCAGTCTATGGGGAGCCCTTGGCGCCATTTCTTATAGTAAACCGTGTAAGCTGGATTATCTTTTCTCCACCCTTCTGGCATATACAAACTGTTAACTCATGGTCCCACACCCATGTAAACCCTCTTCAGGCAGGCCTCGATGCAGAAGCTCTGTGAAATCTTTTGCTGATCTTTAGATATTTTTAAATGACTTAAAATGAAATGTTTTAAAATCCTGACTGTTACCATTAAAAATATACCAGTGCAAGCTGGTTATCGATGACATTTAGTGCTGTTGCCTTGTAAAAAACCAAATCCTAAATGGTTCATCATAATGTTATTGGCAGATGTGGTTTTATACTTTTAAATTCCTTGGAGCTGCTGGAAAAAAAAAGAACATATAGATATGCCTATGCAGATGAAATGACATCATAAAATCCAGTTACCTGACTGTAAAGTAAGGGGACTCTCCGTGGCTGAATTGCTTGTTATTGAAAAAGAGAACCAAAGCAAAGGAGAAAGCGCATCATTTGCAATTGAATGTTTTCAATTACTTTTTATCGTTCTCGGGCATTCTCATCACAACATATATTTTGGGATGAAAGATTATTTTACATTCTAAATGAAAGCAATGCACATGCAACATTTACTTTGCAAATGGAGACCCTGCTGCCTCTCGCCACTCTACAAAAATATGGCAAATTTATACACAGTTACGTAAATGATTTTTTGGGTCAAATTTTTCCCTTTCATCTTAATGTCTAATTTTGTCACAATTAATTGTATTAACCACATCATGCATGGACTGCATACTCCTAAGTAACACTTGTCACATTGGAATTTAACATCAAATATACTCAGTTTCCTTCTGGACTGGTAATACAGTTATGGGAGATTCACATTTTTCATTTCTTTTTTTAAAAAGACAGCTACGGAACAATCATACACTGTAGCTTAAGGACCAAAGACAAAGAAGCTTTGCCGTCTAATGGAAACCACAATCGCATCGTAAACAACCCTAATGTAAATAATTGTTCCAACTGGAACTTGCTAGGGCAGGAATTAGTCACTGAAGGACACAGCTCAGGCTGTTTGGCATGAGGGTTACTGAGCATATATCCTTGGGCATACACCTTTGCCTTGTCCTGGTCTCTGAGGAACAGCAGACCCCCCTCCACCTCCCACCTTGCCCCTTTGATTCATTCATAATTTCTTATTTGGCAATCAGAAGAGGGAAATTTCAAACAAAATATTTTTCACCACCTGGAAAACAATCTACCTAAAAGCAGACTCCTAGTGCTCATTACTGCGAGGCTGGGCTCATCGCAGCCATTGTCATGCAAGCACAGTTGTAAGTAATAATGTGGCCTTTAATGACGGAATGATGGACCTGCCAAACACTTGCTCCTGCCATGGACTGCTTGCATTTCCCTGCTGGAGAGCACAGAGATGCCCATCTGGGAGTTATTAACATATCCTCGTCAATTCAGAACCGACTTTAACATAATCCATATTTGTTGGAGAAAGTCCAACATCAGCTTGAGAACAGCAGTCACGTGCCTCAATGACACATTTCAAACAGCACACACCGAGCATGCTTGGGCAGCTAAGCAATTCAGAAATGCAAATAGCTGAAGCACTCTTCTGACTAGATAAAAAGGACAAATCCCTTTTGGCAAGAGACTGGATAGCCTCTTAATGTTGCAGGAAAACAACCAAACTGGGAAAGGTACAAATTCCAGAAGCATCAGTTTGGGTTTGGTGAGTCACCAGGAAGGCATCTCTTTTTTGGTTTATTCCAATCATGTTGGTACAATCAATCTGGGGTCGAACTTTGGACTTCAGCTGTTGTCAGGCAGAGCTGTTTGTCTGGGATTCAGGAATACAGATGCTCTTAAACCAACAATGTTGCACGTTGTATGCTTGCTTGTTGACATATGTACAGTATAAGCACACATCTCTCCCTTTAAAACACAACAAAGAGCTATCAGCTCCATTTCAACATCAGCTTGGTTCTTGTTCTGAACGGGTTACCTAATGCGAATAAATTTGTGGAAAAAGGTAGACTGGTTATGTTCCTTAATACGAGTCCTCATAAAATTAATTTGTATCAAAATATCATGTAAAGTCTGTGGAAGTTATCTCCAAATTAGGGACTGGTTTTTGTGAGTATAGAATATGTGCCTAGAGACTTTCTGAATTGTTTTAACATGCTGAAAATACATTTCATCAACTAAATGCCTTTGGTTGATAGATGCTATTGGTGTTATCTGTACATTATAGTGAAATAAATTAAGAAATAAGGGGTAAAAGGCACTTCCTTGAGGCCACCACCCATTCCTATTGAGGATGATTTTGATAAAACTGCAATAAAATCCTATTTCAGATTACATAAACCAAAGCCAAATGCAAATTCTTCCTTCAAATATTTAAATAGATGCACAGGGCTAGATCACTAGATAATAGTATTGTACCACTATTAGATTTTCTTCATTTGATAATCATATTGTGGTTATGCAAGAGAATGTTTTTGTTCTTAAGAAATATGGGGTTATGATATCTGCAATGTTCTCTTAAATATTTCAGCAAGATAAAAATAATGAAAATACATACACAAAGAGAAGACAAATGTGGCAAAATGTTTACAACTGATCAACATAGGCAAGGGATGTATGTGTGTTCATCGTGCCATTGTGGCAATTTTCCAGTAGGTTTGAAATTTTTCAAAATAAAAAGTCAGAAATAAAATCAATTAGACTCACAGCTAGTAATATGGACTTCTTAAAAATAAAATTCACTGTCTGGAAACTTTCCCTTATTTACTGTTCTTTGCTTAATGATAACATTTTGAATAAGGGGTGGGAATGACCTGGAAGGAGAGGAAGACAGGAAGTGAGAAATAGCTTACCGAGGAACAGGAGAATGAAGCAGGAAGACAAACAAGGTGGGAAAAGTGAGATAGAATAGGAGAGAAGAAAATACCAGAGAGAGGACAAAGCACACCTCAGTGCAGTTCTGAGCCAGAACATACAGAACAACCAGGGCTAATTCCCAAGGCTGGGAAGAAAACGGGGCAGAGGTCTTACCCACATGGTAGGGACAACACAAAAATGTTCACTCTTCCTGCAAGCAGAAGTGGCCCAGGCAGCCCAGCTTCTAGTGGTAGCATGCACTTTCTTCTAGCAGAAAATATAATTCAGCCAAAAGGCAAGGTGGAGGCTAGACTGAGGGTTTCACCATAAGACTGAGAACAATGCTGTGGAGGGAAGCCACCCAAACCCCTCCCAGGCATGGGAGCTGATCAGACCCTATTAGGATAAGAAGAGTTGGCCTGGGGGAGGTTAGTGGAGATGGAAATGGGAGGTGAGTATCTTTAGCTGAATTCTACCTTTGTGGTGTTATAAAAGTTTTGACCATAAGTATAAACATTAAGAAAGAGAAAATAATTTTCCTTTATTAGAATATGTGTATAGTTTAAAATTTTTTTTAAGTTTATTTTGTAGAGATGAGGTCTCATACTCCTGGTCTCAAGTGATTTTCCTGTCTCAGGCTCCCAAAGTGCTAGGATTACAAGTGTGAGCCTCTGGACCTGGTCAGGTATGTAGTTTGTTTTGTTGTTTGTTTGTTTGTTTGTTTGAGACAGAGTCTCCCTCTGTCACCCAGTCGGGAATGCAGTGGCGTGATCTCAGCTCACTGCAAGCTCTACCCCTCAGGTTCACATCATTCTCCTGCCTCAACCTCCTGAGTAGCTGGGACTACAGGCGCCTGCCACCACACCAGGCTAATTTTTTTGTATTTTTAGTAGAGACGGGGTTTCACCGTGTTAGCCAGGATGGTCTCGATCTCCTGACCTTGTGATCTGCCCGTCTCAGCCTCCCAAAGTGCTGGGATTACAGGCATGAGCCACCGCGCCCGGCCCAGGTATGTCGTTTTTAAATCATCCATGTGAGCTGCAGAAAATCATGGCGGTGACAGAGGTCACTGCAGTTGTTCAGCCTAGGTTATCAATTGAGAAATGCCCCCCAAAAATTGTCTGTAAGAGTGAGTAGACATCAGTTCAAGAAGAGATAGGGATAGAGAAACGTGGGGGAAGAAAAGGCCAGGGACAGATGGGCAAGAGGTCAGATATGTGGGGGCCATCAGCCAGCTGTGGGCACAGCTTTCCATAGCATGGCCATTCTTAATTGGGTAGGTCACTGCAGCAAGCCACCCCAAAACAGAGCAGCTTGAGGGATCTCTTTCACCTCGGAATTCTGGGAGGAACCCCTCCTGTTGGCTCATCAGCCCCAGAGCCCAGAAATTTCTATGAACTGATCCCAATAAAGCCAAGTAAGCCAACACGTCCCCCTGACCCCCACCTCGGTCTCAACATACGATACATTCAGGCAGACAGAAGTTTCAAAAAGCTGCTTGCCTTTGTCTTATTTGTCTTAGTCTTCCCACAGCTGCTAGTTTAGAGCAATACCGTTTGTTCCCAAGGAAAGAAAGAACCTGAAGTAAAGGTTTAAAATTCACTGTCAAGGCCGCATAACCAGTGTTAAACAGAAGACCCCGGGAGTTCTCAGACCCACAAGCAGAAGAGACGCTGGTTTGGGTTCCTTCCCTGCCTTCGGCCCAGCTTCCTTTGTTCCCACTGTCAACCTCATGATGTGCTTGTGTGATGTCTTCTGGTTTTCTGCCCCCTTCATTACCGCCCTTGACATTCCCTCAAATCTGATTTTCCTTTATAGAAAAATATCAGGGGATGGTGGGGATGATTTGTTCTGGGCCCTGCAACTGCCCCGGAGATGTCTCTGGAGAGAGGCTCAGGTGTCAGGCCCGGAGCTGTTTCTTCTGTGTTTTACCCCCATGGCATTCAGGACATTTGGCTTCTTTGCAAGGAGCATTCAGTAGGATGGAGACAGTGCGGGTTCCATGTAGGCTCTAAGGAAAGTACCAGATAACTAATAGAAAAGCTTAGCCTGAAAGCTGACCATAGCACATGAAAAGTTGTATCCTGGGGAAATTGTGTTTGTTCTTTTAAATATGGCAACTATTCAGCCCAAGGCAGCAAATGAGGTGCTTGTTCCTTCACTCGATGGAGAGGTTTGCTTGGTTCACACTGTGAGGCAAATGCATGTAGAATATTGCCGATTCAAGGTAAATTGCTGCCTCATTAGGGTTATTTGGTATTTTTTTTCAAACCTGAATTTCTCACAAACTCAGAGGAGGAAATACAGTCACTTGCCTGGAGTGAGGAGGGATATCAGTGCCACCTCTCCTCCACATGCCAAGGTTTCTGGGCTCAAGCACCACACCCTGCTTTGACTGGATTTCCTGTCATGGCCTATGGAAGGCTTATTCCTATGAACATCTCCTGACACCTGTCCAGAGGGCACTCACACTTATAGGTTGGCTGGGTTGAGAAAACCCTACATCTAGAAGAGCCACACGCAGCATACATCTTGGTTTCAGCCTATTTCTCTCATGACTCCCCACCTGGAGTCTTGAGAGAGTGAGAAGTGGGAGGAAGGTGGATAGTTAGAAAACATCTAGAGCATAGAGTTCTGCTTGATAGATCAGAGTAATCCAGACAATGTGGACGTTCTGACAGGGAGTGGAAAATGGGCACTGAAAGCTTTCTGTGAGGATGTATCCACTGCTCATTTGCAGCCCTGCAGAGCCACACCCTGGAAATTTCTGGGGCCAGCCTCAGATCCTGCTCTCAGCAGGATGCAGACACTATACGCTGACCCACGTGTCAGCCATGTCTTGGAACAACCTAGGGTGTCTCAACTGTCTTGAGGTGGTAGTATCTGGAAAAAGTCAGATATAGGCCATTTAATAAGGCAAGTTACTTTCATGTTCAAGATACGTTGTTTTAGTGCTTTGTGTGCACTCCAGCTATAACAATAGGGTGCCATAAGGTCAAAGAAGTAAGACATAGATTTCTAAGGTATGGCTCCACTCCTGCAGCTTCAAGACTATGGGAGCAACTGTTTATCTTCTTGCAATAACTGATTTTCTCACTGGAATGAAGAATTGTGATTCACAACTTCTGTAGCTGTGGTCTCTTCCTTTAGGGCTAAGGTCACACCAAATGACAGGAAGATGCCACTTCCCCTGTTGTAGTCACTGAATCTGCTGCTTCTCTCTCTCCTCTCTGGAGGAATAGATGGGAACCCCTTCTCCCTGTTTTTACCTTCACATGTGATAGAGATAGTCAGTCCTCCCTGTATCTGTCAAAATAGGCCAGAGCACTGACTGTCACACTTTAGCGCAATTTAGCATCTCCCTTAGTTTAACAAGGAAGGTCTTGTTAAACCACTGATTGCTGGGTGCTGCTCATGTTTCTAATTCAGTAAGTCCAGGATGAGGCTGAGAATTTGCATTTCTAACCAATTCCCTGGTGATGCTGATGCTAATGGTTTAGGAATTGCACTTTGAGAATCACTGAGTTCGGTTATGCTGCAGTAACAAATGACCCCAAATCTCAGTGGCTTCCGATCACAAAGCTCTATTTTCCACTGGTGTCTCATATCTGTGATAGGCCAGCGGCAGCTGTGCTTCACGTCATCGTACCCAGGACCCGAGTGACCGAACAGCCTCTGACGTGTTGCCAATCTCAGGGCATGGGGGAAAGAGGACCTGGTAAACTATCACTCAGCTCTTAAAGCTTTGCCTTATATCTCATTGTCTAAAGCAAATCACAGGGCCGAATATGACGTTAGTGGCAAATGAGGGGCCAAACATTTTTGTGAGAATTGTACAGTCTACGGCATCCTCCCTCATATCAGTTGTCCCATTCTACCACAGTAAATGAGCTGAGGTTTTGACTGAACAAATAGCTTCCCAGAAGAAAGACTGATTTTTTCAGATTCTCCTGCAGCTGGGTATGGCTGTGTGAGTTCTGGCCAATGGGTTGTAAATAGAAGGTTGTATAGGTGTTCCAGAAACCTTCCTGAGAGGACAGAACATATGTGCCCTTTCTCTCTCTTCCTCTCTTTAATTGCTTTTTACATCCTATTCCTTAGCATGCAGATGCTAGCATTTTGAAGCATGAGGTGGTCAGAGCTACACGTCTCAGCCTCGTAGAAAAGAAACAAAGTGTGTGGAACACCATATCACCATATCAGCCCCAGACCACCTACCTGCACTTCTACATGAGAGAGAAATAAAATTCAATCTCATCTAAACCACTGTTATCGTGGGTTCTTTGTCACTCACATCTGAAGGTAATCCTAAGTAAGGCACCCACAGAAAGGCTTTCTTTTGAAATTTGCTCACTTCTGTCTGCAGTGTCTTGTGTTCCACTCATCCATCGAGTGTTTTCTGAGCTTCTGAGCTTATTTCTTCCCTTCACACCCCTTTTTCTTTATTAACAATGCAGAGAGAATGTCTACAGAAGGAAGTCAAATACAGTTTTGTTCTTGCTAGGAATATAAACTAAGACTGTAGATGCATAGAGTCTGACAGTGGGAAATATGACAAAGAAAAGGAAAAACTTGTCTGTTTAGAACTTTCCTAAGGAGCTTCCAAAATTGTCTTCATCTCATCGCAAGAAAGCAGACAATGCTATTCTTTAATGCCAACCCTCCCTTGCAATGTAGGAATCTTTCTGATGTCAGGGCTTAAAGTGACTTGCATGCCACATGATAATGTCATTTGATCACAGAATAAACAATCACGGCATGCATGTTGAAAGATGGCTGTTAGAGGCCTGTGGTCAGTGTGTCTCTCTCCTCTGTCTTTACTATTAACTCGTCACCTCCATCTCTGTTTCTCTTTGCCAGTCTTTTCCCACTGTGCTTGCTTTTACCTTTATCATAGTTAAATGTCTGTATGTCTACAACTCTCCACAGATAGAGGGAGCAGCTGAAGAGGAAAGGGAAGAGTGTTAACAAAACTCAAAAGGCTGAAAAGGGAGAGTGGACTCAAGTAGGAGAAGACCAGCCCCAGGGCTGCAGGCTCTTCTTAGATAGATCAGGGCCATGCATGTTCAAGGCCTCTCTAGGTCACAATACACAGCTTAACAGGGTAATTCACTGTGTCCCATCAATGCACTGGAATAAGTTATCGCTTTAGCTACACAAATGCGATTTGTAAACTACAAATATCTATGTTTACTTTCAAGAGTGTTTCTTTTCTGATGGAGAGCCATTTGTTGGGGGAACTTTCATATTCACAATCTATTGTACTAGACGTCATCAGTCATCTAATGAAACAGACTGTCCCTGGATGACAATGGCTGTATTTCTTAAAAAACAAATTAACAGTATCCCAGAACTTAAAGTATATATATACATATATATAAAACAACAATAACAACAACAAAACTAATTTTCATAGTCAAATAAGTTTGAGAGCCACTACATCCAATGTGCTCCAGAAAATTCACAATGTATGTTGGCATACTAAAGGCTCTGAGAATTTTTTGAGTAAAGAAGCCTATTTATTCCTTTATATACAAAATTACTGAACCATAGAATTATTTTTTAGTACAATATCTACTAACATCTTCTGGAACTTGCCCTTGGAATACAGCTTGGGAAACAGTCTTAAAAGAATAAAAACTATTATATACTACATGCCACATTATTATTATCAACTATTTTTAAATTTTAAATATTTAATTGACAAGTAAAAATCACATATGTTCAAAGTGTACAATGTGATGATTTGATATATGCATAATAATTGTCACAATCAAATTAGTTAACACCTCCATCACTACTCATGCTGTCCATTAGCTCCCTAGAACTTGGTCATGTTATAACTGAAAGTTTGTACTCTTTGATCAATGTCTCCCCATTTCCCCCACCCTACAGCCCCTGGCAGCCACCATTTTACTCTCTGTTTCTACGATTTTGGCTTTTCTAGATTCCACATGTAAGATCATCCAGTATCTGTCTTTCTGCATTGGCTTCTTTGACTTAGCATTACCACATTATTTTTCGTAAGAGAAGTTACTGCAAACCAAAATTTTGTGAATATTCATAACCTACTGACATTTCAGTGGGACCACATAAGAATTATAATATACTTTAGACATCCCAGTGGCACAAAACTTGCAATTTTTATTTGCGCCAGCTGCCAGAATCCCAGAACAGTACTGCAAGAGTATTTACTTTAGAAGTAAGCTAAATAAAGTGATATAGAGAATTATCATGATGAGTGATTGATAATAAGGGAATAAAATCTAGATATGGACAAGACCATGACAAGGAGGGGTGATTTAGACCAAAGTACGAAAAGAACAAAAACCAGGATAAGTTTTGAAGGACACAATTCACCTTAAGATGACATTAACTTAAGACTTTTAGTCTTGCATCTCTCTCTGCCCAGAGGCTGTGGGAACTAGGTAGAGCTTGGGCTTTAGCGTCCTCTCATCCTCGTAAATCCTCGCTTTTATTACTATTACAGCATTTCCCATAGTGCATTGTAGTAATGACTTTTTGGTAGTTTACCTTATTATTCTGTGAGATCTCTAAGGGCAAGTGTTGTAACTTACAGATCTCACTATCTCCAGTCTAGGCATTCAATAGTAATTTAACAAGTACTCAAGGTCACTCTGCATGGGAGTTCTCTTGGATGGTGATTTTAAAAACACTGCACCCAGTCCAGGGTTTTAAACCCTTGATCTACATGCTAGAACCACCTGGGGAGGTTTGAAAACATACCTGTAAAAATCAGAGCCCCAAATCTGAGATTCTAATTTACTTTTTTCAGGTGGTCCTGGGATCTCAGTATTTTAAAAATGTCATCGCTGGTGATTCTACCATACAGACAGGATTGAGGTTGAGAACACCTGCACTAACTGTCTATGTTGTTTAAATATGTCTATTTAAGGATATTAATATACAGCTGAAATGAATGCCTTTTGAAATAGATTATATAAATAAGGATTCCAAAGACTTAATTTTTACTTAAACAAATAAAAAATTACAACAGATACATATAATCCAAGTATATAGTAGTCAAGTGGCCATTCTTTTCACATTAGTTTGACTTAAACACTTACGAGACAAATGTCAATTGGGGAGCCTCACCAAACATCAGCATGCATCCATCAGGAAAGAGAAAGCAGTTGATTGGCAGTGACATTTGCGATGTGCCTATTGTTTGGTGCATGCAGTTCTTGGATTGTTTTCTGAAGTCCAAGGCATGTTAACTGCTGTGAACTTTTTAGGCATGCATTTACATGTTTAACAATGAAAAAAAGTACTTATGTTTTTAATGAAAAGAAGCAAGCAAATCAATCCCATTGATATAGTTTGGATTTGTGTCCCCACCCAAATCTCATACAGAACTGTAATCCCCAATGTTGGAGGTGGGGTCTGATGGGAGGTGATTGGATCATGGGGGTGGCTTTCTCAAGCACCATCCTCTTGGTGCTGTTCTTGCGATAGTGAGTGAATTCTTGTGAGATCTGGTTGTTTAAAAGTATGTGGCATCTCCACCCTCGAGCTCTCTCTTGCTCTTACTCTGGCCATGTGAGGGACCTGCTCTCCCTTCACCTCTGGCACCCCCTTTGCCTTCTGCCATGATTGTAAATTTCCTGAGGTCTCCCCAGGAGCTGAGCAGATGCCAGCATCATGCTTCCCATACACCCTGCAGAATCATGAGTCAATTGAACCTCTTTTCTTTATAAATTACCCAGTCTCAGGTATTTCTTTATAGCAATGTCAGAATAGACCAATACACCCATCAAGACCCCAATCTTTGCACACATCTGTAGACCAAAGTTCTAAAAATGGCATTTTTTATTTTGTAGTCTTCCAAAAAGTTCAGTCCAAACAGACTAAAGTAAAACACGAAGTGAATCATCAGGATAAAAGGGCAAAATTGTTAAGGAGAAACAGATTTTTTTTTAAAGCCAGTAAGAAATAGCCTACTCTTAAAAAAAATTACGACTCATGGTAGGCAGCAAGTAATATGTGTGAAGTGGACAATATTACTCATCAAATTGAGCCATTCTGGGTACCTAATGACAGTGAGAACCATGAGTGTATAACAGCTAAAGAACAAGTCCTTTATTTGTCAGGAAAGAAAATAAGGTGATTACAACAATATGGAAATGAATTTTTACCATTGTGGGTCTCTTGTGAGTTTCCTTAAAAATGTGGGTATTAAATGAGATACGAACCTATCTTCAACAAGATGACAATTTGGCTCAAATCTGAAAAATTAAACACATCCTCTTTTTTTATAATATGTAGGAAACTAACTCCTGAATCGAGTCTGGTAACTGTTATTCTTTGGAATCATGAATGGAATCATTTCCAAACTTCAAAGTCAAGCACCTTTTCTCAAATACCTGATTAAACCTTGGATTTTACGTTGGTCATTTTGTTAAAAGTTCACACATGGCCATCTCCTGAATTTATTGTCTTTTTTCCTCAAAACTGGCCAGCAAATATCTCTTTAATTTTATTTAATTTTTTCTTTTCAAATTTTATATATTTATGGGGTACAATGTGATTTTTGATATGTGTAGACATTGTAGAATGATTAAATCAAGCTAATTAACATACTCATCACCTCACCTACTTACCATTTTTTTTGTAGTGAGGACATTTAAAATCTACTCTTAGCAATGTCTAAGTATACAAGACATTATTATTAACAATAGTCACCATGCTTTACAATAGATCTCCAAAACTTATTTCTTTTTTCCGACTGAAACTTTGTACCCTTTGACCAGCATCTGTCCAACCATACTCACTCCAGACCCTGGTAAACACCATTCTACTCTCTACTTCTAAGTGGTTGACATTTTTCGATTCCACATATAAATGTGATCATGCAGTATTTTTCTTTCTGTGCCTGGCTGATTTCACTTAGCATAATGCCTTCCAGGTTCATCCATGTTCTTGCAAATAAAAGGAATTCTTTATTCTCTACAAAATTATTTTTAGAGACGGGATCTTGATCTGTCATCCAGGCCGGTGTGCAGTGGTGCCATCATAGCTCACTGCAGTCTCCAATGCCTGGTCTCAAGCAATCCTTCCAACTCAGCCTCCCACATAGCTGAGGTTACAGGTGGGAGCACCTCACCTGGCAAGATTTCCTTCTTTATAAAGGCTGAATAGTATTCCATCATGCATATATACCACAGTTTCCTTATCCAGTCATTCATTGTCGAATAGTTAGGTTGCTTCCATATCTGGACTATTATAAACAATGACGAAATGAACATTTCAAATGAAATGAATGCAGATGTCTCCTCAACATACTGATTTCATTTCCTTTGGATATATATTCAGAAATGAAAATTCTGGATCATATGGTAGTTATTTTTAATTTGGGGGGGAACCTCCTGTATTAGTCCATTTTCATAGTGCTGTGAAGAAATACCCAAGACTGGGTAACTTATAAAGAAAAAGAAGTTTAATGGACTCACAGTTTCACATGGCTAGTAAGGCCTCACAATCATGGTGGAAGGCAAAGGAGGAGCAAAGGCACATCTTACTTAGTGGCTGGCAAGAGAGTGTGTGCAGGAGAACTGCCCTTTATAAAACCAAAAGATCTCATCAGACTTATTCACTATCATGAGAACAACATGGAAAAGACCCGCCCCCATGATTCAATTACCTCCCACCAGGTCCCTTCCAAGACATGTGGGGATTATGGGAGCTATTATTCAAGATGAGATTTGGATGGGGACACAGCAAAACCATATCACTCCATACTGTTTTCCATAATGACTGTACTAATATACATTCCCAGAAACAATATATAAGGGTTCCCTCTTCTCCACATCCTTGTCAGCACTTATATTTCATGTTTTTGATAGAAGCCATTCTAACAGGTGTGAGGTGATAGCTCTTTGCTGTAATTTGCATTTCCCTGATGATTAGTGATGTTGAACATTTTTTCATTTACCTATTGATCATTTTTATGTCTTCCTTTGAGAAATGTCTATTCAGATCCTTTGCCCATTTTTAAAATTGGGCTATTTGTTTTCTTGTTATTTAGTTGTTCAAGTTCCTTATATATTTTTGATATTAGTCCCTTATCAGATGTATGGTTTGCATATATTTTCTCCCATTCCATAGGATGCCTCCTCACTCTGTTGATTGTTTCTTTGGCAGTGCAGAAGCTTTTTAGTTTGATGCAATCCTATTTGTCTATTTTTGCTTTTGGTACCTATGCTTTTGTGGTCATAACCAAAAAATTATTGCCCAGACCAATGTCATGGAGATTTTCCCTATATTTTCTTCTAGTAGTTTTATAGTTTCAGTTCTTAATTTTAAGTCTTTAATCCATTTTAAGTTTGTGTTTCTTATGGGGTAAGGGTCCTATTTTATTCTTTTGCAGGTGATATCCCATTTTCCCAATACCATTTATTGAAGATAATTTGTTCTTGTCAACTTTGTCAAAGTTGCTTGTAGTTGACTGTTGATGTGTAGATTTATTTCTAGGCTCTCTATTCTGTTCCATTGGTCTCTATGTCTGTTTTTTGCCAGTATCATCCTGTTTTGATTATTATAGTTTTGTAGCAAATTTTGAGATGTCTCCAGCTTTGTTCTTTTTGCCAAAAAATTCCTTTGGCCATTTGAGATCTTTTGTGGTTCTACATGACTTTTAGTATCATTTTCTCTTTTTCTACAAAAAAATGGTCATTTGAATTTTAATAGGGATTGCACTGACTTTATGGATTTCTTTGGATAGTATGGACATTTTAACAATATGATTTCTTTCAATCAATAAACACTGGAAAATCTTTCCATTTATTTGTGTCTTCTTCAGTTTCTTTCATCAGTATATTATAGTTTTCAGTGTATAGATCTTTCACCTTCTTGGTTAAATTTGTTCTTAAGTATTTTATTTTATTTTACCTTATTTTATTTTTTTGCTATTGTAAATGGGATTCCTGGGTTTTTAGTGTACTCTATTCTCTGGAATATTCCTGGGACTTCCAAGATAATGAAACATTGTGGAAATTCCACACTTGGGCAAGTAGGACTTGGCTAAATACTTTAATGTACAGCACCTGAGCTTGTCACTGCCAAGACACCAAATCTCCATTTTACTCTAAACTCAATACTAGCTGATGCTTACTGTCTTCAGATATCCAGTCAAAAACAATTAAAAAGATATTCCTTTTTCTCTTCATAGAAATCTCCTCACCCCTGTGCCAAGATAAAGATAACTTCCTATTGTGACTTTCAATGTTCAAACCACTAGAATTGATGACTTCTGGTAACCTCAAAGAAAAGACCCTGGTGTGTGTACATGTGGCTACAGCCATCACCAGAGATTTCAACCTAGGCCTGTGAGCCTCAAAGGGCAAGTGTAAACAAGAGTTCCTCATTAAACCTGAGTTTGGCATTAGTAAGATTGTCCAAAGATTACATTTAAAGATAACTAAAGTGTTACTATATTCCTTCATGCAGCCCAGCCATGACCCTAATTAATGTGTCTAGGGTGGACATGTATTTCTTCAAGTAATGGGTGGTTTTGTTTGGACAATTAGACCAAGCTGACAAGGAAATTTTCCATCAAACCAAGTCATAAAAAGTACATTATTCAGTATTATTATGAGTTAAGCAGTATTTATTACCTGAACTTTACAATACTCTATTATCAATCATTACCTGCCATTAAGGTATGTTAACATGAGATCAAAGAGAGAAACCAAGCTAAACAAACAGTCATGTCTACAAGTCGCTTTAGTGCTGTTCCTTTAAAGAGAGGCAAATGTCATTGAACTGAAGGATGGACAATTTGCATTTAACCAGAAGATGCAAATCAGTTGTACTGTGACAAGGTAGTGATTATATAAATTCCATGCTTGTTATTCAATTGACAAGATAAAGCTGGTTTCCGGGAATTTCTAAAAAAGACAAAAAAATAGCCAAAGTAAAATGTGAGATACAAAAGTCCAGTTTTGATGGGCACTAGTAAAGATTCATTGCTGTATCAATTCTTAGCAACAATGCTGCCTCGGAAGTCACTAAAAATGATATCAGCCGAATAGATCTAAAGAGGAGACCAAATGTTTTTAGCAAAGTTGTAAAACCTTGGAAACCACCTCCTGAACAAACACTCTGAAAGCTCAGAAGTCTGAGACGAGCTAACAACGCCCTGGCTTTAAAATATATTCTTGTCACCATCTCTTCCCTCTTACTCTGGAGCCAAGCGCACAAACAAGGGTTCTGAAAGGTGTCCCTTTAAAAAGCACATTCCTCCTCCTTCATTCCAGAAGCACATAATCCCATCCTTTCTGAAATCAAGCTCTTCCATTCATGCCCATTGGCTTCCTTCCCCCTATGTTAAAGTGGGTGCTTGAGAAGAGATAGCTAGTGCTCAATTTGAGCTCAAAGATAGCTGCAAGTAATTGGGGAGATACTGAATACTTTTGTTTATACAAAATACAGGAAGGTGTCCTTCTGAGAATCAAATATTCTTCTAAAACTATAACTACCTTCTCTGACTAATATAAGATGGACAATGCACATCCACAGCAGAGAAAGAGGGGAAAGTTTCTTAGTTTCTTACTTTTAACATTAGGCAATCTTGCCTGCCTGCTAATGTAGCATAATTGTCCACTAGCTGGACAATTGTTTTTCAAGTTATGTTACTTATAGGGAATCTCAAGGGTGACTAAAGAAGCCACTTAGCACAAATTATCAGCCAATCAACAAGGTATATTAAGTGTCTCAGTGCAGTGGGGGCGTCACAATAGGATAAAACTTTGCCTCTGTCTCCACAGGCTGCAAAGTGACACACACAGAAAGAGGGCCAACACCATTGGCCAGGCAGGGGGAATAGCAGTGAGGACATGGGAAGGAATGAGCACCACTGTGATGGAAGGCAAACCACTTGAGTACACATTCATTCAGTGCAAGTGGTGCAGAACTCTGAGTTACCCCCTAGGCAGATAGGACTGAGCTGGAGTGGGTAGAGTTCAGGCAAGCAAACAGGGGCAAGGAATGGCCATTCTCAGTGGTAATAACTTAAGCAAAATGCCTATGTCAATGTATAGGTGACTCTTCCCTTTCTTTTTTTTTTTTTCTTTTTTTTTTTGAGACAGAGTCTCGCTCTGTTGCCCAGGCTGGAGTGCAGTGGCCGGATCTCTGCTCACTGCAAGCACCGCCTCCCAGATTTACGCCATTCTCCTGCCTCAGCCTCCCGAGTAGCTGGGACTACAGGCGCCCGCCACCTCGCCCGGCTAGTTTTTTTTTGTATTTTTTAGTAGAGACGGGTTTTCACCGTGTTAGCCAGGATGGTCTCAATCTCCTGACCTCGTGATCCACCCATCTCGGCCTCCCAAAGTGCTGGGATTACAGGCTTGAGCCACCGCGCCAGGCCGACTCTTCCTTTTCTATTCAGACAGCTGAGTTTCAGGAGTACACCTGGCATAATTAGATCAGTCTGAAAGGTGTAGAGAGTTTTGTGTGGGCCCTGAGGAGAGATCTGTAAGTTTGAAATGTGTGTTTGGAACCAGATGATGAAGGGCCCTGAAGGCCAGGCTTAGAAGGAAATTGATCCAATTAAGTGGTGCTTCTCCTCTGGGGATTTCTAAAGAGGGGCATGGTATGACAAAAGTGGTATTTGGGGCAGATTCTTTTGGCCAAGAGGTATCTGGGAGGCTGGACTGCGGAAAAGCTGGAAGCCAGGAGGTTAGACCAGAAGTTACCTTGAGAGCCATTTCTGCAGGGATGTGAGGCAGGGCTGTAGGCTGTTGTGAATAGCAGTGTGCTGGAAAACTAGAAGGAATGCAGGGACAAGGGAGAAAATCCCAAAGCTTGGAGCCATTGCTGTGGGTGACAAATGTGGATGCTGGAGTGCAATAGTAGTGATAGCTGTCGTCCTCCAGTTTTCATTCTCTCCCTCTTCCTTTAGTAACCAAACCCTGGATTTTAGAGGCAGCATTGCAGAATGGTCAAGATCACAAATTTTGGATTCAACCTGTGAGGGTCTGAACTTCACCACCCTCAATTACTATCTGCTGACCTTGCTGAGGTATTCTACCTCTCTGTGCCTCAGTTACCCTACCTGAAAAGTGGGAATAACAATAGTGCTTACCTCATAGAGTTGTTGTAAGTCAGTTTGTATAAAGCTGTTAGAACAGTGCTTGGTTCCCAGGGAGCGCTATGTACATGTCAGCTATGTTATGAGCTGAACACACAGCTGTAGCATTTCTAGCTATGTGTAGCATTTGTCCAAGTATTAACCAACAGGAGGTGAGAGGAAGCAGTGTGTACAACTTTCAGATTGCACCCTTAAAGGGCCCCTCTTCTTCCTGCTAGTGGGACCATGGACACACTGAGACCTTGAGATATAGTGTAAGGAGCTAAAATTGCTGATATTGTGAGGGACCACACCAGCTCTGGGCTGCTTATGTTCCTATTACTACCCGAGAAAAAGAAAACTCTATCTGATTTGAGTCACTATTATTTTGGGGTCTTGGTTAGAGCAGCTGACCTGTATTTAAATCAATACACATGGACGCAGATGAAGCCTAGTGGAGGCTTCTAAGTTACAAGATGGGGGCTTGTGTTTGGACATGTCTCAGCTACTAGAGGTGAAAGAAGAGTCTCCACCCAGCCACTGCTCGAAAGATCTGGGTCTCCTGTCTGCTGATTGGCCGCATTGGGACTTTTAGTTCATTCCACCCGGCTCACGTGGCCTGCACAGAGGGCGGGCTGCCCTGTGCCTCTGAACCCAGGCCCTAAGGCTACAGATGACTTTTGTGTGCCTCATCTCCCCTCCCAGTTTGTCCTCCATGCTCATTTTAACTTGATTTCTACCCACATAAAAATGCTGGAGTTAGAGAAAGTCACTGCAATTCACCCAAGTTGGTATCTATTCCTAGGAATGACCACGCCTGAATTGCTAATGATGCCTTCACAAAAAGAGGAGGGGAAAGGAGGTATTGAGTGTGAGGCGGTGGTGGGACATACAAGGAAATGTCCAGCCATTGGTTAAAATACATAGATCTGAGCATAGAAAATAAGACACAGCCATGTAATACACATAAAGTTTGATATTGGCTTCTAATTTGTAGCCATCACCCAAAACCCTGTGTAAGAGACTTAGAGCTTTACTTTAAAAAGAGCTATCTTGGCCAGGCACGGTGTCTTGCACATATAATCCCAGCACTTTGGGAGGCTGAAAGGGGCAGATCACTTGAGGTCAGGAGTTCAAAACCAGCCTAGCCAAGATGGCAAAACCCCATCTCCATTAAAAATACAAAAAGTTAGCTGGATGTTGTGGTGCATGCATGTAGTCCCAGCTACTAGGGAGGCTGATGCAGGAGAATCTCTTGAACCTGGGGGTGGAGGCTGCAGTGAGCCGAGATTGTGCCACTGCACTCCAGCCTGGGGACAGAGTGAGACTGTCTAAAAAAAAAAAAAGCAATCTCACTCCTTCTAGTCACACATTCAGGATGCCCTGCTGTCTCCCATTTATCTATAGTTAGGTTTCATTTCTTGAAATTGCATTAAGTAGATTCTCCATCCAGTCCTTCCTCCTTATGACTGCCATCGAAACTCTCTGATAAATTACTTGATCCTATCTCTGCTTGCTCTAAAATCTTCACTGACTCTACAAAGCCTTCTGGAAAAAGTCGAAATAATTTAGGTTAAAGCTCAAAACTTAAAGTCTTCTATGATCTAATATCAATATTTCTAACTTTAGCTAAGAATTCTTTTTAAAACAAAATCTATATTTTATTCAAAACAAGCTCCTAACTCTTCCCTTTTTCCTGCTTCTTTGCCAATCTTTATACCACGGCTTCTTCCTGGAATGACTCTCCCCCTACCCCTCCTTCTCCATCACTAAAATAGAAGCTACTCTTCAAAAAACATTAACTATTTTTCTTCACGAAAGCACTTGCAGGGTGGTGCGCGGTGGCTCATGCCTGTAATCCCAGCACTTTGGGAGGCTGAGGTGGGTGGATCACCTGAGGTTGGGAGTTCGAGACCAGCCTGACCAACATGGTGAAACCCCATCTCTACTAAAATACAAAAAATTAGCTGGGCGTGGTGGTGCGTGCCTGTGGTCCCAGCTGCTTGGGAGGCTGAGGCAGAAGAATTGCTTGAACATGGGAGGCGGAGGTTGCAGTGAGCCGACATTGCACCACTGCACTCCAGCCTGGTGACAGAGCAAGACTCCGTCTAAACAAAAGCAATACAAAACAAAACAAACAAACAAACAAAAGCACTTGCGTCACATTCAGCTGATCTGTCTGATTTCCATCATTGTTTTAGTTGTCTCTTCTCTATATATCACCTGCTGCCTCAAATTACATATTTGTTAATGTCCTACACCTTCTACATTCTTATGGGAGATCAAGGATATTTTTCAATTTCTTCATACTGACTAAACTAGTGTCTTAAACATTTATTGAAATGGTGACCTTGTGTTCAGCATATAACACTCCTGGACAAACTGAAGTCCTTTTAGATTTTATGTAAGACTCTGAGAGAATGAAGTTCTTTTTAGTTCTTCATGGGACTGTTAAGCTGGATGATGTAATTCTAGAGCTGTCTACATGAAGGAAGGAAGCCCTTGGGCTGAAGGAGAAAAGCAAGAGCAAGCAAAAGAGGGAGAAAAAGCCAACAACATCATTTGGATTGTTGTAGTCTACAAAGACAGCTCCAGCCTTAGGCTTCCCCAGATCTACACCCCAGCAAGTTTCCTTTGTTTCTCTGGTTTATTTGAGGTGGATTTCTATTCTTGTGAATAAAAGAGTCTTCAGCATTTACATATGCTGAGAGGCTTCTAGTATTCTGAAGCATATAAGATAAAGTTACCCTAAACACATTCTAGCTGTTGTCCCTGAACATCTGTGAGGCACAACATATGTTCTTCTAAAGCCTCTCACTATTCTTGTTTCATTTAAGATAAGGGCATTTGATAACACATCAGATTGTTTGCAAAAGTGCTTATTATCTGCTCTATCAATTATTGTTAAGGAACTTAAATTTCATAAAAAGAATCCACAGACTGATGAGGGTATTACACTACCAAGAACTGCACCCTTTTCTCAACCCTACAATTTGGGGGATTTCTGAGCCTGTTGGCCAATCCAAATGTTACATTTCTAGTGACCCAATAAAATACCCTAGTCTAGCTCCATGTGCCTCAGAAACTAGGGGGCAGCTTCTAATAGATGGGCTGTCTGCTCTTACTAAAAGGAAATACTCATCCCCAGAAAGCCTGCATATCATCGTGGATAAACCAACTTCTGCTCATGCTGCCAAGAATTTAATTGGTGCTCTATGTACAAATTCAACAGTTTGGATTGCAAATTCGAAAGCAGAACAGTCATGCACTCTTCACGCCTATTAAAGTGAAGTCAAGGAAGAGTTCCCACAACCTGGCACTATGATAGTAAAATCTAGGAGCTGTATCATCTTCAGAAGTTCATGAAAAAAATGCCTGTGGCTAACTTGAAAATAGAAATGGCTATATATGGAACCATAAGTCAACTCTACAATGAATAAAGACACTTTTTAAAACATTATTTCAGAAGTACTTTTTGTTGCCCAAGATTGAAACAGAGACGTGTTCATCAAATTTGTATCAGTAATACAGCTGATAGTTCTTGAAGTTTCGTTGTGAAATGCTACTTTCACAGGAAGCTCCAATTTGTCAGCATAAGGGACAGTGAAAAGTCTCTCGGGAAAAAATTGGCTCACAACTCCAGGAATCCTTGCCTGAAAGATTCACACCATTGGAAAAATCTGCAATTGGAAAACTGTCATGTGATTTCCCTGGGCATTTGCTTAGGAAGATGAAAGAGGTATCAGTGTTTTTCCATCTGGTTCCATTCATTGCACAAAATCATTTGAAAGTTTTAAAAGGAAACTAATAAAGAGCCTGAAAATCTAATCAAACTAGGTATCCAGTAGCCAATAGGTGACAGCAATTGGGCAGATTTTGCAACTTACTAAGATGAGACTCTGAGATGGCTCCTGACCAAGCCATAGGGACACCATTCATTGTCAAAGCTTGTAATTCTTTCAGTCTTTCATGGTCTTGTTGGTGGAATTTCTTTTTGGTTTTTGTTTTGTTTTGTTTTGTTTTTTGTTTGTTTGGTTGGTTGTTTTTTGCAAAATGTAACTCTTTCAAATTTATTAACAGTTGATTATTGATGCCACTCTTCAAATCTTTTCCTAATACTTCATAGACAGCATACTTTCTGAGATCCCAAGGGTGCTATTATGTTTTGAAGTGTTCCATATCCAGACTTCAACCAAGGGAAAACTTGATGACAGATCTCAAGAAATCTTGAATCATTTCAATGCATCAAGTATCAAAGAAAAATAAAGAAATGTAAGGTCAAATATTCTAGGGGTCACAGTACCTTATCCAATAACCATCTAGGTGACTGTAAGCACACCACTTAACCTCTCTGAGCTTTAGCTTCCTCATCTGTAAAATAGGAATCCTATTTTACTCACAGAACCATTACAAGGATTGACTAAGACACAATATATGTGAAAGCAAATAGCACAGTGCCCAGCAGTAAAGTTTTAGTAAAAAGGGTTGCCATGTGTCTGGTTTTAAACCAGACAGTCCGGTATTTGAGTTTTCTTTCTGAGAAACAGATTGAGAAAAGACCAGACATATAAATGTAAATGTGAGTAAGTGCTATCGTTACTGTCATGGAATGTCTTGTGCATGAGTATTAGAGCTTTCCCTCACTAGGACAGTTTGTCCCAAGGAATGAGAGGGAACAGGCCTCACTGAAACTTGCTTCAGGTACCACGAGGCAGAAGAAAGCTCAGCATGCACTTTGCTGGGTACTAGGTTCCACCATTGCTGTTGGCCGAGGGCATGGGATGGGCACTGCAGTGGTGCTCAGTGTACCATTCGTGATAGTATGGTCCTTGCCCAGCTCTCATTTTTCCTCTATCTCCTTGTTCTTCTTTTTGGTAGGGGATATTTGGCCATTTTATACTAAAGGGCAGACTACTTAAGAATGAAGAATATTGAATTTTTCATTAAATTTTCAAATTGGTTAAGAAAAAAGCCATTTTTTTCCAGTAAGAAATTACATTTTAACCAAAATTACACTTACCCGTTCTTGTCATTAAGTCATCAGTGTTCTGGACAGGTCAGCACAGTATCTCCTCTGCCTGACTTTTTTAAGTTTGAATTTATTCTGCCTCAAGGTCCCTGCTCAGGAAAGCCCAAATGGCCTATTGTTACCTGGAGTGGCACCCCTCCAGGAGCTCAAAGTGTGGTCATAACCTCAAAACCCACTAGAGGCTGAAGTCCAACTGACTTTGCTTATCTAAGTGATACTTACTCAACTAGTATTCTATTTCACTTCCACCAAAGAGAAACAAGAATCATTTAGCCTCTTCATTGCCAATTGGAAACATTGTCCCATACTGTTGGACTCAACAGCCTAAGTTTCAAAGCTTTCTACAATGTCAAACATGTGTTTCTTTCTAATCTAATTGTAACAGACTTCAGTTTCTCTCCAAAGGCATTTCACCTAAGAGTGTTGGGTCCTTGATTATCCTCAAGGTATCACGCGCACACCAAATGCTCCCTCCTCGAGAAGAATAGCCTATAGATCACACCATGTCCTACTTGAAAAATTTTGAACACTTCCCAAGAATAAAGATTTTCAAAGGATATGGGGTTATCCCTTTATGGTTGTTCTGAAAGCAGTCTTGGGAGAAAATCTCCTTTTTCAGGAAAAGCCAGTTCCCTGAGTTGTTGCCTACAAATGCAGCCTAATGTCTCTGACCAGCTGTCTAAGCTCAAGCTTGGAAAAGTTGAATGTGGTTCCCAGATTCTGTGGCACTCCTGTCCACTGGAAGTTTTTAATGTCCCAGGATTTGGCTGACTCACTTCTTTAGGGTAATTAGGTTGAGCAGTTAATTGCACAGATGCCTTGTTGCTTCATGCCTTTAACTGGGATGAAGGCGATTCCCAAAAGGGCAAGTATCTGAATCATTCAATGGTTATACAAACTATCCTAATTGAGTTATCTTTTCAAAAAGGAAATTTTATGAAGCATTTGTTATTTTCGAATATGACATCATGCTGCCCTTAGTTCTCCCACAGAAGTAAAGGAAGAATAGGGTGGAGATTAAAGAAAGCTAGAAGCTACATTTGGTGGCCTAAATTATATTCTTTTTTAGTCTAATGAAATTTGATCCATATTTTCATTTAAAAATAATACTAACTCATTGTAGAAAAAAATTTTAAAATACAGATACAATTTTTAAAAAGGGAAAACCACCACTGAGTTAATCAAAATTAAGCAGATTTTTTTAAAAAAACTTCAGGACTTCTGAGATCCTTGGGTGTTCTCGACAAGAACATTTGTGTGTTTCCTCAAGAATGCCTGTTCTACCCATCACCTATTCATAGTCCCTGGAAACACAGTTTGGAAAATGCTACCCTAGGGAGTAGTCATAGTTTAAGATATAATTTACACCAGCTAGCAATTAATTTTTGTAAATATTTTCTTGGTAATTATTTTGCCAGTGGAGTGGGGTAGAGCTTGAAGAGATAGAAAGTTACACTTCACTCCACTGAGCAAAGAGCCCATCAAAATCCAGAAATAAGATGAAGACAGTTGTGAGTTGGCTCCAGGATGACAAACATTACTTGATTCATAACTGGCCCCAGCGCACAGTATCTTTGTAAACAGATGTCTCATGTTGTGATGGTTAATTTTATGTGTTAACTTGACTGGGCCAAGGGATGCCCAGATAGCTGGTTAAACTTATTTCTGGCTATGCCTGGAAGGGTGTTTCTGGAAGAGATCAGATTGAATTGGTAGACTGAGGAAAGCAAATTGCCCTCCCCACTGTAGTCAGGACTCATCCAATCTGTTGAGTGTGTGAATAGAACAAAAAGGTAGAGGAAAGTTAAATTTGCTCTCTGACTGCTGGAGCTGAATGTCGATCTTCTTCTGCCTTTAGCGCTCCTGGTCCTCAGGCTCTGAGACCGACACTGGAATCTACACCATTGGCAATACAGCTCTCCAGCTCTCAGGACTTCAAAAGACACCATCAGATTTCCTGGGTCTCCAGCTTGCGGATCATGGGACTTCTCAGCCTCCATAATTGAATAAGGCATGGGCCAAAAATATATTGTCTATGTATTTACATAGATAAATATGTATCTATCTCCTTTGGCTCTGTTTCTCTGGAGAACCCTGACTAACACACTTGTACAAAATGCTGCATCCTTCCATCGTATGCTGCTCTCCCTGGTTTGTGTAACTTTTATCCTTTTACTTAAAAGCCCATTTAGAAAAAAAGTCCACTCACCTCTGCATATCTGACACTTTACTGGAATTTACATGTGAAATGCTAATAGCCCCAATGGTCAGTTCAGGATTCCCATTTCAATCCCATCTTCCTAAGGTATCTCTTGGTGGAGGGTGACTTTCTCACTGCTTAATACAAAATAGATATCTTTGCTTGTTTTCTTTTCTATTTCCCAAGACATCAGAAAGCCTTAAGGAATAGAAGTCACATGGTCTTTGCTTTACTGATTTTTCTCTCCTATATTTTCTCTGACCTTCTTAATTTTAAAGAGATTCCTTAAGCTTTAGCTTGGTGTCTTTGCCCTAACTTGTGGCCCAGGATTACTGGAGGCCTTCCCCTAAGAGGCAGAATATATCAATAGCATGAGCTCACATCTGTAATGTCACCTCCAAGTGCCTGGCACTGTGCTAAGCACTTCACATAGATTATCTCATTCGGTCCCCACGAAACCAAACCAAAACAAAACAGAACAAACAAAATGTTTGTACTTCACTTTCTACAGGTGAGGAAGCCTGGGCTTGGCAGCTTTTCTAGAATTTCACAGCGGCAGAACAGGATTTGAATTCAGAGCTGTGTAACTCCCAAACCCATATTATTAACCACTATCCTTATAGTCAGTTTAAGGCAGTAGTTTTCAAAGTTTGGCTCCTGAAACAGCACCATCAGCATCACCTGGGACCTTGTTACAAATGCAGATTCTCAGGTACCACCCTGGACCTATGAAATCAGAAACTCTGAGCAGGGGGACCAGCAATTTGTGCTATAACAAGCCTTCCAGGTGATCTGATGTACGCTAATATTTTAAAAACCACTGCTCTGAAAACCTAGCAGGAGGGCTTTAGTTCAATGGTGAGAGATAATTTTTTGGCAGCATTGTTGACCCTGGTGTGGGCCACCTCAAAAAGTGCCGCTCAGACCTCTTTTGCTGGAGTCTTGAACATGTTTGAGCCTGACGAGTGCGGAGGGGCCCTTGTCTCCTGCTCCTCCCAACTTTATGGACCCTTCTTTGAAGTACACAGCGCCACACCACTGAATCTGAGTGACAGCCCAACTCTCTCAATGACACCAGAAAAAAAAATCTGACCTTAAAGTTAAGCCTAACAAAGAACAGGATATTCTGAAGAACAGGATATTCTGATTCCACGTGTAGGTGCTGGAAAACTAATCAGCGGCAACAGAGGGGAACATCATCATTGCTTTCTCCCTTCCTACTCACCCAGTGCAGTGGCATGCCATATATTAGCAGGCACTTTACATCAGACTAATTCAAATCCCCCTGTCAGACAAATCCCACCTGTGAGCACTGCTGTCTACACCACATAACACCACATAGATCAAGAGTGGGAAGAGGCCAAAGTCATGAACACCATAGCTTTCCATCAAAGTTAATTAATGACAGAAGCATATTGCTGGGAATGGCAACACGATCATTATTTATGGTTCAGGAAACCCCAAATGTAGAGACTTCCCTTTTCCTTTACCCCAGCCCCAGTTCTACCCATAAGAAGTTTACTTCATTCATTTCAGTAACTTTGTGAATCATTTGCCAAGTCAGTGAGAACATGGAGCATGGAATACATAAACATTAATATGACAGTTGAACATCCAACACATGTCCCAAGAGAAATGGACCACCCAATGGATGCTGCCCTGTTCTTTTCTGTCCCTATATCTGAACACTTTTCACACTTCACATTTCTACAGTTGTTAACAGTTCTAACTTGGCACCCCCAAGAAAACAATTTCCCCAAGGAACACTTACTGCTAAAAGCTTAAAAAAAAAACCCTTTCCACCTTCCCAGCCACACCACCGCACACAGGCACGGGCCGGCGACCAGCAAAACAACTCACCACTGACACGTAGTTGTCACTTCGGGAGGCTGTACAGCAGAGTGGGGGAAAGTGGACATCTGGCTTCAAATTCGGGTGAGATGTTCTTAGTGTCCTCATCTATAAAATGAATCCAGTAATAACACTCAGCTTCAAGAGCTGTTGTGGGGTTTGAACCAACATGACGTGTGCAGTGCAGCACCTAGTGTTGAGTAAGGGCCAAGTAAACATTAATGGTATCCTGGTTCCTGCTTTTGTCTTCTTTCCTGAGAATGTCAGGTGCCCCCACCCAGCTGGAGTCAAGCCCAGGCTAGCATTTTACCAGACACCCTATTCTATTACCCATGCAGATTTTAGGAGACGGCCTGAAGGTGAATGTAATTTTTTACGTGTGTGTGTATGTACATTTTTTTCTCTGAAGACAAAGTCTAGGACTTTCAGCTTATTCTCCATGGCACCCATGACCACCCCAGCATATCAGGGAGAGAAAGAAAACTGTACTGTTGGAAAGCACAGAAAGTAAGAATATACATTTATGTTTGAGAAAACAGTTCCATGTGTTGGAAAGAGCATTACACCATGAGTCATAAAACTCAACTTTTAGTCTTGCCTCAACCATAAAAGGACTATGACAAATGCCTTATCAGAGCTCAGCTTCCATTTATTTGTTTGAAGAGGACATCATAATAACTCCTTCCCTTGCCTCTTATACTTGTGGGGATTGTACTAGGTAATGGATGTGAAAGCACCTTTCAAAGCAGAAAGCACCACACCAATACATACATGATAATGTAAGGTTCAGATGCTTCGTCAGGTGAACAGTTTGCAGCTGGCCTGTGTAGTATAAAAAGTTATGAGAAAAATAAAGCTTAAGTTATATTCTTCTTCTTGTTCTACTTATGTAAAATAACATCATCATCTCTGAAATTATTTATTAAAAATAATGAAGCAGAAATTGTTTGTGAAAGGAGAGAATTCTATAAATATTGTTTGACTTGACCCAATCTACTATAATCCTTAGAGGTACCTGGCTTCCCCCCAAGGTTTGCTTTAATTGCATGTCACTGCTAACTTCCTTGTAAAGAGACAGGCCTCTGCCATTCCTTCCAATTATCCAAATCACCGGCCACCGTGTGTGGCCTTACCTAAGGCTTTTAACCAGAAGTAATGTCACTAAATCAAAGCAGGTGGGAGGTGTCCCTAGTGCAATGACTAATAAATGCTACATGACATTCCTTTAAGACCATTTGGAAATATTCTTTGCAGAGATACACCAATTCCAACATGATAACTCATCAGTTAAAAACATTCATAACCACAAGCCTACATGCAAACTGCCTCTCACTAGAGGAAACATATTCCATCGATAAAGAACATAACTCTGGCAACCTTACTTCAAGCCTAGGCTGTCCTGAAAAAGAATGTTACATAGTCAGTACAATTATGGGGCTATCTCTGTTGCTTCCCCAAACCCAAAAGCAATGGCATTAATTGATATTGGCATTCATAATATACTAATAACAAACAACATGTATTAACGTCTTCCTACATGCAAATGTCATGTACACCTCTTTATATACATTTTATAGTTTAATATGCACAATCCTGTGTGTACAGTCATTGTGCCCCATCTACAGCTGTGACAACCGAGGCCTTGAGAGGGTCATTACTTCTGCCTGAAGTGCCAGAGAAGCACTAAGGAGAAATAGAGCATATGTGGAACCGACCAGGAGACTGCACAGAGGAGGCTGAGACAAATCGCTCTAAATTCTCATGATCTATGTGACAGTTGTGTCAACACCAAGAATGTGCAACATACATTTTTAACATCTGGAGCTACATGGTAAAATGCTGAAATAATAACATTTCTTATTAATAACAAGCATTTATTCAGTGCTTCTACAATTTTACATTTGTAAGTTGGAAATAGGAGGTAGTCATGTTTTTTAGATTCTAAAATATTTCAGCTCAATTTTAAACAAAAATATTTAAGAGGAATAACACAAGATGCTTGAATTTTCATAATTCTTAATTCATAAGTTGTAACATGGACGTTTTTGGCTTGTGAAAATTCATCAGAATGTATACTTATAGTCTAGACACTTTCCTGTATGTATGCTATACTTTAACAAAGTTTCAAAACTGTATCTATATACCTGTATAGTCGTGTTTCTTCACTATTTTCTATACTTTCCCAGAAGTGAACATCAGGCTGTTGCTATACCTTTTAATTTTCTCCAGAATAATTTTCCTTTACAATGAAAATCTCTGGAACAGCATCTTGGTAAATCTCTAGGTAAATTTTTGTAGACATCAGAAAACTTATAACCCACCTATCAAGCCTGAATTCCTGATCCAGAGACTCAAACAGCTCTCTGTGTAGTAGCTCTTGATTAGAAGGTCAAAAAGCAGTTTATTACAAATAAAAAGCAGAGATCAAAAGGGGCTGCTACTCTTTCTCTGTGGACCCTGTTTTTCAGGACAAGCACTGTGCTAGCCAACAGGAGAATGGGGTAGGGAGGAAGCTTGTTTTGCTGAGATGAGGGCAGTTGCCTGGCAAAACCTTGTCCTTTCTGCCCACCTAAACGAGATTTGAATAGAAACACTTCCTAGGATAGGCACTGCTCCCTGCCCTCCGTCCTGTAACAGGGTGTGTCTAACATTTTATTCCTCTTCCCCCATCACCAGTTGGAGTAACCATCAGGCACCTGGGAATAGAGTGATAATAAAGTTTAAATGATTTTTTAAATAGCCAAACTACAGCCTTTGTTTCTGTATTTAATCCACACACTTGCTCAATTCTAACCAGCAGTGTAATCTAATTCACATTTACTTTTATCAATAGTATCTACAGTAGAAAATTATCTATCAAAGGTCCGGGCTTAAGTAAATGCGGCTCTGTGGACAGTGTATTAGGAGATGGCTCAGCTACTGAAACAAAGACTCACCACCCACCCGGCCCAATACAAACAACCAAAGCAACACAGTGTTCCAAACAAGAGAGAAATTTCTCTTTTACGTAAAAATCTGAATACAAGCAACCCAGGGCTGGTTCCACAGTTCCACATCGTTAGGAACCCAGGGATTGTTAAATCTTGCTCTGCCATCCTCAACATGTGTCACCCTTAACCAGTACCATCTGTCTCACAGTCTGAGATGGCTGGCTGCTCCAGATCTCACCATCTCAACCAATTCCATCCAGAGACAGCAGGAAAATGGAAAATGGAGGATGTGCCTCTTTCTCTTAAGGGAATAATCCATCAGTGGAACACTACACATTTCCCATTGGCCAGAACTTCCACAGATGGCCACACCTAGCTTAAAGGGAGGCTGGGAAATGTGATCATTAGCTGGACAGCCACATGCTCTGCTAGACTTTGAAATACTAAAGAAAGAAGAAGAGACTGGACATTGGGAAACAACAAGCGAAACATGCATTCATTCGTTCATCCATGTAATTATTCATTTAGCCATAAACACTGGATGCCATGCACTGTGCTAGTGTTAGGGATATACAAATAAAGCACCATCCTCTAGCTCCTACCTCAAGGGGTTTACAGTCTTTGAGGAAACATACATAGGAACAAACTGATAATAATTTTTAAAATTACTACAAAAATAAAACAAAACAAATGGCTCTACTGGAATTATGCACAAACTACAAAACTGCCTGGGAGAACCAAGAAAACTCAGAGAGGAGGAAGCCTTTGTGCTGATATTTGAAGGATAAAAATATGCACAACAATAGCATTTCTTTAGCAATTACTTTGTACCAGACACAGTACAAAATACTTTATACTTTATATATATATATATATATATATATATATATATATATATATATATATATTATCCCTACAAAACCCTACATGACAAAAAAACTATTGTTATCCCCACTTTGCTGATGAGAAAATTGAGGCATTGTAAGTAGCAGAAGAGGGATTTGAATGTGAGCTGATTCCAGAGCTACCATCCATGAGAAATGAAATTCACCTTCATCACCTAAATCTTCTAATGCCTTTTTTGCCATGTAAAGGAAAGGAAGCATAGCATAGAGAGGGGAAAATGAAAGATTAGAGGGTCCCAGAAGCCTGCCTAAGACACAACAAGATGACACTCAAACTGCAATGCAAGTGTCTATCTTTCACTTCTCTCCTGGAGAGGGGCTGGTTATGCATAGTCCAGGGAAACACTGGGCAATCCCAAGGGTCTGTGAAACGTTCTCCAGAATATTGTGACTTACAAATTATACGGCCATGTTTATTCCTTTATTCCAAAACCATATTTATTTGTATTAACTAAAACTCAGACATCCACTCCTTTGAGAATATAATCCATTCACTTAATTCTGGGGCAATAAATTTTTGTGTTGGCACGAGGGGAAGCAATTTTCCAATATAGAAACAGTCCACAACCTAAAAAAAGTTTGACCTTCATTGACATAAATGACGCATTTAGAGAAGCTCTTCTGCCTCAATGATCCTATTGGGCAAAATAGAATTTGTTCATTTGCAGCAGTTATTTACTATGCTGCTTCTATTATTCTAAACATATTGTCTTTTATTTGAAAGATGCTGGCCCTAAAAATGAAGGGAAAAAACACAAGTGAAGGCATTCAGTGAAAGCTTGGGAATATTTCAGCATGTTTCAATGAGTCTCTTTTTCTCTTGTTTTCTTCTGGTCATTTCATACCCTTGATTAGTAATTTTACACCCAAATAGTAAAATATGAAATACTTTTTAATACTGCCATGGTAGTAAAAGTGTTTAGTTTTTATGATGTGTCTCCAGAGATAGATCTTTAGCAGTATATAGTGAGGTTAATTCAACATAAAATAGTATAATACCTTTCTTATTTCTGTTCATTCATTTAGAAATTATGAGCCGAATTCTAGCAAAATCTCCACCCCACTGGCTAGAGACTAGTGTTTTAAAACATTGGAGGTTCTCTTTTTCTCTTTCAGGGAGGTTAAAAGTGTTTCCAATCAATTTTTTAAAGAATCAAATAAACATGAGTTATTTCCCATTTTATTTTCTCAGATTCCTGGGAGAAATTAGCATTATTGAAAGCCAGTCACTGACCCCTCTCCTCCTCTTCAGGCTCTCCTGCTCCCTGGGTATTTGTGAAATGAGATCTGGAAACCCAACCATCATTTACCACTGTGCCATTTTGTGAAGATACTAACAGTATTTCCCTTGGTTGTATTGTGCAATTGTGTGAGGCAGAGAAGAAATTGAGTTAGCTACTTGGGAACATAGTAATGGGGCCAGAAACATTTTTTAAAAAGAAACAAAGAAAGGAAAGAAAACAGGAAGACTCCTTTTTGGTCCTTGGGCTATACTTAAAACAGATCCCTGGACTCAGGTGCCTGGAGGGAGTGACACTCACCTGTGGAGATGCATTTTCCTCCCAGAAAGTCATGTCCCACACAGTCACGGAGATCTGTCTCCAAACGCACTAGCATCATGCCCAGGGATGTTGGCGGGGGGGTGGGGGGTGGGTGGGGGGTGGGTGGGGGGCGGGAATGAAGGTACCTTTCATATATGCAATTATGTTCACTCCTCCTAATACCGGCACCTCCAAAAGTCCAAATTGGGCTTGTACAATGAGCTACATTCTAACTTAATCTCACAGTCGCTTCTAATTTCAATCTCTAATGAATGCTTGGCACTCCTGTGCTTCCTTTCATAAAAAGACAAAGTTCCTGCTTCTCACTTCATAAAAATAGCAAGAACAAGTTAACCTTTAGCTAATATGGATAAGAAAAGGTTAATATGAGTAGAATGAAAACACAATTTCCCCACAACTTTAATTTTACAGTGAAATACAAAGCTCTTTAGACTAGATAATTGTTAGTTTTTCTGGATACTTACTGCATTACCCCACTTGGAAACCTATTAAGAATTAAAAGTAAACATGTCAAACAAGAACTGCTCCCTAATTAATACTAAGACATGTATGAAAACATTCTTGAATATTAGGCTTAGTAGTATTGTATATTATACTGTCCTTGCTTATAAAAATTTAAATGTTTCTTCAAATGAAAATGCAGACCAATAAAAGATAGCTAAATATGCAAAATGTAGCAATCCATATGACACACCACAAACCAGTTCTGATAACGTTAAACTGCCTATCTTCATTTTAAAGATTAATTAATTCTAACAACCTTCCTATGAGAGAACTGATAAACAAACAGATTGATTAATAGAGAAGTTAAAAAGTATATAACATCATGCCAAGGTGCTGCACCTGAAGTCAGAACTCATTCAGTTGCAACAAAAGACTGTAATTCTAAAGCCTGATTTCTAGCTCCACGTTCCAAACACCATGTCACAAGGAGACATAAAGAAATGTGACGCAATGCTTATCAAACCCAGAGAAATTGTTGCTGGTGTTTAAGAGCAGAAACTAGAACTAACCATAAATATATAAAACCCAAATAAACATACTGATCTATTAAACTCTGACCCAAACTTAATCCAAGTAGTAATGATTTCTCAAAACCAAACCAAGAGTAATTTTCCAAGGAACAGAATCTAACTTACTAAAACATCAAAGCACAGAAAACTGCGGTGTATAGGAAAGCTTGTGGGGTCTAGTCGTGATATGGTCCCTACAACATGATCTGTATCCAGTCATGTCATCTCCTGAGGGCACTGCAGAATCTCTAAGCATGGCTTCCTGCCATGACACCATATTGCTTTTCTTCCCACACCTGTCATGTTTTGAGACAGTATGGCCAAGTCTAATGAGTTAAAGAAGGACAAGAAAAATAAAGAGCATTAGAACTTTGTAGAAAATCATGTATTGGGAAGAGAGTGGTACTTCGGAAATAATGTCAGGGAAAGTTTAGTCCAGTAGTCAGACCACAGCCTCCCAACCATTCACAATTCTGCAACAGCATGTTACAACATGATACAAGGCAAAAATCATATGTCACCCACCTTCACACTTCACTCTTCAGTAGTGGAAAATGGATTCATCTGTGCTGCGCAGACAGCAGCCCACATATTGGTCCATGGGATAATTCCATGTAGACAAAAACTCTAGTCTTTCTGGCACTCCACAGCTGTTTGTCAAACTCAATTGCTGTTCCTAGGCACCAAACTGTATTCTTCTGGTCTGAAAGGGCTATCATATCTCTGAAAGTACTTATCATGGTTACATGCTTACCACACTTAGAAGAGTCTGTAGTCTATTAATAGAAACATGTGTAGAATAAAAGGGAGTGGATGGGTTGTAACCAGAAGAAAGGGCATCAAGACAGATTTTAAAAGTCATAAAATGCAGGTTTTGTTCTTCAGGTCATCAAAAATTCCGAACCTATTTTATTGTAGTGAACTGTTTAATACTATAAAATATAACAGCGAGGATCATAGTAGTTTAGTCATATAGTAGAGTACAGAAATTAACACACAGAATTCAGAAAGTCTACTGAATGACAAAAAACCTAGACCATGGTCGTAGTTTTGTGACGAGCAGCCTCAGATGACTTTGGATGGTTTGCACAGATAAAGGGGAGCAAGAGTTTCATTTCCGCTGAGGAGGAATCTGCAGATACCAACCCAAATCTCTAAGGTCTAGATTCCAAGCTAGCCAGCAAGAATTCTGGTGCAGCAAGAATTCTAGCCAGCAAGAATCTGGCCAGCAAGAATTCTGGTGATAGGAGAAAAGCAAGTCACTAGATTCCATAGCTTTTATTCTGTAGGATTTGCCAAAATTGTCAGAGTTGATAGCAAGTGTTTTATATTAAATGTAGAGTATGTGATTCAAAAAAACTTTGATTTATAGAAATAGTTTCCAACTTTGTCATAATTCAGATTAGGACATGATTTTATGAGCTAGCAAGAGAGATGGAGAATTATGTCTAAGTTAATAATAATATACACAAAAGTAACTTACTCCTAGATGGTCAACAATTGGCATGTCCATTGAAGAATAAAAACCCATGATTATCATGTGTTATGTGATAAGAAAAAACTAGCTGTACATTAAATTTTTTAAAATTGTGCCTCTTACTAGTTTTCATAATTGAAGTGTTGAAAATCTAATATACTCTTTCAACAAGGAAATCTAAACCGTTTTCTGTCAGTAACAGCAACATACAGTAGTCTGGAACCTCCTTGAAGTTAATTGCAGCACAGCTCACTAATGAAACTTTCCGTCTATTAAATCTTAACAGGCATAACTATAAAAATGGCGCCAAGCTTTCTCCTGCTCTGGAATGTCCCAGCCAGCACTTTGTGACTTTTACCCTTTATCTTTGTAATTACTGTAATTATTTGAGAGTTGGAATAGAATCAAGATCTAAGAATACATTTTTTCCCCAAAGTCTAATTTTTTTCATATTCTCAGGATGGGAAATGTTTGAGATGGGCTACAATAGATGTAACAATAAGGGTCAGTTATGTTAATTTCAGTGTAGAACCCATGGTAGTGTCTGAGACTGTTGGATATTCATTGAGTTCCAGAATACATATATGATACACTAATAACTTTTACAGAACTTTGATTTGTTAGTAAACGAATTTTATATCTTATTTTTGATTATTTAAAGATCCAGTTTTGTAAATAATATAAAAGCAGAGGAGACATCAAAACCATTAGTTTCAGTTTTATAGCCTAAACTAGAAAATGTTTCCCTCTTTTCTCTTTTTAAAATATTATTCACCTGAAAATAGGCATTATTCTTAATATTGTGAAGTTGTTGGGTAAAAATTGAAAGTAAATTGCAGTTCTTCCTTATATGACTTGTTCTCATGAAGTAAAAAATCTTATTTTACTGTCTCTAAATTGTCCCTATGTCCCTATGTTGGAAGGATGATGTAACTCTTGCATCAGTTTTCTTAATTTTATTCAATTCTTCCTAATATTAAAAAGAAGTACTTTAGGGCACCACTCCTGGAAAGCACAATTATTTTGTTACTGGTTCTAAGCCTTTGCCCTAAATAGCAGCAGCTAGAGAAAGGAAATGTCTCACTAAGAGATTAATTTGGGGGCCAACTGAGGATGAATTGTATGCATAATGCAGTATAGTTATCTTTATAAATTAATGTTTTGCTGCAGGATAAATGTATTTGCAGTATAATGTCCACTGGGCATTTTATTCCATTTCTATTTTCTCTTCACATGGCAAGTTGGAGCCAAAAAGACAGCATGTTCATATATAATTTTGGCTAAGATAACTAGGACATAAAACATGTTAATTAACTTCTGAAAAATAAGTTTTGATTAGTTTTATAATATCTGCTTGGCACCTGAATGATAAAGTGAATTTTTGAATGACCCTGCAGACCAAATTTTCACTTAAACAATTATCAATTCCTACTTTACATATTATATGGGCATCTCTTTACAACAGGACATAGCATGATATGGATGTATCCAGCAAAGCACGGCTTCTCTAAATGTTATCAATACATGAACCAGCTGCATCATAATTACCCAGGGAATTTTTTAAAATGTTATCCCTAGGCCAACTGAATCCGAATCTCTTTGGGTGGGAGGTGGTGTACAGAAATCTGTGTTTTATGAAGCTCCCCAGGTCACTCCAATGCACTAAAACTTATGCATGACTGTGTTACAGGAACTTCAGCATAATTCATCACCTTTCAATCATTCCACTGATAGAGTCATCTTCATTGAACAAATATTTTTACTCAGCTCCTATCGAGTGTAAGACACTATCCTGAGGGCCGTAAGGATTACAAAGGTGAAGGCATTGGCATGTTTGCGCTCCAGGCAATCACTATCCAGTTGGAGGGATAAATCAAAGGTAAACAGAGATCCAACATAACGTATCTCAAGGCCAAATAACAATAGTGATAGTGTTCACTCTTAGCAATCATAAGAGTGGTAAAGATAGTAAGAGTGGTCACTTTTGAGCTCATAATATCTGCAGGTCTATTTATATATTATATTGTATCTCTATATCTCATAATCCTGGACAGAAGGTATAATTTTGTTACAAATAAAAACTGTAAGCTCAGGCAGTGTAAATGATTTTCTCAGCGTCCCGCAGCTTGTAAATGAAAGAGGTAGAGTTGAATGCAGACTCTCTGGCTCCAAGGTCCATGCGCTTTCAACTCACTGTGTGGGCCTAGCAGGAGCTCACATAGAACAGAGTTGGGATTTAGTCTTGTTCTTGTTGATTACTGAAAAACTAGCATTGTCACAAAGCTGCAGGGCCTCAATGCACAAAGTACCTTCCTCCCTAATATCTACACAGGGGATGTGATTTACTCACAGTGAAACCCCATTCATGACACAGCAAGGGTATTATAGTAGGGTTTTCTGTGTTTTGTCTCCAATATTGAAGAACAAATTGTTTTGTGAAAAAAGCTACAGTCCATTGTGGCCAAGAGTACCATTCTTTGAACATAGACTTTCCCAAGTTGTGAATATTCTTTCTGAATTCCTTAACACAGGTATTATTTGGGGCAGATGGAGACAAGTTATAATTCAAATTATTCAAGAAGCACGAATCTTCTTCAAATATTACATTGTACCTTAAAAATCTTACTCTAGGTTTTTAAAGACATGGATTCTTAAAATAAACAAAACTAAGCAAAGAATAAAAAAAACCAACATAGGCAGAAATAGGCCGAAATTTACCTCATAGAAATAGTAAGTTAAATGGATCAAAGAAATCTTGTACTATCAAAACTTACGTTGTTTTAACTCTGTTAATATTAATATAACCCAAATTATTATTATTATTATTTTTGAGACAAAGTCTCACTCTGTCACCCAGGCTGGGGTGCAGTGGCATGATCTCGGCTCACTGCAACCTCCACCTTCTGAGTTCAAGCAATTCTCACACCTCAGCTTCCAGAGTAGCTGGCATTACAAGCGCCCACCACCATACCTGGCTAATTTTTTTTATTTCTAGTAGAGATGGGGTTTTGCTGTGCTGGCCAGGCTGGTCTTGAACTCCTGGCCTCAAGTGCTCCACCCACTTTGCCTTCCCAAAGTACCGGGATTACAGGTGTGAGCCACTGCACCTGGCCCTATTCTAATTTTTCTATGTATTACTGTATTGGTCCATTCTCGTATTGCTTATAAAGAAATACCTGAGACTGGGTAATTTATAAAGAAAAGAGGTTTAATTGGCTCACGATTCTGTGGGCTGTAGAGGAAGCATGGCAGCATCTGCTTGGCTTGTGGGGAGGCCTCAGGAAACTTACAATTATAGCAGAAGGTAAAGGGGGAGTGGGCACTTCAAGTGACTGAAGCAGGAGGAAGCAGGGGGTGGGGTGCTGCACACTTTTAAACAACCAGATCTTACAGTTACTCACTCACACACTCACTATCACAAAAACAGCACCGAGGGGATGTTGCTAAACCATTCACGAGAAACTTCCCCCATGATCCAATCACCTCCCATCAGGCTCCACTTCCAATACTGGGGATTATAATTGATATGAGATTTGGCTGGGGACACAGATCCAAACCATATTTATTATTATCTTGAAAGTGTTAAATAAAATTATTTTAAATTGTGGTTTTAGTGGGTTTTTTAACTTACTTTTTTAGAGTTGTTTTTGGTTCACAGCAAAATTGAGAGAATAATGCAGAGATTACCCATATAACCCCACACATGCATAGCCTCCTCAATTATCAACTTCCTCCACTAGAAGGATACATTTATTACTATTGATGAACTTATACAGACACATCATCATCACCCAAAGTCCGTAATTTATGTGAGGATTCACTCTTAGTACTTTCTATGGGTTTGGATAAATGTGTAATAATGTGTATCCATCATTCCAGTATCACAGGATTATTTTCACAGCCCTAAAAATATTTTGTGCTCTGCCTGTTCATTTCCTCACCTCACCTGCCCCTAATCCTGGTAACCAATGATCCTTTTTTTTAAAAATTGACTCTATAGTTTTGCCTTTTCCAGAACTATGCCATAGAGTTGGAATCATCCAATAGGTAGCCTTTTCAGATTGGCTTCTTACACTTAGTAATATGCATTTAAGGTTCCTCCAGGTCTTTTCTTGGCTGTATGAAGCCATTTACAAAGCTAATTTCTTTTTACCACTAAAGGATATTCCAGCATCTGTATATACCACATTTTATTTATCCATTCACATACTGAAGAACATCTTGGTTGCTTTCAAGTTTCAGCAATTATGAGTAAGACTACTATGTGCAGATTTTTGTGTGGACATAAATTTTCAATTCCTCTAAAAAAACACCAAAGATCACAATGACTGGATTGTGTCATAAGAGTAGGTTTACTTTTTGAAGACACTACAGCCGGGTGCAGTGGCTCATGCCTGTAATCCCAGCACTTTGAGAGGCCGAGGTGGGTTGATCACGAGGTCAGGAGTTCAAGGCCAGCCTGGCCAAGATGATGAAACCCACGTTGCTACTAAAAATACAAAAATTAGCCAGGCGTAGTGGCAGGTGCCTGTAAGCCCAGCTACTTGGGGGGCCAAGAGAGAGAATTGTGTGAACCTGGGAGGCAGAGGTTGCAGTGAGCCAAGATCGTGCTATTGCATTACAGCATGGGCAACAGAGTGAGACTCTGTCAAAAAAACAAAAAAACTACTAAACTGTCTTCCAAAGCTGCCATACCATTTTGCATTCCAACCAGCAATGAATGAGAGTTCCTGTTGCTCCATATTCTCACCAGCATTTGGTGTTGTCAGCATTCCAGATTTTGGCCATTCTAATAGATGTGTGGTGATATCTCATTGTTTTAATTTGCATTTTCATTTCCATAACGTAGAGCATTTTTTTTTTTTTTTTGAGACAGGGTCCATATTAGTCTATTTTCATGCTGCTGATAAAGACATATTTGAAATTGGGAAGAAAAAGAGGTTTAATTTGACTTATATTCCACACAGCTGGGGAGGCCTCAGAATCATGACAGGCAGTGAAAGACACTTCTTACATGGTGGCAGCAAGAGAAAAATGAGAGAGAAGCAAAAGCAGAAACCCCTGATAAACCCATCAGATCTCATGAGACTTGTTCACTATCACGAGAATAGCACGGGAAAGACCAGGCCCATGATTCGGTGACCTCCACCTGGTTCCCTCCCACAACATGTGGGAATTCTGGGAGATACAATGCAAGTTGAGATTTGGGTGGGGGCATAGCCAAATCATATCAGTGTCTCTCTCTGTTGCCTAGACTGCAGTGCAGTGATGTGATCACAGCTCAATTCAGCCTCAAACTGCTCATTTCAAGTAATCCTTCTGCCTCAGCCTCCTGAGCACCTGTGACTATAGGCATGTGCCACTGGACCCAGTTATTTTTATTTATTTTTTGTAGAGACAGGGCCTTGATACATTGCTCAGGTTGTTTTCAAACTCCTGGCCTCAAGTAATCCTCCTGCCTCAGCCTCCCAAAATGCTGGGATTGCAAGCATGAGTCACTATGCCTCACCTAAAGCATTTTTATATGCTTATTTGCCATCTATATATCTTCTTTGGTGAAGTGTCTGTTAAAGTCTTTGACACATTTTTTAATTGTGTCATTTATTTTCTCATTGTTAAGTTTTAAGGGATCTTTGTATATTTTGGATAATAGTTCTTTATTAGGTGTGTCTTTTGAAAATACTTTCCCCCAGTCTGTGGTTTATAGTCTCATTCTCTTGACATTGTCTTTTACAGAGAATAAGTGTCTAATTTTAATAATTCCCAGCTTATCAATTGTTTCTTCATGGATTGTGCTTTCAGTGTTGTAGCAAAAGTCAATTACATACCCAAGGTCATCTGGGTTTTCTCTTGTTATTTTCCTTGAGTTTTATAGTTCTACATTTTACATTTAGGTCTATTTTGAATTAATTTTTGTGAAGGGTTTAAGGTCTGTGTCTAGATTTTCTTTTTCTTTTTTTTTTTTTTTTCACTTGTGGGTATCTAGTTGTTCCAGCACCATTTGTTGAAAAGACTATCTTTGTTTCACCGTATTGCATTTGCTTTCTTGCCAAAGATAAATTGACTATATTTATGTAGGTCTATTTTTGGGCTCCCTATTCTCTTCTAGTGATCTGTTTGTCTCTTCTTTTGCCCATACCACGCTGTCTTGATTATGGCAATTTTATAGTAAGTCTTCCAACTTTGTTTTTCTCCTTCAATATTGTGCTGTTTGGGGTTTCTTTGCCTCTCCATTTAAACTTTAGAATTAGTTTGTTGATGTTTACAAAATAACCTGCTGGGATTTTGATTGGGATTGCACTGAATCTATAGATCAAGTTGGAAAGAAATGACCTTTTGACAATATTGGGTCTTCCTGTTCATGAACATGGAATATCTCTCCATTTATTAAGTTCTTTGATTTCATTCATTGGAATTTTTAGTTTTCTTCCTATAGATCCTGAACATACTTTGTTAAATTTATACCTAAGCATTTCATTTTGGTGGGAGGAGGGTGCTAATATAAATGATACTGTATTTTTTATTTCAAATTCTACTTGTTCATTGCTGGTACATAGGAAAGTGATTAACTTTCAAATATTAATAGTTCATCCTGTGACCTTGCCATATTCACTTACTAGTTCTGGCAGGTTTTGGGGGTTTTGGTTTTCTTTTAATTCTTTCAGATTTATACATTGACAATCATGTCATCTGTGAACAAAAGGTGTTATTTACTCCTTCTCAGTTTGTGTGCCTTTTATTTCCATTTGTTGTCTTATTGCACTAGCTAGAACTTCCAGTTCTATGTTGAAAAGTAGTAGTTAGAAAGGACATCCCTGCCTTATTCTTGATCTCATTGTTAAAACTGCCAGTTTCTCACCATTAAGTATGATGTTAGCTGTAGGGCTTTCATATATACTTTTTATCAAGTTAAGACAATTCTCCTCTATTCCTAATTAACTGAGAGTTTTTGTTATGAATGGGTATTGGATTTTGTTAAATGCTTTCACTCCATCTATTGATATAATCATGTGATTTTTCTTTTTTAGTCTGTTGATGTAATAAATTACATTAATTGATTTTGGAATGTTAAATTACCCTTGCATACCTGAGATAAATCCCACTTGGTCATGGTGTGTAATTGTTTTTATACATTGTTGTATTTGATTTGCTGATATTTTGTTGAAGATTTTTCATCTACGTTCTTAAGAGATATTGGTGTGTAGTTTTCTTATAACATCTCTGCTTTAGGTATCAGGATAATGCTGGCTCCACAAAATGAGTTTGAAAGTATTTTTTCTGCTCCTATCCTTTGAAATCAGTTATAGTTTATTCCTTAAATGTCTGATAGGATTCACCAGTGAACCATCTAGGCCTGGTGCTTTCTGTTTTGGAAAGTTATTATTGATTCGATTCCTTTAGTGGATATAGGTCTATTTTAATTGTCTATTTCTTCTTGTACGACTTTTGGTAGATTACATGTTTCAAGGAATTGGTCTATTTCATATAGGTTATCAAATTTGTGGGCATAAAATTGTTCATAGTATTTCTTGACTATCCTTTTAATGTCCATGGGATTTTTTTGTGATGCTCCCTCCTTCATTTCTATTACTATTAGTAATTTGTTTTCACTCTTTTTTTTTCTTAGCCTGGAAAGTCCTGTTAATTGTATTAATCTTTTCAAAGAACTAGCTTTTAGTTTCATCAGTTTTTCTTTATTGATTGTCATTTTCAATTTCATTGTTTCTGCTCTAATTATCTCTTTTCTTCTGTTTACTTTGGATCTAATTTTCTCTTCTTTCTTAGTTTTTCAAGGTGAAAATTTATATGATTGATTTTGGATCTTTTTTATTTTCTAATATATACATTCAATGTTTTAAATTTCCTTCTAGCATTGCTTTTACTGCATCCCACAAGTTTTTTGTTTTGGGGAGTTTTTTTGTTTTTGTTTTTTGATGGAGTTTTGCTATTGTCACCCAGGCTGGAGTGCAATGGCATGATCCTGGCTCACTGCAACCTCCACCTCTTGCGTTCAAGCAATTCTCTGGCCTCAGCCTCCTGAGTAGCTAGGATTACAGGCATCTGCCACCGCGTCTGGCTAATTTTTTTATTTTTAGTACAAATGGGGTTTCGCCATGTTGGCCAGGCTGGTTTGGAACTCCTGACCTCAGATGATCCACCTGCTTCGGCCTCCCAAAGTACTGGGATTACAGACGTGAGTCACTGCACCCAACCAGCATCACACAACTTTTGATAAGTTGTGTTTTCATTTTCATTTAATTCAAAACATTTTTAAACTTCACTGGAGATTTTTTATTTGATCCATATGTTATTTAGAAAGGTTCTGTTTAATCTCCAAGTATTTTGGATTTTACAGTTATCTTTCTGTTATTGATTTCTAATTTAATTTCATTGTGTTCTGAGACCAGACATTATATAATTTGTATTTTTAAAAAATTTTTAAGGTGTGTTTTATGGCCCAGAGTGGGGTATATCTTGATGAATGTTCCATGTGAGTTTGAAAAGAATGTGTATTGTACTGTTGTTGGATGAATTATTCTATATATGTTCATTATATCTAATTGATTCATAGTGTTGTTGAGTTCAACTATGTTCTTACTGATTTTCTGCCTTCTGAATCTGTCCATTTCTGATAAAGTGGTATTAAAATTTCCAACTATGATGGTGGATTCATCTATTTCTCCTTGCAATTCTATCAGTTTTTGCTGTGTGTAGTATTATACTCTGTTGTTAGGCACATGCACAGACACATTAATAATTGTTATGTCTTCTTGGAAAATTCACCGCTTTATAATTAGTAAGGCCCTTTTTATCCCTAATAACTTTTCTTGCTTTTTACATTTACATTCTTACATTTACAACTAATACAAATTCACTTTCAAATAACTTGGTGGTTATTTTTTAATTATTATTATTATTTTTTAGATAATTGTAGACTTACACAAAGTTGCAAAAAAATGATAGTGAGAGATTGGGGCAAGACGGCTGACTAGATGCAGCCAGGAGGAACATCTCCCACTGAGGGATGGGGCACTCGGAAGACTGGTGCACTCCTTCAGAGGGAAAGCATTGAGAGTGGACAGAAGGAAAACACAGATGTTGGGCTGAAGTGGGAGAACGCTGGGAACCCTGCACAAGGCTACCATACACCAGGACTCATACCTGGCACCCAGTGACTCCTGGGGAAGACGTGAGTTGCAAATGCACGAAATCTACTCTCACCACAGGCCTCTGGAATCCCAGCAGGTAGAGACCCCTTGACCACCACAGACACTTGAATTGCCAGGCAGAGCTGCTCAGAGAAATGGTAGGGGAAGAACGCCAACCAGAGTAGAGCCTAGACATTTTTGTGCAAGAATATCTCAAGTGGAGCATGGCCAGGGTTGCCCATATCCCTAGGCTCAACTTGCTCTCATAGGAGACTTCAGCCCTAGAGAAACTCTAGGACCTGAACTCTGCAGGGCGATCTTGCCCATGAGACAGGGCTGGTCTGGCCTGAGCACCACTGGTTTGCTGGCCTCTCCTGGGGCCCCAGCCTGGCCAGGTTTGCTTGTAGTTCTGCCCCCCAGGTACCTTCTGTGCTGTTGAACCGCACCTTACTGGTATAGTACTCAAGCAGAGTGGCCCCAGTGGACATGCACAAGCCTGTCTGTACCCTCCCCCATCTGCAGCCTCCCTGACACCAGTTTGCCCTCACAAATTTGCCCACAGCTACTCCCATATAACTTTGCTAGCACATGTGTTCATGGGTGGATCTTGTCTTCCCTCCCCCATCAGCACAAGTGTGCATGTGCACCCTACCGTGCCACTGCTGCTGGCATAAGTGTACCTTCCCCCCCTTCCCCTGCTGTTTCACCATTGTTACTGGACCATTGGCAGGCACAGAGCCTGTCAGTCCCACACCCTCCAGCATTCCACTCCTGCACCAAAACCACTACCCATGTGAAAGTAGACACAGAGGAAAGCAGACTTGCCCCCATCCTAAGCGCAACTGCTGCCTGCAGAAACACAGAGAGGGTGCAAAGACCACCACTAGTGTGAATGCATGCACAGCCATTGATGGAGATCCCTGTCCCCCTGAGCCGTGTTGTCAATGCCAGCTGCAGCTGTGAACACTCACACAGAGACCAGCAGCTGCTGCAAATGCCCACATGGAAGCTGTGCTATTAATGCTGGCTGTTGCTACAAATGTCTGCATGGAGACTTGGCACCCTGGCAGCTGACAGCACCCTGCCCCACCAACAAGCATGCCCCTTGTGGCACTACAACTGTAGCTGCTACTAAAATGTGAGTGAGGTCAGATTCTTCTGCCACCACTTTATGAAGTGTTTCAGCTAGTACCATCCAACAGAGTGTTATGATCAGTGGTCTGGAAGCACCTCAGCCCTTATAGCACAGCAGGTTACTAATCTTGAGGAGCCAGAGAACAAAGTGGGGACCCAATACCAGTTTCCCAGAGTTAGAGCACACAGTCTAGGGGTCCTGAGCTGAGCCAGAAATAAAGGCAATCAATAGAACTCCACTAAAATCATAATCAAATTGCAAAGGTGATTAAATAGGATAAAAGTGGGGGGGAAACCATCCAAAGGACAGCAACTTCAAAGATTAAAGAAATGTCAGCCCACAATGATGAGAAAGAACCAGAGTAAGAACTCTGACAACTCAAAAAGCCAGAGTGTCTTCTTTCCTCCAAAGGACAGCACTAGTTCTCCAGCAAGGGTTCTTAACTGGGCTGAGATGGCTAAAATGACAGAAATAGAATTCAGAATATGGATGGGAATGAAGATCATCAAGATCCAGGAGATGAGACCCAGATTGAAACCCAATCTGAGGAAGCTAAGAGTCACAACAAAAAGATACAGAAGCTGACAGACAAAATAGTCAGTATATAAAAAAGAATGTAACTGATCTGACAGAGCTGAAAAACACAATACAGTAATTTCATAATGCAATTGCAAGCATTAACAGCAGAATAGACCAAGCTGAGGAAAGAATCTCAGAGCTTGAGATTCTTTCTGGCTTTCTGAAATAAGACAGTCAGACAAGAATAAAGAAAAAATAGTAAAAAGGAACAAGAAAACCTTGAGAAATATGAGATTATGTAAAGAGACCAAATCTACAACTTGCTGGTGTCCCTGAAAGAGATGGGGAGCATGGAAGCAAGTTGGAAAATATATTTCAGGATATAATCCATAAGAACTTCCCCAACCTAGCTAGAGAGGCCAACATTCAAATTCAGGAAATGCAGAGAACCCACACACAATATTTCACAACAAGATCATCCCCCAAGATGCATAATCATCTGATTCTCGAAGGCTGAAATGAAAATTAAAAATGTTAAAAGCAGCTGGATAGAAAGGAGAGATCACCTACAAAAGGAAGCCCATCAGACAAACAGCAGATCTCTCAGCAGAAATCCTACAAGCCAGAAGAGATTGAGGGCCTATATTCAAAGAAGCAAATGCTGAGGAAATTCATTACCACCAGACCTGCCTTACCAGGGCTCCTGAAAGAAACACTAAATATGGAAAGGAAAGACTTACCAGCCACTGCAAAAACAAAAGTACACAGTCCAGTGACACTATAAAGTAACAGCACAAATAGGCCTGAATAAGAGCCAAATAACATGATGACAGGATCAAATCCACATATAACAATACTAACCTTGAATGTAAATGGGCTAAATGCCCCAATTAAAAGGCAAAGAATGGAAAGCTGGATAAAGAACCAAGACCTAATAGTAACGAGTCTTCAAGAGACTCGTCTCACATACAATAACACCCCAAGGCTCAAAATAAAGTGATGTGGGAAACCCTACCAAGCAAATGGAAAACAGAGAAAATCAGGGGTTATAATTCTAATTTCAGATAAAATAGACTGTAAAACAACAAAGTTCAAAAAAGACAAAGAAGGACATTACATAATGTTAATGGGTTCAATTCAACAAGAAGATGTAACTATCCTAAATACATATGCACCCAACACAGGAGCACCAGATTGATAAAGCAAGTTCTTAGAGATCTTCAAAGATACTTAGACTCACACACAATAATAGTGAGAGACCTCAGCATCCCACTAACAGTATTAGATAGATCACTGAGGCAGAAAATTAACAAAGATATTCAGGGCCTAATCTCATCGCTGGACCAAATTGACCTGATAGACATCTACAGAACTCTCCACCAAAAAAACAACAGAATATAAATTCTTCTCATTGCCACATGGCACATACTCTAAAATTGACCACACAATCAGACAAAAACAATCCTCAGCAAATGCGAAATAACTAAAATCATACCAACCACCCTCTTGCTCCACAGCATAATAAAACTAGAATTCAAGATTAAGAAAATAATCCAAAACCATACTATTACATGGAAATTACACAACCTGCTCCTGAATGATTTTGGGGTAAATAATGAAATTAAAGCAGAAATCAAGAAGTTCTTTGAAACTAATGAGAACAAAAATACAGCACATCAGAATTTTGGGGACACAGCTAAGGCAATACTAAGAGGGAAATTTATAGTGCAAAATGTCCATATCAAAAAGTTAAAAAGACCCCAAGTTAACAGCTTAATATCACAACTAAAAGAAATAAGGAACAAGAACAAACCACAGCCTAACATCACAACTAAAAGAAATAAGGAAGCAAGAACAAACCAACTCCAAGGCTAACAGAAGACAAGAAATAACCAAAAATGAATGTTGAACTGTAGGAGATTAAGACACAATAAATCATTCAAAAAATTATGAACTTAAGGTAAAGGGGTGGAAAAAGATATCCCATGAAAATGGACACCACAAGCAAGCAGGAATAGCTATTCTTATAACAGACAAAACAAACTTTAAAGCAACAGCAGTTTAAAAAGACATAAAGGGACATTATATAATGATAAAAGAACTTGTTCAACAGGAAAATATCACCATCCTAAATATATATGCACCTAACACTGGAGCTCCCAAATTTATACAACAATTACCACTAGACTTACCTAAAAATGAGATAGACAGCAATGCAATAACAGTGGGAAACCTCAATACTCCACTGACAGCACTAGACAGATCATCAAGACAGAAAACCAACAAAGATACAATGGATTTAAACTATACCCTAGAACAAATGGACTTAAGCGATATTTACAGAACATTCTATCCAACAATTACAGAATATACATTCTATTCATCAGCAAATGGAACATTCCCCAAGACAGACCATATGATAGGCCACTAAACAAGTCTCAATAAGTTTAAGAAAACTGAAATTATATCAAGTATTTCTCAAACCACAGTGGAATAAAATTGGAAATCAACTCCAAAAGGAACCCTCAAAACCACATAAATACATGGAAATTAAATAATCTGCTCTGAATGATCATTGGGTCAACAATGAAATCAAGAGGAAAATTAAAAAATTATTTGAACTGAATGATAATAGTGACACAACTTATTAAAACCTCTGGGATACAGCAAAGGTGATGCTAAGAGGAAAATTTATAGCCTTAAATGCCTATATCAAAAACTCAGAAAGAGCACAAATAGACAATCTAACCTCAAGGAACTACAGAAACAAGAACAAACCAAACTCAACCTCAGCAGAAGAAAAGAAATAACAAAGATCAGTGCAGAACTAAATGAAATTGAAACAAAAAAATACAAATGATAAATGAAACAAAAAGCTGGTTCTTTGAAAAGATAAACAAAATTGAAATACCATTAGGGTGATTAACCAAGAAAAAGAAGAGAGAAGACCCAAATAAGCTCAATTAGAAATGAAACAGGAGATATTACAATTGATACCACAGAAATGCAAAAGATCATTCAAGACTACTATGAATACCTTTATGTGCATAAACTAGAAAACATAGAGGAGATAGATAAATTCTGGGAAGCATACAACCCTCCTAGATTAAACCAGGAAGAAATACAAACCATGAACAGACCAATAACAAGCAGCAAGACTGAAATGGTAACTTAAAATTTACCAAGAAAAAAGTCCATGACTAGAAGATTCACAGCTGAATTCTATCAGACATTCAGGGAAGAATTGGTACCAATCCTCCTGTCACTATTCCACAAGATAAAGAGTTAATCCTCCCTAAATCATTCTATGAAGCCAGTATCAACCTAATACAAAAACTAGGAAAGGATATAACAAAAAAAGAAAACCACCGACCAACAACCCCTGATGAATATAGATGCAAAAATCCTTAACAAAATACTGGCTAACTGAATCCAACACCATATCAAAAAGATAATCTACCATAATCAAGTGGGTTTTATACAAAGGATGCAGGGATGGTTTAACATACACAAGTCAATAAACGTGATATGCCACATAAACAATTAAAAACAAAAATCATGACCATGTGTGGTGGCTCATGCCTGTAATCCCAGCACTTTGGGAGGCTGAGGCGGGTGGATCACGAGGTCAGGAAATTGAGACCATCTTGGCTAACATGGTGAAACCCTGTCTCTACTAAAAATACAAAAAATTAGCCAGGCGTGGTGGTGGGCACCTGTAGTCCCAGCTACTCGGAGGACTGAAGCAGGAGAATGGCGTGAACACAGGATGCGGAGCTTGCAGTGAGCCAAGATTGCGCCACTGCACTCCAGCCTGGGTGACAGAGTGAGACTCTGACTCAAAATAATAATAATAATAATAATAATAACAACAACAACAACAACATAATCATCTCAATAGAGGCAGAGAAAGCATTTAACAAAATTCAGCATTCCTTTAAGCAAAATCAGCATACAGGGACATACCTTAATGTAACAAAAACCATCTATGACAAACCCACAGCCAACATAATACTGAATGGGGAAAAGTAGAAAGCATTCACCCTGAGAACTGGAACAAAGCAAGGATGCCCACTTTCACCACTTCTATTCAACATAGTACTGGAAGTCCTAGCCAGAGCAATCAAACAAGAGAAAGAAATAAAGGACATCCAAATTGTTAAGAGGAAGTAAAACTGTTGCTGTTTACTGGTGACATGATCCTATACCTGGAAAACCCTAAAGACTCATCCTAAAAGCTCCTAGAAAGGACTGATATCCAGAACCTACAAGGAACTTGAGCAAATCAGCAAGAAACAAACAGGCAATCTTATCAGAAAGTTTCAGGATACAAAGTTAATGTACACAAATTAGTAGCTCTGCTATACACTAACAACAACCAAGCTGAGAATCAAATCAAGAACACAACCCCTTTTACAATACCTGCAAAAATAAAAATAAAATACTCAGGAATATACCTAACCAAGGAGATGAAAGACCTCTACAAGGAAAACTACAAAACATTGCTGAAAGAAATCACAAACAAATGGAAACACATCCCATGCTCATGGATGGGTAGAATCAATATTGTGAAAATGACTAGGCTGCCAAAAGCAATCTACAAATGCAATGCAATTCTCATCAAACACCACCATCATTCTTCACAGAACTAGAAAAAACAATCCTAAAATTCATATGGGATCAAAAAAGAGCCCGTGTAGCCAAAGCAAGACTAAACAAAAAGAACAAATCTGGAGGCATCACATTACCTGACTTCAAACTAGACTCTAAGGCCATAGTTACCATAAAAACATGGTACTGGTATAAAGATAGGCACATAGACCAACAGAACAGAACAGAGAACCCAGAAATAAAGACAAATAATTATAGCCAACTGATCTTCGACAAAGCGAACAAAAACATAAAGTGAGGAAAGGGCATCGTATTCAACAAATGGTGCTGGAATGATTTACAAGTCACATGTAGAAGAGTGAAACTGGATCTTCATCTCTCACCTGATACAAAAATCAACTCAAGATGGATCAAAGACTTAAATCTAAGACTGTAAACCATAAAAATTCTAGAAGTTAAATGTCAGGAAAACCCTTCTAGACATTGGCTTAGGAAAATTCTTCTAGACATTGGCTCAGGCAAAGTCTTCATGACCAAGAACCTAAAAGCAAATGCAACAAAAACAAGATAAATAGATGGGACTTAATTAAACTAAAGAGTCTCTGCACAGCAAAAGAAACAATCAGCAGAGTAAACAGAAAACCCACAGAATGGGAGAGAATCTTCACAATCTATACATCTGACAAAGGACTAATGACAAGAATCTACAAGGAACTCAAACAAATTAGCAAGAAAAAAACAATTCTATCAAAAAATGGGTTAAGAACATGAATAGACAATTTTCACAATAAGATATACAAATGGCTAACAAACATATGAAAAAAATGCTGAACATCACTAATGATAGGGGAAATGCAAATCAAAACCACAATGCAATACCACCTTACTTCCTGCAAGAGTGGCCATAATCAAAAAATCAAAAAATAATAGATGCTGGCATGGATGTGGTAAAAAGGAAACACTTTTACACTACTGGTAGGAATGTAAACTAGTACAACCACTATGGAAAACAGTGTGGAGTTTCCTTTAAAAACTAAAAGCAGAACTACCATTTGATCCAGCAATCCCACTACTGGGTATCTGCCCAGAGGAAAAGAAGTCATTATATGAAACAGACACTTGCCGATGCATGTTTATAGCAGCACAATTCACAACTGCAAAAATATGGGACCAGCCATCAATCAACAACTGGATAAAGAAATTGTGATATATATATATATACACACACACACACACATACATATGTATATACACACACACACATACATACCATGGAATACTACTCAGCTATAAAAAAGGAACCAAATAACGACATTTTCAGCAACCTGGATGGAATTGGAGACCACTATTTGAAGTGAAATAACTCAAGAATGGAAAACCAAACATCCATGAGGCATAAGGATGATACAATTGGACTTTGGGGACTCAGTGGAAAGGGTGGGAGGGGGGTGAGGGATAAAAGACTACACATTGTGTACAGGGTACACTGCTCAGGTGATGAGTACACTAAAAACTCAGAAATCATTATTAAATAATGTATTCACATAACAGAACACCACCTGCTCCCCAAAAACCTATTGTAATGAAAATATTAAAACTTTAAAAAAAAGTAATGAATCCAGGAGCTTTTTTAAAAAAAAAAACTAGTAAGACAGGCCACTATCTAGACTAATAAAGAAGAAAAGAGAGAGGATCCAAAGAAACAACAAAGGGGATATTGCCACTGACCCCACAGAAATACAAATAGCCATCAGAGGATAGCATGAACACTTTTACATGCACAAACTAGAAAATCTAGAAAAAATATGGATAAATTTCTGGACACATACACCCTCCCAAGAGTAAACCAAGAACAGACCAATAATGAGTTCTGAAACTGAATCAGTAACAAATAGTCTATTAACAACAACAACAACAACAACAATAACAACAACAACAAAACACCCAGGACCAGATGGATTCACAGCCAAATTCTACCAGATGTACAAAGAAGAGCTAGTACCATTTTTACTGAAACTATTCCAAAAAATTGAGGAAGAGGGACTTCTCCCTAACTCATTAAATGAGGCCAGAGTCATCCTGATACCAAAAGCTGGCAAAGACGCAACAAAAAAAGAACTCCTTAGGCAATATCCTTGATGAGCATTGATGTAAAAATCCTCAGCAAAATACTACCAAACTGAATCTAGCAGCACATCAAAAAGCCAATTTACCATGATCAAGTGGGTTTTAACCCTGAAATGGAAGTTTAGTTCAACATACACAAGTCAATAAACATGAATCATCACATAAATAGAACTAAAGACAAAAATCACATGATTATCTCAATAGATACAGAAAAGGCTTTGGATAAAATTCAACATCCCTTCATGTTAAAAACTCTCAACAAGCTAGGTATTGAAGGAACATACCTCAAAATAACAAGACCCATCTATGACAAACCCACAGCCAACATGTGGGTAACAAAATCTCCTGTGAAGACTTTGAAGGAAGTGTGGTCCTGCTGACACCTTGATTTTGGATTTCTGGCCTCCAGATCTGTGGGAGATTACACTTCTGTTGTTGTACATCAAATTTACAGTAGTTTGCTATAGTAGCCATAGGAAGCTAACACGGCAACTATTGTCTTTTTTCACTCAGTTTGACATCTTCTTGGTTCTTGGTTCTTCATGATTTTCAATTGGAACCTGAACATTTTTATAAGTGATGAGGCTCTGGGGTTTATTTGAGCTTTCTGTTTAAGCTGGCTTTTTCAGACTTCACTCTGGCAGGGGGCTGCCTCATTACTGTCCACTCATTAGGTGGAGGTAGAAATCTAGGTTCCCCATTCAGCCTCCATTGCCATCTGAGGAGTTGGGAAAGCTCCTTTTTAGTACTGGGTAAGAATGGCAGTTCTGCCTCCCCACATGGACTCTACTGACACTGAATTGGATATCAAATTGGCCTTGTTACTACTGGGTGATAGTGAAAATCCCAACTCCCGAACTAGAGTTCCTCTGATACCACCTCACTGGGGAGGGGAAGGGTGCATCACTATGAGTTGATAGGAATAAGTAATTGAATGAATGGGCAAGGAAAGGGAAAATCAAAAGTCTAGATCAACTTTCAGGTTTCACCTTGGGCAATGGCTTAGGGAGTAGTACTATTTTCCAAGATAAGGAATACTGGAAAAGAAGCAACTCTGATAGAGACAGAAAGATTATAGGTATGATTTTAGTCATATTGAGTATTAGTAACCTGTGGAATATCCATGTAGCAACCATCCAGAAGGCAGTAGGATGGACTTGTCTGGAGCTTGGGAGACAGATCTGGTTCCTATTGCCCTGGGAAGGTTGAGGTTGTCCAGGAAAAGCAAGGAGTTAGGCCAGGCATGGTGGCGTACACCTGTAATCCCAGCACTTTGGGAGGCCAAGATGGGCAGATCACTTGAGCCCAGGAGGTCAAGACCAGCCTGGGCAACATGGCAAGGCCTCGACTCTACAAAAAATACAAAAATTAGCCAAGTATCATGCAACTATAGTCTCAGTTACTCAGGAGGCTAAGGTGGGAGGATCACCTGAGCCTGGGAAGTTGAGGCTGCAGTGAGCAATGATCACACCACTGTGCTCCAACCTTGGCTCTTGGTGATGAGAGCGAGACCCTGTCTCAAAAAAACAAAACAAAACAAAATAATAAAACAACAGAAAGAAAGAAGTTAGAACCCAGGCCCTTGAACAGAACCCTGAGAAACATCAGCACTGGAGGAGGAGTAGAGGCAGAGAAGCCATCAAAGAAGATGGAAAAGCTGCAGGCAGAGAGGTAGGAAGAAAATGAGCATGCCACAAACATGTAAAGCAAAGTTGGTGCAATAGTTACTTATCTGCACCCTGGAGCCCAGTGTTCCCTCCTGTTGAGGTTCCTTTAGACCTAGAGTATTCTCCAGCTGTGCCTTTTACCTGTCCTTTCCTTCGTCTCAAGCTTCCTTGGTAGAAAACATAGCCCCTTGATCAGAAGGATGATGCCAGCCACAAATTCTAAGGTAGGCAAGAGAGCTCAGGGTTTAAAAGAAATAGGACTCCTTTCTGTCAGAACCTCCTCTGTGAAAAGAGGAGTGAAATCCCTGGAGGAGGAAGAAAGCTACTGTCACTTCCCACAAATAGGTAGGTCAGAGCGGCTCTGAAAGATAATTGAGCCAAATCGATGTGAGAGACCCAAGAGGTGACTTTTGCACAGGGAATTTAGTGATAGCACAAGAGGGGAGAAATAGAAAAAAGTACTAATAATCATACAACATGAAAACAGATTCAAAATTTTCATGCAAACTATGGAATTTTTTGTTCATTTCAGATAACTAAATGACATGAGACATACTCTTTCTTTTCATGAAAGGACTCTGAGTTTCAACATGGAGACTATGCTGTACATTTTCATTTCAGTTTCCCTCCAGGATGTTTTCTCTCCAAGTTCTCTTCTCAAGGCTTGTTCTCTAGAGACACCATAGGTCAGAAGGCACTTAACCATAATAATAACCATAGCTGACATTTATGAAACACTTGCTGTGGACCTTGCCCTCAGCTAAACTCTTTACATAATTTATCTAATTTAATCATTCCAATAATGCTACAACATATGCATTGTCACACCTTTTATGGAGAGTCTAAGGCACAGAAAGGTTAGGGAAATTATCCAAGACCACACAGGTTCTAAGTGTCTTTTTTTTTAAGCACCAGCTAGGACCCCAACTACATGCATGAAACTCTAACAACTTTTCCACCTAGAAAGCAGGAGGCCCAGTCTGGAAGGATGACAACCAAGTGTCTCAGACACAAATAGATAGTAGCGCCTCCACCAAAGAGCTTTTAGGTTGATGAATGAGCTGGTTGAGTTTCTCCAGGTAGAGGAGCTCCTGGGATGTCAGGTTATTCTCCAGGCACATGATAACTCTCTGGAGCCTAAGTGAGCACCCCAAGTCTCTCTGTGAAGTGATATGGCATGACAGGAAACTCTGGCTATGCTGAAAACTGGGAGATATTCACAGTTATTAAACACAACTTTCTGCTTAAAAAAAGAGATTATCTGTCTTACCTCCTCCTCCAACATTGGGCTGGTTTCTGAGATGCAACTTCATACTCTTACCTGAGTCAAGAACATCTGTCCCATTCAGAATGTGGCAGACTTTCTCACACTGAGTCAAGCAAAATTTGTGTAGTAATCTGTACACTTTTGAGTGCATTACCATTCAATATTTCACTTATTCATTAATTTAGTAAAATATTTTTGAGCACCTTCCATATGCCAGGCATTATGAGCATTCAAAGATGAACAAGATCAGTCCCTACTTTTGGAGGAGCTGACCCAGGGGCAGATGAGTTATTTAATGCTGAGGCAAGTGTGACAAGAGAGCCAAGCACAGGGTATTAGGGAAATATGGAGGAGCCATAGTCAGCACCACCAGTGAGGTTCTGAAAGGAGAGTTCTGGGAGAAGGAAGACTCCAGTCAAGTTTCAAAGGCCTGAAGCAATGCGTGGAGTTCGCATTTTCAGGAAGAAAGGGAGGACAATCCAGGCAGAGAAAATAGCTGGAGCAGAGGTTTGGAGGTGAGATACAATTTGGGCTAGTGAGAAGAACAAGCTCTTTAGCATGCCAAGGAAAAGGCAAAGTGGTCTATAAGAGATGAAGCCAAAGAAGTAAAAGAGAGTTCTCTGTGGCCCATTAAAGAGGCTGGGTACCTCCAGCCTCATGGAAGTATTTTAAGTGATGATGTGAAGATCTGAACATTAAATGGCTCAGTTGAGCCTTTGGGTATGAGAAGGATTTTCCAAAGGACACTTACAATGTACGGAACATGTTGCTAGATTTTTAGAACATTGTACAGAAGACTTATAAGAGTACCCAGAACACTGCTGTATTCTCTTCCTTCTCCTCTTGGAGGGGAGAGTTACCCTTAAGCAGGTTTCTCCCATTTCAAATGAAGTCATTCCCAGCTTCCAAAAAGCTTTATGCAACCAACCCTCCACACACACATACACACAGGAGGAGAAAGAACAAGGGAAAATAGGCAAATTAATTCTAAGATCAACCTCAGTCAAACCATTAAATCCTGTTCAAGCTTTTGCTTCCATTGACTAGACATGAAATTGGCAGCAGGGTAGGGAGGAATTAGAAGGCAAACTATTCATTTAAACAGGCCCCTACCATGCCCCTGCCCTGGAGGAGTTCACAGTCTAGTGGAGAACCCAGATAAACAAAACAAGAAATATTTTAGGTGTGGAACAAGTAAAGACCTTAAGCACAGAGCATACCAGAAGCACTTAAGAGGGACACCTAAAACAGGCTGGGAAGAGTAATGAAGGAGCCTTCCTGAGGAAATGATGCCTGGGCCAAATCAGTAGAATTAGACTAAGAAAGTGGTAAAGGTAAAGGGAGAGAGAGTTCCAGGCAGAGGGAGCAGCAGGGGTGTGTGTGTGTGTGTGTGTGTGTGTGTGTGTGTGTGTGTGTAAATTTGGAGGACTCTAGTAGTACTTACATGGAGAGTAAGATAACTTCAGAGAGGTAAAAAAGGTTCACATTGTAAAGGCCTTGATAAGACTTATGTATTAGCATTAAGTCATGGGAGTAGATCAAAATGAGCTCAATTCTGGATGTGATAATGTTGTGCTGCCCAGGGCATCCCAGTGGAGTGTTCACAGGGAGTTCGCATCACTCTACTAGCTCCAGAGAGAGGCCTCATTTGCACATGCAGATCTGGAATCACTGGCTAGGTGGTAGTAGAAGCCATGCATGTGTTTCTGTACTAAAATAGAGTGCAATGAGTGTAAAGAGAACAGGACAGAGGGTGGGAGGATAGAGTCATAAGAAACTACAGCATTTATAGGACTACAGAAAGGAAGTACAATCTTCAGAGGAAATGGAGAAAGAGTCATTCTAAAATATTGGAGGGAAATTGGGAAAGGGATAGGTTCGGGAAGTTTCTTTTTTTTGCAAGAAAGAAAAAGTGGTGTCGAATATTCTAGTGAGATGTGGTAAAATGAGAATTGAAAAGGCTATTGAATTAGACAATTAGAAACTTCTTCCAGGTTAGTTTGAGTCGAGGGTTTGTGGGGGCAAAGCCAGGTAATTTGAAGAAAGTGAGAAAACAGATATGACAAAGCTAGACAATTCTTTTAAGAAGTGTATAAGAGGGATGAAGGTCATTACAGGGGAATATATACAAATTCAACTGAAAGGATAAAGTAGCTTAGCAATAAAACTCAAACTGTGTGCAAGTATCACTTAATTCTGGATTCAACACATTCAGATTTATAAAGTACTAACTTTATGCTAAGAAATACACTGGAACTTTCACATATCTAATTTTTTATTATGTAAAGCTGGTATCCTTTATAGTGGGTGAACAAAGTTGAAGAATATTTTTTCCCCTGGCAGTGTAGTAAAAGTTGTTGGGATTTAAAAAAAAAAAAAAATAACCTGAATTCAAAATAATACAATTTTCAGAAGACATTTATGCACTGAGGTCTTTCTTACCTTGGTCATAACATAATTATGCACTGGCTCAATACATTGAATCATGTTTTGGTCAATCAATATATGTTGCTTAGTCCTTTTTCACTACTTTTTATGTGGATTTGCTAAAACATTTGGGAAACATTTTCCAAAATCTACTGTGCTACTTAACTCTATCTGTGGCTAGGTATGTTTTTCAATCCCATTCCAGGCATTTCATAAATTATCCACTCTGTAGGAGCCACAAGTAGCTCTAGAAACAGACACAGATGACACATGGATCTGCCTGGTCTCTTTTTGTCCTCATTGGTTTATGTGCATGTACCAGTTTGTTTTCAAGACTGGCTCAAAGTAAATCATAATTGCTAACAAACAGCATATTCATCTTGTTTTACCCACTGTACTTGGCAATGTTGCCGAATTGTAGACTCTCAAGTAAAAAAATTAAAATATCAGAATTATTGCTACCTCTTCCACCTCCTCCACTCAGCTTTGTGTTGAGAACACTGCCAATGGCACCTCCATGCTATCTTTCTGATATTTCCCTTTGTCTTTATTCCTCGGGGTAGGCTCTGATCTTATCTCCCTTGGATAATTACAACATTCCACCATCCTAGTTCTAGTTAAAGGCTTTTTCTGACATTATCTTTGCAACCATTCAAAAGCTCTGGATATCCCATCTATAATCATCAAGGGACCCTACTTTGGCTAGTTGGAAGGGGCATGAAGGCCCCAACAGGGAACAGTTGCATTTTACTATCCCATTTGCGCTTCTTGGAACACCACAAAAATCCTCCATGTTCTTTAATTGAAACCAGAACACTAAAAGTAAACCTTAAGGGAAATGTTCCAAATTTTCTAATATAGGATTGGAGCAGCTTTTATCCTAGCCAAGACTGCATGAACACCCTTTATTCCACTATTGCCCTGCACTGTCCCTTCTCAAGTGAAAGCCAGCCATTTGTAGATTGTAAAAGGCCATGAATTCATAGACTCACTTGTCTATTTTAACTCCATAGAAAACTAGTTTTTTAGTAACTCTTTTGTTCCATATCAGCTAGTTCCTACACCACTACCATTTTCTGCCCTACCCAGAAAAAGTTCTGTTATTTGACTGCCATGTAGTAAAGTGACACTGAAGAACATTTATAACATCTCCAAAATGGTGAAATATGGTAATTCCCGATGGCCAACGAGAAATAAAACGTGTGGCTCATGAACCTCTTTTCTATTAAAAACCTCCACTGAAATACTGAAGTCACTGCAAAGTCGACAGTAGATGCTACAAATGGATCAGCTGCTTTTTAAAAGGTCAGCAAGTCTCTTTCTCTCTCACGTCTCAAAAACTCCCATTGAGACAGATGGGAAAATCCAGTGGAGGCTCTGAGACACACACAACAGGCCTTGCAAATGGAGGACAAGCACACAGCACATGCCACATGAAACATTTCTGTCCTGTTTTTCTTTCTTTTTTTTCCTCCCTTCAAACAGAAACTTTACTTCTACAGTGAAATTACTTGTTTCCACAATTCCACTTAAAAGAGATGAAATTTTCAAAATCATTTTTATTGACTAAGATACTATTTACAATGATGATGGGGATGGGATGGGGTGGGACTTCAAGCAGAAAAGAGTTTCAGGCCACATTGCTAATGATGGACGATTAATAAAAGGTAGAGTTATTTAATAAAGAAGATATGGATGGGAGGGCAGCAAAGGACCCTTCAATTGTGCCTCTGATCTCTCTTTATGGCCCTAGCTGAGAAGGCCAAGTAGATTCCCCTGACTCTCCACCTAACATGCAATATTTACAGTATCTCTTCTGTAAGGATGTAGGATGAAAAAGAAAAGATAATATTTGCTTTCATAAAGTTTTTTATGGAAAGTGATATATAAAGCAAAATGAAAGAAATCATCTTTATATATGCTTTCTGCCAACTTTATAAATTCACCATAATCCAGGGCTGTTTCTGGGCTTCTCTTAGAAATCTTTCTGTGGGTCAGTAGAAAAGTTACTGTTTTATCCCCTATAAAAATAAAGGATCAAAGGATCATGGATACAAGCAGACTTTTGTGTATCTCTCTGCCTCCTGATGGGACCCACCACTCAGACTGGCAGGAAGCTACTCTTCTTTTTCTGAAACGTTTCTGTTTTTCATTATGTTGAATCCAAACTCATTCAGGTGACTGATACCTTTTGTTATATATAGAATACTTGATTACACCTTTCCTTTCAATAGTGTATGCCTTAGAGACTGACTTTCTCCCATCCCTGTTCCCTAAAACTCCCCCCAGCCTCCTCCTACACTGATACATAAACCACTATATTTAGGGAAAAGGTTGAATTTTCAACAAAAAGGATTCCCTGGTTAATTGAATTTTCTGGTCAACTAAAATTAGACCTTTGTGTTTCAAGCTGTCTTCATTCCTTAACAAGTTCAGTGCAGTGCATACACACTTTTCATGTGACTTGTGATTTGCAGGGCAATAGGATCATCTTTCCAAAATGTCAGGTCCTACTGGGTGGTATTTCAACACAAATAAAGAACATATAGGATATTGGGCTCAGTGAGCACTAATCTGAGAACATGCCCTAGAAGGTAATTTTTAAAAATTGTACTCTTTGGCTATTATTTTATCATTTGTCCTCTCTTGTTGTCGCCAACACACCCCCCACCCCCAGAAAAAAGCAGAGAGAATAAATCTGGTTGTCTGAAGGTTGCTATTAGTTGAATCTGGGATAAATTCTAGCTCTTAGCTAATTTTACTCCCATAAAGATAAGGAAACCAAGACAATACAATTTGCTCATGCCATATAAAATTTATCCCCTCTTTTCTGATTTGAAGATTATTGAACCAAATTTTAGAATGTTAATAGACATTAAGCCACAACATAGTAGCCATTGAGATCACATTAGTGTTTTCATCTTCAAGTTTCCCATCCTCTTCGGATGTGATTATCGTTTTTCTGTCTCTGTGTTCTCCATAGGACCAATCCCTAGGATCCACAGAGTTCAGTAAGACCCAGGTCTACAAACATCAGTATTTAAATTCTTAGTCCTTACCAGGAAGCCCTCTGCTTAGGCATAAAAATGTGGGCTTGGGATCAGTGTGAAATGCAAATCCTATGCCTACTTCTTGCTCACTCTGTGATCTTAGGCAAATTACTTAACATTTCTGTGCAGCAGTTAGCCTACTTGTAAAATGGGCAAAACACAACTACCTGCTAGGGTTATTGTGAGGTTGAAATGAGATAATCTGGGTAAAATGCTGAATAGGTGGCTGGAAAAATGGCCAAATAGGAACAGCTCTGGTCTGCAGCTCCCAGCGAGATCAATGCAGAAAGTGGGTGATTTCTGCATTTCCAATTGAGGTACCTGGCTCATCTCATTGAGACTGATTAGACAGTGGATACAGCCCATGCAGGGCAAGCTGAAGCAGAATGGGGCATCACCTCATCCAGAAAGTCCAAGGGGTCAGGAAACTCACTCCTTTAGACAAGAGAAGCCATGAGGGACTGTGACATGATGAATGGTGCAGCCCAGCCCAGATACTACACTTTTCCCATGGTCTTCGTAACCTGCAGAGATTCCCTCTGGTACCTACATCACCAGCACCCTGGGTTTCAAGCACAAAACTGGGCAGCCATTTGGGCAGACACTGAGCTAGCTGCAGGAGTTTTTTTCATACCCTAGTGGCACCTGGAGCGCCAGTGAGACAGAATCATTCACTCCCCTGGAATGGGAGCTGAAGCGAGGGAACCAAGTGGTCTAGCTCAGCAGATCCCATGCCCACAGAGTTCAGCAAGCTAAGATCCACTGGCTTGAAATTCTCGCTGCCAGCACAGCAGGTGAAGTCAACCTGGGATGCTCAAGTATGGTGGAGGGAGGGGCATCCAACATTACTGAGGCTCGAATAAGTGGTTTTCCCTATCACAGTATAAATGAAGCCACTGGGAAGTTCAAACTGGGTGAACCCACTGCAGCTTTACAAAGCCTCTGTAGTCAGACTGCCTCTCTAGATTCCTCCTCTCTGGGCAGGGCATCTCTGAAAGAAAGGCAGTCAGGGGCTTATAGATAAAACTCCCATCTCCCAGGGACAGAGCACCTGGGGGAAGGGGCAGCTGTGAGTGCAGCTTCAGCAGACTTAAACGTTTCTGCCTGCCAGCTCTGAAGAGAGCAGCAGGTGACCCAGCACAGCGCTCAAGGTCTGCTAAGGGACAGACTGCCTCCTCAAGTGGGCCCCTGACCCCCATGCCTCCTGACAGGGAAACACCTCCCAGCAGGGGTCGACAGACAACTCATACAGGAGAACTCTGCTGGCATCTGGCCAGGGCCCCTCTGGGACAAAGGAAGGAGCAGTCAGCAATCTTTGCTGTTCTGCAGCCTCCACGGGTGATACCCAGGCAAACAGGGTCTGGAGTGGACCTCCAGCAAATTCCAGCAGACCTGCAGCAGAGGGGCCTGACTGTTAGAAGGAAAACTAACAAACAGAAAGGAATAGCATCAACATCAACAAAAACGACATCCACACAAAAACTCCATATGAAGGTTACCAACATCAAAACCAAAGGTAGACAAATCCACAAACACGAGGAAAAATCAACACAAAAAGGCTGAAAATTCCAAAAACCAGAATGCCTCTTCTCCTCCAAAGGATCACAACTCCTTGCCAGCAAGGGAACAAAACTGGACTGAGAATAAGTGTGATAAATTGACAGAAGTAGTCTTCAGAGGGTGGGCAGTAACAAACGAAGAAGGGCATTACATAATGGTAAAGGGATCAATGCAACAATAAGAGCTAACTATCCTAAATATCTATGCACCCAATACAGGAGCACCCACATTCATAAAGCAAATTCTCAGAGACCTACAAAGAGACTTAGACTCCCACATAATAATAGCGGGAGACTTTAACACCCAACTGTTAATATTAGACAGATCAACGAGACGGAAAATTAATAAGGATATTCAGGACTTGAACTCAGCTGTCGACCAAGCAGACACAATAGACATCTACAGAACTCTCCACCCCAAATCAACAGAATATACATTCTTCTCAGCACCACATCACACTTATTCTAAAATCGACCATATAATTGGAAGTAAAATACTCCTTAGCAAATGCAAAAGAATGGACAGTCATAACAAACAGTCTCTCAGACCACAGTGCAATCAAATTAGAACTCAGGATTAAGAAACTCACTCGGCCAGGCGCGATGGCTCAAGCCTGTAATCCAGGCACTTTGGGAGGCCAAGACAGGCGGATCACGAGGTCAGGAGATCGAGACCATCCTGGCTAACCCGGTGAAACCCCGTCTCTACTAAAAAAAATACAAAAAACTAGCCGGGCAAGGTAGCGGGCACCTGTAGTCCTAGCTACTGGGAAGGCTGAGGCAGGAGAATGGCGTGAACCTGGGAGGCGGAGCTTGCAGTGAGCTGAGATCTGGCCACTGCACTCCAGCCTGGGCGACAGAGCGAGACACCGTCTCAAAAAAAAAAAAAAAAAAAAAAAAAAAAGAAGCTCACTCAAGGCCGGGTGTGGTGGCTCACGCCTATAACCCCAGCACTTTGGGAGGCCAAGGCGGGTGGATCACGAGGTCAGGAGATCGAGACCATCCTGGCTAACACACAGTGAAACCCCGTCTCTACTAAAAATACAAAAAAATTAGCCAGGCGTGGTGGTGGGCACCTGTAGTCCCAACTACTCAGGAGGTTGAGGCAGGAGAATGGCATCAACCCTGGAGGAGGAGCTTGCAGTGAGCCAAGATTGTGCCACTGCACTCCAGCCTGGGCCACAGAGCTAGATTCTGTCTCAAAAAAAAAAAAAAAAAAAAAAAAAAAAAAAAAAAAAAAAAAAAAAGAAAGAAAGAAAGAAAAGAAAAAGAAAGAAAGAAACCCACTCAAAACCCCACAACTACCTGGAAACTGAACAATCTGTACCTGAATGACTACTGAACAAATAAGAAAATTAAGGGAGAAATAAATAAGTTCTTTGAAACCAATGAGAACAAAGACACAATGTACCAGAATCTCTGGGACACAGCTAACGCAGTGTTTAGAAGGAAATTTATAGAACTAAATGCCCATAGGAGAAAGCGGGAACGATTTAAAATGGACTCCCTAACATCACAATTAAAGGAACTAGAGAAGCAAGAGCAAACAAATTCAAAAGCTAGCAGAAGACAAAAAATAACTAAGATCAGAGCACAACTGAAGGAGACAGACACGAAAAACCCTTCAAAAACACAATTAATCCAGGAGCTGTTTTTTTGAAAAGATTAACAAAATAGACCACTAGCCAGACTAATAAAGAAGAAAAAAAGAGAAGAATCAAATAGACACAATAGAAAATGATAAAGGTGATATCACCACTGATCCCACAGAAATATGAACTACCATCAGAGAATACCATAAACACTCTACACAAAGATACTAGAAAATCTAAAAGAAATGTATAAACTCCTGGGCACATACACCCTCCCAAGACTAAACTAGGAAGAAGTCAGATCCCTGAATAGACCAATAACAAGTTCCGAAGTTGAGGCAGTAATTAATAGCCTACCAACTAAAAAAAAGCCCAGGACCAGACTAATTCACAGACAAATTGTACCAGAGGTACAAAGAGGAGCTGGTTCCATTCTTTCTGAAACTATTCCAAACAATAGAAAAAGAGGGACTCCTCCCTAACTCATTTTATGAGGCCAGCATCATCCTGATAGCAAAACCTGGCAGAGACCCAATGGAAAAAAGAAAATTTCAGGCCAATATCCCTGATGAACATTGATGTGAAAATCTTCAATCAAATACTAGCAAACTGAATCCAGCAGCACATTAAAAAGCTTATCCACCACGATCAACTCGGCTTCATCCCTGGGATGCAAGGCTGGTTCAATATACCCAGATCAATAAACCTAATCCATCACATAAACAGAACCAATTAAGAAAACCACATAATTATCTCAATAGATGCAGAAAAGGCCTTTGATAAAATTCAACACCCATTCAGGTTAAAAACTCTCAATAAACTAGATATTGATAGAACGTATCTCAAAACAATAAGAGTTATTTATGACAGATCCACAGCCAATATCATACTGAATGGGCAAAAGTCAGAAGCACTCCCTTTGAAAATCAGCACAAGACAGGGATGCCCTCTCTCACCACTCCTATTGAACATAGTATTGGAAGTTCTGGCCAGGGCAATCAGGCAAGAGAAAGAAATAAAGAGTATTCAAATATGAATAGAGGAAGTCAAATTGTCTCTGTTTGCAGATGACATGATGGTGTATTTAGAAAACCCCATCGTCTCAGCTCAAAAATTCCTTAAACTGATAAGCAACTTCAGCAAAGTCTCAGGACACAAAATAAATGTGCAAAAATCACAAGCATTTGTGTATACCAATAACAGACAAACAGAGAGCCAAATCATGAGCAAACTCCCATTCACAATTGCTACAAAGACAATAAAATACCAAGGAATCCAACTTACAAGGGATGTGAATGACCTCTTTAAGGAGAACTACAAACCATTGCTCAAGGAAATAAGAAAGGACACAAACACATAGAAGAACATTCCATGCTCAGGGATAGGAAGAATCATACTGTGAAAATGACCATACTGAACAAAGTAATTTATAGATTTAATGCCATCCCCATCAAGCTACCATTGACTTTCTTCACAGAATTAGAAAAAACTATTTTAAATTTCTTATGGAACCAAAAAAGAGCCTGTATAGCCAAGACAATCCTAACCAAAAAGAACAAAGCTGGAGGGATCATGCTACCTGACTTCAAACTATCCTACAAGGCTACAGTAACAAAAAAAGCATGGTACTGATACCAAAACACATATATAGACCAATGGAACAGAACAGAGGCCTCAGAAATAATGCCACACATCTACAACCATATGATCTTTGACAAACCTGACAAACACAAGTGACGGGGAAAGGATTCCCTATTTAATAAATGGTGTTGGGAAAACTGGCTAGCCATATGCAGAAACTGAAATTGGACCCCTTCCTTACACCTTCTACAAAAATTGACTCAAGATGGATTAAAGACTTATACATAAGACCTAAAACCATAAAAAGCCTAGATGAAAACCTAGGCAATACCATTCAGGACATAGGTATGGGCAAAGACTTCATGACTAAAACACCAAAAGCAATGGAAACAAAAGCGAAAATTGACAAATGGGATCTAATTAAACTAAAGAGCTTTTGCTCTTTAGTTTAAAGAGCAAAAGAAACTATCATCAGAGTGAACAGGCAACCTACAGAATGGGAGAAAATGTTTGCAATCTATCCATCTGACAAAGGGCTAATATCCAGAATCTACAAGGAACTTAAACAAATTTACAAGAAAAATACAAACAACCCCATCAAAAAGTGGGCAAAGAATATGAACAGACACTTCTCAAAAGAAGACATTTGTGTGGCCAATAAACATATGAAAAAAAGCTCATCATCACTGGTCATTAGAGAAATCCCAGCAATCCCATTTGACCCAGCAAACCCATTACTGGGTACATACACAAAGGATTATAAATTGTTCCACTATAAAGACACATGCACACGTATGTTTATTGCAGCACTATTCACAATAGCAAAGAGTTGGAACCATCCCAAATGCCCATCAGCGACAGACTGGATAAAGAAAATGTGGTACATATACACCATGGAATACTACACATCCATAAAAAAGAATGAGTACGTGTCCTTTGCAGGGACATAGATGAAGATGGAAACCATCATTCTCAGCAAACTTTAACACAGGAACAGAAAGCCAAACACTGCATGTTCTCACATGCAGTTAAACAATGAGAATGCATGGACACAGGGAGGGGAACATCACACACCGGGGCCTGTCGGGGAGTTGGGGGCAAGGGGAGGGATAGCATTGGGAGAAATACCTAATGTAGATGACAGGTTAATGGGTGCAGCAAACCACCATGGTACATGTATACCTATATAACAAACTTGCACCTTCTGCACATGTACCCCAGAACTTAAAGTATAATTTTAAAAATTCTTAAGATTGAAAGCCCTATTTAAATTCAGCCATTTTTATTGTTACACTGATCATCTCTTCCAATACCCACATAGCAGTGTTTCTCAGAGGAGGTCTACAGACCAACCACGTCAGAATTATTCACAAAGTCTACAAATAATGTGAATTCCTGGTCCCCATTTCCAGTGGAGTCCCATTCAATAAGTCTGAAGTGAGGTAAACAAACTTGCTTTAAGTAAGTGTTCATTAATTCCGATGCACCCAATGTTTGAGAACCACTGCCATAATGGTTCTGAGAAATATTTGATTGTTTGCTAAGTCCTGTTTGATTATATGATTTACTCTGCTAATTAGTGGCTTTTCTTTAAATTATTTTTTCTCTTTTTGTCACACATGAGCCTTTTCTCTGCTCTAGAAATTCAGATAATTTATGCCATGGGCATTTGTCATTTATTGGCTGTCCAACATTTGAGTGCCCAACATCCAAATTCTACATTGGATTATTCTTGGTGAGATATAGGACACATTTCCCACTCCAAAAACTGAAGCAGGAATGTCCTCCTTTTTCACCTTCCCCACCCCTAACCCCTTCACATGTGTGCACACACACCAGGGCAAGAACATTTGACCCAGTGCAGCCAAACAGACACTCCTACCCAGACTTTGAATTGGGGGAGACAGACCCATGGACAAAAGGATAGATGAGATGGCTGGAGCAGTGGTGGTGGCCCAGGCACAATGCTGTGACCAACAGCTTGACAGTGTGCAGCACTCTTGGTGATAAGGAGCACACCCACCCTTGCCCCTGCCAAGCTGAATAAAAATGTCTTTGATAAGGTGGGGAAAAGTGGGCTTTTTTTTTCCAATATTAAGATGTTCTTCAATTATGCTAAAAGGTGGACAATCTTAGGAATATTTGATAAGGTTCAGCAAAGAGAAGAAGATTCAGCTAGCATACTAACACACCAGAATTATACTGTATGTGGTTAGTCCATTTTTGCAGGAGAAAAGTTTGCTTATCTTGAAGATATTTCACCCTCAGGCAAAATAGGCAGTGTCACTGTTTTTGATCTCTTTCCTGTAGAACTGATTCCCAACTCCTACTCTAGGTTTACCAGGGAAAACTAGATGGAACTCACTGCCTGGGCCTAGCAATAACAGACAGAGAAGCAAAACTTGGGGAAGGGACGGCTGCTGTAAAAGACAGAGGGGACTGTAGGAAATAGAGAGAAGAGATAAGGGGGCCACAGGGTCTACCAAGGCAGACATGCAGACATGGGTGAATGGGGAGACTTCTCGGTGTACGGAAGAACTGCCCATTCACATCCCCCATTTTCCTGGCTGCTACTTAGCTGGAGACATGCTCCTGCCTCTCTCCCTGCTCTACTCACCACCCTCAGGAGTAGGAAAGACCTCAGAGATTGGAAGCCCCCCTGAACTCCTGCAATCTGGAACCAGTCTATCCATTGAATGTATACATTACTCTCCTACATGTAAAATTTTTTTTGTGGTATACGTGGATTACCCTTCAAAGGGAAGACTAACAGATTCAGAGGGTAAGCTTAAACAGAGGCACACATTAGTAAGCTCTTTTGGCTGGAGAGCTGGAGATACCAAGCACCATGCTCTCAAAGTACTGGGTTAGATGAAGGGGTTGGGCTTGATGACCTTTAAAGTCCCTTCCAGCAGGAATGTTCTATGTTCTGTAAATATTCTACACTCCCTTTATTTTAAAATGCAGCTTTTAGCAACCATGGCTCTGCCACGCCTTAGGCAATCTCTTTGCCATTCTAAGTCTGTTTACTTTAGTGCACATTGAGTGAGTGACACTGAATGGCCCAACCCCTATCCATTCCCATGTCTTCCTTTTAAACATGAGCCTCATTCTGTTCTGATACCCTTCGCCTGTGTCCCATGCAGTCACCTGCCTCAGGGAAACCTGACCCTGCTCCCAGCCCCAGAAACAGGCCTGACTGGTCAAAAAGTAGTCCCATCCCTCTTGCCAATGATCAGTTCATGAATGAGATGCAATTCTGGCCAAGGAGACATGAAGGGAAGCTTGAGGGCGGCATATGGAAAAAAAAAAAAAAACTCACTCCTAATAGAGAACTCGAGAGGGGAAAATAATCTTTCATTTTCTTCTAGAAATATTTGGGCTTTGTTGTGATGGCTGGAACCACTATAGCCATCTTCCTATCAGCCTGAGGGTGCAGGCAACACTTGTGACGGAACACTGGGGGTCTTGATGATAATGGTGAGCCACTAAATCGATCAAGACTGAAATCTTCCCACAGCTCTGAATTAAAAGAATGCATTCACAGTAGTCCCTTCTTAATGGCAAGGAACATGTTCCAAGACCCTCCAGTGGATGCCTGAAACCACCGATAGCACCAAACTCTAAATATCCTATGTTGTCCCCTATACATACATACCTATGATAAAGTTTAATTTATAAATAAGGCACAAAAAGAGATGAACAACAATGGATAACAAAGCAGAGCAATTAAAACAATATACTGTAATAAAACTTCTGTGAATGTGGTCTCTGTCTCTCTCCAAATATCTTGTCGTACTGTACTCACCTATTTTGGAACCACTATTTCAGAAAGCAAAAAAGCAGATAAAAAGAGACTAATGTACTTGTTGTTAAAGACACTTTGAGTTGAGTTTTCTGTTACTTGCAGCCTAATACATCCAACTGATAGGGTGGAGTTAACAATACCTTCAAAGCATAATTGTAAGGGCTTAAGGAGATAAAATACATAGAAATGCACTATAAAATGTTCAGTAGCATATAAAACGAATATGTTTTTATTATTGAGTGCTGAATTCTCTGTCTTCCACATCTTCGTAAGTGTCATTTTTTCCAAGATCTTTAAAACAAAACAATTTCCAAATGTAATTAATTTTACCTCAACATAAGTGGAGAATGATAAGATAGCAAATAGAAAATTGATCCTGGGTTTTCTGTGATAACTGCAAGACCCGGCCAGCAGAATGGCCTGGCACTCCTGCTACTCTCCTTGGCAGAAGTCCTACTCTGACCCTTCAATCTGAGTGCCCAAACTAATTGAGCCTTTCAAGAGTATTTCCCTTTACTACTTTGTTTGCGCATCTGTGTATCATTTTCTCTCTGTTCTCCCTTAAACTCCCCATTGTAATCCCACTGACTAGAATGACAATAGCAAAGGCAGGGATAATAAGGTCAAAATATAGTCTGAAATCAGCCCTGGTCTCCTGCAGCTGCGCCACTTTCTAATTCACTTGGAACTTTATGGATGGCTTTTCTCTTTCCCATCACAGAGCAAATAACAACGCTGAGGAGGCTGAGGTAGGACTGCACTGTGCTCCTCTCTGTGTACTGTTTAATTCTAGGCGTGTTTTCAGCTGGGGATTTACAGCAGAACAAGACAGTGCCTGACATATCTTTCCTTTATTTTTAAATGATTAGTAAGTAAGAATGTACCCTAAGACAGAGGAGGTATATAAACTCCAACTGCTTTTGCCTGCTGTGCCAATTTGCTTAATTCTAGAAATTTGTTATTATCTCATTTTTAATCTCAAATATGAAGTTTGGTTTTAGGAGGATCTTTGCCTAACAGAAGGAACAATTGAGATGAAAATCCCTGATTCCTATGAAATACACTGCTCTTGGAAAACTTTGCATGGATCTCTGATATACACAGAGATTTCTATGAAGTATGACCACACACACACACACACACACACACACACACACTTCAGATCCCAAGACCTCAAGAGACCTCAGAGCTAGAGCTACCCAGCTCAACACCTTCCTTTGAAAAAGTCAAGCGCCAAAAAGGCCAAATGACTTGCCAAATATCATACTTCTTGCCCAAGATTGCAGGCAACAGCAGTAAAAGGAATCACGATGACAGCCAGTATTAATTTAGTTTGTACTAAGTGCTTTGCATTCATTAATTTAGGTCTCAGAGTAACCCTACGTAGCCAGTGCTATTTATCTTCATTTTAGAAATGAGAAAGGGAAATCTTGGAGATATTAAATATTGTCCAAAATCTGCCAGCCAATGGTTTTGAAAACCAGTAAACATAGTTTTCAGAGTTATCAGATAACTCTAAAGTCTATGTGCATAGCCGCCCTGCCAGGGTATATATTATACCAGGTTCTAGTAGATGCTATCTTATCTTACCATACTAAGACGGTACCTATACTCAGAAGAAAAGGGGAATAAAAGTAAGACATTATGTTTTAAACTTTTATAGCTCTTTGTGGTTATTGAATTCTAACTAATATTCACTCTATTATAGAGAAATAAATGAGCTTCATAATATGATCTGAACCTACTTAATGGTTTTATATATTAAAACAGCTTCTAGACAAGATACAACTAGGTCTCTTTTCAAAACACAATATCCTCTTTCCTTAAAGCTCTAAAAGATTGTTAGAAACAAGAGTAAGCTTCTTTTTCTTCTTTAAGTATTAAAACAAAACACCTTGACTGTATCCTTTCAAATCTCCCCTATTTATCAGACTGACATTTTGAAATTTGGGTTTGCTATGAAAATAGCTTATCCAATGAGAAAGCATTGTGTTGGGCCAATGTCTTTTTTTGAGCACTGTGACTCTCGGTTTCATTGTTCTGTTTTGCTGCAGAATTATCATGGCTATTTTTAAATCACTGCTGTAGACTTGTCAGCTTTGAGCCACTCCTTCTCTTGGCTGCGTGGGCTCTAGTCGCCTTTTCAATCCTACTGATGAGCCATCCCACGTGTAATATTTTTATGGTTTCTCATCTATTTATAATTGCTTCTCAAAAACTAGAAAGTTGTGTTTGTGCCCTACTTTTTTTCCCCAACCTACATTACCCCTCTGACTGAAGTAATAACCTGTCATGCTTAAACAATTAGCGTAATGCAGAGGACACTCGGGCCTCCTACACAGTGCTAATGCAACACCAAATGTGGCTTTAAAAAGTCAGATAAAAATGTGTTTTACAAGGGCCAGTGCTAGATTTTGGCAAACCACCTTTACACACACATTGTTGACATAGGATCATCACGTTGGGTGCTTCCCAAGGGGTGGCAAGCTTTCTCCACCTGAAGTCTGAGACTCAGCAGGGAGATGCCTATGTCTCAAAAACACTACTAGTACATACATCAGAATTGTCATTTTACGCTGAGTGTGACATTATAATGGTATAATGTCCATGTCTTCTAACCAATGCTGATTTCCTGAGTATGGTTCTAAGACACATTTCCGGCTTTAATCATGCAAGAGTTACTTTCATTTATTCATTCATGTACTCATTCATTCATTCACTAACTCAAGTATTGATGAGCAAAGTTCCCCAAGGCCCTTATTCCATAATATTCCCAATTTAAGAACTATTTTATCAAACGTTTCTGCATTGAATTCTGAATCTCTATCTTTTAATAAAAATGTAAATAATGGATGACATTTATAAGTTCTTAGGGAGAAGCAGCATAATACAGATGTTAAGAGCATGGACTCTGGAGCCAGCGTACATGGGCTTAAATTTTAACTTTGCCATGTAACTAGTTATGTGATCTTAGGGAGACTACTCAACCCCTCTGGGCCTCAGTTTCCTTACCTGTAAAATGGGAATAATTATAGTATCTTTTGTCATATGGTTGTTATGAGGATTAAATTAGTAAATGCAAGAAAGGCTCTTAGAGCACATGATAAGTGCTTCTTGTTATTATGCATCAAGCACTGTACTAAGCATGTCATATCAATTATCTCAATTTAACCTATAACAGAGACATTTTTAAAAATCCTCTTTAGAGAGGGGGCGGAGCAAGATGGCCGAATAGGAACAGCTCCAGTCTCCAACTCCCAGCGCGAGCGACACAGAAGACCGGTGATTTCTGCATTTTCAACCGAGGTACTGGGGTCATCTCACTAGGGAGTGCCGGACAATCGGTGCTGGTCAGCTGCAGCCTGACCAGCGAGAGCTGAAGCAGGGCGAGGCATCGCCTCACCTGGAAGCGCAAGGGGGAAGGGGATCCGTTTTCCTAGCCAGGGGAACTGAGACACACAACACCTGGAAAATCGGGTAACTCCCACCCCAATACCGCGCTGTAAGCATACAGGCACACCAGGAGAATATATCCCACACCTGGCCGGGAGGGTCCCACGCCCACGAAGCCTCCCTCACTGCTAACACAGCAGTCTGCCGCGATCTATCCGCAAGGCAGCAGCGAGGCTGGGGGAGGGGCGCCCGCCATTGCTGAGGCTTAAGTAAGTAAACAAAGCCGCTGGGAAGCTCGAACTGGGTGGAGCTCACAGCAGCTCAAGGAAGCCTGCCTGGCTCTGTAGTCTCCACCTCTGGGGACAGCGCACAGCTGAAGACCAACAGGGGAAGTAGCGGGAGCCGGTGCAGACGCGAACGACTCTGTCTGACAGCTTTGGGGAGAGCCGTGGATCTGAGATCTGAGAATGGACAGACTGCCTGCTCAGGTGTGTCCCTGACCCCTGAGTAGCCTAGCTGGGAGAAATCCCCCACTAGGGGCAGTCTGACACCCCACACCTCACAGGGTGGAGTACACCCCTGAGAGGAAACTTCCAAAGGAAGAATCAGACAGGTACACTCGCTGTTCAGCAATATTCTATTTTCGGCAACCTCTGCTGCTGATACCCAGGCAAACAGGGTCTGAAGTGGACCTCAAGCAATCTCCAACAGACCAACAGACAGTCCTTCTGACTGTCAGAAGGAAAACTATCAAACAGGAAGGACACCTATACCAAAACCCCATCAGTACGTCACCACCATCAAAGACCAGAGACAGATAAAACCACAAAGATGGGGAAGAAGCAGGGCAGAAAAGCTGGAAATTCAAAAAATAAGAGCGCATCTCCCCCTGCAAAGGAGCGCAGCCCATCGCCAGCAACGGATCAAAGCTGGTCAGAGAATGACTTGGACGAGAGGAGAGAAGAAGGCTTCAGTCCATCAAACTTCTCAGAGCTAAAGGAGGAATTACGTACCCAGCGCAAAGAAACTAAAAATCTTGAAAAAAGAGTGGAAGAATTGACAGCTAGACTAATTAATGCAGAGAAGATCATAAACGAAATGACAGAGATGAAAACCATGACACGAGAAATACGTGACAAATGCACAAGCTTCAGTAACCGACTCGATCAACTGGAAGAAAGAGTATCAGCGATTGAAGATCACATGAATGAAATGAAGCGAGAAGAGAAACCAAAAGAAAAAAGAAGAAAAAGAAATGAGCAAAGCCAGCAAGAAGTATGGGATTACGTAAAAAGACCAAATCTACGTCTGATTGGGGTGCCTGAAAGTGAGGGGGAAAATGGAACCAAGTTGGAAAACACTCTTCAGGATATCATCCAGGAGAACTTCCCCAACCTAGTAGGGCAGGACAACATTCAAATTCAGGAAATACAGAGAACGCCACAAAGATACTCCTCCAGAAGAGCAACTCCAAGACACATAATTGCCAGATTCACCAAAGTTGAAATGAAGGAAAAAATCTTAAGGGCAGCCAGAGAGAAAGGTCGGGTTACCCACAAAGGGAAGCCCATCAGACTAACAGCAGATCTCTCGGCAGAAACTCTACAAGCCAGAAGAGAGTGGGGGCCAATATTCAACGTTCTTAAAGAAAAGAATTTTAAACCCAGGATTTCATATCCAGCCAAACGAAGTTTCATAAGTGAAGGAGAAATAAAATCCTTTACAGAGAAGCAAATGCTTAGAGATTTTGTCACCACCAGGCCTGCCTTACAAGAGACCCTGAAGGAAGCCCTAAACATGGAAAGGAACAACCGGTACCAGCCATCGCAAAAACATGCCAAAATGTAAAGACCATCGAGGCTAGGAAGAAACTGCATCAACTAACGAGCAAAATAACCAGTTAATATCATAATGGCAGGATCAAGTTCACACATAACAATATTAACCTTAAATGTTAATGGACTAAATGCTCCAATTAAAAGACACAGACTGGCAAACTGGATAAAGAGTCAAGACCCATCAGTCTGCTGTATTCAGGAGACCCATCTCACATGCAGAGACATACATAGGCTCAAAATAAAGGGATGGAGGAAGATCTACCAAGCAAATGGAGAACAAAAAAAAGCAGGGGTTGCAATCCTTGTCTCTGATAAAACAGACTTTAAACCATCAAAGATCAAAAGAGACAAAGAAGGCCATTACATAATGGTAAAGGGATCAATTCAACAGGAAGAGCTAACTCTCCTAAATATATATGCACCCAATACAGGAGCACCCAGATTCATAAAGCAAGTCCTTAGAGACTTACAAAGAGACTTAGACTCCCATACAATAATAATGGGAGACTTCAACACTCCTCTGTCAACATTAGACAGATCAACGAGACAGAAAGTTAACAAGGATATCCAGGAATTGAACTCATCTCTGCACCAAGCGGACCTAACAGACATCTATAGAACTCTCCACCCCAAATCAACAGAATATACATTCTTCTCAGCACCACATCGCACTTATTCCAAAATTGACCACATAATTGGAAGTAAAGCACTCCTCAGCAAATGTAAAAGAACAGAAATTATAACAAACTGTCTCTCAGACCACAGTGCAATCAAACTAGAACTCAGGACTAAGAAACTCAATCAAAACCGCTCAACTACATGGAAACTGAACAACCTGCTCCTGAATGACTACTGGGTACATAATGAAATGAAAGCAGAAATAAAGATGTTCTTTGAAACCAATGAGAACAAAGATACAACATACCAGAATCTCTGGGACACATTTAAAGCAGTGTGTAGAGGGAAATTTATAGCACTAAATGCCCACAAGAGAAAGCAGGAAAGATCTAAAATTGACACTCTAACATCACAATTAAAAGAACTAGAGAGGCAAGAGCAAACACATTCAAAAGCTAGCAGAAGGCAAGAAATAACTAAGATCAGAGCCGAACTGAAGGAGATAGAGACACAAAAAACCCTCCAAAAAATCAATGAATCCAGGAGTTGGTTTTTTGAAAAGATCAACAAAATTGACAGACCGCTAGCAAGGCTAATAAAGAAGAAAAGAGAGAGGAATCAAATAGATGCAATAAAAAATGATAAAGGGGATATCACCACTGACCCCACAGAAATACAAACTACCATCAGAGAATACTATAAACGCCTCTACGCAAATCAACTAGAAAATCTAGAAGAAATGGATAATTTCCTGGACACTTACACTCTCCCAAGGCTAAACCAGGAAGAAGTTGAATCCCTGAATAGACCAATAGCAAGCTCTGAAATTGAGGCAACAATTAATAGCCTACCCACCAAAAAAAGTCCAGGACCAGATGGATTCACAGCTGAATTCTACCAGAGGTACAAGGAGGAGCTGGTACCATTCCTTCTGAAACTATTCCAATCAATAGAAAAAGAGGGAATCCTCCCTAACTCATTTTATGAGGCCAACATCATCCTGATACCAAAGCCTGGCAGAGACACAACAAAAAAAGAGAATTTTAGACCAATATCCCTGATGAACATCGATGCAAAAATTCTCAATAAAATACTGGCAAACCGGATTCAGCAGCACATCAAAAAGCTTATCCACCATGATCAAGTGGGCTTCATCCCTGGGATGCAAGGCTGGTTCAACATTCGCAAATCAATAAACGTAATCCAGCATATAAACAGAACCAAAGACAAGAACCACATGATTGTCTCAATAGATGCAGAAAAGGCTTTTGACAAAATTCAACAGCCCTTCATGCTAAAAACGCTCAATAAATTTGGTATTGATGGAACGTACCTCAAAATCATAAGAGCTATTTATGACAAACCCACAGCTAATATCATACTGAATGGGCAAAAACTGGAAAAATTCCCTTTGAAAACTGGCACAAGACAGGGATGCCCTCTCTCACCACTCCTATTCAACATAGTGTTGGAAGTTCTGGCTAGGGCAATCAGGCAAGAGAAAGAAATACAGGGTATTCAGTTAGGAAAAGAAGAAGTCAAATTGTCCCTGTTTGCAGATGACATGATTGTATATTTAGAAAACCCCATCGTCTCAGCCCAAAATCTCCTTAAGCTGATAAACAACTTCAGCAAAGTCTCAGGATACAAAATTAATGTGCAAAAATCACAAGCATTCTTATACACTAGTAACAGACAAGCAGAGAGCCAAATCAGGAATGAACTTCCATTCACAATTGCTTCAAAGAGAATAAAATACCTAGGAATCCAGCTTACAAGGGATGTAAAGGACCTCTTCAAGGAGAGCTACAAACCACTGCTCAGTGAAATAAAAGAGGACACAAACAAATGGAAGAACATACCATGCTCATGGATAGGAAGAATCAATATCGTGAAAATGGCCATACTCCCCAAGGTTATTTATAGATTCAATGCCATCCCCATCAAGCTACCAATGAGTTTCTTCACAGAATTGGAAAAAACTGCATTAAAGTTCATATGGAACCAAAAAAGAGCCCGCATTGCCAAGACAATCCTAAGTCAAAAGGACAAAGCTGGAGGCGTCACGCTACCTGACTTCAAACTATACTACAAGGCTACAGTAACCAAAACAGCATGGTACTGGTACCAAAACAGAGATATAGACCAATGGAACAGAACAGAGTCCTCAGAAATAATACCGCACATCTACAGCCATCTGATCTTTGACAAACCTGAGAGAAACAAGAAATGGGGAAAGGATTCCCTATTTAATAAATGGTGCTGGGAAAATTGGCTAGCCATAAGTAGAAAGCTGAAACTGGATCCTTTCCTTACCCCTTATACGAAGATTAATTCAAGATGGATTAGAGACTTAAATGTTAGACCTAATACCATAAAAACCCTAGAAGAAAATCTAGGTAGTACCACTCAGGACATAGGCATGGGCAAGGACTTCATGTCTAAAACACCAAAAGCAACGGCAGCAAAAGCAAAAATTGACAAATGGGATCTAATTAAACTAAAGAGCTTTTGCACAGCAAAAGAAACTACCATCAGAGTGAACAGGCAACCTACAGAATGGGAGAAAATTTTTGCAACCTACTCATCTGACAAAGGGCTAATATCCAGAATCTACAAAGAACTCAAACAAATATACGAGAAAAAAACAAACAACCCCATCAAAAAGTGGGGAAAGGATATGAACAGACATTTCTCAAAAGAAGATATTCATACAGCCAACAGACACATGAAAAAATGCTCATCATCACTCGCCATCAGAGAAATGCAAATCAAAACCACAATGAGATACCATCTCACACCAGTTAGAATGGCAATCATTAAGAAGTCAGGAAACAACAGGTGTTGGAGAGGATGTGGAGAAATAGGAACACTTTTACACTGTTGGTGGGATTGTAAACTAGTTCAACCATTATGGAAAACAGTATGGCAATTCCTCAAGGATCTAGAACTAGATGTACCATATGACCCAGCCAACCCACTACTGGGTATATACCCAAAGGATTATAAATTATTCTACTACAAAGACACATGCACACGTATGTTTATTGCGGCACTATTCACAATAGCAAAGACTTGGAATCAACCCAAATGTCCATCTGTGACAGACTGGATTAAGAAAATGTGGCACATATACACCATGGAATACTATGCAGCCATAAAAAAGGATGAGTTTGCGTCCTTTGTAGGGACATGGATGCAGCTGGAAACCATCATTCTTAGCAAACTATCACAAGAACAGAAAACCAAACACCGCATGTTCTCACTCATAGGTGGGAACTGAACAATGAGATCACTTGGACTCAGGAAGGGGAACATCACGCACTGGGGCCTATCATGGGGAGGGGGGAGGGGGGAGGAGGGAGGGATTGCATTGGGGAGTTATACATGATATAAATGATGAATTGATGGGTGCTGACGAGTTGATGGGTGCAGCACACCAACATGGCATAAGTATACATATGTAACAAACCTGCACGTTATGCACATGTACCATAGAACTTAAAGTATAATAAAAAAAAAAAAAAAAGAAAATGCCCTTTTCAAGTCCTTTAAGTACACACATATATAGATAGATTCAAAGACAAATCCTTGTAATTCCTAAGGGATATGGTATGGAAATAGATGCTGAAAAACAACATGCAGATAATGAAATGATGAACTGTTCTGTCATCTCCTCTGAAAAAATTCAAACTTTTTCCTCCTTCTGTGCATAGAACATGCAGCAGGAGTGGAGCAGGGGCCATGATTTTACCGGCAGGCTTCACATTCTTCAGGAACCACCTGACTGTCACACCGCATAGTTTTACATCCCATCAAATAGATTTTCTTTGTTCCGAAAATAAACATAGGCCTTTTCACATATTGTTTGGTCAGTTATTTTCATTAGAGTAATGTGAGACATTAATTATGACTATCTCTGTTGGGTAGAGATAAAGAAACTCAAGGAAAAATTAATAACAACACAAATAGTTGAAATAATAGTTAACTTTTTTTGAGTGCTTTTCATATGCCAAACATTTCCATACATTGTCTAATTTAATTCATACAACTCTAGAAGTAGGTATTGTTATTATCTCTATATTATAGACAAGGGAATTGAACTGAGGTGCAGAGAGTTGAAGTATCTTGCCTAAGTGAGGCAAGGACAGCTAACTTTTCACCAAAATTTTTGCACCATTGTCCATAAAATCAAGCTGTCTATGAGAAGCAGCTGCCCAGCAAGGGGATACATTTCCCAGCTTCCCGTTTTTCTTGGTGAAGCCATGTGATTAGTCCTTGCCAATAGAAAGCAGTGGGAGGGATGTCTGTATCCCCCAAGCCAGTCAATTACTGGCTGTGCCTTCTCCACACTCCCTACTTAGCTGCTGATTGAATGCAGAAGATATTGAGGTTGTAGAAGGCGGAAGAGCCACAAGAAGAAGAATCCTCATCTCTGAATCACAACACAGAAGACTGCTCATCAGGAACACCAGCACTGGATTGTTATATGAGTGAGAAATAAACTTCTATTGTGTCAAAATACACATAATTTAGGGTATATTTCTTACAGCAACCAGCATTATCACCCTAACTAGTACATAAACATATCCTGGAGGAGCCAGAAATCAAACCAAGGGATTCGAGCTCCAGGGTCCACATTTGTAACCACTCTGCTCAAGTGCCTCTCAGCAAAGGAGGCAGTAAGCGCTTGACTCCAGTTCATTCACGGCAGAAGTGCAGAGAGATAGGGCTGGAATTAAGAGACCAAGTCTAAAGCGTTCTTTTGAGGAGAGTGTCTCACTGCATTGTATTTATCTTTGGCCATTTTGTGTCAAAAAACTTCTGCATTGCCTTGAAATGCTGCTCGCAGGAAGTTAACATCTCTTTTCACTCTTTAAATAGAACGTCAGCTCAGATTTCTGAAACATCACCAAAAATGGCATGATTTGAGAAAATAAAATAAAATACTTTTTCTATGCATATTCCTGAGTGAATTAAGTAGTTTTTCATTTTCTAAAATTGAGAAGTGTGCCCCTAATGCAGCTACACTCAAAGCCCATAGCACAGACTGGAAGGTGACACACACCAATGGACTTAGGTGCTAACTAAACTCAAGCAATCTGGATTTTCCAGCTCTTGCCCCATGCCACCCCCACGCTTTCTCTCAACCATCCTAGTTATCCAGGCCAATGCATACCTTTTTTATGGGCTAAATTTTAAAATCTCTGGCCTCAGAGTGCTGTAATTACCTCTTGATGATGTAATTAGTAACAAAATTTAACGGGGTATCATGGGACACCTAGAACCTTTCCAAATGCATCCACCTCATTTATAAAGGGTTTTGAACCACTTCCACAACCAACTACCCATAAAACTGGGGCTCCCAAGGTGACAGAATTCACCCACTCTTAGTGAACACTGCACACTGACCTATGCAATAACATTAGGTTGAAGAATATTATAAATGTTGTCAGTGACCAGTAACTCACAAGCAGTCTCATTACCTTACCAGCGGTGAAGGCAGGTGTGCTGAAGTTAGCACCCTGGGATACATTAGACATGATGTAGAGAATTAGTCATTAGTCCCCATAAGGCGTGTTTTTTTCCCGCTGTAGAGGATTTAACACGAGAGCTCCAGTGTGAGCTGAGTCTTTCTCTGGCAGCTTAGACGCTGCCTAATGAGAGCAATGCAGACTAGCTCTGAGTTCACATGAGACGGGGACTGTCTTTTCAACCCTGCCCTCACCTGCCACCCCCATCACAGGGAAGGTTGCCAAAGGAGAATCCGAACACAGCCCTAACATGATGTAAAGGCCCATTCAAACAGTTAGGTGTTCAGCACACATATCTTCTGCCTAGTCTGGGTCTTTTGCTTTTCCAAGGTTTAAAGACTTCAAAATGTGAATGAAAGCAACTGATCAGCAGGTAATTTGGCATGGGTTAAAGGAGAGTTTTGTGGCACCAGGCGTAACAATGTCAAACAACAGCAAAATTCTATAATCTGATAACAATTTCACCTTATCATTGAAGAAGCAGCTGCTGAATTTTGGAAGTCCATTGGGATTCTTTGGAAACTTCTAGAGTTAGCTTAGTAAATCAATGGCCTTGAGGCCTTAAATAGAACTTGGATATACCGATGAGCAAGCCAAGTGCCTAGTTTTTATTGCTGGGATGAGTTCTGACATTTAAAGTCTTCAGTGACTTAGAATGTAATGAGAGAACTACTCCAAAGTAGAGGAATTATGCAGAAATGATATATGACTTGCCTAGAGAGAAAAGCATCCCAGCAGAGAATGTGAGATGGAATATAATCTGGCCCCATTAGAAATCTCTGTAAGAGTAAAGAACAGATTTAATGTTGAATGGGAAATTGAAGTACCATATTTCTCAAGACGAAGGCAAAATTCAAGATTTCAGTGTCCTACCTGAACCTGACTTGAGTTTGGCCTCTAAAGGATAAAACTGAACTGAGAATCCTAGTAGAAATTCCTTGGAGAGTAAAGGCTCCTGCTACCTTTCACTCCAGGCTCTCTTGAACATTGACACCCTCTTGAGGTGGAAAAACTGGTTTTAATATTGGAGTCATCTTTTACTAGCTATCTTTAGCCAGGCATTTATCTCCTCTGAGTCTCACCTGGAAAAGAGAAATAATATCCTCTCAATTTACTTCTCAAATATGGAGATTACATAAGGCAATGTAGGAGATTCCATTTAAAAAAGGGAAAGAACGGCCCTTTCCTAAGTCAGAGAGAGGAGAGGAGCCCACATAGTAATAGCTTTAAGCCCTACTCACAGAAATGGCCTTGACCCTTGGCAGAATAAGAGTGTGTTTTAAAGGCCAAAGATTTATAGAAATGATCTGACTTTATACACCAGGTGTTGTGTGGCAAACACTAGTCTGAGTGACGAGATACTAAAATGTGTTATGGGGAAATAAATGGTACTGCTGGTATACATGGCCTGTCCTTCTGAAGTAAGGTGCAGGTTCAGAATATTTCTTTAGAGGAAGAGTGGCAGGGGCAACATAGAAATCCATCATCATAACCATTATGGAAAACAGTATGGCAATTCCTCAAGGATCTAGAACTAGATGTACCATATGACCCAGCCATCCCACTACTGGGTATATACCCAAAGGATTATAAATTAGTCTACTACAAAGACACATGCACACGTATGTTTATTGCGGCACTATTCACAATAGCAAAGACTTGGAATCAACCCAAATGTCCATCTGTGACAGACTGGATTAAGAAAATGTGGCACATATACACCATGGAATACTATGCAGCCATAAAAAAGGATGAGTTTGCGTCCTTTGTAGGGACATGGGTGCAGCTGGAAACCATCATTCTTAGCAAACTATCACAAGAACAGAAAACCAAACACCGCATGTTCTCACTCATAGGTGGGAACTGAACAATGAGATCACTTGGACTTGGGAAGGGGAACATCACACACTGGGGCCTATCATGGGGAGGGGGGAGGAGGGAGGGATTGCATTGGGGAGTTATACATGATATAAATGATGAATTGATGGGTGCTGACGAGTTGATGGGTGCAGCACACCAACATGGCATAAGTATACATATGTAACAAACCTGCACGTTATGCACATGTACCCTAGAACTTAAAGTATAATAAATAAATAATAATAAAAAAAAAAGAAATCCATCATCATAACGATATATCCACTTCCTTCCTGGTGTATAAAAATGGTGTCTCCTTTAGAACGTGATCCATGAGTCGTGTCCCACCTCTGGCTCCATCAGGTGGGCATGCGTTAGAAATTCCCATGGTTCCTCCTTCACTACCCACCCCCTCTGGCTCACCATGTGAATTCCTTGAGCTACATACCAACAAGAGTCTTTCAGTGGCCCTCTCCTGCATTATTGCAGCTGCCTGTAAAGTCTCCTCATTGCTAGAGACACTCCCTTGAATGCTTTCCTATTCTAAAATACCACATTAAGGAAAATCCATGATTCTCCATGATTTACTTATACTCCTTTAATTGCCAGTTAAGGGCATCTATGGTGGCCCTCATTCACCTTTCAAAGTTTTCCCAATTCAATGCATGCTTCATTCAAGGTAAACATGTTTTCCAAACACACAGCATACGTCCCGACCTCCCTGACTTTGCCTATACTGCCTCCCTCCTCTTTCTGAGGTGTGACAACCAAACCAAAAGTGTGGTCTTGAGGGTGCCTTATACCTGCCCATATTATTGCACAGTTTCCTTGCAACAGTGTTCTGCTGAAATGTGTCTCCTACATTAAGCATTTTGAAACCCCCTAGTGGCATTCATCCTTCTCCTGTGGTTCTTTAGATTTTTCTCAGAACAGTTACATTTCTCCCTTGCAACACGGTTATTTCTACACTTGCTGTATTCTATCTTCCAGATTGTAAATTCTTTTAGGTCAGGGAACTAAGCCTTACCTTTATTTCCTATAATTATCTAATTCAGTAGGTGTTCAATGTTTGTTAAATGGATGGATGTGTTAATGAATAAACGAAGTCTTACCTTTCTTCCTTTGCTCATGCTGTTCTACATTAAATGGTTTACCGTTGGCCTCAAAATACCAGCCATCCTTTAAAGTCGAGCTCAAGGCTTATTTGTTCCATAAGTCTTTCCTCAAACTACTTCAGACCCCACCAATCCCTCTGCTGTATTTATAGTCTATATGCCAAGCATCCAGACAGGTGCTCTCCTAAATGTTTACTATCTGCAGAACACTGGTCTAGCTCCTCCAAAACAGAATCTTAATTCTGAGTTCCATGGATAGGATGAGAGAGACCATGAACTCTTTAAAACTAAATGCAATTTTTTTTAATGCTCAGGTGCACTAGAGTGTCCAAATCTCCATGGCTCAAAACAGTTAAAAGAACCACTGTCCCATAAGCTCCTTTCCTAGAGCAGAGATGGAGTATGTCTTGGACTTCTTTTCTACTTCCCTCAGTAGTTAGCCAAGTGCTGGACTCTCTTTAAATGATTGAAGCATCCCCTTGATGAGACCAAAGTCTCTTGACTTCCACCATGCCCCACCTAGCACAGCACCAAGCCTGAGAGGTGGTTGGCAGAGCTTCATAATGGCATTGCAAGTAGACAAGCAAATAACTCAGGAGTGTGGTGAACTAATGCCTACATTAGGATGGTAGAAAAGCACCTTGCCTAATGGAGTTATCTTTCTCTATGTGAAATTCTATTACCAGATGGGGCAGGCAATGGCAATGCTGCAGGAAAGCATGAGCCCTGGGTAGTTTTGGGTCGCTAAAAAGTAAACCTGTAAACAGGGTGATCTCCTCTGGAGAAAGGCCTGGCGCAGCCCTGGAGGCTCTGGGCTGAATTCTCATCACTGCTCCATTTCCTCCCTTACTGCCTTGCCTGGCCTGCTCTGGCCACTTTGATGCCTCACAGCAACACCAGGTCTGGAAAGCACCGGAACTCATATGTGTTGAATTAATATAAAATAACCTTTATAAAGCATAGTGCTTTAGAGGGGTAGTGTTAGCAAAGAAATGTCAAAATGTTCACTTGGGGTTGAACAGCAGAGCAAAATAAGATATGTTACCAGCTCGAATGCTTTTATATATGTAAAAAGATCTATGGAGTCCTTTCAAGTTACAAATGATGACTTTAACTGTTTAACAAAAGGGTTGGTTTTAAACAACAAAACAAAACAGGGGAGGTACAATTGGTGATTTTTGTTTTAACAAGCTGAATTCCTCCTGGCTTCTCCTGGCTTAAGTCATGGTTTGTGTTACCAACCAAAAATATTATAAGCAGCTAGTGCAGTCGTGGTTTCGATAAAACTCTCTTAAGTAATGATGACCCCACCTTATTTAGACAAGTCAGGGGTCAATATGGCCTTATTTGCTTCTGTTTTTCATTAGTGGCACTCTCTCTGTGTAGCATCACACTTCCTACCAGCTCCTTGAATACACAGAGGATTCATGCTTCAGTTCTGCATGTATTAAGAATGCAGCCATAGCAACTACTAGCATTAATGAACTATTTGCTTATGCAGTAATAATTAACTTCCATTACATTACTTTGTGTGATTACTTTCTTAATTGCCTGAATTATGCATCCATTTAATATTTAATAACCATTCTCAGAAATCAGACACTGGTAAAAAACAAATTGCTCACAGTTTCCTTGCAATAATTAAGCTCACAAGAATAAATGAAACCTTTTAAAAACAAATGCCTTGTGATTATATCCTTGCATATAGAGCAAGATCCTAAATTAGTTATTTATTAAATTTAAATTTTAGTCCAAATAATGCATTTTTCACTTTCACCTCGGGAAATCAACCTGCACAGTACCTGATTTCAACAACAGAATTAAATGTTTTCTATTTTCTTTGGGAGTCACAAACTGCGTTAATATTTATTACCATGCAAAATTCAAAAGTACTTAAAATATTGTGTGTTTATTATTTAGTTCAACTTGGCATCTCTTTTACACAAGGTAAGTAAGATGTTTAGGTGGAGATTAAAGTGTTATGAAATGAGATCAATAGCTCTCCATTAAGATGGGCTATTGTGAGCCTCCCCGTTATTCTGCTTCCTAGCCTCCCCGCCCCCGACAAACACATACTCACACACAAACTCAGGCCCATCCATTCACCTCCTAGTCCCTTATAAAACAGTGAAAACACACATATGCAATCTGTTTTTAACCAAGCAGAAGGAGACTCATGGCAATTTATCCTCATACATTTTCACTCACAACCAGGCAGTTTGATCTTGCCTTTCCAACTTGCCAGCTAGAGCTCTTAGAACCCCTGTGCCCTTCTGCTGGCACCCAAGCAAAGCCACATGCTGATCTGCAAAGTGATAATGCTATTATCCTATTGTACATCAGCTTCAGTTTCCTCTGGCTTGCAAAGTCATCACTGTCTTAACAAATAAAACGTGCGACTGCTTTATTGCAGGTTTTCTTGGTGAATAGATTCTATTGAATCTGGACAAGACAGCTTTCTTTTTTTTTCCTTCCTAGGACTGCATCTGCAAAATTGTTCTGCCATTCCACATTGATTATGGCAGCTACGTACAGACGTGTTTATCTGAACCATAACCATGTTAGGCTTAAGCTACAGGGACACTGGGATGTTATTTACCATTTACCCACTGTTACCCTGTACATACATAATATACACAAAATAATGTGTGTCACATGAAAAGGGGGAGGGAAAGTTTAAAGCATTTTGTACCAAATGGGCTCATCCAGAAAAATAGGTGCAGCCTCAGAAATTACATACAGAGTGCCAAGTGAGTAACTGAGATGAACCATTTTCCTACCAGCGAGGAGAATCTTTTTCCAAGGCATGGAAATAGCCATGGGGAAGGGGTAGCACTGGGGACGGGGTTGATTTGTGGAGAACAACTGGAGTTTAGGGTGTTGCAAGTCAACAATGACTGCTATTCTGAGTTTCTAAACTGAGCTAAATTGATGCCAATCTTGCTGACTGTTGTTACAGTGGGCAGAGTCATTAGGATTTGCTTTTTAAATGATCTCTCAGCCTGTAAGGCTGAGAGCTGCTAGCAAGGCAAGGTTAGAGAGAAAATGATAGCAGTATGTTGATGCTTCACAGACCTCATGATGGTTTCCGTCTGTCATTATTTACGTCTGACTAGATGCGTCATGTCAGCTACCTAGAAGGCACTTTAATATGAAGCTCTTGTTTGCCTCCGCTCTTGCGCAGCCAGACTGGGATACTATTATTTTTGCATCACTACACTTAGGTGAAGTTTGCTTCAATCTTTCATTAATGACACACAAAAGAAGTAAAAATGGTTGTGTCCAAGTTATTATACATGCTTGTATTCTAACAGGCCTCGTCAGCATTGCTCAGAAAAAGAAAAAAAGTGAATTTAAATCAATAAACAGACATTTATTAAAAGGTCAGCTTAATTTTATTTGTTTCAGCTCCTTTGCCAACATTTTAGGTAAAACTAGTATTCTTTGGCTTTGGATTAGTGTCATTGTTATTGGATGGAATCACTTGGGGGGAAAGCTATAAAATGAATATTTGATCATATTTGCTCATGTTGCTTAATATCATCTTATATCATTTTTATAAATTTTATCAGTATCATGGTAAATAAAGCCACATGAAAAGCTTTTGTTTTGTATCTATATTATTGGCATCAGTAAGGACACATTTTTAAACAATGTGCATTTATTTGAAAACTACATATAGAGAGAGGCCTAATAACAGTGATTCTGAAATCTAAGATGGCTATTGTATATATCAGAAAAAAATACTATTATGGCAAACAATGAACTAGGATATTGACGTTTTCTTTCATCAAGTTTGTCTTAAATGAAGCTGCCACTATTCTATAACTGTCCCTAGCAGAGAAAAGAAATGTTAATTGAAAATATTCTAGAATGTTGGAATTTACTGACACCATTTTATACTGAAAACTGCAACATGGTTTTAGCAGGAGGCACATTTTAATAATGTCAGAATATTCTAGTGACTTTTTCTTTGTGCTTTAAAAAATATAATAAATATAACCAGATTTTAGCATGAATGAAACAATCTACAAACACATTTGAAAACACCAAAACATATAAATATATATGATACATCAGTAATAACACATAAACAGTTTGCAATTTTTATATGCATAATTTAGTACAAGGGCTTAAAAAGGTACAATTTTAAAAATAAAATAACTCACATAGACTCATGTAGACATTTTTAAAATGTGCCTCAGGGATAACATGTTTATAAAGTTTCCACCAAGATTCTATATTTAAACAGTAAATAGCATTGTCACATCTGGAAAATGAGTTATTACTCTGAATTGAGAAATTTAGATATTAGAGAGAAAAAAATGCACAACCATTCTGCCTTCTGAACTTCAAGCGTTTAACAGAATATCATGACTGCTGCAGTGTTAACTGAACAGATTTCTATCAAAAGTCTGGGGCATTCTGAATTAGCTGGAGATGGCTAGTATTTGATCTCCTTATTTTGACAGAATAAGTGCTGATATTCTTGAAGTCTTCACAAGCCGTGTAAGCACACAAGTGTGATGATGGAGATCTCTTTTTCATTTTAAAGATCAGATGCCAGTTTCATGAGATGATATTTTCAGGTTGATGCATTTGTGTTTGTGGCATATTGTTATACATTTCAAGTATAACGCTTCATCAGGACTAAATGAAATGCCCTGCACCCATATATATATATACACACACACACACACATATATATACACACACATATATATATACACACACACATATTTTTAGAATGCCTTATAATTTGCATTTTTAATCAATGGTCTCTGATAAACTACCATGATAAATACAGTAATTTGAAATGGAATCAATCACATTCTCTCAATCCCTTAAAATCTTTAAACAGTTACATTACAGCACATATGTTAAAATACTTTTTTACAAAATGCCCAAGGCATTTTTCTTCTTGCCCAAGCTACATGTGAGTTATGGCAAAAAATGAACAGTAGGTGGCAGTCAAACCACTAAACTGCTTCAAAGCATTAACTTTAGACTCTTGTTAAGAGTAATAGGAAAGTAGTGTATTTTTCCATTTTAAAGAATCCATTTTATAATTAATCTTGAAATACATTTCTAAGGCCCCAAGCTGCTGAAATACTGGGTTGATTGCATCCTTAAGTGAATGAGCTCAGATAAAAGTGATTTAATTCAAGAACCCTTTCTGCTTTGTCTCTGTGACTTTTTTCCCCTTCATTTCTCTGTTATTACTGTTTTAATGTGGGTCTTTATGCAGTTGTAGTTGTGGACATGATCAGCACATTCTTGGACCGAAGCCCAGGGCTATGTAAGCCGTGCCTGTATATCTTCATGCAGGTTTTAAATAACCTGCAAGAGCTATTTCCTCCCCGATCTTACAGACCACACGAATATAGTCCCTTTCTGTGCCTCAGAAGTTAAACTAGTTTATAGGAAGAAAATCCTAGAGAAGTAACTGAAACACAGAAAGAACATCCTCAAAAGCAGAGAATTGTGAACAACTTAAAATTCAGACAATGGGAGTAAAAATTATTAATGTGAAGTACCTTTGGAGGCCATGTTATCTGCATTACAGGAAGGGCTTCATCTCTTGTGTTCACTATGATCCCCACAGTTGAGAACTGTGTGCCAGGCACACAGTAAATGTTCATTAAATATTTTCTCGATGAATCAATGAGTGGCCAAAATCCAAGTCCCACTCATTTCTCAGATAGTCTATCCTGGAACTTTTTGCTACTGTCTCAGGTCTTCACAATGATAAAGTTACATTCTCACTCTCCACCACTGTCCTTTCTCCAAACATTACTATTAATCACTGTCATTGGGAATTGACATGGCACCACTAACACAACACAGCAGGATACAACTCCAGTCCGGTCAATTTGGAATGTAGATGATGCCTTTCCATTGTGTTACTGGCCACAGCTGTTTCTAAGTTCATGCTACAGAAAGAGCAAACTATTTGAGTAGTATTGGCCTAAAAGCTAAGTCAACTTGGTCAACATATTTACCTGCCCATGCTGTAGTTTCCTCATCTGAAATCAGAAAAACACAGAGCCTACTTTATAGAGTTATATGTGTTTTAATATTGTTATTGTTTACTACTGACCCATGCAAAACACTTTACAAAACACATAACACTTTCCAAAACAATTTTTGTTCACCCCTATTTGTGTATGTCATGAGAATCATTGTGACAGTAACTGAACTTGGTCATGCAAAGAAAGGTTTGCATAATAGAATATCCAGCAACCTCTCAAAAATGAAGTATAACATGGAAAATAGTATGTTTTAAATTGACCAAAAGCTTGATTTTCTTTTCTTTCTCTCTTTTTTTTTCCACACAGTTTCAGGGATAGTCAGGAAATAATTAACATTCCTATACGTCCTTCCAGTTGACCTGAGAGGTGAGGATGCTCTCCCATCCCCATGCTTCCTCACATCTCAGGCCAACTGATCTCTGAAATCAGTTTCCAAACATTGAGAACTCACCTCAAACCAAGGACTCAAAAATTCTCATCAATTTTGATTTTTTTTTAATCTATACGGTAGGTCATTAAAATGACCACTTCCAGGACAATTAGTTCTAGAAGGAGGCATTATAAGGGGATTTCTTGTTATCCTTCCTTGAAACAGATAGCTGCATTTTGTCAAAACTAAATTTAGAACCCAAGGGGGCCTAAGTTTAGTTCAAACCATCAGAAAGGAGGCGACTCAAGCTGTGTTTACAATCTGGCAGTTTACTTCCTTCATATGTAGCTAGCAGTGGGCAAACCTTGCACATCGGATTTTAAGATTAACAGTAAGAAGCATTTTCTAATCTCACTAAGAAATATTTAGGGAAATAAAAGCCTATTCTTCAACTTATTTTCTCCTTCTATGGCAAACACTCCACAGTATTTTTAGTAAAGAATTGTGAACTAGTGTCTAAAAAAAATAATGAGTAATTTGAAAATGTTCTAAGACACAGGCTCTCTTTTTTCCAAAATCTTGTATTCTTTTAGGTGACTCTTTGAGGAAGGAGGTCAAAATATTGAGTGTGAGCAATTTAAATAAGAGACATTGAGTAATTTAAAAAGGAGACATTCAGTACAAGACTCATTCATTTAAATTACATGAAAGTCCAAGGTAGGCTGTGTGTAATTAGGGACTGTGTAAGTCCTCAGGCAATTTCAGTGGGGGTTAGGAGATTGCTCTAATAGACTATGACAAGGTTCCTTTTGTTTTTCATAAAATAATTGTATTCCCCCTTGAAATGCAAGAAATCCTTTATGAAATCACAGCCTCTTTATTGTTAGGGAATACTTTTTATGTTTTGAGAGATCAACAATGTCAAAACAATTCCTGCAAATTAATGATGGATGAACCTCAAAAGATTCAGAAGTTGGTTACATCAAAGACATGAAGCCTCACATGAGCCTCCTTGAAGCCTGTGGTCAAAATCTCACCTGATAAGGTGCTCCCATGAGAAGCATAAGGGCTGAAAGCAACACAGCATTGGATGGGGAAAAATATTGGGCAGAAAGTAAGTCTGATTTTTACTGGTTCTGTTATCTGCTTCCTGGATTATCCCAAGCAAATAACTAAGAGTCCCTGGACTCACTCTTCTAGTTGGATTTCTTTTCTTTTTTTGTTTATTTGTTGGGGGGTTGCTTATCTGTAATGTGAAATAAGTAATTTTCTGTGACATCACTGTGATAAGTAATTTTCTTTTGACTTTTTGGACCAAAAAGAGTATTTTTATGGTTTATACATATAAAGTGAAACCCATCATTGGATTAGTTTATGCTAAGCTAGAAACACATTTTCACTTGGTTCTCAAATAGTGAAATTATAAGTTCTGGCCAGGTTTGCAAGCAAAATCATCGTGTTAACTGTGCATATTACAGCCAATGCCACACCTATTCCTGTAATTCATTAATAGCTAAGACAATGGAGGAAGGAAGGAGCAAACCAAAAACTTGCTTTATAAACAAGTCATGCCAAACCAGTCTCCTTTCTTTGTGTTAGTACACGGATAAACAGTGTTGTCAATACAGAATCTTTGCCAAATGGATATCTTAATTTCAAACACAAAATTCAATAGCTTGTACTATTATGGACTAGATAAATAAATGCAGGCAGGATGATAATGTAAACCAAAAGTGCTCTGTAATTGTTCCAGTCTTGTTTGGCTTTTTATTTTCTCTATGGTAAGGTTGAAGTCATAAAAGATGTACCTATCAAACCTTTAGAGAACAAAAAAAGACTGTAAGGGATACTTGCTATGTTGGACAACATCATCAAGATTCAAGGAACTTAATAGGATGGAAGATATGCTAAAATAAATCAGATGAATTTTAACAGGGATAGAGTCCCATCATTTAGGTTCAAATACATACAACATACACACTGCACATATATATATAAGAAAGAAGGGACATTAGGTTTTAGTAGTTCTGGCCCTGGTCTTATCTGACTAAAAGTTCTGGATGAACTACCAGTGTAGCATGACTGCCAAAAATATAAACGCAATGGCAGCTAACACATGGATTCATGTGTCAGGTACTCTTCTGAATTACTCATGAGCATGATTTTATTTATTCCAGTTATCATTGTTTTATAGATTAATAAACTGATGTAGAGAAAGGGTAAGTAACTTCTCCCGAGGCAGAGTCAGGATGATGAAGGCAGTGTCCGTCCCCAGAGCCCACATTTGGAATTCCTGCTTACACAGGCCTTTCAGCTCCAGGGGAGTTCCTGCCCACTGTTCTCTGAGCTGGAGTCTGGTTCTCTGTTCCCTGTACTTTTTAAGATGGACAGGGAAAAATGACACCATAAACATCAAGAGGCAAAGTTGTAGGAAACAGAGATGCTTGCCTGGAGGGGAAAAGCTTGGGGAAGTTATGAGAGGTGTTATCAGATATCTAGACTAGAACTTGTCAAGGAAAAGGTTCCACTTCTTTATGTATTCCCATAGGGCATGGAAGCCACAGGGAGCCAAAATTTAACCCAATATATGTTCTCACCACACAAATGATCCCAACTAGCATGTGCTGCCTTGTGAGATAGTGAGCATCTCATCTGTGGAAATTATCAAGAGGAAGCCAGATCAAGGAGCAGTGCCAAGCAGCACTGGGGGCAACCACACAGCTCCTAGAGTGCCTTCTGAGATGCAAAGGTTTCGATAATCAAGGAGAAGCTTGAAGTAGAAAGACTGTCTTTGTGAGCTACTTCACTCCCTCCACTCAACACACACACACACACACACACACACACACACACACACACACACGCACAAACTTTCCTCTGTCTCTAACTGTATCCCTATATGGTAGCAATTGTACTGGGTTTGCAGCTAATAGATCTGAATTCTTACTAGCATTTTACTTAAACATCTCTGCCCCCTTAATTTCTCTTTCTGTAAATAAGAAAAAGGGGAGGAATTTGAAAAGATGGATAGAAGGAAGAAGGAAGGAAGGAAGGAAGGAAGGAAGGAAGGAAGGAAGGAAGGAAGGAAGGAAGGAAGGAAGAATATAAGAAAAATAAATCTGGTCATGTTTCTCTCTTTATACTTCTCAAGACTTTTGTGAGACCACAGTGAGATAATATATTAGTAAGACTTTTGAGGAAGAGAAATAGACATTTGAAGTATTCTGTAAATTCATACTGTTGAAGGATTTTTTGTTTGCAGCAGTTTGGCTGCATGTCCTGTGTGACTCCTAGGTCATGGGTTTGTTCCATATGAATGGGTTAATTACATCCTGTCCTCTGACCACATGCTCTGTGCCCAAGTCAAACTTGGCACGTGGTGAATGGCTGTTCTGTGCCAGGGACTGTGGGAAAGAGTGAGAAGAACTCAATACAAAACTGTCTCCACCAACAAGAAACAGGTCAAAATGAAATTTTTAATCACCGTGCATAGTGACATCATCTCAGTACATAAAGAACTGCTCTTTTAATAATGGAAAACTTTTCTGCAAGTGGGGAGATTTAACATTTAGATGAAATATATTAAAATGAAAAATATATACATATACATACACATGTGTGTGTCATACAAAAATCTCAAGATGTAGAAATAAAAAAAAATAGATACCAAGGCTGATTACTCAGTTTTTAATGCATTCCCAGACAATGAAATGTATAAACCTTTATTACTGGTTATCAATATCTAGCATCTACCTTTTTTACTCACCAAATAGAAATAAAGCTATAGAAATCATAGGTGATTATACAATAAAACAATACAAGAGTCTTCTAAACAATTTTAAAACGCAATTTTCAACTTAACTAATCAAATACTACCATTTGCACATCTGGAATGAAAACATAAACCAGTTCATTATAAATATAATAACCTCAAGAAGTTGGATATTATATGTATAAGTAAGATAACAGATGTGTATAAATGTAGAAATTGGAAGTGGGGTGCTTTATTTTTCAATTTCCCTAGATTTACATTAAGGAAGTACAAACCTTGAAATCATAACTGTAATATAGAAGTTAAAAAGTATTCAGTTCTTTAGCTAAGAATTGGCTTGGAGGGGGAAAGCCTTACATATAGCTCAAAAGGCAAACTAAGGAGAAATAATATATCAACTAGAGTTGGGGTAAAAATATCAAGAATAACAAAACATATTGAAGGAATTAATTAAATTGACAAAACCTCAATTAAAATGGGAGTTTTTAATCTTGAAAGCTTCTCATACTGCAGATTACACCGATTTTTAAAGATAGCTTGAACATTATTCTAGAAATATTTTGTATTTCCTCTGCAATTACTTGGAAAGTTACAAATATTTAGAACAAAGGGCTAAATACCCTAGTTTACACCTACAATGGGAAGCTTTTGGGGGCCATGGGGGAAATGGCTAGCAGTCCACCAACAGTTTCCCTTCTTTTCTTCCTGGGCATGGAGCTAGGTTACATTTCTCAGCTTCTCTTGCAACTAGATGTGGCCATGTGACCAGACTGTCGCCAATGAGCAGAGCTGATGAGAGCAATTTTCACCTCACATGCTTAAGAGGGCATTCTTGGCTCTGGACTTCTGCTCCTCACCCTTCTTCCAAGCTCCTAACCCTTCCTTCCAGTGACCAGAACTGGAAACTCTGTGCAGAACTACCTGATGCAGATGGCAGGATTACCGTCAGCCAAGTCCCTGATGAAGTGGACAGATCTGCCCCATCCACCCGAATCTCTCACCTTGGAACTATCATGTATGAGAGAAATAAACATTTTTGTATTTTTAAGCTATCTTAGTATTGGGTCTCTTGCTATAGCAGCTTAGCATTTTGGAAAACTTAAACTTTTCCAAAAGAAATTTACCTAATTAACCCACAAGTTTTCAGAATTATTTTCATTATTTTCACGCACACAAAAACGTTGGGCTTTGGGGAGAGACTTGGTTTAAATATTTTTATGAAATTTACTGGCATTGAAAAAGAACTTATAAAATGTTATGTTTCTATGATAACTCTAAATGTTAACTAGATTCATTTTAGATTTTGTTTTATTCCTACTATGTTCATTTCATTAATCATATGACTGTGAGCTTTTATAAAAGCAGAGTAAATTATCTGAGTTCTGAGAATTTGAATGAGAATTCTTATCACAGGAATGCTGTCATCAACTTGGAAAAAAGTCCTGCCTTTTCCTGAGTTATTTTTATATACAAATTGTTTTAACAGGTTTCTAGAAAAAAATGAAGCTTACTTAAAAAAAAAAAAAGAAGAAGAAGAAGGGTTTACATCGTAAGCCTGAGATTGTTATTCTTAGAAGACCTGTTTACAAGTTGGGTCCTTAGCTCTTACCTGGCAAATAGAATTTCAGGAGACTTCTCACGAGTCCTAACTAATGATTGTCTCACTGCGCCTAAACTACTTATAAAATAATGTGGTTTATGCTAATATCTGCTTTCCATCCGGGAGTCTGGAATCTTAATATATGCTATGCAAAGGGTGCCTATCGACCAGCCCCCAGTAAAATCCTTGGGCATTGAATCTTTACTAGGTTTTCCTGATAGACATTTCACACATGGCATCACAAGTTGATGCTGGAGGAATTACAGGGAGAGGACTCTTGGAAGCTTGAACTTGGTTTCTTTTGAATTTTGCCCCATGAACCTTTTCCCCGTGCTAATTTTGTTTTATATTTTTTCAATGTAAAAAATCATATTTTGAGTCCTGTGAGTTCTCCTAGTGGATCGCCAAACCTAGAGGCAGTCTTGGGGACCCCTTACACTCTTATCAAATAGGATTTGAAGTAGAAATAGCTCATGGCAAACTAAGAGAAATGGAACTATCTTAACCATCGTGGAAAGCTGGGCACAAGGTATAAAATTATTGAGTATCAGAAAGAATTTATTAGGCATAAAGTTTTTCAAAAGGAATAAAACATTCCAAGATGGAGAGCACCGTCACAAAATAATACCATTAGATATTTACATGGGACCTCCAATGCCCTTGATCTCAATAGCCCTCTGAGGTGGGCAGGTCATGAGTTACCTTCATCTCCATTTCCAGAGCAAGGGGCTTAGATGCAGACTTGCCCAAGGCCATATAGCCAGGGTGTGTAGAGCAGATAAGAGACACAGGCCTTTTGAAGTCTAATCACCTCCTGGTTCTCCCCAGCCAGCTTTTGTAACCTGTTTCTGAGAGCCCAGAAGCCTGAGGAGGTGCTTCAGAGATTAGCAGTACGAGGGAATGGAGAATCCATGTGGGAAGGCTCCAAGTGGCTCCACAATTACCCACTTTATATATAGGAATTCTGCTTACATTTGTGTAAAGACAAGAATTCCACATTTTTTTGTTAGAATACCATTGAATTATATACTTTGGTTCTTTGTAAGTAAAAGTCTAAAATGCTACAGGTTTTTAAGTTTTTTACCTTTTTTCTTTTTAAAAAAGCTTTTGCTTTAGGTTCAGGGGTACATGTGCAGGTTTGTTATATAGGTGAACTCGTGTCACGGGGCTTGTTGCACAGATTGTTTCATCACCCAGGAACTAAACCTAGTAGTTACCTTTTCTTCTTCTCCCCCTCCTCCCACCCTCCACTCTCAAGTAGGCCCCAGTGTCTGTTGTTTCTTTCTTTGCGTCCATGAGTATCCCACCCACAGGGTGGCTCACAGATTTTCACAAATAACTCTAAGGTGGATTCTCGCTAAATCAATAGGAATCATGCATGGGCACATTTTTTTCTGCTCTTTACATCATTCACCTAGTTAGTTCCTTTGCTATGTCCTACATCTGAAACTCCTCTCTGGATTCCTCATTGTTTTTCTCTCTGACCCCCTTGGTGCTTCTGTTTTTTTCATACACACTAAATCTAAACCTGAAATAGCAACAAGATCTGCCCAGATTACATTGTACCTAGGTCACTAAAGGATCAAGGAAGATTAGCTATAACAAATTTACTCTCAGCTCTCAGCCTTCTACAGACACTGTTTATCAGTCATTCCTACCAAATCTATTGACTGATAAAGAGAACATAGCCCTTGGAGCCACAGAGACCTCAAATTCAATTCTTAGTTTTACCACTTTCTTGCTCTGTGACCTTAGGCAAGTCAATTAACCTTTATAAGACTGAATATATCTGCAAAGTGGCAATAACAGCACCTACCTTGATGAGGCTGAAATTCCAAAACAGCATCATTTCAAGTTCATGATTATTTAATAGCCCCTATGCCAACTACTCATACTAGAAAACCACAGGAGTCACTGCTATATTTACTTAGACCTAACCAAAACCGTAATGTAGTCAAGCCTTCCCTGGCTTTGGAAATTTTTCCTAGAAGCCTAGACAAAACAACAATAACAACAACAACAACAACAAAAGCACTGTGATTATTCCCAGTTTTTATTTGGCTATATAAAAACAGCTCTGGTCTGCAGCTCCCAATGAGACCAATGCAGAAGGCGGGTGATTTCTGCATGTCCAACTGAGGTACCAGGTTCATCTCATTGAGGCTGGTTAGACAGTGGGTGCCACCCACGGAGGGCGAGCCAGAGCTTGGGGGGGGGATGTTGCCTCACCCAGAAAGAACAAGGAGTTGAGGAATTCCCTCCCTTAGCCAAGGGAAGCCATGAGGGACCCTGCCATGAGGGATGGTGCATTCCAGTCCAGATACTACACTTTTCCCATGGTCTTCTCAATCCACAGACCAGCAGATTCCCTCCGGTGCCTACACCACCAGGGCCCTCAGTCTCAAGCACAAACTGGGCAGACACCGAGCTAGCTGCAGGAGTTTTTTTCGTACCCCAGTGGCACCTGAAAAACCAGTGAGACGGAACTCTTCACTCCCCTGGAAACAGGGCTGAATCCAGGGAGTCAAGTAGTTTTGCTCAGTGGATCCAACCCCTACGGAGCCCAGCAAGCTAAGATCCACTGGCTTGAAGTTCTCACTGCCAGCACAGCAGTCTGAAGTCAACCTGGGATGCTCGAGCTTGGTGGGTGGAGGGACTTCCGCCATTTCTGGGACTTGAGTAGTTTGTTTCACCCTCACAGTGTAAACAAAGCTGCCAGGAAGTTCGGACTGGGCGGACCCCATCACAGTGCCACAAAGCAGCTGTAGCCAGACTACCTCTCTAGATTCCTCCTCTCTGGGCAGGGCATCTCTAAAAGAGAGGCAGCAGCCCCAGTCAGATAAAACCCCCATCTCCTTGGGACAGATAACCTGGGGGAAGGGGCGGCTGTGGGCACAGCTTCAGCAGACTTAAACGTTCCTGCCTACTGGCTCTGAAGAGAGCAGCTGATAACCCAGCACAGAGCTCGAGCTCTGCTAATGGACAGATCCTGCTCAGGTGGTTCCCGGATCCCCATGCCTCCTGACAGGAAGACACCTCCCAGCAGGGGTCGACAGACACCTCATATAGGAGAGCTCTGGCTGGCATCTAGCATGTGCCCCTCTGGGACGAAGCTTCCAGAGGAAGGAGCAGGCAGCAATCTTTGCTGTTCTGCAGCCTCTGCTGGTAAGACTCAGTCAAACAGGGTCTGGAGTGGACCCCCAGTGAACTCCAGCAGACCTGCAGCACAGGGGCATGGCTGTTAGAAGGAAAGCTAACAAACAGAATGCAACAGCACCAATATCAACAAAAAGGAAGACCAAGCAAAAACTCCATCCAAAGGTCACCAACAGAAAAGAGCAAAGGTAGATAAATCCATGAAGATGAGGAAAAACCAGCACAAAAAGGCTGAAAATTCCAAAAACCAGAATGTCTTTTCCCCTCCAAAGTATCACAACTCCTTGTCAGCAAGGGAACAAAACTGGACGGAGAATGAGTTTGACAAACTGACAGAAGTAGGCTTCAGAAGGTGAGTAATAACAAACTTCTCCGAGCTAAAGGAGCATGTTCTAACCCAATGTAAGGAAGCTAAGAACCTTGAAAAAAGGTTAGAGGAATTTCTAACTGAATAACCAGTTTAGAGAAGAACATAAATGACCTGATGGAGCTGAAAAACACAGCACGAGAATTTCTTGAAGCATACACAAGTATCAATAGCTGAATCTATCAGGTGGAAGAAAGGATATCAGAGATTTAAGATCAACTTAATGAAATACAGTGTGAAGACAAGATTAGAGAAAAAAGAATAAAAAGGAACCAAAAAAGCCTCCAAGAAATATGGGATGATGTGAAAAGACCAAACCTATAATTGATTAATGTACCTGAAAGTGATGGGGAGAAAGGAACCAAGTTGGAAAACACACTTCAGGATATTATCCCGTAGAACTTCCCCAACATAGCAAGACAGGCCAAAATTCAATTTCAGGAAATACAGAGAACACCACAAAGATATTTCTCAAGAATAGCAACCCCAAGACACACAATCATCAGATTCACCAAGATTGAAATGAAGGAAAAAAGTTAAGGGCAGTGAGAGAGAAAGGTCAGGTTACCCACAAAGGGAAACCCATCAAAGTAACAGAGGATTTCTCTGCAGAAACCCTACAAGCCAGAAGAGAGTGGGGGCCAATATTCAACATTCTTAAAAAAAGAATTTTCAACCCAGAATTTCATATCCAGCCAAACTAAGCTTCATAAGCAAAGGAGAAATAAAATCCTTTACACACAAACAAATGCTGAGGGATTTTTGTCACCACCAGGCCTACCTTACAAGAACTCCTGAAGGAAGCACTAAATATAGGAAGAACTGGTACCAGCCACTGCAAAAACAAACCAAATTGTAAAGACCATCGATGCTATGAAGAAACTGCATCAACTAACGGGCAAATAACCAGCTAGCATCATAATGACAGGATCAAATTCACACATAACAATATTAACCTTAAGTGCAAATGGGCTAAATGCCCCAATTAAAAGGTATAGACTGGTGATTCGATAAAGAGTCAAGACCCATCAGTGTGCCATATTAAGGAGACCCATCTCATGTGCAAAGACACACATAGGCTCAAAATAAAGGGATGGAGGAAGATTTACCATGCAAATGGAAAGCAAAAAGAAAATAGCAGGGGTTGCAATCCTAGCCTCTGATTAAACGGACTTTAAACCAACAAAGAACAAAAAAGACAACAAAGGGCCTTACATAATGGTAAAGGGATCAATGCAACAATAAGAGCTAACTATCCTAAATATATATGCACACAATACAGGAGCACCCAGATTCATAAAGCAAATCCTTAGAGACCTACAAAGAGACTTAGACTCCCACAGAGTAATAGTGGGAGACTTTAACACCCAACTGTCAGTACTAAACAGATCAACGAGACAGAAAATTAACAAGGATATTCAGGACTTGAACTCAGTTCTGGACCAACCAGACCTAATAGACATCTGCAGAACTCTCCACCCCTAATCAACATAATATACATTCTTCTCAGCACCACATCGCACTTATTCTAAAATCATCCACATAATTGGAGGTAAAACACTCCTCAGCAAATGCAAAAGAATGGAGATCATAACAAATAGTCTCTCAGCCCACAGTGCAATCAAATTAGAACTGAGAATTAAGAAACTCACTCAAAACTGCACAACTGCATGGAAACTGAACAACCTGCTCCAGAATGACTACTGGTTAAATAACAAAATTAAGGCAGAAATAAATAAGTTCTTTGAAACCAACGAGAACAAAATTACAATGCACCAGAATCTCTGGGACACAGCTAGAGCACTGTTTAGTGGGAAATTTACAGAACTAAACGTCCACAGGAGAAAGCAGGAAAGATCTAAAATCAAAAACCTAACATCATAATTAAAAGAACTAGAGAAGCAAGAGTAAACAAATTCAAATGCTATCAGAAGGCAAGAAATAACTAAGATCAGAGCAGAACTAAAGGAGACAGAGTCACGAAAATCCCTTCAAAAAATCAATGAATCCAGGAGCTGGTTTTCAGAAAAGATTAACAAAGTAGATAGACCACTAACCAGACTAATAAAGAAGAAAAGAGAGAAGAATCAAATAGACACAATAAAAATAATAAAGAGGATATCACCACTCATCCCACAGAAATACAAACTGCTGCCAGAGAATACTATAAACACCTCTCTGCAAATAAACTAGAAAATCTAGAAGAAACTGATAAATTTCTGGACACATAAACCCTCCCAAGACTAAATCAGGAAGAAATCGAATCCCTGAATAGACCAATAACAAGTTCTGAAATTGAGGTGGTAATTAATAGCCTACCAATAAAAAGAAGCCCAGGACCAGGCAGATTCACAGCCGACTTTTACCAAAGGTACAAAGAGGCGCTGGTACTATTCCTTCTGAAACCATTCCAAACAATAGAAAATAGAAAAAGACAGACTCCTCCCTAACTCATTTTATGAGGCCACCATCATCCTAATACCAAAACCTGGCAGAGACCCAATGGAAAAAACAAAATTTCAGGCCAATATCCCTGATGAACATCAATGCAAAAATCCTCAATAAAATACTGGCAAACCGAATTCAGCATCACATCAAAAAGCTTATCCACCATGGTCAAGTCAGCTTCATCCCTGGGGTGCAAGGCCGGTTCAACATATGCAAATCAATAAATGTAATCTGTCACATAAACTGGACCAATGACAAAAACCACATGGTTACCTGAATAGATACTGAAACGGCCTTCGATAAAATTCAACACTCCTCCATGCTAAAAATAATCAATAAACGAGATATTGATGGAATATATCTCAAAATAATAAGAGCTATTTATGACAAACCCACAGCCAATATCATACTGAATGGGAAAAAGATGGAAGAATTCCCTATGAAAAGTAGCACAAGAAAAGGATGTCCTTTCTCACCACTCCCATTCAACATAGTATTGGAAGTTCTGGTCAGGGCAATCTGGCAAGAAAAGAAATAAAGGGTATTCAAATAGGAAAAGAGGAAGTCAAATTATCTCTGTTTGCAGATGACATGATTGTCTGTTTAGAAAATCTCATCATCTTAGCCCACAAACTCCTTAAGCTGATAAGCAACTTCAGCAAAGTCTCAGGATACAAAATCAATGTGCAAAAATCACAGGCATTCCTATATACCAATAATAGACAAACAGAGATGCAAATCACGAGTGAACTCCCATTCACAATTGCTACAAAGATAATAAAATATCTAGGAATACAACTTACAAGGGATGTGAAGGACCTCTTCAAGGGGAACAGCAAACCATTGCTGAAGGAAATAAGAGAAGACACAAACAAATAGAAAAACATTCCATGCTCATTGATAGGAAGAATCAGTATTGTGAAAATGGCCATACTACCCAAAGTAATTTATAGATTCAATGCTATCCCCATCAAGCTACCATTGACTTTCTTCAAAGAATTCAAAAAAGCTATTTTAAATTTCATATGGAACCAAAAAACAGCCCATATAGCCGAGGCAATTCTAAGCAAAAAGAACAAAGCTGGAGGGTTCATGCTACCTGACTTCAAACTATCCTATAAGGCTACAGTAACCAAAACAGCAGGGTACTGGTACCAAAACAGATATATAGACTAATGGAACAGAACAGAGTCCTCAGAAATAACACTGCACATTTTACAACCATCTGATCTTTGACAAACCTGATAAAAACAAGCATTGCAGAAAGGATTCCCTATTTAATAAATGGTGTTGGGAAAACTGGCTAGCCATATGCAGAAAACTGAAATTGGACCCCTTCCTTACACCTTACACAAAAATTAACTCAATATGAATTAAAGATTTAAACGTAAGACCTAAAACAATAAAAACCCTAAAAGAAAACCTAGGCAATACCATTCAGGACATAGGCATGAGCAAGGACTTCATGGCTAAAACACAAGAAGCAATGGCAATAAAAGCCAAAATTGACAAATTGGATTTAATTAAACTAAAGATCGTCTGCACAGCAAAAGAAACTATCATCAGAGTGAACAGGCAACCTACAGAATAGGAGAAAATTTTTGCAATCTATGCATCTGACAAAGGGCAAATATCCAGAATCTATGAAGAACTTAAACAAATTTACAAGAAAAAAATAACCCCATCAAAAAGTGGGCAAAGGATATGAACAGACACTTCTCAAAAGAAGACATTTATGCAGTCAACAAACATATGGTAAAAATCTCTTCATCACTGGTCATTAGAGAAATGCAAATCAAAACTACAATGAGATACCATCTCACGCCAGTTAGAATGGCAATCATTAAAAAGTTAGAAAACAACAGATGCTGGAGAGGACGTGGAGAAATAGGAATGCTTTTACACTGTTGGTGGGAGTGTAAATTAGCTCAACCATTGTGGAAGACAATGTGGCGATTCAGGATCAAGGATCTAGAACCAGAAATACCATTTGACCCAGAAATCCCATTCCTGGATACATACACAAAGGATCAAGGATCTGGAACCAGAAGTACCATTTGAGCCTGCAATCCCATTACTGGGTACATACCAAAGGATTACAAATCATTCTACTCTAAAGACACATGCACACATTTGTTTACTGCAGCACTATTCACAATACAAAAGACTTGGAACCAACCCAAATGCCCATCAATGTTAGACTGGATAAAGAAAATGTGGCACATATACACCATGGAATACTATGCAGCTATTAAAAAGGATGAGTACCTGTCCTTTGCAGGGACATGGATGAAGCTGGAAATCATCATTCTCAGCAAACGAACACAGGAACAGAAAACCAAACACTACATGTTCTCACTCATAAGAGGGAGTTGAACAATGAGGACATACGGGCACCAGGAGGGGAACATCACACACTGGGGCCTGTCGTGGGGAGGGAGGGAGGGGATGGATAGCATTAGGACAAATACCTAATGTAGATGATGTGTTGACGGGTGCAGCAAAACACCATGGCACATATATATCCATGTAACAAAACTGTATGTTCTGCACATGTATCCCAGAACTTAAACTATAATATAAAAAATGGCATTATTAAAATCATCTAATTAAAAAACTAAAGTCAAACAAACAAACAAACAAACAAAAACACTGTAAGTGTTTAAGTTGCTTTGTTTACTATACTCACCAAGGAAAGGGAAATATTTAGCCTCCTAAGACAATGTATGCAGAATTCTGAGAGTGCCAGGGCTGGTCTGAGAAATTTTTAGGGTAAAGCTATTAATCAGAAAAGAAATGAGAGGTAAGACAATGACTCACAGATTAGAGCCATTGGGTGCTCCCAGTGAGTACTAAACTCATTTAGGCAGCTGGAGCCAGTGGGAAAAGGGAAGCACTGAGGTTAGGTCATCAAGAAGAGAGAAGAGAAGGATGATCTTTTCTCTTTTAGATTCCGATACACAAAGATAAAACCTATAGATGCAAGTTTTGGCCTGAAGCTTGAAGAGAAGGCATCAAATGGTGCCCACATGTCACATTTCTTTACCTCATGTTCCAAATGCCAATCTTTCTAAATGTGAAATATAAAGGTAGATAATAAGCATTTAATTAAATATTTATGTTGTAATAGAGGCTTTAAGGAAACTGAATACTCAAATATAAAAATGTGAATGTCATTTGGTCTCCAATGTAGTGTCTATGAGGTCCGAACCAACCTGTGCAACTTGCTCACTTAACCTTAACTGAATGGTATCAGACATCATGGCACACTTTATTCCAGTTTGAACACCATTATAACAGCTTATCTCTAAATCCACTAGATCAATAACTTGCCTAACCAATACATGGCAAGAACTCCAAATAATTCCCCAAAGAGAGATTGTTTACTGTCATTCCTGCAACTTGTCTGTGCTCTGCCTTTTCTCTGCTCATCTTACAATCCTTCTGTCTGCCCTCTGCTCGCCAATTCAAAACCATTTGCTCTACTAGTCAATGTGTGACTCAGGCCATTTAAATATGCTTGGTATGAAATGACTCTTGTCTACTGCTGCCCCTACCCCACTGGTTACTTTATTCATTGTTACTGATCACTAGAATTCCTCACTATCTCATCTACTTTCAGGAAAGACTGTCCTTTATTACCTGATGTCCAGATACTGAAACCAATGTATATCTTATATTTTACTGTTTTCTTTTTTGTTGATGTTGTTGTTGCTATTGTTTCAAGTGGTAGGGTAAGTTTGGTAACTGTTACTCCATCTTGGGGAGAAGCAGTAGTCTCAAATTTATAAAATTTAACAGAAAAATCAGAAAATAGAAGATTATGCTTGTGAATTACCTTTAGGAATATAAATTATAACTAGATTCCTTATGTTCAAAAAGTTAAGTAGAGATATGGAATATATTATATATTATATTTTACATATATATATATATATATATATATAATTTTTTTTTTTTTGAGACAGAGTCTTGTTCTGTTGCCCAGGCTGGAGTGCAGTGATGCGATCTTGGCTTACTGCAAGCTCTACCTCCTGGGTTCACACCATTCTCCTGGCTCAGCCTCCCGAGTAGCTGGGACTACAGGTGCCCACCACCACGCCCAGCTAATTGTTTGTATTTTTAGTAGAGATGGGGTTTCACCGCGTTAGCCAGGATGGTCTCAATCTCCTGACCTCATGATCCACCTGCCTTGGCCTCCCAAAGTGCTGGGATTACAGGCATGAGCCACTGCACCCGACCGGAAGATATATTTTTTAAAAACCCAAATTGAGCTTCCACAGAAAAAAAATACAATGTCTGAAAAAAAAAAATTCTGAATGAGATTAGTGGCAGATTACATATTGCAAAAGAAACTGTTGGTGACTTAAAAACATAGCCAATAGCAATAATCCACAAATAAAAATTTTTAAATGACAAGAGAATCCTATAAAGGGAGAAGGTGGGAGTTTAAAAAATATTTTAAGAAGTAATGACTGAAAAATCTCCAAATTTGATAAAAACTATAAACCCATAGATTCAAGAAGTTCAATGAACTACAACCACAAAAACCGTGAAGAAAACTACACCAAGGCGCATCATAATCAAATTGCTGAGAGTAGTGATAAAGAGAAAATAGTAAAAGTAGCCAAACAAGGGAAAAATGAAACATTATGTACAAATAAATTAAGCTAAGAATGACAACATATTTCTTGTCAGAAAAAAAATGTAAGTGCAAAGAAGCCAATGAAGTAATATGTTGAAGGTACTAAAAAAAAAAAAAAAAAAAAAAAAAAAAAAAAAAAAAAAAAAACCCTGATGACCTATGATTCTATACCCAGCAACAATATCTTTTCAAAGTTAAGGTATAAAATAAGGACATGTTTAGACATACAAAACCTGAAAGAATTAATCAATAGCAGACCCACACTAAAAGACATGTTAAAGGAATTCCTTTGGGAACAAGGAAAATGATTTAAGATAGAGATACGAATCAAAGGAATGAAAAGTATCAAAAATGGTAACTATATGTGTAAATATATGAGATTTTTTTCTTAATTTTTAGCTTTATATCGAAGTGCTTAAGAACAAAGAATATTACCAGAGATCAAAGGGCAATTTTATGATGCAGAGCTGAAAAATTTCACCACTCCTTCTTTCAGTAATTATTTTTAAGCGGACTGAAAGTCAGGAAGGATATGATGGACTTGAACAACACTATTGAACCATGAAGCAAACTGACCTAACTGACATTTATAGAACACTCCACCGCTCCACCTAATAACAGAATACACATTATTTTCATGTGGGTACAGATCATTTCTCAAGATAAATCAAATTTTGGTCATAAAATAAGTCTCAATAATTTTAAAAGGATTCAAGTCATACAAAACGTATTCTATGACCACAATGAAATTAAATTAGAAATCAATAACAGAAAGATCTTTGAGAAGTCCCCCAAAATTTAGAACTTAGATAATACAGTTTTAAATAACTCTCTGGTCAAGGAAGAAATAAAATTGTAAATTTAATTATTTAAGAAAGACTTGTGAAATTAAAAACACAGCACATCAAAATTTATAACAGAAATTTATTAATTTATAAAGAAATGTCACAGATCAATGACCTCAGATTCTATTTTCAGTATAGTTCTAGCAAGTTAATAACTTCTAAATTGAAGGAGCAATATATAATAACCTGAGCAAATTAATCATTTTAAAACATCAGCACCTTCATCCACTTCCAAATTGCAAAAACTTGAGAAAGAAGAATGCTGCACTTAGATAACCCAAGCAGGACCCTGGAAAACAACCAATGACACAGTCAGTACCTGTCAGGCTTCCCAAGCTTTAATGAGAAAACGGGTCTTCCCTCTTTCTTGTCCCATACAGTCATGCATCCACTGTCAGTCCTCACTCAGCTACTTTGTTAGCCTTTGTCAAGTACCCATTCCATGGTCCTGGATTAGGTGCTTAGGGTGCAAAGATGGATGGACACAGCCCCAAAGACAGACTGTTCAAATAGGGTGATGAGTGTTATGCTGTAGGATGGACAGCCCAGAGAGGACAGATATCTTGCCTTGGTCAACAAAGGCACTTCAACTGACACTGGAAGGATACAAAGCAGCTAAGCAGGTGAAAGAGGGGGTATAGGAATTGTAAAACAGGGAACTGCATGTGCAGAGGCCTAAGGGTCATATAGAGAGAGCACGGTGTACCCAAAGACTACAAGCCATCTGGAATGCAGAATGCACGAAATGACAATGTGGGCATAGACAAAGGGCCAGGCTGCTATATGCTGCATCAGCCCTGGGGGAAAAAAATCAAGTAATCCTATCTGCCATGTCTTGGATACCTACTGTACACGAGGGATTATAATAAGCATTTTATAAATATTGTCTCAGTTAATCCTCACCAAATCCTAAATGGTTAAGTAGGATTTCTTTCTCTGTATTGCATTTTAATTACGAAACTAATATATGCTTGTTGCAACAAGTCAAATTTTCCCTACAATCATAACCCTCAGCAAAAGTAGTAATGTGGTTTATATTCTTCCTCATACTTCTCAATGCTCACACAGCAAATATAAATGTACAAACAAATATATGTATATATAAATTAGTTTATACTATACACATTCTTTGTCAACAACTTTTAAAATATAGCCACATATACAGACATCCTTTCAGGTCAGTACGTACAGAGATAAATCCTCATTTAAACATTCTGAATGCATCAGAATTCATTCCACCATTCCTCTACTAGTGAACATTCAGGTTTTTTTCCCCCTCTACAACAAACAATGCTAAAATAAACACATCTTTGTGAATATATCCTTAGGTACCGACGCTTTCATTTTTGTAGGATAGACTCCCCCAAAGTAGGCACACACATTAAAAATTTTAGAGACACTGTAATGCTAAATTATTATGTTCTTTACACCTATTCATTTTTATACCTCTGCAAAGTTGCAGAAAATAAATTGCTTTTCCCGACAACTTTTTGAGCCTTGTGGAGAATGATGAGGTCCTCATTCAGGTTTTTTTTTTTTTATGGTCAATCTGAAGGTTTTAGCCTGAATTTTACACACCTGAACAATGAGACAAAAAGAATAGTGAATGATAAAATATCTCTTTATACCCACATCCCTTCACTTACTGCTGAGGGACTCCTTGCTTCCTGCTTGGGCTGAGCAGGTGCTAGGCCATCAGGCTGCCAGATTCTAGGTGGAGAAGTCATCAAATTATGAATGAACGCCTGTCATCATGGTCACATGACCCTTCTGACTGAGCCAATCAAGTCAAAATGTATTGCCATAACTACAGCTTCATTTTTAGACATATAAACCGACATATCCTTAAAACTATTTGCTACATCATATATTTTTTGCTTCTGTTATTTCTAACTAGGTTTGGAGTATACGGCAGAAATGGCATTTTAAAAAAGACAAAGACAAAAGGGAAAAATTCTGAAGTCCAAAGCTAAAGCATAAACCTTGTTTCAAAACGAAGTAATCTGTTTTCCTTATTTTAACACAACTGCATGAGTTTTTGACTAGCAGATGAGGACAAACTTAAAGGACCTGAGTTTCAAATATTTAGTAGCATTGTTACTGCAGGGCTTTAAGAAGTTCCCTGTTGTCTTGCGTAACTTTTGGGCAGTGTCAGAAGCATGTGCTAAAGGTACTCCTTCTACTGGGCCTTTGTCTGCACCATTTCCAATTCCACCTTGATATCACATTACCTTTCAATGTAACTGACTTTTGAATCAGCTCCACGTTAGTGCTACATTTCCTCCATGTGCCCAGACTTTCAATTCTCCCCCCTTCATATCCTACCAAAATGTACTCTTGAGGAAAACTGCCCACGTATTCTATCTCGTGTGGCCAAGTTTAGGCAGCTCATGAGACTTAATATCCTATAAGTGGTGCGAGATGGCATCTAAACAAAGGAACAAATAATAATAACAATAATAATAAATGTTTAGCATTTCACAGTTACAAATATAACATATTTAATACTATAACATATAAATACAAATAATGTTATAATATATAAATAATAACATACACAATAGTAAATGTTTCAGTGCCACAGTTGAGAACTGTGGAACTCTAAACATGAGCAAACAGGAGAGGTGTGAGTGGTGGCTGTGGCACCAAGACAGCCACTTCTTCTGCATTAGCATAAAGCCATTCCTAGAATGAGAAACACTCTTTCATGAATCACCACATTACACTTGGACAAATCAATCCTTACCTTGCTAAAAAATAAAATAAAATAAAAAGTCACTGTGGCACTATCTTGCTTAACCCCGTAGTTGACTCTGCATCCCACTGGGACAAAACCTAAGCCCCAACCCTTAGCTCCCATCATGGTGCCCACTTGTGCTCCTAGGAAGGAGCATCTGGTGCCTTTTCCTCTGTGGCCTGGCACACACTTCCCCACCTTACTCAGTGGTAAAATTCTATTCATTCATCTTTATACTTGGCTCAGTGAGCACCTGTTCTGCCAATCCTTCCTTAGTCTCCCCTCCAACCTCCCTCACTCTGACCTCTACTCTCAGTGCTGCCAGATCATGTTGTCATGATGTTTTCCTGTCTGGGCTCTCCTAGCACTGCTGTGCTCCTGGAGAGCAGGGACCATGTCTCTTTCATGACTGTAGCTCTCAGGGGCCCAGCAAGCAGCCCTCAATAAACACTTTTTGAATGTACTTAGTTTCTCCAAAGTGACCAAGGGAGGACCAAGGATCCCAGTCTTACAGACTCACACTTTGTTCTCAAATTCCCCAAAGTGACACTTTGGAATGAGTATCAGTCTCCTGAAGCCCCATCTGAGAGTGGAGGCTTTAATGTGTTTTCAGTTTCCTGTACACCTCCCAACCTACCCAGGAAAGTCAGTCATTTTCCTGCCTGGTGTGCTTCGCAACCACCACTGTATAACACAAAGGATAACAACACGGGCTCTGGTCAGACTGTCTGGACTCACAGCCTCGCTCGCTGCTCATGAGCTCACTTGTGGTCTTGTACAAATTACTAAACTTTTCTGAGCCTTGGTTTCCTCATCTGAAAAATGGGTATAACGATGGAGCTGCTGGGGGGATTAAATTATTATATAAAATGGTTAAAGTGGTGTTGGGCACATGATACTTCAAGAAATGTTAGCCATTATTATAATTATTAAATCTGAAATCATTTGATGTCCTTGAACATTATTCAAATTTATATATATGCAAATCCCCCTAATGTATGCTCACTGATGCCAACATTAATCATATCAGAATTTGCTCCATAAGCATATTTCGAGCATAGGCTAACGTGTTTGTATGCATAGGACTTCAACAGCTCCCGTTTCACAAACTAGAAGTAAGAATGTTTTTCAGTGAACTTTGCCCTGGCAGTTAACAAATGATAAGAAAGTTCATTCAGCGGGATTTTACAGGCAGCTAAATTGCCCCAAGTTTAGACTACCTGAAGCTGTTACAGCAAAGCTCACCCTGGCAGCTGGGGCACCAAATCCATGACCTCTGCTAGCTAATATGAAGTGGGGAGGGGGCCGAAGGAAGAGGAGACTCGCATGAAGAGAGAATGTGAAATGAAATAGCAAGTGGTCCTCTGACTTTCTGAGGATTCTCTCGGGAAAAACATACCAGCTTGTGAAACATGAGCTTTAAGAAGAGTTGCCTATTTACTTTTCCCCATTCATTTTTTTTTTTGTATATATAATTTCTGCAGCATTATTCAGTCATCATTTAAGATTATTACCACAGCTTGCTAACAAGCCAAACTGCACTCAAAAGCATCTCAGAAGAGGAACTCACTTTTCTATCACAACAAAAGTGTTTTCCAGTTTACACCAAAACCAATATATCAAAAGAACCATTTCTCCATATATCATGGAATTAACTGGTCAGCAGTGCATGACAAAATTCAAGTTTCCCTCAGATTCTGTGGTCATTTTACAGACCCAATTTACCAAAGACTTGACACTTTTTCACAAATTAACTTCAGTCTGCCCAAAGTGTATCCGAAGCTCTATTTAAAACAGACATCTTTTACTTTTGCATTACTTTTATGTGATTCTAGTTTCAATCAGCCAACCCACTGTCAAAAGTATTAACTACATTCTCACTTCACTGTTAGAATAAAATGGAGAATGCATTCTACTCCAAACTAAAGGTTAAACTTAGCATTTAATTATCTTTAGCTCCAGGATTATTCAAGGGAGTTCCAAGGGAACAAGAATATAATAAAGGAGTAATATTCCAAGTTCGATAGTGGTTTTGGACTGAATTGTTTTTCTCCCAAACTCATTTGTTGAAGCCCTAACCCCCAGTAACTCAGAATGTGACTGTCTTTGAAGATATAGCCTTAGAGAGGTAATTAAGTTAAAACTATGCCATTAGGATGGGTCCTAATCCAACCTGAATGATGTCCTTATAAGAAAAGGAAATTAGAATACAAAAAGAGACACCAAGGACATGCAGGCACAGAGGAAAGACCACGTGAAGAGGCAGAAAGAGGGTGGTCATCTGCAAGCCAAGAAGCAAGGCCTCAGAGAAAACCAACCCTGCTGTCACCTTGATCTTTGACTTCCAGCCTCCAGAACTGTGAGATGATAAATTTCTGTTGTTTAAGCCACTCACAACAACCCAACATGTTGTTATGGCAGCCCTAGCAAATTAATAAAATAGTCTAAGAATTCAGGTGTGAATTCAAAATACTCTATGGAATAGGAAATAATTCAGAATACTCTATGAAGTAGGAAACCAAATTCCTAAACTTTGTGCCATATTCCAAGAGATCATCATAAGGAAAATTAAATACTCCTCATTGGTCCTTCTTCCTTTGTCCACTCACCCAGACCTCTTAGGCTACATGGAGCAGTTGCTGAAATTCCATCCTCTTCTGCTCTTCCCAGATGTGATCTCTAGGGTCCAGCTGTTTTTCTCCCTCAATCCTTCTCAGTGGTATATCAGAATCACTGGAGAGCTTGTGAAAACAGAGTATTGGGCCCCACCCTCAGAGTTTCTGATCCAATAGGTCTGAGATGGGGCCCACAAATTTACACTTCCAAAATAGTGCAAATGATACTGATGCTTTGAGAACCACTGTATCATATACCAGGTTGTCAGCAATCCCTACCCTCAGCCATACCTGCAACCAAAAACAGTGCCATACACCCTTAGGGCCCTGCTTGGGTTTGGCAGGCTAAGCTTATAAATTAATTTATGCCAATATAGAGCAATATATTACCCCTTACAGGGTATTTGATTTTATAGAGTCATTTAGAGAGAGTATTAATGATGGCTATAAATACCTTGCTATAAGTCATAAGTAAACTGTATTCTTGAGGGCAAGCCAATTGCTATGATAAGTAACCCCCACTCCCAGTGGCTTAACTCAGTAAGCATTTATGTCTCACTGACAATCTAATGCAGATTGTGTGGTGGAATGGTTACTGTGTGTGTGTGTGCTCCAGGCAGCCGTTCAGGGACCCAGGGTTCTTTCATCTAGTGGATCTTGTATTTGGCAAGCAGATGAGGGAAGAGCATAGGATCTGTGGGAATTTCTTAGAAGGTAGGCTTTTCACGCACATTCCACATCCCCTTTATTTCCACCCATATTTCACTGGACAGAACTCAGTCATATAATCACCTTACTATGAGGAACAATGAGAAATATAGTCTAGCTGAGAGGAAAAAGTATAAAGTTTATTGAACAACCAATCAGTCCCTGCCACATGAGCTTTCCATGGACCCTGAAATCATGAAGCCAAGGCAATTTCAAAAGGCCAGCCAAGCAGACTTAGGTCACTTGCCATTCTTGGAGAGCTGTGCCACTATGCTAATTGTCCTTTATAGTGCCTAGCCATAAAACAGGGTGTTTTAGTATCCATGCAATCTCAGCTGAATTAAAAAAAAAAAACAGTCTTGGGCTAAGCATGTCAAAATGGTTAATAATCATGTATCTAAACCAGTTAATATGTAAGCAAGAAACTGCTGGAGAAAAAGACAAGAGGAGGAGACATGTTCCTGCATATCTGCCAGGAACAGAGTTATATATCATACACAAATTTTATCACTTAGCCTTGATGACCCTAAAAAATGTGTGTTGTTATTCTGACTTTACAAATGAAGAAAGGAAGGCTCAGTGGAGGTGAGTAAGTTGACCTAGAAAGACTAAGTTGGGTCAAGATTTGAACCTAAGACTGTCCTACTGCAGTGTTCAGCCCACTTTTTGTCTTTACCATACTGCCTCAACTTTGGCAATACAAGTTGTTTACCTTTTAATTGGTTAACTTAAATCAACTAAATCTATCACAGATTATTATTTGGTTCCCAGAAAAAACCTGTTGACTGCCCTCTTCACTCCTAAGTCACCAGCTTTAGAAAGAGAGTACTCCACTTTAGTCTCACCAGATGGGTCCTTGCATACCTTGGCCTCCCTGAACCTCAGTAACCTCATCCATAAAATGGGAATCATCTCACTGCCTTGTGAAGATACATGAAATAATGCATGTCAGAGCACCTGGGACCTCATTTCTTGGCAAGTGCCAGTTTCTTCTTGACTCTCCCATGTGATGTTGGCAGGAGGCGTCGGCTGCTGTGAACTGACATGGACAAGGGAGAGGGGCTGGATAAGGAGACGCATGAGTACCCTCAGATAATGTTATGAGCCTATGCCAAGTCCTTTGTGCACACGGGCACTTTGTAAGTGTGTGGACGTGGTGAGGTGATGGTGATGCCAAGGAAACCAAGTGTAATACATGGGAGTGCAAAGCATATTCCAAGTTTTGTCCTGGCTCTTCCAGCCCTTCTTGATGACCAAGTACTGGCCAGGATCATGCTGAGAACAGAGCCAGACCCAAGATATCCAGATCCCTCTGCTTCCCATGGTGGACTCCTGCAGGACCACACTCAGGGCAAACAGAACCACACAGTGGGACCCATCTATCCCTCCTACCCTATCACTCATCCCTCCCTACAGCATTGCTCAGGGATTTCCTCCAGCCACCTTGTAAAGCCCCTACCCACCCTTAGGCTATCCTTCCAAACCCATGTGGCAACTAGAAGCCATCTTTCTGCCTTCTGTGCTGCCAGGGTCCTCTGAATTTACACCTTCTCATGGCACTTAACCGTCCTGTTCATTGCACTAAAGATGAGTAACCATGCCCCTGCAGAGGCAGAATAGTAAAGAAAAGAAGGGCTTTTGTGTTCACAGAGCCCAGCCACTTTCCAGATAGGAGACTCTAAGCCAGTCACTCCATCTTTCTAACTCTCAATATTCTAATCTGTAGAACGTGAGTAAAAGCATGAACCTCATGGGGTTCTCAGGAGAATTCAGCATCTAGCCCAGTGCCTGGCAAATTGAATTATAAATACTCACAAAATGGGGGTTCACTTTGCCCCCTTCTCCATGCACTTGCAGAATTCTTGAAAGCAGATATGTTCCTAATTCACCCTGGTGTTTCCAATGCTCCATGCAGACTGGGTACCCAACAAATGTTTGTAGAATAAAGAGTGAATATACTCAGAGCACAGTCATTTACTGAACATGAATGAACAGATTAATTGCTCTGTTTTCTCAAATGTCTTTCTTTTCTCATGTCTTTCCTCTCAAAAGATGATTAAGAGGACATGATCTCTCAAGTTCTTAGGAGAGAAAAATTAAACAAGTCAGAATTGCTCACTAATTTTCAAGGCTCATCCAAGCTTAGGCTGCCCCCCTGGGAGACATTATAGTGGCCCTGAGGGAGGCGGCGCAGCTGCTGCTCCAGCCTGCCACTCGTCTCTGTATTCTGCGGAGACAGAGGCCATGCCGGGGGACCCACAAGCTGCTGGGAAGTGGTGACTGAGCTCTTGCTTTGAAAGGCCCACGTGGAAGCTGCTAGCAGTAGCCACAGGAACAGCCAAGGCAAGATGGTCTAAGCCAGCATGCCCGGACACTTTGGATTTCTGAAGACAGTTCCAATGGCCGAGGTCTGGGACTTCCTCTCTGGCTAAGGAAGCTTTTTCTTGTGAATGTGATGTGACTTTTGGCTCAGAATATGAGGTTCCCATGGCTTGTTTCCCATAGCATGAAGTAGGTTTAAGTATGCTTTAGTTCTATGTTGATGTCATTGCAATGAGGCTCAGGAACCTGGGAAGGGTGGGAGATCGGTTCTCCAGGGTGCTCAGGAGGTTACCCGCTACCAGTCCTGCAGTGCTCACCCCAAAGTACCTACAAGATTTGGATGGAGCTGTGGAAGCTAAGAGAAAGAGACAGAGAGAGTGTGCACAAGGAAGGGTCTAGAACTCACACCATGGACTGCCAGGGCTAGAGACAGCTGGAGTTGTAATAATTATAGGAATAACAAGTAGAGTATACTCAGCACCCACTGAACAGCAGGCAAAGTGCTACACACAGGCTTTTCCTTGCTTATCTCATTTGATCTTCCCAACAACCTCATGAGGCAGGCCCAAACATTTCAGAATCAAGTCTTTCTTGAGACAGATTCCTAGACCCTTACCTAAAGATTCTGATTCCAGAGGACTGCAGTGGAGCCCATGAATGCACATTTCTTAGTAGTTTCCTGGTGAAGCTGCTACTGCTGCTCTGGAAACCACTCTCCGAAAATCAAGGTCTAGGGCAAACTTACACATGCCAGATCTTAATCCTACCAGATCAGGAGTTAGAAAACAAATGGAGAAGGTAAAGAATTGTCAAGAAAACCAAAGGTGTTTGTACTGATGTCAACCTTAAGCTCTCTGGAACAGGAAGTACCTACCACCTTCTCTCTGGATCTACTAATCATTACTCATTTTTTTCCTCAAGGATTTTAACAGTATCACCTATAATTCTTATCTGACCAAATTTAAAACCAGGAAAACAGTTTACTATGGAGTTCAAGTAGCTCTGGAACCCCATTGTAGTTTCCTGTCTCCCTGTGTGGTTGGTCAGGGATGATTTTCTGCATCCATTTCACCCAAGGTCAAAATGGACCTGACGTGGTAGGTAGGCCTAAGGTTATCACAGAAAAAGCATTCCTGGGTGATTACAGAACTGGATCTAGTCCTAGGTCTGCCACCTGCAGCTGTGTGGTCTTGGACAAGTTGCTTTACCTCTCTGAGTTATTGATGTGCTTCAATTTACCTTCTAGCTCTATCTAAAGTTAATCTCCGTGGCTGGGCCCCGAAGACTGACAATGTGCACACTGAGCTGTTTCCAGTGTCTCCCATCAGCTTTGAACTTACAGTTTTTTTACCCTCCCCTTGGCCTTCTGACTCTGGGATTTGAGCCCCTGTTTTTCCTCTGAATGCTGGCTGGGCTTCCCCTCCAGGTCTCAGCACTCCAGGTGTTCCTGCTGTTGACAGGCCCTAGATCCCTGGATGCCAGAACTGGGGAGGCCTGCAAATTCCAGAAACAAAGGGGAGAAGGAGCCTTGTCAATAGTGGAACTCTATCCCCTCTCCTGCTTTCTTTCCATTACTTCCCATTATCTCTAAGAAGGCGGGCGAGGACCCTAGCATGCCTTCCTTAAGGAAAGAGATTATAGTAACAGTGACATTCTAGCTAATCTTCCTATACACATTTATGACTCCTGTTTTAATTAACTAGCCAAGAGCCAGAATGGCTTCATAAGTGAACTAGGGCTACTTTCGAAAATTTCAGCCTGATTCTGCCCTCACAATCCGTACTCTAGACCCAACTTACATGGTTCCTTCAGCACCTACAGAGTGAGGTATCTTCAGTATGGGCCAAACCACACTCACCTAATCCTCACCTCTGCTTTCTACACAGAAGCCAGCACGGTTCTTTCTTCTTTGACTAGGAAAGCTGCATGAACAATGGTTAAACAGAACTCTTTTCTATTTTATTTGAGGGACATCAATGGGAAGAGATTATACCTAACATCTGAGAAAAAAACAGAGAAGGAGGAGAGTTACAGGGCAGCAGAGAGAAGCTGAAGGGGAATCCGAGTCCCAGGAAGAGGCCTGGGGAGCGGCACCCACCGTCTCTGTCTTATGGAGGAGTTCCCCACACCTGCAGAGCCCACCCCTCTCTGGTTTACAGCCAGGTACACACATGCCCACATTCAGTAGAATTCATAAAACCAAGGCAGAGCGCGAGCATCTGTGTCTGGGCTTGGTGTTTACAAGCCTCCCCTTGGGCCATGTGTAGTAACTCCTGTGGTCTGCCCTAGGGTCCCCTGAATCTGGCGTGCCTATGTGGAATGTTACTATTTCCTCTACCTTTGCAAATTTCCTTTAATCTCAACTCAGCATTTCTACTTGTAAGCCTGCTGGCCATTTGCTGTTTTGTGTCTGTATTGAGTTCTTGAAAGCTGGACTCACTCGATTCCCTGGAATTAGGGTACTTATTATAGAGACACTTGAGAGACAGGATCCTCAATATGTGGCAGTTACTGGTCCCCCGCCCCCCAACATCCACACCCGCATCTCCATGTGGGTGCACACTGCTGGCCTCACTCACGCCATTGCCACACATGTCCCTTCATGCCAGAGAGAGAGAGAGAGGGGAGAGAGAGAGAAATATTAGTCAAAGATAAAACCACCTACACAGGAAACATTCAGTACCCCCCACGCCACCCCATGATGGCTTTATCTAAAGAAGATTTAAATTTCAAATGGTAAAATATGCATTTAAATTTCCCCAGCCTTCCATCAGTCCACCTCTGACCCTACCTTCTGCTGCAACTTGAGTAAACTTGAACTAGTAAATAGAAGTAATATTATATTTTAAAAATTTGTTTATGAGAAAAAAAAAAAAAGCATAACGGTGGGGGAAGTCCACTGGCAGGAGTTCCCTTATTCATTCAGCATGAATAACAGTGAAGACACAATCACAACTCCACATTTTAGCAACAGCATAAACCAAACCAGGCAGCAAGTGGGCAATTCCCTTCTGTTCCAATACGCCCCAATTAACACAAACTGAGGAAGGAATAAATTTAAGCAGAAACAGCTTATCAACATACAATTAGCACTCAATAATTTATCCCTGTAATGCCAGATCAAATAAAAACATTGTGTCATAAATCACTTACTCATGTACGCCACCAACCCCTATGCTAAAATGATCTTTCCGTTGATTTGTTTTCTATTCACCACCCTTACGCCACAATAGGTTTTTCTTTCTTTCTTTCTGAGATCCAAGACAGTCAGGCAGCTGAAGTGGCATTTTCTACTCTCCAGAGTCAAGGCTACATTAACCATAAACAGAAGTATAAGGAGGACCAGCTCCGACCCCATAGAACATGCGTCTACCTCCAAATGGGACAGCCACCGACAGCTGCAAATAAATAGGTGTCTGGTCCTCCAAAATTTCTAAGGAAGGGAATTCCTCATTTAGCCTTTCTAAAGTATTTTCAGATTTCAATCCTTACAGGTAAAATAATTTTCATAAATCTTCCATCCATAGCCTCTACTGCATTTAAATCAACTGATGCTGGTTCTATGGAGATAAAAACCAGCCTGTCGTCATTTTCTTTATAATAACTTCTGTAAATCTACAGACAATCATTAGGTCCCTTGAATGCCTTTTTCCTTGGTTCCTTCACCACCAAATCTTAGTCCTTTAAGTCTTTTGTGTTGTCCACCATCTCTTTGTAACCAAATGTTTCTCCATCCTTTTCCTGCTAACCTTGTTTCCCAGACTCCCTTGCAACTGATTTAGCCAAAGAACCCCAGTGGATTCTTCAATTCTCTTTGCGGTAGGCAGAATAATGCCTTTCCCCAAGGAAGTCCACATCCTAATCCCCAGAATTTTTTAATATGTTACCTTACGTGGCAAAGAGCTTGGCAGATGTGATTAAGCTAAGGATCTGGAGATAGGAAGACTATCCTGACTTATTCAGGTGGCACCACAGTTATCACAAGGGTCCTTATAAGTGAGAGAGAGATGCAGTAGAATTGGAGGAGATGTGAAGGCAGATGCAGAGAGGAGAGGGGTGTAGACAGGGGCCCAAGAAATGTAGGCGCCTCTAGGAGACAGGAAAGGCAAGGTACAGATTCTCCCCTAGGGCCTCCAGGAGTGCAGCCTCCCAACACTGTGATTTTAGCTCAGTGAAAGTGGTTTTGAATTTCTGGCCTCTGAAATGGTAAGACAACACAATTACGTTGTTTTAAGTCATATAGTTTGTGGTAATTTGTTACAGCAGCAATCAGAAACATTCTCTTTGAGGTGTCTAGCTCTTTATCTCTTCCAAGCTAAAGAGCGTAAGTTTCATTCCAAAACTTAAGTTCTGATGTGGTCTGCACACTTGGAAATATCTAAAGAGCTCAGAAGGCAGCAATCACTGAGAATGGAAGGCATTCAATTTCCAGAAACCTGGATGTGAAGATCTTCTACTTAGCCTTCTCTAGCTTTTGGTTTCTTTCCATTATAGAAATTTTCTAATATATACAAAAGTAGAGAGAGTAGCATCACAATCCCCTATGTACCCACCATCTTAGCTTCAACGACTATGAACTCATGAGCAATCATGAATCCTCTGCATCCCTATAATTCCCCCTTCCCTGGGTTATTTTGAAGCAAATTCCAGATATCATTTCCTCACAAATACTTCAATATCTATCTATAACAGATAAAAGATAATGGTTCTTTTTAAAATATGACCACAAAACTATTGTTGAACCAAAAGAAAATTGATATTAATTTCTCACATAATTAAGTATACAGCCAGTGTTGAAATTTCCCTAATTGTCTCACGATTTTATTTGCATTGGGATCCAAAAAGGACCCTCCATTGAAATTATTTAATATGTTTCTCAAATGTCTTTTAATCTATAGACTTCCCTCCACCACTTCTTCTTACAACTTACATGTCAAAATCCACATTATATATTATATGTTAAAGTCCACAGTCTGAGTTTTATGACTTCATTCCATGATGTTTAACATGTTCACTGTTGTGTATAATTTGGTAGTTAGTCCTAGTGGATTTATTAGACTCAGGTTCAATTCTTTTGGCAAGAATATGTCATAAGTGGTATTGTGTATTTCACCACACTTTCTGGTTCACTCTCTTTTTGTCATGTTAGCAACCATTAATGAACGCTGCCTACATCTACTAATTTATTAGGGATTACAGAATAATGAGATTATTTTTTGTAGAAATAGGGTCTTGCTATATTGCCCAGGCTGATCTCAAAACCCTTGCTTCAAGTCATCTTCTCACCTCAGTCTGCCAAAGCACTGGGATTACAGGCATGGGCCACCATGCCCAGCCTCCTGGAATGATGAGATTCAAATTCTGTTTTCCCTTCTTTATTATCTAGAATCCTTTTACAAACAGTAATTTTCCCTAATCGATTATTTGGTTACTGTGAGATACAGTTCACGTAAGAAAGGCAGAATAAAATAATGATTCATCCACTGTATTTAACAGTTTTCAAAATAATTAGTTTGGTCAGGTGTGGTGTACACTTATAATCCCAGCAACTTGGGAGGCTGAGGCAGGAAGATTGCTTGAGCCCAGGGATTCGAGGCTGCAGTAAGCTATGATTGCACCATTGCACTCCAGCCTGGGCAACAGAGTGAGACCACATCAGGAAAGAAAGAAAGAAGAAAGAAAGAAAGAAAGAAAAGAAAGAAAGAAAGAAGAAAGAAAGAAAGAAAGAAAGAAAGAAAAGAAAGAAAGAAAGAAAGAAAGAAAGAAGGAAGAAGAAGGAAGGAAGGAAGGAAGGAAGGAAGGAAGGAAGGAAGGAAGGAAGGAAGGAAGGAAGGAAGGAAGGAAGGAAGGAAGGAAGGAAGGAAGGAAGGAGAGAGGAAAGAAAGAAAAAGAGAAGAGAGAAAGAGATACAGAGAGAGAGAAAGAGAGAGGGAGAATAAGGAAGGAAGGGAGGAAGGAAGGAGGAAGGAAGGAAGGAAGGAAGGAAGGAAGGAAGGAAGGAAGGAAGGAAGGGAGGGAGGAAATTATAATGTGTTGGCTTCTGGGCATCCTTCAAAGGTGGCTGATAATGTTGCCTGTGTTTTTATAACAATAAAAAGATTGATGCAAACGTAATTGCAGAATTATCTCATGTATTCAAACATATTTTATGTGCTTCAAACCAATATAGTTATTACTCTTACTAATATTCAAATTGACCCATAATTAGCCAGTGGAAACTTCTTCAAGTTAGGTCCTATGATTTTCTGATGCAACATGAATGGTCTTTGATAGCTTTCTTGCTCTGTAATATGGTAAAATGATCCAGTATCATCTTGTATATCTCCTGCCCCCAGCCTGGAATCAACCATTTCCCACAAGAAGCCCTAGGTCTTGGGAAAATACACTTAGAGATGACAATCTGTATGCTAAAGACACTCATTGCTAATAGATTGGTCATTGTTTCCAGGCCTCTTTGGTAGAGAGAGCTAGGAAATATATTTTTAAAGAAAGTATTTCATGAGTTTAAACTGTTCATTCCAATTCCGGGTCAGTTCTATGGAGTTTTAAACTTAAGCTCATTAATCTTACATCTGTATTTTCTATTTCCCACTCTGTAAAACATGATACACAGTGACACTAACATCATTATTCACTTACTTGACTTTAGAATACTCCAGAAGAGTCTCTGAAAACAATACTAACACTTCTGCCTACAATAGTATCAATGAAAACAGTTCAAGGTGCTTTTTTTCCTTGTTTTTGCTTCGTTATGTTTTAGTGCAGTCCTTTGTGTTCTGAGGACTTAAACCACTAGGGCTAGATAGGACTAGAGAGGGTAGATAGGGCTGGTTTATGCACACCTAGTTTACCATTTGCTCTATCTTACATAAGCAATTTTTAAGCTATAATTTATTTCACTTTATAATTAATAGAATAATTCAATAGATCTAATTTGTCTTTTATCTGTGAAAATCATGTGATTGACTTTTATAAATTCTACCCTATCTATAAGTTGGTGTCTACATTAGGAAATAGAAACCATTTCATTCCAAATGGGAGGTAAGGATTTAATATAGAGAATTGATTACAAAAAATATCAAATGACCTGTAAGTGCAAAAAAAAAAAAAAAAAAAAAAAAAAAAAAAAAAAAAAGTTTAGCCAAAACTTTATAACTGCAAGAAAATGCTAAGACTGGAAAAGTGAAAGGGGAAAGTCATGTTACTCAGAGCCCATGAGCTCATCCACACCATGGAATACCATGGCTGCTGAGTGAAAACCCACGAGAAAGCACATTCCCACTGATGTTGCTGCCTAAAGCACAACCACATCAGGGTCCCTCCATCTTCTAATCTCACCTGAGTGCCTCTTATTGGTGCAACCAACAAAACTTAGCAAGCAAAGGGGTCTGAGTCATGTAGGAAGCAGGTTTCCAATCCCAGAAATGGGAGAGAATTGAAAGGCAGTAAGGAGCAGAGTATCAACCAACAATCTATCTATCTGCAGCTCATCTGTCCGGAGGTCAACACTTAGATACACTTTTCAGTCGAAGCAATGGACTTGCCTGGTTCCTCTTAAGATCAATGGCTCAGGATCGAGATTAAGGGCATAATCTCTGGTAAACACATGGAAAAAAAACAACTTACATGAACAAATCTAAAACAATAGCATTGGCCTTGCTAATATCAAACAATACTCATCTTCTCTTCTATTCTCCATCCTCCAGCCCCTAAATACCAGCAAAGCAAGGGTCATATGCTAGATATATGGATATCTAGGCTCAGAGAAGCTAAGTAACTTGCTTTTGAAATTTATTCTTTTTAATTCTTTCATGAGGAATTATTTACCAATTAAATAGGACAGCAGCCCAAGTAGAAACAGAGACATACACTGAAATCTGTTAGCATCAACTGTTACAGTCATTCTTCTCTAGATGACATATTGTTGCTATATATAGTTTAGATATGAGTAATGAGAATGTGATTGCAAGCCAATATTTAGGGAAAAGCTAGGCTCATCACGACTGCTGCTCTGATGGAATGTCTTGGTGATGGATTTAGTCTTATATTTTCTCAATTTATTTTTCTCTGGGATGCTTTTCTATTGAGGGTATTAAATGACTTACATTTCATGGACAGAGAAGGACACTTATTAATTGTGAAATCTTGGGCAAGTTATTTGATCTTTCCAAGCTTCCTCATCTATGAAATGGGGATAATAATAGTATCTACCTCACACAGTTATTTATGAGGATTAAATGAAACAATGCCTATAAAGAATTTGGAATAGGACCTGACATATGTAACTACTTAATAAAGTGGGCTGTTCTTATTCTTGCTAGAGAAATGCTAAGAAATAAATGGTCATTTTAATTGTCAGCTAAAAGTAATCCTATTTGAACATTTCTTCTTATAAATTATAGATAATACTCAATCCAGGAGAAGTTAATGATGCCAGTAAAAGAGTCACTGAAAGTAGGAAGAAAATCTGATATAAATAAAGAGTTAAGGCAAATACAGAGGTCTTCATGCTCTAGAGTCAAAGAATCTATGCTCCTCCGAGACCAATAAGGAGGATAATCACGAATTTAAGTAATTTTTTTTTTTTTTTTTTTTTTTTTTTTTTTGAGATGGAGTCTCGCTCTGTCACCCAGGCTGGAGTGTAGTGGCCGGATCCTGGCTCACTGTAAGCTCCGCCTCCCAGGTTCATGCCATTCTCCTGCCTCAGCCTCCCGAGTAGCTGGGACTACAGGCGCCCGCCACCTTGCCCGGCTAGTTTTTTGTATTTTTTAGTAGAGACGGGGTTTCACCATGTTAGCCAGGATGGTCTCGATCTCCTGACCTTGTGATCCGCCCGTCTCGGCCTCCCAAAGTGCTGGGATTACAGGCTTGAGCCACCGCGCCCGGCCGAATTTAAGTAATTTTAAGTGGGAAAAAATAACTTAAGTCACATTTAATGGGAGGATCATTCTGAGGAATATGAGAATTGTGAGAACGTGCTTCTTATAATCTTGATAATTCACATGAGCAGGCCACCTGCTTTAAATTGGAGATGAAGAATTGGAGAAGTATTGGGAAAGAGGGAGACATGTAACATATGCAGCATGAATCAAAGGAGAGAGAGGCAAGAGCAGAGAGAAAGACAGAGGGAATCATTTGTTAGGGAAGTCAGAGAGAAACTTCCTCCAACTGTGCTGGAGAAACCCTTGTTCCCCTCATTTAGCATCAGAATGTCCTGCTGTGCTATCCAATGTAGTTAAAGTTGAAGGTCTGGCTTCATGGAAAGAAGGATGCAAATGTTCACATTCCCTAGAAAGAAATGTAAATTCACAGCAGAACACACAGCTAAAGTTGATAACATCTCACCACAAAATATTACTCTGTGATGCAAACCTTAGTGCTTCTTTGTGATTCAAGATAGTTATGAGAGTTAGAGAAGTATGTTGAGATGATGTTCCTTCCATTATAGTCACAAACTCACACACACACATTTATATATTTCTACTCAGACACACACACACACAATTATCATGAATGTAACTACTCCACATGCAAACTAACACAAATATATTGCATCCTGGCAACTCAAATCAACAGCTGTCAGCAACATGATTTTCTGAAAAAAATAATTCTTGGCAAATTTCCAGACAAAAAGGACAATCTCTCCTTCATTAAATGGCAGTTGCATTCCTGGAAATTTCAGGGACCATTAAAATCAAGCAAAACTAATTTGTGCATATATGTTAAATGGAACTAGATTCAAAGTTCAGATAATTGTAAATAGATCTTGTGAGACAGTCAAAATTTTTGTGGGTCGCGGCACAAATCTTCAATATCTAGCATCCCTGGTCCCTGTTCCCAAATGTCAGTGTTCCTTGATTATTGTATCAATTAAAATTGGGCCCCATCTCTAAAATTTCCCTGCCCCTGGCTCTGGAAGCTGTACAGCCATTGTTGAGAAGCACTGCTATATCATGTCCATGCTCTTGAAGGGAGCCAGCAATACCCTAGGTGAATGAATACACTATTTTAAGGAAATATCTCCATAGCACAAAACATAAGCGTACGCATTTACTGTGGTGGTGCTCCTCACAGAGCCACAAGTGTTACAGACTCAGTCAAAGAGGCACTGAATGACCCTAGAGCATCTCCACATAGAGAGACGTATACACACCGCCCCTTGGCCACATCTGACCACCCACGACAAGGCTGCCGGCAGCATGCCATAAACCTGTAGCTACATCATTCTACTCCTGATTAACAGACCTGGACATCCATCTGCTCACCTACATGTCCCACAGACAATACCTTGGCAACAATGTCTACTTTCCTATGAGAAATGCTGCCTTGGAAGACCACAAACAGGGCCATCCTTATAATTTCTCCAAAATTCCATTCATCTGTATGTGTGGAGTATCTGACAGACAGGTAGCCAGCCCTGAGGACCCACTGGTCCTATCTGGGCTCTGCTCAAGCTAGGTGGAGTATAATGAGTGTTTATTAAAGGAAGCCATGAGGGACAGTTCTTGTTACACTGAGTACAGGAAATCTAATGACCCTGATCGTTCCTGAGGCTGAATCTGGAGGCTTATCCTGGATTCTGGGAAGTGCTGGAGGCCTCCATAAAAAGAGTTCTGTCATGATCGTGACTCCACTGCAACTCCACTCTGCTACCAACTCCACTCTGCTACCAACAGGCCACGTCCCCCTGTGGCACTAAGTTCAAATTCCAAGGGAGAAATGTTATTGGCCTGGCTTATCCTCCTCATTCAGGCTTCAAGTTACGGCTCATCCATTAACTTGGGATAGGCCCTTTCCCTCACCTCAGTGTTCACCATCATGGACAGAGTTAAGAGTAGGGACACCTGGTCCACTGCCCACTCAGCAGAGGCAATGGGAGGAGTAGATTCTCTGCAAAAGTAGAATGACAGAGACCACCCTAAAATGGCTGATATACCTGCCATCCAGAAGACTAGGTGAGCTTTCCAAGTAGTGGCAAGACAAATGCTTCTCAGGTCTGCAAGAGAGAAGAGAAAGATGGAAGATAGAGGCAGTGCAGTGTAAGAATGTATTTATCAACCATGCTGACTTCCTCTAAGTTTCATAGGCTAGTAGCCTAGAACCACTGGACAAATATGTAGCTTTCCCAGGAGACAGGGAATCTGTGTTCTTATATCCTATGACATCATAGGTAAGCAGTTTAAGTGTGACCAGAAATCAGTAATTTAAATGTTATGAACTTCTGTTATCCCCTTTCTTAATGGGGAAAAATTCTCCATACCTTTCAGAAAGTTGGTGCAGTAAGTAGGCCCCAGCTTTTCTGAGAAGTCAGATAGGAGGTGCTGGACATATTTTAATAATGCTAACTCTAGAGAGGTTTATGAGTAGTTTTCAAGAGTCAGTACACTTTCCAACTCTGGAAATTTGGAATACCTTTGTATATTTTTAGAGAAGCAGGTCTCAAACGAGGGTCAATTTTGGCACCCTCTCCCCAACACCCCCAGGGGACATTTGACGGTGGCTAAAGACATTTGTGGTTCTCACAACTGGGTGTTGGGTGAGTTGGCACTGACATCTCTTGGGCAGAGGCCAGCAACACTGCTAAACATCCTACAATGCACAGGACAGCCCCCACAACAAAGAATTACCAGTCCAAAATGTCAATAGCTCAAGGCTGAGAAACTCTATTCTAGGATGAGAGTCCATAGCAAGCATTATTCACATTCGCAAAGGGTCCATGGCCTAAATTAATTTAAGATCCCCAGCTCTAGACTTTGGCCAAAGGCCACAGAAGGCTCCACTTAAGCTTCTCACTTCATGCCTGGCTCTTTCACCTGCACCCTAGGCAAGCCACACAATCTCCTCTCTTCGCATACCCCTAGTTCTACCACTGAGCTCTCCTTACAGAAAGGAAAATCCCTGTCCAAGCAACAACTCATCTTTGAACAAACCAACTCTCTACCTGCTTCTCGATTTCCTGGGCCAGTTAAAGAATTTTGACATCCTCACAAAACCTCAACCTATCTTAACACATACATATCAAGCTGCAGAGTCCTTCTCAAGCCCAGATGGCTACTCCATGATTCATGCTTGGCCAATGACTATTTCTCTGCTGCCACTAATCAACTCTCTTTTTGCTCTACCTGTTGCTAGATTGCTTCTCCATCTCTATCTCCCTCTTCCGCTCCACATACAGACAAATCAGGCTTTCTAAAAGGAATGACAAAGCAACAAAGCATCATTTCCCCACTAAGCAAATGGGAGCTCTGCCCAGAGGGAGTCAGCTGAGCTGCGACGCATTAGGGACTGCCATGTTGGCACTACCAGAGGTTCATTCTATGCAGTAACTGAGCTCAAAGGCCTCTCTGTGAGATGTACTTCAGTTCTCTGCATGGAAGGGAGCCCTCCGTGTGGTTTAAAACACCTCCACAAAGTACAAATAAGCACACTAAGCTACACAGTAAAACACAGTCTAACATCACCCAACCTCCACCATTATATGCTGTTAAATATTTAATTAAGGGGTCATATGAAGCAAACTGTTATATACACAATAAAGAGGGAAAAAAGAAAAAACAAAACACAGGTGTAGAACAGCCTGGTAGTGAGTACGATTTTCATTTGCTTTTACCCAAGGGCATTTGGAGAAAAGATTGTTTTGTCAAATATTTATCCATTTTTTCATTTTCTTGAAACATGTCTTTTCCAGAAAGAAAAGACATTTAACAAGAATTAAAAACATGTGTTTAAACCATTTAGAAAGTTTAATTTTCTTTAAAAATGGTTTCCGGAGCTGCGGTCTTCTCCAAGTTTTTGGAGTTGCATTTTCACCTGATCGTATGTCAAGTCTGACCTGAGTAACCCTACGTGGGCCTCTGTCAATCACATGGAGTTTTCCTTGGACCACCACCAACCCCCAACCCGCCCCCAACTGAGTTAATTTGCCATCCACTGGTATCTGCTGCAATAGAAAAGCTAATACTAACAAAAGACCTGACACAGTTGTTTGATACGAAGGATTTGGTTTTCTGGGAGCTTGTTTCCTATCATTGTGGAGGTTATACAGCAAATTTCTGGAGGAAGGCCAAGCAGTTTTGAATACTGTAGTTCTGAGTGGCTTAGTCCCATAAACGTAATCAAAGTCTGTATTAAGTTTATACCTTGCAGGTAATAACAAGTGACACAAAATGTAGTAAAAGATGCTGGACACAGCCGAGAAAAGTTAATGAAATATGAATGAAAGAAAACAATTGCCTTATCTATTGTTCCAACCTGGGCTCCTAATCGGAGCTAGAGCTGAATGAAAGGAGGTGCCAAGCATTAAGCTCAAGAAAGAACTTGAGTGCAATAGCTGGAACTGCTTCTTGTGGTTTTGACATGCCTGAATAGCATTTCAGGAGCTGACAAACTAAGCTACACCTGACCTTGCAGCTGGCAGCATCTGAGGGTGAAAGGTTAAAGATAAATTGTTCTTTAACAATTTCTCTGTCGTATAATATTTAAAGAAAAGCAAAATGGAATGGCACTCTTTCCATACCTTCCAGCTTCTTTATTCAGAAGAAATAAAAATAGTGGACTTGGTGCTAACTAAACCATACCTTGTTTTCCTTATTTTATGAGACAGGATCTCACTGTGTTACACAGGTTGGAGTACAGTGGCACCATCATAGCTCACTGCAACCTCTGCCTCCAGGGCTGAAGCAATTCTCCCACCTCAGCCTCCCTGTAGATGGGACTACAGGTGTGCATCACCATGGCCAGGTAATTTTTTAATTTTTTGTAGAGGCAGGGATCTCCCTATGTTACACAGGTTGGTCTAGAACTGATGGCTTCAAGCAATCCTCCTGCCTCAGCCTCCCAAAGTGCTGGGATTACAGGCATGAGCTACCTTGCCTGACTAGTTTTCTTTAAAGAGATGGATTTTTGAGCATGATGTTTCTCTTTTCTCCAAGATGTGGCAGCAGCCAATTCTTCAGTAATGGCATGCCTCTAAGAACAGCTATCTTCATCATCCATACCATGAAATAGACTTGTAGCCTTGTAGCCATTCCAGCCTTGAACAAGGAGGCTCCAGCCTGAACAAGAAGGCTCTTTTCTTTTGAGGACATGAACACCTATTCCTACTACAACAATATCAAGATCCTCTAAATTCTCCCCCAAATTTTTTTCCTAGAGCAAGTGAGGAGTCTTGCAGGAAGAAGGCACCTTTTTCTGAATATAATATGGCTGCATTCAGAGATTCTTCTTGTTAAACAGGCCTACAGAATGTATTCAAGAGAAATTCCTCCAAAAATGGAGAAATTCAAGACTTTAATCATGACTTAGCATTCACTTTCACAGATTCACTTAGCATTCACTTTCACTAAACTAGAAGCATAGGAATTATGGGTTTATTTTTTATTTTTTATTTTTTTGAGACAGTGTCTTGTTCTGTCACCAGGCTGGAGTGCAGTGGCATGATCTTGGCTCACTGTAACCTTTGACTCCCTAGTTCAAACAATTCTCCTGCCTCAGCCTCCCAAGTAGCTGGGATTACAGGCATGTGCCACCATGCACAGCTAACTTTTGTATTTTTAGTAGAGACGGGGTTTCACCATGTTGGCCAGGATGGTCTCTATCTCCTGACCTCGGTGTTCCGCCCATCTTGGACTCCCAAAGCAATTATGTTTTGCTACTGTTGAAGTTGGCCAAATGTTTGATCACCTGAAACTTATTTTACCCACCAGTATATGTCTTTGTTGTTGTTACCAACTACCTGGATAGATTCTGATTCAATATATAAATATACAGGTTACAAATGTCATTATATGTTATTAAAATAGCTTTAGTGACCAGGAGTACAAAAGTAACACAGGTAGAAATCAACGAGGGGATTAGTTTGGTTATGGCATATTTGCAGCCCCAGTCTTCAGCTAGCCCAGCAATCCTACCTCCAGTAATTACACCAATACCAGACTTTCTTCATTTCATATTTTTGCACCTGAAGTGTGTGAAAGCAGTTCAGTTCCAAATGACATACAATTTTATGCTCAAAATCTCATTCGGATCCATGAATCCAAACCAAACAAGCAATGGTCCTCAGCTGCAGGAAGGAATAAACAAAGCAGATCCGTAAAGACATGCTGATGGCAAATGTATTATTATTTTTAAATTTGGACATGCATTTCATACATAATTCTAAAGTTCTTTAGTAATAGATATTTTTTAAAGTAGCACCATCAAAATCAAGCCACCAAAAATTAGAGGGAGAGAGCACTAAATTTTTTTAAGGAGACAAAGATATATCATGAAGACTACAGAAGCATATGAATCTCAAAGTCCTTAGAGAAAAAAACAGAAACATGTAAGCCGTGCAAAAATATAAGATAAGAAGTACTGCTCGGGTAGGAGGGAAGATGTATTTTAAGTTGAGCAAAGATCTGATTGTACTTTTGAAGTACTGAGAACAGGAAAGGAGGGAAAGAGCAAATAAAACCTCAGGATTGCTCAACGAGAGTAACAAAGGATAACGGAGTAAAGAAACATGCAATTGGTATTTATATTTTTTGTTACAGTGGCCAAGGAGCTAGAGGAGTTTCTGTGTGATTACAACAAAAAAATGTTAAGTTTCCTTATATAGAAAGTCAAAGACTGGGATAGAAGTGAGGAGAAAAAACAAAACCAAAGACTAAAAATCAAAAACATAGACAGTGTGAATACTGTTTTACCAAATCCTAGCAACTCTTGAAACTTTATGGAAAAAGACAAAGAAAATAAAGGAACTCATTTTGCTGAGAACGATTGTGTCTGTGCATTACATATGCTATAGTTTGGATGTTTGTCCCTGCCCAAATCTCAAAAAGAATTGTAGTCTCCAGTGTGGAGGTGGCGGCTGGTGGGAGGTGTTTGGATCATGGGAGCGGATCCCTCATAGTTTGGTACCATCTTCATGATAGTGAGTTCTTGCAAGATCTGGTCGTTTAAAAGTATGTGGCACCTCCCCCTTTTCTCTCTCTTTGTCTCTCTCTCTGGCACTTGCTCCTGCTTTCACCATGTGATGTGCCTGCTCCCCCTTCACCTTCTGCCATGATTGTAAGCTTCCTGAGGGCTCCCTAGAACTAGATAGATGCCAGCACCATACTTCCTGTACAGCCTGAAGAATCATGAGCCAATTAAACCTCTTTTCTTTATAAATTACCCAGTCTCGGGTATTTCTTTATAGCAAGGCAAAAATGGCCTAATACAACAATGTATGTATAAATATATATTCCCTAAATTCATTTTTAGAATTTAAGATTTAAGTTGCTAAGTGAGAGTTTATTTGAGAAAACCAGAGTTGTTCTAAGCATACTACTTAGATAGCAGTTAGTTGTTCTAACATACTACTTAGTTGTTCTAAGCATACTACTATTGGTTGTGGCTAACCTCCAAAATGCTGCTTAGGTGCTATGATTAGATTTGATGGAACAAACTTAATATTCCTAACCTAATATGTGAGCTTATAAAAACTAGTGAAAGAATGAATAACACCTCATCGATCAATATTGGTCTTTCATCCACAAAGAAATATATTAAAGCTTACTTTTCCTCAAGCTACAAAGGAAGCTACCATTGAGGAAAACAGAATATACAGTCTTTAAACTTGATATGATTTACATTCAGTGCATAAAACAGAAAAGAGTGGGCATTATATTAAAGCTTCATCATGTTTCTATTAGGAAGACCAACAGACATGGAAACCAGATGCCTTCAAAAAACAAAACAAAACTCTAAAATGATTCTATCAACAGAAAAATGGCCCGGTCTCCTTCCCTTAAGCCTGCTTTTCCATTTCAGAATCATTTGCTCAAACATTCTTGCCCTTGCCCATTATCAAGCAATAAGCTATCTTTGAGTCTGGTTTTTGGTCCATACCACCAATCCAGACCACATGGGAATCAGGAAGAGCTAGAGATTAGCAGATGAAGGGCCATCTGGAATAGAGTTCTGAAGATATTTCCAGGCCACAGCACTGAGGACCAACTGCCAGAATAGTCTTGGGCTAAGACGAAGAAACCACCTGACAAGTGTAGGTGGGATCCAGAGGAAAAACCAAGGGTGGTGGAATTGATTCACTAGGAAATAACGTACCATATTTATGCATTCCCTCTGGGGGTTTGTTTCAGCTGCACTATGTAGGAAAAAGTAGTAGGTCTTGCAGGTTAGAAAACTGTCCTAAAAATAGAACTGGTGCAGGAGGAAACTTTGAGAAGGGTCATAAGGAGAGGGCACACTTAGAGTGAGCATGGGGCCTTCTGGGCTATTCTTTTGCTAGTGCCTCATTTCCCCAAGATGCTGTGAGATTCAAGAGGCAATGAGAATGTCAATAATGATCAACAACATGACCAGGCCAGGAAGTCACCATGAGAATAGGCAGCGTGCCCAGGATGAAGGGGCTGGGAGTGCAGGATGAAGGGGATACATGCACTGAAAGCTCTGTGCAAAACATGAGCAGAATTTCATTCCAGGCTTTTTCAATAGGCTGGGGAGAAGCTTTAATGCACTGACAGTCAAGATAACTTCTTGAGCATTGTTTTGAGATTCCTCTAATTGCCATCTAAAAGTCAAAAGGTAGGAATTCTCTTCTTTCTCATGGAGTACATGAAGTTATGAAATTTCTTTTCTCTCTCTACAGCTTCTCCATTTTCTTTCATAGGCCATTCCAAGTCCAAATCCTTTACTTCCAGGGTACATTTTCTTCTCTGCTCCTTAGATCTTTCTATTCTTTCCTCTACTTCCCACTGCCATCCCTTCAGCATCACCACTACTAAGAAACTGTGGAATCTAAGCTATTGGCACTGGGTTGCCTGTCTTGACAGTAAAATGGGATCCACGCACTTCACTCTTGGTTTAGACACCTGTAGGAACCCATGGGGGATAAAATGAAATGATGATGTGGGTTACATGGGTAGATCCATTTGTCCAAATTATTAAGATTTTTTAATGTACATTAAATTTCTCTCAAAAACTTAAAAATGATTGAGTAGGGGGTAGGGAATGGGTGTAGATAAATATAAAGCAAGAATAATAATTACTGAAACTGAGTGATTGGTACATAGGAATTCATTTTACTATTCTGTTTACTTTGTGTATGTTTTAAATTTTACATAACAAAAGTTGAAATGGTGATTCCTATGTACTATATCACAGCCATGATTATCTGTATGTTCATTTCTATATAATCATATCTATTCATATACATTCATATGTATACAGTTGCTTCTTGAACAACATAGATTTGAACTGCATGGGTCTACCTCTCATGCCTCCCCTGCCACTTCCTCCGTGTTTTCCACCTATGCCACCCCTGAGACAGCAAGACCAAACCTTCTTCTTCTTTCTCCTCTTCAGGCTACTCAACATGAAGTTGACAGAGATGAAGACCTTTATGATAAACCATTTACACCTAATAGACAGTATTATATTTTCTATTCCTTATGATTTTCCTAAAATATTTTCTTTCCTCCAGCTTACTTTATTATAATAATATACTATATAATACATATAACATACAAAATATGTGTTAATTGACTATTTATGTTATTGGTAAGGCTTCCAGTCAACAGTAGGCAATTAGTAGTTAAGTTCTGGGGAAGTCTCAAGTTATATGAAGATTTTTTTACTGCACAGGAGTTTGTATTAGTTTCCACACTGCTATAAAGAACTACTGAAGACTGGGTAATTTATTTAAAAAAAAGTTTTAATTGACTCACAGTTTTGCATGACTGGGGAGGCCTCAGGAAAATTACATTCATGGTGGAACATGAAGGAGAAGCAAGTACCTTCTTCACAAGGCAGCAGGAGAGAGAGAGAGCAAGTGAAGAAGTGTCACATTTGAAAACCATCAGCTTTCATGAGAACTCACTCATTATCAAGAGAACAGTACAGGGAAAACTGCCATGATCCAATCACCTCCCACCAGGTCTGTCCCTTGACACAAGGGAATTACAATTCGAGTTGAGATTTGGGTGGGGACACAGAGCCAAACCATATCAGGGTCAACATCCTTAACCTCCATGTTGTTCAAAGGTCGACTGCATACACACACACACATACACACACACACACACACTCATACACATATTCCTGAGAAGTGGAGACACTCATTTCAGAACCATCTGGTCCTGATTTTATCACATGTGGTTCGCTATTCACTCAGTGAGAAAAAGAGGGCTTTGACATCTATCAGCCTATCCAACATTTGCATTGACTTAACCATTCGGTTATGAAGTATTTTAGCTTTTTTTGACCTCCAGAATGGCAACTGGGTGACTGGAACACATCTCCTCTGCACTGAGATTTGCAATAACACCACTTTATGTAATCCTCTCTATCCCTTGCCACCATCCAAAACACTCGTCTGTGCTCCATTACTCAGGATGAAAATGGAGTCTGCAATGTGATATCTCAGGGAACCCCTAGGTGTGTGACCAAATACTTTCCCCTAAAATTATCACTCTGACTGACAGTACTATTACAGACAGTGTTCTTCTCATTCTTGCCTGGCAGTTTATTTCCTTTTCACTGGTATGTTCTTAAATTACCAAAATATGTACAATCTATGATTTTCACTAACTCTCTAGCATGTTTATTTCATCACCTCAACATGGGTTACTTCCTTCCCATCCTGTTTTACCTTTCTCAGTTTTGCTGCCTTTTCCTTAACATAATCTCTTACATTATCTGGATTAATCTCTATATCAAATGAATGTATTCCAGTAGAAAAGAAAGGCCACATCCTAGAACTCTTTGAAAATAATCTGTTCATAAACCACTCACTAAACATTTCAGTGTAAGACAAAATACTTAATGATTTAGACAAATGAAGGATAGCTTAGTATGAATTATGGAATATTTAAAAAGAAATATCCTAAAAATAAAAAACTATTACACTCAGTAGAGGACAGAGGCTTACGAATGACTGGAAGTAGGAATGCTTGCAGACTTATTTTGATGAATACAGAATAATGTTTTTTAATTAGCATACCAATAACTTTGTGAGTAAATTTTTGCTTCTCAAGTGCTGGGAATGGCATGCCTTCTAATGAGGTTGATCTGCAAACCCACTTCCACTATTTATCTGCTTCATAGATACTTCTTCTTTCTTTAAATATAAGACAAATCAGGAAGATCTCTGCCTCAATTTTTATAAATTTTGAGTTAGTGGAGTCTAAATTCATGAAATTCAACTACCATATGGTATCATACAATAAATCAAGGGTTTTTAAACAATTGTAACCTGGCTTAGACTTTTCTCAAGCAATCTACAGCTCTTCATACTGTTTCCTACACATACGTGAGATGGTAATGTTCACAAAGTAATCCAGCATTGATGTAGATGGTAATTGCAAAATGTAGAAAAGAAAAATTCTGAATTCACTAAAACTAGGCACAAAGAACATGATAGCACATGGTTGATACACAGCAGCTGGGATAAACATACATTGGGCCAGGTGGGTTCACCTCCCTCCACATACCCTTATCTCAGGTTTTCCGGGGACCGGTCCCCTTCTCCTTTCCTTCTCATCCACATGACTCCTGCAAACTTCAGCCTTCATGCTGGGTGATCCCAGGCCCAGCCACTTACTTTCTGCACTTTCCTTTCAGCTAGAAATATTTAAGCTTTTGTCTTGCCTTTCTGCCAAAGTGTTTTTGCTTTTTTTTTTTTTTTTTTTTTTTTTTTTTTTTTTTTTTTTTTTGTGAGACAGTCTTGAAACCCCGTCTCTACTAAAACTACAAAAAACAATTAGCCGGGCGTGGTAGGGGGCGCCTGTAGTCCCAGCTACTCGGGAGGCTAAGGCAGGAGAATGGTTTGTTTCTTACAATGGTCAAAATCACTAAATTTGAATATTGATTCACTACTATTATTTAATCTATAGTTCACATGCAAGTTTTATCAACTATCCTAAAAATGTCCTTTATAACTTTTTATTTTCTTGGTTCACGATTCAATGGAGGATCACATATTGCACATTTTTGGCATATTTTTATTATGGTAAAATACATATAACATAAATCTACTATTTTAACTATTTTGAAGTGTTCATTTCAGTGGCATTAAGCACATTCACACTGTGATGCAACTATCACCACCAAAGTAGTTTAAAGAGTCTTTATCACCGGGACTCAGGGTAGGTCTGAGTCCTTGGCCAGAGCTGTGGGCTTTGAACCCAGTCAGAACAAGGACCTTAACTAAGCTATGACTAACCTGGCACAAATAAAACAGTACAGTAATCTCTCAGTGTCAATGAGGGACTGGTTCCAGGAGTCTCCTCAGATACCAAAATCCGAGGATGCACAAGTCCCTGAAATGAAATGGTGTAGAATTTGCATGTAACCTAAGCATATACTCTCATATCGTACATGTTCACTACAGACTCTTTTCTGAATATTTGTGAACACAGCTTACTTGAAACCACGGATGTGAACCCACAGACACAGAGGGCTGACTGTATTTAAAATGAGGCGAGGTACAAATGTCCTTGATGTACTAAAATAGGCATTCTTCCATACCCAGCTAACGTAAAGAATAATGGTTAGACCACAAATTTAACACTCCAGGTCAGTCCTGAGGACATATGTAGGTATTTCATTAGTAAAAGTGTACCAAAAGTCGAGGTTAACGGAACTTTACATTGAAGATGAAAAGAAGAGGAGGGAACTATCTGAAATCCCCAAAGCATTTTTTTTCTCACTTAAGCTCCTCTTTATGAGCTGCAAGTAAATTTTCCACATTGTGAATTTTCAGAGACAAATTCCTCTTGTGTTTCTCTCTGTTACCCAGCTCAAACTGATCTGGATGTGCCTGAGCAAAAATACAATTAGGTAGAGAAATCTGTTTTAAAAAACAAAACAAAAACAAAAAACAAGTGTGGCCCAAGTGTGTCATTAGAATTAGTTTGCATATTTTATCTAGGGAAACTATAAGTTGGTTTCCGAGGTAAATATTCAAGGCTGTTTCCAAAGATATTCCTGGGAATATGTAGTACATATGCTTTGTATCTCTGAATTTTAGACCTTTCCAAGGTTCCTGGCTGCCACTTCAGAGAGTGGGGGTTACATTTATGTTTCAGCATCCTGAGTGAGTACTCTGGGTGTGGAGACTGAATTTGAATCAAAGGACTTAGCAAATTTGCCTTCTAATTCTGAACCCAATAAAAAGAGATCCAAGAGGAGCAGCAAACAGGACACTTGAGGTAGCAGAAAAGGAAGGAAACATGTTTCTAGCACCTAGCAGGTACCAGACACGGAGCTAAGCAGTTTACATACTGCATGTTATTAATCCCAACTTCATCTCTGTTTCCAACCCTATATTTTACAGAGAGGAAAGCAGGGCCCAAATATGTGGAACGTAACATATTAGTATGTGACAGAGCCTGAACTCAGGCTCCTGTGGCACCATGGGGTCATGCAGTGTTGCTTGTCTGGGCAATCCCGTGAACAATCGGTTTCCAATAACAGATCAATGGCAAGCTGGAAAAACATTTCAGGTGGTGTGCCACAAAGCATTTCTTAGAAGATATTTCCTGCCTCACCTTTATCATTGGCTGGAACAAATCCACCTGATGTGCATATGCTTGCAAATGCTTTATATGAGATGGGCACTAGGTATATTAGGTAACTAAATCGGGATTGGAGAAAATACAGACAAGCTGGAGTAATGGACTGAATGGAACAGGATGTTACAATGAGGTAAGTGTCAAGGTCTGCATATAGGTTCAAAAAGCCAATTGTACAATAATACATGAGAGAAACCAAGTTTAAGAGCAATGTCTACAGACATTTTTCAGGCAACAATAGAGTCAGAAACAATTCATAGGGTCATGTGGTCACAGACACATAATTCTAAGCTATATTAAAAGATGTAGAACATCTACAATAAGCATGGTAATATTTCTACTTTGACCTGCACTGATCAAGCAATGATCTAAAAGAAGCATTTTATGCCTTCAATAAATATTTATTGAGTGCCTTCTAAGTTACTAGGTACTGTGTTAGGCCTTGGAGAGCGGGTGGAGAACAAAAAAAGACACAGTCTCTATTATCACAAAGCTTAACAGCCCAGAAAATGCAGGTAAAGTAAAATGTACTCAGAGAATGAAGAGGAACTTAAAACTATGTCTTAGAGCAACAATAAAAGAAATGGAGGATTTTTAGCCTTGAGAAAAATCTTTCTTGAAGTGCATATGACAGGTTGATAGGGAAAATAGAGATCATGTTTTATGGTAGATTTTACACTATTCAAAACATGTCCTGCCCCTCTTGGTGAAAAGACTATGCACCTTCGGCCCACAAATGTTAGGGCTGGCCATGCAACTTGTGAAACTCCTCCTCATGGAAGAATTATGTATCTCGATCATCATTGGCCTCCACAGCAGTCACATGACTTGCTTTGGCCAATAAAATGTAGGCAGAAGTGATTATGTAAAGAAAATTCAGCTAGCAACATTAGGAGTGGCAGTCCATCCTGGTTGTGGCTAGTAGAAATCTGTTGAGTAGATTTGGTTTCAAGCAGTAATACAACTTCCAGTTTATAACAACAAAAGAAAGAGCCTCTTTTACTAAGCATATGCTATCTTAGCCAAAACCAGAAGTGAGGTTGTTCACCAATAAGCCCAACAGAAGCACCAAAGCCTGTATTCTAATTATTTTATTGTTTGGTTGGTTTGGTTGTTTTGGTGTTTTGGTTATCTTTTTTTAATATTTCATTTCCATAGGTTTTTAGGGAACAGGTAGTATTTGATTACATGAGTAAGTTCTTTAGTGGTGATTTCTGAGATTTTGGTGCACCCATAACCAAAACAGTGTACACTGTACCCAATGCGTAGTCCTTTATCCCTCACCCTGCTCCCACCCTTTCCTTCAAGTCCCCAAAGTCTATTGTATCACTCTTATGGCTTTGCATCCTCACAGCGTAGCTCCCACTTATGAGTAAGAACATACAATGTTTGGTTTTCCATTTCTGAGTTACTTCACTTTTTTATACGTAGAGTCTTACTCTGACACACAGGCTGGACTGCAGTGGTACAATCATGGTTCATTGCAGCCTCTACCTCTCAACTCAAGAGATCTTCCCACCTTAGTACCCCAAGTATTGAAATTACAGGCATGTGACCCCAGGCCTAGCTAATTTTTTGTTATTGTGGTTTTAGAGACAGGGTCTTGGTATGTTGCCCAGACTTGCATTCTAATTGTTACTATTTCCCAAAATTAGATGGCCCAACTATCATTAACACATATTAGTGCTGCCAATTTTACTGTAATAGTGGGTTTGATTCAATTTGTTCCAATCAATTTTATTGATATATAAGGACACCTGCAGTGTATCACATGCAGTTTCAGCTAAAAGTTTAGTGATCAGGCTGGAAATAAAAAAAAAAAAAAATGCTTGACTTTATTACTAATACTGTTGATGCTACTCTTGCACAGTAATCTGCTTCTACTTAAGTGACCAGCATTAGGAAATGAGTTATCATTGGTGACCTCTAAGTGAAATTGTAAAGATGTCAAATAACTTGGTGGTTTGCTTGTACATGAAAAAGTAGGATAACATGCTTCCTTTTCTTCATTCTGTTCAATACTTGAGCTTTTACTAGGCACTCAAGTCCCTTTGGAAACCAATTTATATATTTATTACAATTAAGAACTGCTGCTTCTAAAAGGGACTGCAGAATGAACTTCAATTAGACTTTATTTGCTGGGATTTGCCCTCCTAGCTCCTCTCTTTCACTTATTCCACATTTGTGAGGTTGCATTTAAATTACAATTCACCTTTATGACCACCTGAGCAATTAGTTTGCATTCTTAGAAGAAGATATTGCTCAAGTAGTCCCTCCTCAACTAGAAGGATATCTCAATTCCAAATCTGTGTAACTGACACTGTGACAAGGGAAAAGTTGTTCTTTTCTTACATTATCATTAGCTACGACTTCCAGTGTAAGCAGCAAATATCACATGCTTATTTTGAAAGCACTCATGAGGGTTACCATGATACTAGAAAACATGGTCTCATATATTATAATCCAGTTGGAGAAATGAAAAGAACATAAAACATATTAAAAATGAAAAAGCTGAAGAACAAAATCTTTAGATAACAGATCAAGATAAAATAGTTAATCTGCCACTATTTCAAAAAGAATTGCACAAAAAATAATTGTATTTATGTTTGGAGGAGGAAGAGTTTGTATTAAGGCTAGGAAATATTACACAATGCCTAGCACACAGTAGAACTTACTAAACATTAGCTGAAGAAATGAATGGAGTAATAAGATGGCTCAGAAAGAAAGCCCTCTTAGAAATGAGACCAAAATGATGGGATTTAGCTCCACCTGTGAGGACTTTTATATCCTAGATGTGGAACTTGGGCTTCATCTTTAGGTAAAGGGAATGTTGATTGTCCCAAATTCAAGGCTTGCACTCCCTGTTAGGGTATCATGGATATCTTATCCTTCACTTTCCCACTCATAAGTGTTATTGGTCTTCAACTATCTGCCTTCTAAGACTACTGCAGACTGAAGCTATCTCACCTTCCCCAGGCATATCTCAGTATTTCTCATCTGTTTAATTCATTGGGTAATTAATCACCTGTAGTTTTTAATATAGCCTTATGATAGTTCATTTTAATGTGTCAGCTTGACTGGGCTATGGGGTACCCAGATATTTGGCCATTCTGGGTGTTTCTGCAAGAATGTTTTTGGATGAGATAAACGTGTATAGCTAGACTAAGTAAAGCAATTGCTCTCTCCAATGTGGGTAGGGCTTATCCATCAGTTGAAGGCCTAATTAAAACAAAATGTTAATTCTCCCCAAAGAAAGAAGGTCTAATGATCTTTGAACTGGACATCATCTTTTGTCCTGCTTTCAGACTTGAACAATAAACATTGGTTCTTCCTATGTTTTGAGCTTGCCAACTTTTGGATTGGAACTACACTGTCAGTTCTCCTGGTTCTCAGGCCCTTAGACTCAGACTGAAACTAAACAATTCACTCTCCTGGTTCCAACTTGCTGGCTAACTCTAAAGATCTTGGGACTTACTAGTCTTCATAATTGCATGAGTCACTTCGCTGGAGAATCCTGACTAATACAGCCCTGTTCTCTTGTCTTAAACTGCTATTACAGTATTTCAATCTAGTTTAGCCTTTCTACATGTTTACAGCCGGCTTTTCAAACTAGATTGTAAGCTTCCTTAGACCTGAGATTAGGAGGTATTCAACATCTGTGTCTCTTTTAAGGAGTTACTGGGGACTTGACTGTGGAGAACAGTGTGGTTACCACATGTAGTTTGGCAGATTACACCCTGCACAAGGTCCCCACTGAGAGGACAAGTGGGATAAAAATCTAGCACCAGGTCCCCTTTACCAAGAGTGGCCTTGGCACAGGGCTATGCTCATCTGGAGGAAGAGAAGTCTGTTTCTAATTCTCCAAGCCATTGAATGCGCTATTGGATGCCCTAGACAGCAACATTACAGGTTGGTCCCAGCAATGGGCTGTGTTAGCATCCCAGAATAATACAGACTGCCTGCTCTTTTCAACATTTGGCAGGTCTCACCTAGCTCCATCTTAAAATGGCCAGAACTAAGAATCAGGAACTCCTATAATTCTTCCACAAAAGACTCTAAAGGCAAATGTACCTTCAGTTGACTTGGAATTGGAAAAATACATATTATAGCAATGACGGTGTTCCCATAATCTCCATATTTAAAAGTATACTAGTCAGGCTTATTAACTGCAAGTACCAGAGTCCAACTTCAAGAGATTAAGCATAAAGATATGTATTGGGTAGCTCACAAGAAGACTGGAAAACCACATGTGAAAAACAGGCAGGAAAGACGCGGGTTCAGTAACAACCAGGTTCAGAACCAAAATGGCACATAGAGTCAGCCCAATGAAGACACCTCTCCCACAACCATTGAATACTTTACTTCCCCAGCAATTGCCACCACCTGCCCTACAAGGATTTCTCCACTACTTCTGCTTCCTTGCACCACTATCTCCGAATGCAAAATCTCTGGCAAGAGTATCTGATTGGGTAAACCCTAGGGAGACTGAGAAAAAGAGTAGCCAGTGTTTTCAGCATCTCAGTGGGAGGTAGGCTTGGCTTCCCACCCTGATTCCTAAGGCGAGGGATTTCTCAAATACAGAATAGGATTTAGACTTGGAAAGTCAAAGAATAAAAATATTCATTCCATGATTATAATTACATACATCTTGAACATCTGTTGTGTATGGGAAACAAAGTAGTGTGTATTGAATAGAAAAGTTTGTTCATTTATTTCAACTTCATTTAAACTCTTCATTGGGAGATCCCACATTAAATATAAATGCTCTCAGCTCCCTAATTTCAGGTGAGAACCCAATACATACAGCATTTCTTCGAGATGAGGGTCTCACAGAACTCAGCTGAAAAGTACTGAATCAGGGCAAGTTTATACATACACAGAATCCTAATTCTTAAACGGGAAAACAAGTTTCAGCCAATTCCTTAATTCTGACAGATCTTATGCTGCTAGGATCCCCATCAATAACAAATGCAAGGAAATCATGAACACATATTTTGCAAACTGATTCAGAGACACCCAGGATGGGCACGGCGGCTCACGCCTGTAATCCCAGCACTTTGGGAGGCTGAGGCAGGCAGATCACCTGAGGTCAGGAGTTTGAGACCAGCCTGGCCAACATGGCAAAACCCCATCTCTACTAAAAATACAAAAATTAGCTGGGCACAGTGGTGGGCGCCTTTAATCCCAGCTAGTCGGGAGGCTGAGGCAGGAGAATCGCTTGAACCCGGGAGGCAGAGGTTGCAGTGAGCTGAGATCATGCCACTGCACTCCAGCCTGGGTGGCAGAACCAGACTGTGTCTCAAAAATATAGATAAATAAATAATTAAAAAATTAAAAAAAAAACAGCTTTTACCTATCAATTTACTTGTGAGACTTGCTTATGATGTAATTACAAATACCTTTTAATATAAGGAAAGAGCACAGGTTCTCTCATTGTTTTCACTTTAGAATACATGCCAAGGTTCATAATGATTTTTAGGTCTCAAAAATATATAAAACGTCAAGTATATTTTCTTTCTTGAAGTATATTCTCACAAATCTAGAAGACATTGTTATGGCTCCTACTCACTTTATAGATTACTAACCGCTAGACAGAAAGCTTATATAAAGAATTGCTGACTGAATATGCCAATAAGTAATAATGTCTCAACAATGATGTGAGAATAAACTGTGATGAGTGAAAATGTTTGGAATTCTTAAGAAGAAAATATGCTGAGTCATGGAAAGTACTGATGCATAGTTTTTCAACTAAATGATGGACAGCAAAGAATACTATGACTCTTATAAATAACTCTTTGTTTTTATTTTAAAGAAATTACACTAATATAAATCTTTTTATTTTCCACAATCAGGAAGTGACATCTGTCATGTTAAGCCCTGAACTTCTGTTGGGGCAATGAGTGAAGGCCTGGTTCATGGGCTCTGTCTCTTCCATACCACGGAGGTGAACTATTAAGAAGTGGCTTTGGCCGGGCGCGGTGGCTCAAGCCTGTAATCCCAGCACTTTGGGAGGCCGAGACGGGCGGATCACGAGGTCAGGAGATCGAGACCATCCTGGCGAACATGGTGAAACCTCGTCTCTACTAAAAAATACAAAAAACTAGCCGGGCGAGGTGGCGGGCGCCTATAGTCCCAGCTACTCGGGAGGCTGAGGCGGGAGAATGGCGTAAACCCGGGAGGCGGAGCTTGCAGTGAGCTGAGATCCGGCCACTGCACTCCAGCCTGGGCGACAGAGCGAGACTCCGTCTCAAAAAAAAAAAAAAAAAAAAAAAAAGAAGTGGCTTTAAAATCTTTATTAATAAAACCAACCCCAGACAAAAGTGTTCCTCATAGACCTTTCTCCCACTCTTTCTCCCTGACTTCTCTGCTGCTGGCACCCCTGTCTCCCAGCAAGCTGTGACCTGGGTCCCATTCCCACAAGGCCTCCTCCTAACCTTTAGCTACTAACTTGCTGTTTTTACCCTTTCTGTATGTTTTGGCTTAATTCTGAAAAGCCTCCAATAAATAAAAGAGATCTTTTGGAGCAAAAGCCACCCAACATTTCACCATCCATGTCCCATTTTCCTTAGGGCACTGCTCAAAAGACATTACAAGCTTGCCTTTCTGGTTAAATCAGTATCTGGCGTGAAGGACAATTGAAAGTCAATTCATCTGGAGCAATGTCTCAAGGTACTGTCCTCCCATGGGAAGAGGGATCCCAGCGATTATGAACTCAGAGGAAAGTTGCCATGTTTTGATGGACTGGAACCTTCCAGGCAATCCTTAGATAATGGCCCTGAAGGAAGGGCCAAAGAGAAGCCTTTTGGGCCTATTTGTTTACCCAATAATTGGTCTACCCTACTCAACGTGTGGCCATTTACCCATATGTTACAGGTCAAAGACAGGTAAGAACAGAAATAGAGAGCAAGCATTAAAACATTGTTATAGCAACTTGACAATGTCTTCTGAGTCTAAGAATAAAAAATTGGTGTTTGTATTTTGTCTTTTATTCATTTTTTCTGATAATTCGTTTTTATCGTATTTTATAAAAGTATGGATCTACAAAGTATTGGGAGGATTTCTTTGTGGTTTTTCACCACAGATAGCTTGATTAGCACTGGTTTAAAAGAACTAGAGGTGAAAATAAATTACTTGCAGTGATATGATAGAGCTATGGTATGTAATTCCTGATGATTTTTAGCTTAGAGGTTTATTTTAAAAATAAATTGTAAACACCTATTTAAACACAAGTATATGTGTTTGTATGCAATGTATTGCCAACATTTGTGTACTCATTATCTAGCAATACTGAAAACATGGAACAAACTACAGTCAACAAATACACTACAGAGAAGTGAGTTCTTTTCCAAGTCTAAAGAAGATTAAATATGATAAAAGGAATGAATGTCTCTGCCACTGAAATAACATAAATATTTGCTCTTTCAAGCTAGAACTTGAGAATACAATTGTTATTTGGCACTGAATATTTCTTCGTCAGCGCCCCAAGGAAGCCAGGTTGATCCCTGCGGCCTCTGGCTGGCTCGGGCATACCATCTTGGCTCACACTCAAGCATGATAGGACATCTCAGATCACTGCCCCAGCCCCACTAGCTGCCCATTACCTGTTCCCAAGCAGTTTTGTTGGCAGGAGAAGGGTGGGGTGGTCAATGTAGAGGACAAATAAAGTTACTCTCAGCCCTGTAGCTGAATAAGAAGTAGGAAGAGCCAAGCAGCATTTCCTAAAGCATGTCTCAATCTATACTTCGGCAAAGTATACACATCTGGAAATGTGTTCAGAATTTTAAGAATGAACTTATTTTTTTTCTTGGACTGAGCCAGATTTAGTAATTCTAATAGATACTCAATCAGATATATTAGGTTTTTGTAGTAATCCAAGGTAACTCCCTAGGTGGTGTGATATGAGGAAGTGAACACAGATGAGCTACTGCAAAATGTTTCCCCATCAGTCTATCATAATATATGCAATTCTATTATTAAAATATTCCCCTTTATCACAGTCTGTTGGGTTGCCATAACAAAATACCATAGGCTGGATGGCTTAATTAAACAAAAGAAATTCGTTTCTTATAGCTCTGGAGGTTGAGAAGTCCAAGATGAAGTTGCCAGCAAGGTAGATTTCATTCCAAGGCCTCTTCTCTTGACTTGTAGGTGGCCACCATCTTGTTGTGTGCTCCTATGACCTCCTCTTTGTGTGTGCATGGAAAGAGAAAGTCAATTTGCTGGTGTCTCTTTTTTAAGGACACTAATTCCATCATGAGGGTCCCCTTAGGAACTCATCTAATCCTAATTACCTTCCAAAAGGTTCTCCATACACCATTATATTGGGGGTTAGGGCTCAACATATTAGTTGGGAGTGGAGAACACAAACATTCAGTCCATTAACTTTTTTGAACTAAGAAGCTATATCCATAACTATCTTTTTAAACAAAACATTCTAATTCTCTAATACCTATTTTTATAGAGTTGGGTTTATTCCTTATATTTGTCAGCTTTATCATAGCATGAGGGGGGTAGGAGTGGAGAAACAATATGTAACCAGAAAAAATATATAAAATGTCCAGGCTTGGAAGCAATAAAGGAGAAGGCAAAAAGAAAAAGAAAAATGAACTATTTAAGAATTACCCTAAGACTGGCTGTTATGAGATGTTATTAATTCATTCATTTTCTCTGTAGTAATTGAATTCATAGGTTTAGGTACAGTGCTGAGTGCTGGGGATAACCTGGAATAAAAGCTGGCCAAAATGGACTTGACAGACCTTTGGCAGGTAAGATTCATGTGATGTTAGGGTGCTATGCTGGAAGCAAGTCCAGGGTGGAGCGGGGGCACAGGAGGAGGCCAAATCTACCCAGGGACTCAGAAAAAACTGGGGAGACCAAAGGTAAGTAAATATTAAAGGAGACAGGTATCTAGAAGAAGAGTGCAGATGGCAGAGAGGGAGGAGGTGGGAGGGACCAAGGGGGCTGGGGCACTGAGGTCCAGGCACAGAGGCAGAACACAGAAATGCAGCCAAGTCCCACACTAGTGGCAGGCACAGGCCAGATCTGGCGGAATTTGTATACCCCACAAAGGAGTTTTTGCTTTATCCACCATCACTGAAGGATTTTAAAGACCCACAGAGTAACTGAATCACACTTTCTCTTTAGAGAGATTAGTCTTATAGGCAAGGTGAAGAGTAGATTGGAGGAGTCAGAGACTAAGAAATCTGTTAGGAGATTGTTGCAAAAGCCTAGGCAAGAAATGATGGAGAGGGGAATGAAATAAGGCCACAGTGTGGGGATGGAGAAGAAGAAAGGATAGTTGTTGAGGAGCATAATTGACAGGACCAAGGATAAGTCCAATTGTGTACTAAAGCAGAAGGCATTCTCAGATGCCCGGTGACTCTAGGTGACATGATGCACCATTTGCTGAGGTAAGAAATTTGGTTGAAGAGAGTGGGTTTGAGCCAGGCAAGGTGGCTAAAACCTGGAATCCCAGAACTTCGGGAGGCTGAGATAGGAGGATCGCTTGAGCCCAGGAGTTCAAAACAAGCCTGGGCAACATAGCAAGACTTCATCTCTACAATATGAAAATAAAAAATAAATTAGCCAGGCATGGTGGCACACATCTGTAGTCATGGCTACATGGCTACTCAGGAGGCTGAAGTGGAAGAATGGCTTGAACCCAGGAGTTGGAGGCTTCAGTGAGCTATGATTATGCTGCCACTGCACTCCAGCCTAGGCAACAGAGGGAGAACCTATCTCTGAAAAAAGAAAAGAGTGAATTTGAAGGGAACATGGTGAGTTCTGTTAGGCATGGTTTGTTGGAGGTGCCTACAGGACAGTCAGGAGGCAGATGAATCTATGAGCCACGAGCTCAGGAGAAAGGCTGGGGCAGGAGCTCTATATTGAGAGTTACCTGCTTCAAGGGAAGCAAGGCAGAGCGTGAGCTGCCTGAGCCAGGATTCTGGACAATCCAAAAAAGAAAAAAAAAAAAAAACACCCCGCATATATAGCTGTCTTCATAAGTACATGATGAGTTCCTGAAGGATCAAATCATTCATTTTTCATCTTACAGCATTTTGTATACAGAAAATGTTCCAACTGTAGATATAACATAAGATACTAGCAGCACTAGGAAAATAGGTTCAGTTTCTCACGTAACTGGGCTCCACCACGCCCAAGCTGAAGTAGCAGCGACTGCTGCCCAGAATGGACTTAGAAATGAAAACATGAATGAAGCCTCCTGCTGGAGCTTTGTTCCTTTTTTTCACTTAATAAACAACACATCTTCAGAGTAAAATAATCTATCTTAATGACTCCAAAAATAGTATTTGCAAATAGAGTTGAAGCCTTCTAGTGAGGATCCATGTTGAAGCGGAAGAAGTATTTGGAGGATGATTTCCCAGGTAGGTGTGATCAGAAAAGAGGGCGGCTGGAAAGGTGTTGAATCACCCATGATAGAAACAGAGTGCAACAAAACATGCTCTCTGCTTTCTGCTGTATTCGTTAAATGGCCTTTATTGTTTGTGCTAAGAAAGGTCAATTAATCATCCAAAGTGCTGTCTGACAGAAATTAACAATCAGCAGTGACAAAATATCCAGCAAGAGCTCACAACAACAAAGGGTTTTGTTTCTCTTTCCATATACCATTGAAAAAGGAGTCACTGGCATGTCATATCTCTTTGTACAGCTTCATTAGTGATTTTTGGCACGTAGGAAGGGGTGAGAAAAATAGAAGTGTCGCTGCTCATCTAAGCAGACCACAGGTAATTAGTTACAGCCCCGCTCCCTCGGCGATATCATCCCTTAACAAAGCACTCAAATGTTTCAGAGCAAATCTTGTCCAGAAAGGGGGGAGAAAAAGTAGGTAGCACAACTCTCTGCTTGAACTGGGTCCAGTAAATCTTAGAATTGATAACAGGTAAAACAGAGGATTACTAAACTGAATTCAAATTCTGTTTTATAAGAAAATTAAAACTAGTGTTAGAAACTACCATAAGTCCTACCACCTTCCCCCAAAGATTCTAAAACACACTCTGTGCTTTTGTTTAACTCAAGTTTTGGTGTTAATGTTTCAACCACAAATATGAAGAAATTTTGCAGTGCATCCTCAAATAGAGCTCTGCAGGATTCCAGGGAGACTCTATATTTTACTTGTCCTCCTCCACATCAACAGGGCTCCAACCCTACACCCTCTACCAAGGGACATTCGCGTTTTGCTTCAGGGAGGACCGTTACTAAGTCTTTACCTGAACCCATGCACTCTGTTGAAGCACTATCTTTAGGTATCAAGGCCATTTCAGATGATTTCCACGGAATGTTCTAGGATAGAGCCACCTGGCTCTCCAGCTTGCCTGCTTCTAATTTAGGACTGAGGCTGTATTTTCAACCTCTGCTTCTTCCTTGCGGGTCAGCCATTTCTGGCTCTAGCTGTAACATTCTCTGTCTGTCCTGTCAATAAACTATGGGTTGGTCCTTTTTGTGAGAAAAGTCACATCTTGTTTGCAATAAAAGATGAAAATGGGTTCAAGAGAACCCATGAAGACATTATGTAGAAACATTGTGTGGAAACCTTCCTGTGTTCCTTTCATTATATACCAGGAAGCTGGGTGGAATATCACTGAACACATTGGTTTCCTTAGCATCCTTAGCAGAAGTTAAGGATCCTACTGTTTAGTCACAACCCCCTCAACATGAACTAGATTATGATTGTCACAGATTTTGCTGTTCTTAGGAATGTTGAGCCCTTGATGACATTTCAAATGTCATGTTGAAATGTGACCTCCAATGTTGGAGGTAGGTCTAGTGGGAAGTGACTGGTTTGTGGGGGTGAATCCCTCACGAATGGCTTGGTGCACTCCCCATGGTAATGAGTGGGTTCTCAGTCTGTGAGTTCATGCAAGTGCTGTTGTTTAAAAGAACCTGACATCTCTCTTGCTCCCTCTTTTGCCATGTGATGCACCTGTTACCCCTTTGCCTTCCATCATCAGTGGAGGCTTTCTGAGGCCTCACAAGAAGAGTATGCTGGCACCATGCTGGTACAGTCTGCAGAACTGAGCCAAATAAACCTCTTTCCTTTATAAATTATCCAGCCTCAGGTATTCCTTTATAGCAATGCGAAATGGACTAATACAGCCCTACATTATCTTCCTGCCTGCTGGTCAGTTAGCCTTATCTTCAATAGTTTCAGAGACAGAAAGTTCTTGAAGCAGCTCACCGTCTTGCTTTTAGCCCCAGAAAGATCTTCCTTACAGACTCAAAGTGTTTTCCGGTAACGTTTAGTCCTTTGTTCCAATACTGCTTTCTGAAGCATCATGTCATTATCATGTTTTCTTATACTTCATGGTCCCCTAAAGGGCTGAAGGCCTTTCTTACAGCTCATTTCCTTCCTCCCCATCCCACCAGCCTCATCCTCTCTAAATGAAATATCATTTGTCCTTCAATGTTTTAGACTCTGACCTTCTATTTGTCCCTTTTGGGAACACTTCCTTTTGTAAATTCCCATTGAAACAGTCTTTTCAGCACAAACCCCAATAGCCCATGTGTAACATGTCCAGCACAGAGTGGTCACAGTGACTCTTCTCTGATCTGGATGCTGTACCAGATGTAGCCCACGGGCCCTGTGTGATGTTTATCAGTCCTACCACACACTGAGGCCCCATCACATGCTGGGAAAGAGCAGCAGCCTCTGGAGGATAGGGAGCAAGACCACAAGGTTCTCTGGAAGAAACCAGCTCTGGGCCGGGCGTGGTGGCTCAAGCCTGTAATCCCAGCACTTTGGGAGGCTGAGACGGGTGGATCACAAGGTCAGGAGATCGAGACCATCCTGGCTAACACGGTGAAACCCCGTCTCTACTAAAATATACAAAAAACTAGCCGGACAAGGTGGCGGGCGCCTGTAGTCCCAGCTACTTGGGAGGCTGAGGTGGGAGAATGGCATAAACCTGGGAGGCGGAGTTTGCAGTGAGCTGAGATCCGGCCACGGCACTCCAGCCTGGGTGACAGAGCGAGACTCCGTCTCAAAAAAAAAGAAACCAGCTCTGGTCTGGCACCCATGCTCATTGGTTCCATCCAACTCCAGCACTTCTCTTGAACAACAACCAAGGGGGGTCACTGGTCAAAATTCTTGAAGACAGCAAAAAGAAGCTTGTGAAAAATTGAGCTCTCTTACGAGACTGACCCATCAATAGAGTCAACGTGCTATTTTATAGATCCTGGAGTAAACTTAACCATAAATTCATGTAGCACCAGACACAGATAATGCATAAATGAAACAACAGTGTGTTTTTAATCCTGCCTCATTACAAAATGGGTGAATCCTTCATTTAGCAGTTGCTATGAGAAATATCTATTTTAGTCCTTTCCAGAATGACTGCTTCTTAATGATCCCACTTTATTCACTGATTGAGCCAATGGTCCCACAAACTAAGGTAAGCTCCTTGCTCCTACAACGGGACCCCTGAGCCTATCTTGAAAAAGCAGTACAACTTCACAGAGGCTTACCACAAATTCATTTTCTTCCACACTAACTAGGGCTTAAAAATAATGTGTATTCACACCCACTTGGGTGGCTACTATAAAAAATAAAACAGAAAACAAAAGTGCTGGTGAGGATGTGGAGAAACATTCAGTACTGGGAGAATGGATGAACTAAGACTGTGAGGGTACAAGAAGAGCTGAAAGGAGAGAAAGTATAGTCACAGAATGTATTAGCTCATTTTCACACTGCTGATAAAGACATACCTGAGACTGCACAATTTACAAAGGAAAGAGGTTTAATGGAGAACTCACAGTTCCACATGACTGGGGAAGCCTCACAATCGTGGTGGAAGGTGAGGAGGAGCAAGTTACATCTTACATGGATGGCAGCAGGCAAAGAGAGAGCTTGTGCAGGCAAACTCGTTTTTAAAGCCTTCAGATGTCATGAGACTTATTCACTGTCATGAGAACAGCACAGGAAAGACCCACGCCCATGATTCAATTCACTGGGTCCCTCCCACAACACATGGGAATTATGGGAGGGATAAGATGAGATTTGAGCGGGGACACAGAGCCAAACCATATCACAGGACAAAGCTGGATTTAAATGCCCCAGAGAGATGACTCCTGGTGCAGCCATGGATGCGTGTGGCTGGAGTGGAGGACAGGTGCAGGCCATTCTAGTCATGAAGGTAGGGAACAAGAGGAGAGGACAGTGGATATGAAGCCTCATTCTCACCAGGCGAGTTTTAAAAAAATACTGACACCCAAGTTCTATCCCCAGCAATGCCCATGGGTCTGGGCAATGAGGTATATTTTGTTTCTTGGTTTTTTTAGTTGTAAAATATGTGTAACATAAGATATTCCATTTTAACCATTTTTAAATTTACAGTTCTGTGGCATTCAGACAATTCACATTGTTGTACAACTATCACCAACAGCTATCTCCAGAACTTTTTTGTCTTCCCCAACTCAAACTCTATACCCATTAAACAGTGACTTCCCATTCCTCTCTACCTCGCAGCCCCTGGAAACCATCATTCTACTTTCTGTCTCTATGAATTTGACTATTGTAGGAGCCTCATTCTAGGTACCTCAAACCTGATATTGTTTGAAATCTTCCTTGATGAGTCTAATATGCAGCCACTGCTGAGAACTATTGTGCTATGATGCTGGCTATTTCAACTATGTGGGCCAATGAAGTCCCCCAGGGCCATGTCAGTCCTTGGAGACAGGAAGAAGATTATGAGGCAGATAAAGTCTTCAGTAAATGAGTTACATGAAAATCATGATGGAAAAAGGGTAGCAGAAACCTCAAAAGGGTCAGGTTGTTATATAAAGCACAGGGGTACTGGGATGGAAGTGTGAGCCAATGGCATAAAGATTTCAACCCAAGTCTGCTTGCAAAGTCCAGGTTCCTTCTGTTATACCAGTGGTTCTTTCATTCAATAAATATTTATTAAGTACCTGTGATGTGCTAAGCAGTGTTCTAGGCACAAATTTCCTGTTCACATGGAGTTTATATTCTGTCAAGAAGTCAGATAATGAACCTGAAAATAAATAGATCAATAAGAATTTTAAGTAGTAAAATAAAACAGAGTAATGAGGTAGAGAGTGAATTGGGTCATTGAGAAAGGTTTTTCTGAGGAAGCGATCCTCAGGGGAAGCCTGAATGATGAAACAGAGGCCATCATGTCAAATGCAAAGGAGTTTAGCAAATGCAAAGGCCCTGAGACAGAAACAAGTTTGGTGCACTCAGAAAACAAAAAGAAAGCCAGGGTAGCTAGCACATGGGAGTGAGAGAGTGACCTGTGAGCTGAGATAGCTGGGAACCAGATGAAGCTCTTGTAGGCCAAGGTAAGAAATTGGGGATCAACTGTCTTTGCAGAAAGATGCTATTCAAGGGTATTGAAAATCAGATTGGCTGCCTTAAGAAGGAACAAGGGGCAAAAGTAGAAGCAGGGAGACCAATGAACGCCAGCCATTGCAGTAGCTCAGAGAAGAGATAGTGCTGACTTAGACTAGGATTGGTGGCCGTGGCAATGGTGAGAAGTGGCAGAATCATGATGTCTTTCATAGGTAAAGCCAACAGAGGATTTGAGGGAAAGAGGAGTAACTCCTAGGTTTAGACCAAGCATCTGGATGGATGGTGATGGCATTTACTGAAGGAAGAGGAAGTTTTGAGGGGTTAAAAAAATTCCACTGGGGTCAAGTTAATTTGAAGATTCTTATTAGATGTCCATAGAGATGTTGAAAAGTGTTGCGTATACAAGTCCAGAATTCAGGGGAGAAGTCAGGTCTAAACATACAGACTTGTGAGTGTGCTTAAGCATCACTTGGAGAGTTGTTAAAAATGGTGATTCTCAGCCTCCACCCCTGGGGATTCTCTTCAGTAATTCTGGGGAGGGTGGGGTTGCACTTCTAATTAGCTCAAATTTGATGGTTCCCTTAAATCCTGCACTCTACCCTTCCACTTCCTCTGGTTGAGGTTAATCCACTAAACAGCTCTTTAGCCACTTAACTATATATATATTTTCCATCTAATTCAAATATTTTTCATTGTTTTATATAAATATATAGTATCAAATTATCATCATATGTTCTAATATATTATTTATTATAAATATAACCATATATTAATATGTTACATGAATACATTGATCTAATGATTACATGTAAATTTATTTCTCATGATTTTCATCTCAGTCACAAAACGAGAGATATCAAAAGCCTTTAAAGGAAGTTGGCATACTTTATCTCTGGAATTCCTTATTTGTCTAACTTGAGAAAGAAAGAAAGAGAGAGAGTAAAAGCTGAAGAGTTGGTTGCACTGAAATGAATTATTATTATGAGTCCATGTGGTTCCAAAATCAACAAGACTTTGTCTACTTCTAGGGTTCATATACCATGTTAGAATCCACTCCAAAATTAAGCAGAAGATCATCAATCTTAGTCTTCTATATTTGTCAGAATTCTCTTTTTTGACATCAAGACAGAATGGTCCTACAATGTTTGGACCATCTGCCATTCTCCACCATTTCTCAAAAATGGCTGACTGCTTCTATTACCTCCATCTCACAGTTGCAAATTATTCCCGCTCAGTGCTGGGTGCTCTGACTGAGCCAGTGCAGTTTATCTGAGAGCTGACTTACTTGCCTCTCACAACATTTAGCAGCCTGCTGGGCTTGCCTGTCTGAAGACCATTCTCCTTATCAGGAACTTGGAAGCCTCATAGGACAAGACTCTGTTTGCTCTGGAGCAGGTCTTCCCATTCAGTCAGGGAACCATACTTTTTGTTCTCCCAATACCCCCAACCCCTCCCCCCAAAAAATCCCTTTTCATTGTTCTTTCTGTTTTGGGTTTCTTTTTTTCCCTTAAGGACTATACTGAGGTATTATTGATTTAGTTGGGTTTTTCTTTGTTTTCTGGTGGTTTTGCAAACCCCAGATCCACTCCCAACTTTACTCATCCTGACACAATTCCCAGAGCATCATCACATTTTTAAGTGTACCTTTGGCTGTGCAACCCTCTTCCCATTTTGTGTACCTGTCTTTTTAATAGACCTTTAACTTCTAGGCACCTACCTACGTTCATTATCTCACCAAAGCAGATGTTTTAAGGTACCCTTATTCCAGAGTGAACAATCACAAACCATTACAGGATGATTGATGGGTCCAGGTTTCCATATATGCCAGCCGATCAGGAAACCTGCCACAAGGCTGTTCTCATTATTCAACAGTCTTTGTGGCTATTTCGATTACTGCTCAGGTGAGGTCAGGGGGAGATATGACTCAGGTCCACAACAACTGACCTCAATATCTCTCCAAGGCTGGTTTAATGGTTAAGATAAAAGGAATTCTGGAAACAAAGTTCCAGGACATTTTGTGGTAGAATAAATGATGGTGGTGAATAGGGACATGCACTTGTCATTAAAAGTGGCATGTTTATGGGGTGCTGACACAGTTTATGGGGTGCGTGCCTTCAGGTACCAGCCAGACCCATGCTTTTCCTAATGTTTTCAGCCTTTTCCCAAAGGTTTGGACAACACAGCTGGACAAAGCTGCCAGGGGAATTCCTCAAGTTGAAAGTTGTTTTTTTGTTTCACCAATGTTCCCGTCCACTGCCAGCACTAGAGCATGAGAAGGCATTCTCTTTAGATATGACCCTGGGATCAAGACTGCCACCCCGCACAACTCTGGAGGGCCTCATGCACATGGAATTCTATGTTGCATCCCAGAGAACGCATTCCTACAAACCAGAGTAAGAATGGCACCCCCTGGAGCCATGGCACCCCCTGAAGTCAATCTACCCAGAGGCCCTGCAAGGACCCCAGCCTTACCCTACATCTCTTACCGTGGCCGCTGCTATATTACGCCACTCAGTCAGCTACTGAACATAAAAGCACTTCACCCCAGAGAGTCAGTGCCATAATACAGGTTCTACGAGGCAGCTATAACAACAATTTCCATGGAAATAGTATTTTACATTTCTTTGAGTGCACCTGGTCACTGCCACATGCCTTAAAAAATTCCTCTGGAGGGGGGGCGGAGCAAGATGGCCAAATAGGAACAGCTCCAGTCTCCAACTCCCAGCCCAAGTGACACAGAAGACCGGTGATTTCTGCATTTTCAACTGAGGTACTGGAGTCATCTCACTAGGGATTGCCGGACAATCGGTGCTGGTCAGCTGCTGCAGCCCGACCAGCGAGAGCTGAAGCAGGGCGAGGCATCGCCTCACCTGGGAAGCACAAGGGGGAAGGGAATCCCTTTTCCTAGCCAGGGGAACTGAGACACACAACACCTGGAAAATCGGGTAACTCCCACCCCAAAACTGCGCTTTAAGCAAACGGGCACACCAGGAGAATATATCCCACCCCTGGCCGGGAGGGTCCCACGCCCACGGAGCCTCCCTCATTGCTAACACAGCAGTCTGTGATCTAACCACAAGGCAGCAGCGAGGCTGGGGGAGGGGCGCCCGCCATTGCTGAGGCTTAAGTAGGTAAACAAAGCCGCTGGGAAGCTCGAACTGGGTGGAGCTCACAGCAGCTCAAGGAAACCTGCCTGCCTCTGTAGACTCCACCTCTGGGGACAGGGCACAGATAAAAAACAACAGCAAAAAAGCAGCAGAACCTCTGCAGACGCAAACGACTCTGTCTGACAGCTTTGAAGAGAGCAGTGGATCTCCCAACACGGAGGTTGGGATCTGAGAAGGGACAGACTGCCTGCTCAAGTAGGTCGCTGACCCCTGAGTAGCCTAACTGGGAGACGTCCCCCACTAGGGGCAGTCTGACACCCCACACCTCACAGGGTGGAGTACACCCCTGAGAGGAAGCTTCCAAAGTAAGAATCAGACCGGTACACTCGCTGTTCAGCAATATTCTATCTTCTGCAACCTCTGCTGCTGATACCCAGGCAAACAGGGTCTGGAGTGAACCTCAAGCAATCTCCAACAGACCTACAGCTGAGGGTCCCGACTGTCAGAAGGAAAACTATCAAACAGGAAGGACACCTATACCAAAACCCCATCAGTACGTCACTATCATCAAAGACCAGAGACAGATAAAATCACAAAGATGGGGAAAAAGCAGGGCAGAAAAGCTGGAAATTCAAAAAATAAGAGCGCATCTCCCCCTGCAAAGGAGCACAGCCCATCACCAGCAATGGATCAAAGCTGGTCAGAGAATGACTTTGACAAGATGAGAGAAGAAGGCTTCAGTCCATCAAACTTCTCAGAGCTAAAGAAGGAATTACGTACCCAGCGCAAAGAAACTAAAAATCTTGAAAAAAGAGTGGAAGAATTGACAGCTAGACTAATTAATGCAGAAAAGGTCATAAACGAAATGACAGAGATGAAAACCATGACACGAGAAATATGTGACAAATGCACAAGCTTCAGTAACCGACTCGATCAACTGGAAGAAAGAGTATCAGCGATTGAGGATCAAATGAATGAAATGAAGTGAGAAGAGAAACCAAAAGAAAAAAGAAGAAAAAGAAATGAACAAAGCCTGCAAGAAGTATGGGATTATGTAAAAAGACCAAATCTACGTCTGATTGGGGTGCCTGAAAGTGAGGGGGAAAATGCAACCAAGTTGGAAAACACTCTTCAGGATATCATCCAGGAGAACTTCCCCAACCTAGTAGGGCAGGACAACATTCAAATTCAGGAAATACAGAGAACGCCACAAAGATACTCCTCCAGAAGAGCAACTCCAAGACACATAATTGCCAGATTCACCAAAGTTGAAATGAAGGAAAAAATCTTAAGGGCAGCCAGAGAGAAAGGTCGGGTTACCCACAAAGGGAAGCCCATCAGACTAACAGCAGATCTCTCGGCAGAAACTCTACAAGCCAGAAGAGAGTGGGGGCCAATATTCAACGTTCTTAAAGAAAAGAATTTTAAACCCAGAATTTCATATCCAGCCAAACTAAGTTTCATCAGTGAAGGAGAAATAAAATCCTTTACAGATAAGCAAATGCTTAGAGATTTTGTCACCACCAGACCTGCCTTACAAGAGACCCTGAAGGAAGCCCTAAACATGGAAAGGAACAACCAGTACCAGCCATTGCAAAAACATGCCAAAATGTAAAGACCATCGAGGCTAGGAAGAAACTGCATCAACTAACGAGCAAAATAACCAGTTCATATCATAATGGCAGGATCAAGTTCACACATAACAATATTAACCTTAAATGTAAATGGACTAAGTGCTCCAATTAAAAGACACAGACTGGCAAACTGGATAAAGAGTCAAGACCCATCAGTCTGCTGTATTCAGGAGACCCATCTCACATGCAGAGACATACATAGGCTCAAAATAAAGGGATGGAGGAAGATCTACCAAGCAAATGGAGAACAAAAAAAAGCAGGGGTTGCAATCCTAGTCTCTGATAAAACAGACTTTAAACCATCAAAGATCAAAAGAGACAAAGAAGGCCATTACATAATGGTAAAGGGATCAATTCAACAGGAAGAGCTAACTATCCTAAATATATATGCACCCAATACAGGAGCACCCAGATTCATAAAGCAAGTCCTTAGAGACTTACAAAGAGACTTAGACTCCCATACAATAATAATGGGAGACTTCAACACTCCACTGTCAACATTAGACAGATCAATGAGACAGAAAGTCAACAAGGATATCCAGGAATTGAACTCATCTCTGCACCAAGCGGATCTAATAGACATCTATAGAACTCTCCACCCCAAATCAACAGAATATACATTCTTCTCAGCACCACATTGCACTTATTCCAATATTGACCACATAAGTGGAAGTAAAGCACTCCTCAGCAAATGTAAAAGAACAGAAATTATAACAAACTGTCTCTCAGACCACAGTGCAATCAAACTAGAACTCAGGACTAAGAAACTCAATCAAAACCGCTCAACTACATGGAAACTGAACAACCTGCTCCTGAATGACTACTGGGTACATAACAAAAAGAAAGCAGAAATAAAGATGTTCTTTGAAACCAATGAGAACAAAGATACAACATACCAGAATCTCTGGGACACATTTAAAGCAGTGTGTAGAGGGAAATTTACAGCACTAAATGCCCACAAGAGAAAGCAGGAAAGATCTAAAATTGACACTCTAACATCACAATTAAAAGAACTAGAGAGGCAAGAGCAAACACATTCAAAAGCTAGCAGAAGGCAAGAAATAACTAAGATCAGAGCAGAACTGAAGGAGATAGAGACACAAAAAACCCTCCAAAAAATCAATGAATCCAGGAGTTGGTTTTTCGAAAAGATCAACAAAATTGACAGACCGCTAGCAAGACTAATAAAGAAGAAAAGAGAGAGGAATCAAATAGATGCAATAAAAAATGATAAAGGGGATATCACCACCGACCCCACAGAAATACAAACTACCATCAGAGAATACTATAAACACCTCTACACAAATCAACTAGAAAATCTAGAAGAAATGGATAATTTCCTGGACACCTACACTCTCCCAAGACTAAACCAGGAAGAAATTGAATCCCTGAATAGACCAATAGCAGGCTCTGAAATTGAGGCAATAATTAATAGCCTACCCACCAAAAGAAGTCCAGGACCAGATGGATTCACAGCTGAATTCTACCAGAGGTACAAGGAGGAGCTGGTACCATTCCTTCTGAAACTATTCCAATCAATAGAAAAAGAGGGAATCCTCCCTAACCCTTTTTATGAGGCCAACATCATCCTGATACCAAAGCCTGGCAGAGACACAACAAAAAAGGAGAATTTTAGACCAATATCCCTGATGAACATCGATGCAAAATCCTCAATAAAATACTGGCAAACCGGATTCAGCAGCACATCAAAAAGCTTATCCACCATGATCAAGTGGGCTTCATCCCTGGGATGCAAGGCTGGTTCAACATTCGCAAATCAATAAACGTAATCCAGCATATAAACAGAACCAAAGACAAGAACCACATGATTGTCTCAATAGATGCAGAAAAGGCTTTTGACAAAATTCAACAGCCCTTCATGCTAAAAACGCTCAATAGATTCGGTATTGATGGAACGTACCTCAAAATCATAAGAGCTATTTATGACAAACCCACAGCTAATATCATACTGAATGGGCAAAAACTGGAAAAATTCCCTTTGAAAACTGGCACAAGACAGGGATGCCCTCTCTCACCACTCCTATTCAACATAGTGTTGGAAGTTCTGGCTAGGGCAATCAGGCAAGAGAAAGAAATACAGGGTATTCAGCTAGGAAAAGAAGAAGTCAAATTGTCCCTGTTTGCAGATGACATGATTGCATATTTAGAAAACCCCATTGTCTCAGCCCAAAATCTCCTTAAGCTGATAAGCAACTTCAGCAAAGTCTCAGGATACAAAATTAATGTGCAAAATCACAAGCGTTCTTATACACCAGTAACAGACAAACAGAGAGCCAAATCATGAATCAACTTCCATTCACAATTGCTTCAAAGAGAATAAAATACCTAGGAATCCAACTTACAAGGGATGTAAAGGACCTCTTCAAGGAGAACTACAAACCACTACTCAGTGAAATAAAAGAGGACACAAACAAATGGAAGAACAGACCATGCTCATGGATAGGAAGAATCAATATCGTGAAAATGGCCATACTGCCCAAGGTTATTTCTAGATTCAATGCCATCCCCATCAAGCTACCAATGACTTTCTTCACAGAAGTGGAAAAAACTGCTTTAAAGTTCATATGGAACCAATAAAGAGCCCGCATTGCCAAGACAATCCTAAGTCAAAAGGACAAAGCTGGAGGCGTCACGCTACCTGACTTCAAACTATACTACAAGGCTACAGTAACCAAAACAGCATGGTACTGGTACCAAAACAGAGATATAGACCAATGGAACAGAACAGAGTCCTCAGAAATAATACCACACATCTACAGCCATCTGATCTTTGACAAACCTGAGAGAAACAAGAAATGGGGAAAGGATTCCCTATTTAATAAATGGTGCTGGGAAAATTGGCTAGCCATAAGTAGAAAGCTGAAACTGGATCCTTTCCTTACTCCTTATACGAAGATTAATTCAAGATGGATTAGAGACTTAAATGTTAGACCTAATACCATAAAAACCCTAGAAGAAAATCTAGGTAGTACCATTCAGGACATAGGCATGGGCAAGGACTTCATGTCTAAAACACCAAAAGCAACGGCAGCAAAAGCCAAAATTGACAAATGGGATCTAATTAAACTAAAGAGCTTTTGCACAGCAAAAGAAACTACCATCAGAGTGAACAGGCAACCTACAGAATGGGAGAAAATTTTTGCAATCTACTCATCTGACAAAGGGCTAATATCCAGAATCTACAAAGAACTCAAACAAATATACAAGAAAAAAACAGACAACCCCATCAAAAAGTGGGCAAAGGATATGAACAGACATTTCTCAAAAGAAGACATTCATACAGCCAACAGACACATGAAAAAATGCTCATCATCACTCGCCATCAGAGAAATGCAAATCAAAACCACAATGAGATACCATCTCACACCAGTTAGAATGGCAATCATTAAAAAGTCAGGAAACAACAGGTGTTGGAGAGGATGTGGAGAAATAGGAACACTTTTACACTATTGGTGGGATTGTCAACTAGTTCAACTATTATGGAAAACAGCATGGCGATTCCTCAAGGATCTAGAACTAGATGTACCATATGACCCAGCCATCCCACTACTGGGTATATACCCAAAGGATTATAAATTATTCTACTACAAAGACACATGCACACGTATGTTTATTGCGGCACTATTCACAATAGCAAAGACTTGGAATCAACCCAAATGTCCATCTGTGACAGACTGGATTAAGAAAATGTGGCACATATACACCATGGAATACTCTGCAGCCATAAAAAAGGATGAGTTTGCATCCTTTGTAGGGACATGGATGCAGCTGGAAACCATCATTCTTAGCAAACTGTCACAAGAACAGAAAACCAAACACCGCATGTTCTCACTCATAGGTGGGAACTGAACAATGAGATCACTTGGACTCGGGAAGGGGAACATCACACACTGGGGCCTATCATGGGAAGGTGGGAAGGGGGAGGGATTGCACTGGGAGTTATACATGATATAAATGATGAATTGATGGGTGCTGACGAGTTGATGGGTGCAGCACAACAACATGGCACAAGTATACATATGTAAGAAACCTGTACGTTATGCACATGTACCCTAGAACTTAAAGTATAATAAAAAAATTAATAAACAAACAAAAAAAAATTCCTCTGTGGCAAGCATGGTAAAGCAGACATGGTTGCCCTATTTTATCCTCTCTGAAGACAGCTTTGGAGAAGTTCATTCTTATTCAAGGCTACAGAGTTCTATGGGATTAGGCCTGGATTTCTCCTTCTCCATCCAATGCTCCTTCCATTATCCCTCGCTGCCAAGTTTGGACTAGTTGAATGCAGAACTCTGATTCTATTTTAGATCTAGTATGTTGAATCTTTGTTCTCTGAAATTCTACCAATTATATTTCAGTCTTTTAATTTAGATCTTGGATTTTTATTAAGACATCAATTCATGACTTCACCTCCTTATCTTCCTTGGTTCTTATATTATTTAAGACCTCTGTAACTCTGTGTAGCAAAAATCCCAGCTTGATCCAGTTTTTTGTTGCTGTTGTTTTTTAACAAAACGGGGGATGATGGAGTATTTCACTGAGCTCAACGTATAGAATGCAGCTGGGGCTCAAAAATAAGCTGGAAGGAAGAATTGGTCTCTGCATTTCTGTGCATATGTTTTATTCTCTCTTAGTAAATTGTTTTCCTCTACCTCTCAATCCTCACGGTGAAATAGTCATCACGGCCTTCAGAGATTTATGTACTGAAATGCAGTAGTTTCAAAATGATCCATCTGTTTCCATCTGTCCCAACTCTAACTCTCCCTGAGAAGTGAGTAAGCGGCCCAGCTTTGGTCAAGCATCTATCGCTGAACAAATCTGGTATAGCTAGGATGGGCAAAGTTACATCATACATACACAGTTGCTCCTCCTGGTACCTGAGGGGGATTGGTTCTGGAACCCCCAAGGACACCAAAATCCTTGGATGTTCCAGTCCTTTATGTAAAATGGCTCTGTCACGAGGCTGAAGTGCAGTGGTGTGATCTCGGCTCACTGCAACCTCTGCCTCCCTGGTTCAAGCAATTCTCTTGCCTCATCCTCCCAAGTAGCTGGGACTACAGGAGTGTGCCACCAGGCCCAGTTTTTTTGCAATTTTAGTAGAGACAGTGTTTCACCATGTTGGCCAGAATGGTCTCAATCTCTTGACCTTGTGATCCTCCTGCCCTGGCCTCCCAAAGTGCTGGGATTACAGGTGTGAGTCACCCCACCAAGCCTCCTCCTGCATATTTTAAACAACCTCTACATTACTTATAATACCTAACACAATGTAAATGCTATGTAAATAGTTGTTACACTGCATTGTTTTTATTTGCATTATTTTTTATTATTGTATTGTTATATTTTACTGTTTTTTCTCCCCTGTTGTATTGTTATATCTTACTGCTTTTCTCCCCCAAATATTTTTGATCCATAATTGGTTTAATCTACAGATACAGCACTTGTAGTAACAGAGGGCCAAGTGTATGGACACCGCATGGTAGGCCCCCAAAACTGAGAAGCAGCAGGGAGTGAAGGTTGGAAGTAGGTCTGGACAAGGTCCCCATGGCCAGAAATGTACCTAACTAAGCCCCTGCCCTTTGTGCTCAGGGTGAGCCTATACCAGGTTTCACCCCTGTGTAAAGCTCCATTCGAATTCTTACCCTGGGTTCCAATCTGGGCCCTCTTGCCTGCCCATATCACATTTTCTCCACCCTGCCCCACTAATCTTGTTTTTCCCTATGCTGACTGAATTCAATTTTCCTTCTGGCCAAGCACGCAGACCATACCCATAAGGACTCCATATTCTCAGACCTACCCACCTCCACTGGCTTTGTATCCCAAGGCCACTTGGTCATTGCTCAATAACAGGCTCTCTGCAGTGCCACTCATGAATGAGATTGTGGAATCCACTCCAGCACCTCCAGTATTTCCAGTATGCAGTATGGCCCAGCTGGCCATAGGTCAATGGTTTTATTTCACCCTCCAAATAATCTTTCCCTCATCTTATTTCTCACTTCCCTCCCTCTACACTCTCATTCTGCTTTCACTCGTGCATCATATACTCACTGCATACCTCCCCCCATCTATACCCTTTCCACCTTGCTGTGTTACTATTGCATTGACTTATCTGTCAATTTCTAGCCAATCATAACATCATCTTTCTCGAAACCCATATTCTTAGCCTACATTATTTTTGCTATTCTTTTTATGCATACGTTTAGGGAGAGCAGTTAGTGCTCTCTACAAACTCACTAAAACAGACAAATGCCCTTAGAAGAAAATGACAATTCTCAAAGTATACATTAATGAAACTCAAAAATTTCCGATTTTCATCAACCCATACAAATTGATAATAAAGTTAATTTGGAAGAGTAAATGCTTAGGATGCCTGAGAAATTTTGTAAAATAAATTTGAGAGAAGAATTTGTATTACCAGATTCAAATATATTTTAAAGCAATTATAACTAAAACAACACAGTATTGTTATAAATAGATTAATGAAACGAAGTACAGAAACAGATTCATGAATATATGGGTAGTTAGTGACTTAAAATTAGTAAAGCAAAGAGGGCTGACTCATTAAATGATGTGGAGGCCATTAAGAACCATTTGGGCCGGGCGCGGTGGCTCAAGCCTGTAATCCCAGCACTTTGGGAGGCCGAGACGGGCAGATCACGAGGTCAGGAGATCGAGACCATCCTGGCTAACATGGTGAAACCCCGTCTCTACTAAAAAATACAAAAAACTAGCCGGGCGAGGTGGCGGCGCCTGTAGTCCCAGCTACTCGGGAGGCTGAGGCAGGAGAATGGCGTAAACCTGGGAGGCGGAGCTTGCAGTGAGCTAAGATCCGGCCACTGCACTCCAGCCTGGGCGACAGAGCAAGACTCCGTCTCAAAAAGAAGAAAAAAAAAAAAAAAAAAAAAAAAAAGAACCATTTGAAGAGGAATAAGTTACTCTTATCTCATATAAGACCCCAAGACAAAATGATGATTTATTAAAGAGCTCAGCATTTTTAAAAACCTGATAGTTGCTAGAAGTAAACACAGGAGAATATGTTTATCATTTAAGAGTGCAAGATATTTTTCTTATCAGCACACAGAGGTAAAAAACCACAAAGGATAAGATTAATAGATTTTACCAAAAAATATAGAATTTCTGTATGATACCATATATCACAGAGTAAAAAAATTTTAGAAAATTATTTTCAGCTTCTAGCATAAACAATATATAAAAAGCATGTATGGCTTAGTAAGGAAGGGGTAAAATCTCCAATTGAAAATACGAAAAGGAAATAAAAAAAGAATTTAAAAAGAATATATATAACTACACGAAAAGATGACCAATCTTATTATTAATCCAAGAAATAACAAATTAAAACAGTTAATTTCATCTCAGCCTCTAACAAATATTGAAGGAACAGCTTAAACTTAAATGAAATGGCTGATATTTAGCTGATATTCATACTGCAGTGTGGGTAAACAGCACTTTCATATATTATTGGTAAAACCAGAAAGAGCTGAAAAATTTTAAAACACTTTTCTAACACACATCAATCTATCAGTTTGCTAATACGTGTAAAAATTTTAATTCCACTTATAGGAGTTTATCCTGCAGAAATACTCTCATTAGCATCTAAAGATACGTGGACCAAGATATTCTCAGAAACATTATTTGTAAAACCAAATAATTGAAGGCTATTTAAACATATTTCAGTAGGAGAATGGTTAAATAAATTATGGTCCAATCATACTATGGAATGCCAAAAAATCGTTAAAAAGATAGAGATAAATGTGTATTTACTGCTCCTGAAGAGTGTCCATGATATATTGTTAAGTGAAAAAACTAGCCATAAAACAGTATGTGTAGTACTGTTCCATTTCTGCAAAATAAGAATGTATTTGAATATGAACGGAAAAGAGCCTGTAATGATATACATGAAGCCGTTAACAGTGGTTATCTTGAGATGAGGAAATTATGTATTTACTTTATACATCTCTGTTATTTAAATGTTATAAGACAAGCTTATATTCTGTGTCTATTCAGAAAAAAAAGTTTTGAAAAATATTTACTGATTAAGTACCCCTGGCTCTCCATCTCTGGCCAGAGTCTACTATGTCATCTGCCAGGGTCTTGAACTCAGTGATGGCTGTGTGAAATCATCTTTCAATGACTAAATCTGGGGTGTCCTTCAAATCTCCCAAATTCTTAAAAGATGCAAAAATAGTCATTGCACCCAAACAGTTCTTATAGTGAACCTGAAAGAGCTGAAAGAACTATCAATTTTGCAGAGGATAATGCCAATACATTTTGTTCTGTTTAAGTTCAGCAATTGTTGAAAACAGTGTGTGTGTGTGTGTGTGTGTGTGTGTGTGTGTGTGTGTGCATGTGTGTGTATGCTAAGCAAACTTAAGAGTGCTTGTCTTCCTTTTATCCCTGAAAGTCAAAGAGAGACTTAACAGGCCAAGAATGTTATACCAAGCACCTGAACTAACATTTGAGGTCTGGGTCAAAAGGAGAATCGACTGATGGTTGGCATTTTTTCAAAAGTTTTTCAAGTGATGCCAAATAATTAGAACGAGATCATGTTAGAGGCATTCAGACAGTCTCTCTGGGGACAGGAGGCAGAGGATGGAGGGGGAGGACAAAGATTCTACCCTTTATTCCTCATCCCCACATTTGATTTTGCCATCAGTTGTCCCTTATTAGTGTGGACTCTCTTTTTTCCATGGAAATGTATCTAATTTAATTGCAAAACATGCAAGACGGGCAATCCATCTTGTCCCCACTGTCCATGTAAACAATACAGAAGGGTGGGCTGTTTTCTCTAGCTACGTCTCTGGCAGACTGTTCACTTTCAAATTAAAGGAATTAGAGGGTAAACATGGTAACCACAATTAAGATATTTTTAGAAACATAAAATCCTCTGGAAAACATGACACTAATACTGGTATTATGATTGAAGTTAGGAATTATGGTTATTAGAAGCTTTGCAGTTTAAGTGCCTCATAAATCTAATCACCTCACACATCCAGTGATTCTGTTGCTATATTTACTGCAGACATCTATGATGACAGACAGTACCTTTGAGAAGGGCCAGATAAACAAAATATTTTATATACTCAAGCTTCTTAATGTCTAATGGATTCATATCATGGAGAGAAAAAGGCTTCATTAAAGGAACTGCACCAGGTGCTGAGAGCCGATTTACCATGGAGATTTGATCTGAGTTATCTTCTCCTATTTAATGGGAATACTGCTGTTTCAATCCCAGAGTCCTGAGCACAGAATGGACAGGGAGGGCCAGGGAATGGGGGTGGCAGGGTGCAGAGGAGGACATGGTAAGCTGACAACTCTGTAGATATGAAACTTTCCCTGACAACTTGGAACCCATCTGGAAGAAATATTATGTAAAACCTGGTGGCATGTGTTATGTGTCCAGGATCCTTAGAATATCCATTGTTATTGGAAAGATATCTCAACGAGGAGTGAATTGCACAATGTAACCCCAGAATCCTCCTCTCCTGATGCAACTATGCTGTGGGTGCCTGTGTAACCTTGAGAAGGAAATGAAATGAGGTAGGAAGTTATAATCACCAGACGTCAGAGCAGAGATGGAACCATTTTAGTATTATGGCTGAGCTTTGGCCATTTCTTGAAATCAAATGTGATGCTTACTACTGGAATCCTAATCTTATAGATTAAAATTTATGCTTGAGAATGTTACTGTGTGGTAGGTGGCAAATTAGGAACATTTTTAAGGCTATGAATTCCTTTTGATTTTTCTTCCAGCAACAGTGTAAATGCAGAAATACTGCCACAGTGGCTGAGACATGCCCAGTAGTCTTGCCTCCCAGTCACCACACACCCACCACAAAGTCTACTGATTTACTTACATTACCTGTGGGCAGAAATCACAACTTCTCAATCTTCCTACCCCTTAAGAGAGTGGCCCTTTCATGTTTCAGACAATACATGGGATTAATGGAGAAGGCCAGACAAGGGAACATGCCAGAGATGGGGCATGCTACAGTCCTGACCACATTGACAATTACAGCTTAGATTTTGAGTGTGTGTTTGTGAGTGCAAACAATGCTCGCTGCGTGTGTACATGTGTGTGAGTGCAGCGTGACAAGCTTCAGCAATCCAGGAAAGAATTATGGCATCTGGAACCAGGAAGAGGCCATGGGGAATACGTAACCAAAAGAAGACAGATTAAAAAGACATTGAGAAAGTAGAGTTGACAGGATTTGGTTGTTGTCTGAGTATGCCAAGTAGAGGAGTGTGAGGAATCAAAGATGGCAGCTGGGTTTGTTTCTGGCTTCTGTAACTCATTACATGGTAGAAACAGGTTTGGGGAGAAAAATGATGGATTTAGTTATAAACATACTGAGCGTGAAATGCCTGTGGCTATCAAGATGGGGAAGACCAACAGTACTAATAAGGTACAACAAGAACAGCCAAAATAAAAATAAGAGAATGAAGCTGGGAAAAAAGAACAGAAAATGGATTTTTATAGCTGAAGACTTGATGTACTTTTCTTATAATTAAAATACTGTTTTGGCAAGGAGAACAATGTAAGAAGTGCCAGAATGATGAACTCTTTGGGGACTAAGTGGCATGATTTTGCCTTAATTCCTAATAAACAGGTGAGCTTTCATTCTAGGCACCTTTACAAATAGGAACGCCATCCACTTAAATAACTGAGATTCTACCATCAAAAGAAACAAACAAAAGAAAACAAACAAAAACTTACAAAATAAACAAAATCAAAAGTATCTAAAGGAAAACTCTTGTATTATGAGATTACCACAAAAGTTCTTACGAAAAATAAAATAACCACATATTTTATGTCATATTCCTTCAAAATGTTTTACTGATAGAAAAAGAATAATCTTTGACCTTATCTAAATATGTACAATTCTGATAGAAAAAATCACGGTGTGGAGAAGGCCAGAAGCATGAATTATGCATGCCACATCATCACACTTTTTCCTCAATATAGAGCTGCAGCTGCTTTGTATGGAAAAAGAAATTAGAATGGAACAGATATTGAGCAATTTTCTCCATAACTGGTTCTTACTCACCTTAAATGTAAAATTTTATTTAGCTTATTTCAAAGGGAGACATCCTTATTACGGGAACACATTTACTGGCGCCTGTTGGAAAGGATTTAATGCAAACAAGCCTGAAATAATTGAAGGAAAAACACCTTCTGACTGTTCTCAGAAGAGCTTAGCAAAGAAGAGGATGGCAGGAAAGAATTACTTTATTATATTGATTTTCTTGGAGAAATCAAAAGAGGATAACTCAAATAGACCAATTCACTTTTGCCAAACTCGGTGGAAGCAAGTAGAAGAGCCGTGAATTTACATGTCAAAAACTGTTTGCAATCATTTAGTTGAACATGGAAATCAGGATTTGCACATTATTACTCTAATAAAATAGCTAACACAAGAGGATATCTGGCTTCGTTTGCACGTATTCCCTGTTTTAAATGACTGCAAGTATAATGGGTGTAAGTTTGTCTAACACAATGTTTACAGTCCAATCAGATCATTAACCTGAAATATGAAGAGAGTGATGCGGTTATTGTGGTGCAATAACAAAGACACTGGAGCACAACAAAAGTAATTGGAATACAGTTCTCTCAAAGCTAAAATCTATTTCACTTTCACAATGAGTAAAATATTTCAATTTTATAAAGACTTTCCCATAGTAGTTAACATTGGTCATGCATCTAGTGGCTTGTTGTCTTTTGTGGTACATCAAATAATATCACAAAAATAATATTATCTGTAATAAAATAACTTTACATTTACTTTGTTTACATTTATTTTACAAGCATTCTTTATGAATATGCAAATTATTTAGTATTTACAGAATTCTAACTCTCCGATTCATTCTTCTATGACTACAAGAACCCATTTCAGCATTTTCCAAAGTGTGTTTCCTGGAACACTGTTTCCACAGAATGCCAAATGTATGTTACTCAAATAAATGGCACTTCCTAGTCAGATAGGAAGGAGAAAGGCTGGGAAACAAAGTTAAACGGATTTTTCAATTGCAGAACTTCTCAGCTCTTTTCATACATTCATGCACATGGAAAATCTCCAGGGAGGTATATATACAGGCCACTGAGTTCCCCGAGTATTTTCACCTCTCAATCCCCTTTTCTTAATGAGCATCTTTTAGAAATGGCAATTTAGGAACCACTAACCTGTTTATTTTCATTATCTGGGCCAGGCAGCTTGAGTAATAGGTAAAGTAGACAGGCATAAATGACAATAGGAAGGGGTTCAGTGGGGGTGGGGTCGGAGCACACCAAAGAGTAGCATCCAACTAACAGGGGCAGTTCTGACTCATTTTTGGTCACAGAAAAGCAGCAGGATAGACATTTCAAATTTTTAAGAGCAGAAGGAAATTTGGATTTTTAACTGGCTGAATTTGTTTTTAAAACTCTGTGGCCCAAATGTGTCTGTTGCAAAATACGGACCTTGAGTCTCCTGATTTAGACTTGTGTCCCAGGATAGCACTTTCGAAACCCATTCTGCAAAACTTATTGTCCAGAAAAGCCACACCCAAATAACATCTTCTTTACTTTGCTCAAGGTCATTGTATGTGTAAGGCCACTGGTAATGATAGAGGTTGTCTGGTCACTCTGCTGGCCACTGTTAAAAACAAAGTTATGCAGAAACGACATTGGATCGCCTCACTTCCTTGCGGCCTACAGATCAAAACATGCTGCCCAGATCTCTTTAAATGTATCCCATGAATGTTAAAAGCACAATCAGGCCGGACACGGTGACTCATGCCTGTAACTCCAGCACTTTGGGAGGCAGAGGTGGGTGGATCATGAGGTCATGAGGTCAGGAGATCAAGACTACCCTGGCTAACACAGTGAAACCCCATCTCTACTTAAAAAAAAACAAAAAATTAGCCAGGTGTGGTGGATCGCACCTGTGGTCCCAGCTGCTTGGGAGGCTGAGACAGGAGAATCGCTTGAACCCGAGAGGCAGATGTTGCGGTGAGCCAAGATCACACCACTGCACTCCAGCCTGGGTGACAGAGCAACACTCCACCTAAAAAAAAAAAAAAAAGCCTAATCAAAGTTGACTAGGAGAAAAGAACAAAATTGATAGTGAATGTATTAGTTTGTTAAGGCTACATTAACAAATACCATAGACTGAGTGGCTTAAACAACAGAATTTTATTTCCTCGTAGTTCTAGGGGCCAGTAGTCTAGGATCAAGGCATCAGCAGGATTGGTTTCTTCTGAGGCCTCGTCCCTTGGCTTGCAGATGGTCACCTTCTGGCCGTGTCCTCACATGGTTGTCTGTGTTGTTGTGTCCTAATCCTAATCACTTCCTTCAAAGACAGCACTCAGATACACATCCCACCCTTATAACTTTTAGGGTTATTTTACTTTACCTCTTTAAAGGCCTATTGACAAATACAGTCAAGGTCTGAGGTACTGGGAGTTAGGACTGTAATATGAATTTTGGGAGAATGCAATTCAGCCCATAATAATAAATGACCTTACAAAGACAGAACCCAATAGATCTCTTTTTTAACTTGCATTTATTTTACAAAAATCACCTAAGATTATACAAATAAGAAAATGTAGACTGGGCGTGGTGGTTCATGCTTGTAATCCCAGCACTTTGGGAGGCCAAGGCAGGAGGATCGCTTGAGCCCAGGAGTTTGAGACCAGCCTGGGCAATATAGTGAGGCCCAATGTCTAAAAAACCTTTTTAAATAGCCAGACATGGTGGCACGTGCCTGTAGTCCCAGCTACTTGGGAGGCTGCAGTGGGTGAGTAGCTTGAGCCAGGGAGGTTGAAGATGCAGTGAGCTATAATCATGCCACTGTACTCCAGCCTGGGTGACACAGTGAGGCCCTGTCTCAAAAGGAAAAAAAAAAAAGGAAGAAAGAAAGGAAAAGAAATAAAGTGGCAAAGCTTGCCACAGGAAAGTGAAACATCAAACTAAAATTGGTAAAGAAATGATTGGAAGATATCCTTGAAAAGCCAAGTGTTTTTAAAATCAACGTGGCCCACCAATACCTAACATAGGGCTTCAAAATATTGCTGACCATAACATCCAGGTCTAACTGGTGATAGATGAGAATTTCTAGACAGTGGGAGAACAAGAGAGAGAGCATAGTATGGCATGTGTATAGCACGTCCTGCAAATCACATGGCTGAGCTACACCAGAGAAAGTATCAATTCTATGTCAAATTCCCAGAAAGAGTAAAGGAGCTGGCTGGTAGCTAATAAGTGTTGGGAAGGTTAAATCCTACCAGATGGGGCTTTGTTTTTTTTTTTTTTTTAAGAGCATCGGCTTTCATTTTCTGTACAAGTCATACTAACAGATTAGGAAGAAAAGCAGAGAGAGCAACAGAAACAGTATACATAGACTTCAGTGGGGCTGAAAATTTTTGCTTAACAGCTTTTATGACAAGGGCAGGACCCTATTGTTGGTTGTAGGGCTGGGATCCAAAGAGTAATTTTAGTGGCTTGATGTCAGCAAAAGGGCATTCCCAGAACACTAGTCCTTGGTCTGATATCTTAGCGTTTTTATTAGTAAGTGCAATGACTCAATGGACATGCTGACTATGCAGCTGACAATACTTTAAGAGAAAGATTTGTTTGATAGAAGCCAGGAAAGCAAAAAGTATGAAGGTAGTGTATTCAAAAGGTTCTCTTAGACTGGGAGAGACTTTGGGGACTTCTAGACCTACCGCCTTTAAGTGGAAATATAAGTGTAAGTGTGCTCTTTAAATGCATGACATACTTAAAAGAGTTGAAGCTTTTTTTTCTTCCATCTACCTAAGAGACTTGAGCCAATTTCAGTTGGGTGGTGCAGCCTTATGGCCATGTCTTACATAGTTGTATAACTTAATAAGCATCCATTCTGGGTCCCAACCTAAGACTGGTCCTTGGTTGTTGGATAAAATGCCCTCTGTGTATCTTAATTTCATTGAACATCTGGGATAAAAGGGGTTGTTCTTATAATACTTTATACATAAAATACCTTTCAGCTAAAGACTCCAAATACCCATGCACCTATAAAGTTATTATTTTGACTAGAGGCTGTAAGTGTGAGAACATTTCACATAAATAAGGTAGAGATGGATTCCTGGCCCACTTGAGCCTCAGATGTTGTTAATGTCATCAGAGTTATGTGTTTATCCTACAACAGCTGAACTCATGGCTTGGCAGGTCAAAAACCTTTCTGTGCACTTTTCAACCCACACTGAAATTCCAACATCTGGGAAAACACTCAGGCAAATATTATTTCCATTTGCAAATTTCCTTATGGTCACATTGTTATTTTGGCACAAGTGGGCAGAAATTAAATGTTTGTCAAATCCATATTACTGGGCTCACCAGCTAATGTATAATTCTGGCTTTGCCCTTTAGTTTTTATTAGGGCAACAAAGAATTGGTTTTAAACTTTCTTAAAGATCTGCCTTCACAAATTCTTAGGGAAACACAGATGTCAGGCTTAACCTGCAGATGGAAACCAAAACAGTCAAATCTTATCAAAATTGAAGGTCTGCCTATAGAAAACATACTTCCCCCAACACACACAAAAATGTGTGGGTTTCAACTCATGCCTCCCTCGATTTGACTGTCACATAAGGTTTCCTTTACTAAATGAACATTTACTGAGCACCTCCTAAGCACTGGATGCTGTTAAGCACTAGAGAAGGTATAAAGATGAATCAGACAAGGTGCCTGCATTCAATGTGCCCATAATCTGGGGAAAAAAACAAATACTAAAGAAAGTAATTACGATTCTATGAAAAGGGGACTTTAACAGAAGCAAGTGGCTGGTGTGCTGATAACATAGAGGAGACCATGCCTAACTGCCAGGGCAGGTGGGGAAAGGAGAGACTTCTGTCTGCCTGGGAGTCCTAAGTCAGCAATTGGTTTCCACACTCTTGAGAGGGGTTGGCAGACTATGATGCATAGGCCAAATCCAAGCCACTTCTTGTTTTCATAAATAAAACTTTATTGTAACACAGCCACACTCGATCATGTACATATTGTCTATGGCTACTTTTGAGCGGCAATGACTGAGTTGAGTACTGAAGCTGTGTGGTAGGCAGAACAATGATCCCCCCAAAACTGCCTACTCCCTAATACCTGGAACTCATGAATATGTTATTTCACATGACCCAAATTAATTACATGAGTCTTTAAAAGCGGATGATCTTTCTCCAGCTCTGGCCCATGAGACAGATGGCAGAATGAGAAGGATTTGATGTCCTAATGCTGGTTCCAAGATGTAGGAGGCTGTGTGCAAGAAACTACTCAAGAAAAGAAAATGCATCCTCCCTAGAGCCTCCAGGAAGGACAGCAGTCTTGATTTAAGCCCCCTGAGACCCATGTTGACTCTATTCTACAGAACTGCAAGGTAAATTTCTGTTGTTTTAAGTCACTAAATTTGTGGTAATTTGTTACAGCAGCAATAGAAAACAAACAAAGATGGAGAGTATGTGGCCCTGAAGCCTAAAATATTTATTCTTTACCCTTTTACAAGAAAAATGTGCCAATCCATGTTCCTGAATATGCCTGGTGTAGGGGTGGAAATGGCTCCACTCCTATCACAAAAGACAGGTTAACAAGAGAAAAACCTAACACGTTTATTTAATCGAAGTTTTATGTGACATGGGAGCCTTCAGACATGAAGATCCAAAGAGGCAGGGAAACTGTCCATTTTTTTGCTTAGGTTCAATAAAATTTGACAGGGTGTAGAAATGTAATTGGACAAAAGGATAGGACCTAATAGTAATAAACTGGGGAAGAACACTCAGAAAAGCCTGTCTTCTAGATTCTTTGTGGCCTCTCTGTGTAGCATGTCTTCCCCCCAGGCCTGTGGCAGGACCCCACTGGAATGGGAAAAGGGTAAGAGTGACCTTTCTAGGTTTTATGGCTTGCTTTGGGGAAAAGGGGTTCTAATATCTATGACCTGTCCTGGGGAAGAGGAATTCTGGTTTTTACTCATCAGTTCCAGGGGAGAAAAGGGGGCAGGAGACAGGAAGGCAGGAGAAGGTCAGAACTTGCTTCTGAGACCTTCCAATGTCCTTCAGTTTAAAATATTCAGCATGCCAAAATTCTATACATTGAGGTATCATGTTCTGAGCCCCAACTCTGGCAAATATTCCAAAGATGTTTCAAAAGCCAGCAGCAGAAACTACTAATTGTCCCCAGGATATATTGTCTTTTTCTTCCTTTTAGTAAGAGGACCCCATGCATACATAAGTTTTATAAGGGCTCATGAGCACACAACTACAGACTACATTTGTCAGCCTCCCTTGCAGCTAGGTATGCCCATGTTCCCAAGCTCTTGCCAGTGGATTGTGACTAGAAGTGATGTGTGCAACTCTAAGGTGAAAGCAAATTTGGAACTGGGTAACAGGTAGAGACTGGAACAGTTTGGAGGGCTCAGAAGAAGAGAGAAAAATGTGGGAAAGTTTGGAACTTCCTAGAGACTTATTGTATGGCTTTGACCAAAATGCTAATAGTGATATGGACAATGAAATCCAGGCTGAGGTCATCTCAGATGGAGATGAGGAACTTGTTGGGAACTGGAGCAAAAGTGACTCTTCTTATGTTTTGGCAAAGACACTGGTGGCATTTTGCTCCTGTCCTGGAGATTTGTGAAACTTTGAACTTAAGAGAGATGACTTAGGGTATCTGGAAGAAGAAATTTCTAAGCAGCAAAGCATTAAAGAGGTGACTTGGGCACTGTTAAACGCATTCAGTTTTAAAAGGGAAACAGAGCATAAAAGTTTGGAAAATTTGCAGCCTAACAATGCGATAGAAAAAAACATCCCATTTTCTGAGGAGAAATTCAAGCTGGCTGGAGAAAGTTGCATAAGTAACAAGGAGCTGAATGTTAATCACCAAGACAATGGGGAAAATGTCTCCAGGGCATGCCAGAGACCTTTTCGGCAGGACTTTGCATCACAGGCCCAGAGGTTTAGGAGGAAATAATAGTTTTGTGGGCCAGACCCAGTGTCCCTCTGCTATGTGCAGTCTAGGGACTTGGTGCCCTGTGTCCCAGCCATGACTAAAAGGGGCCAAGGTACAGCTCAGGCTATTGCTTCAGAGGGTTGAAGCCCCAGGCCTTGGCAGCTTCCATGTGGCATTGAGCCTGTGGTGCACACAAGTCAAGAACTGAGGTTTAGGAACCTCTACCTAGATTTCAGAGGATGCATGGAAATGGAGGGGCAGGGCCCTCATAAAAACTTCTGCTTGGGCAGTGTGGAAGGGAAATGTGACGTTGGAGCCCCTGCACAGAGTCCCTACTGGGGCACTGCCTAGTGGAGCTGTGAGAAGAGGGCCACTGCCCACAAGACCCCAGAATGGTAGATCCACCAACGGCTTGAACCGTGTGCCTGGAAAAACCACAGACACTCAATGCCAGCCCATGAAAGCAGCCAGCACGGGGACTATACACTACAAAGCCACAGGTGCAGAGCTGCCCAAGGCCATGGGAGGCCACCCCTTGCATTGGCATGACCTAGATATGAGACATGGAGTCAAAGGAGATCATTTTGGAGCTTTAAGATTTGACTGCTCTGCTGGATTTTGGACTTGCATGGGGCCTGTAGCCCCTTTGTTCTGGCTAATTTCTCCCATTTAGAATGGCTGTATTTACCCAATGCCTGCATCCCCATTGTATCTAGGAAGTGACTAACTTGCTTTTGATTTTGCAGGCTTATAGGTGAAAGGAAATTACCTTGTCTCAGCTGAGACTTTGGACTGTGGACTTTTGAGTTAATGCTGAAATGAGTTAAGATTTTGGGGGACTGTTGAGAAGGCATGATTGGTTTTGAAATGTGAGGACATGAGATTTGGGAGGTATGGAAGGACATGGTTTGACTGCGTCTGCACCCAAGTCTCATCTTGAATTCCCATGTGTTGTGGGAGGGACCCAGTGGGAGGTAATTGAACCATGGAGACAGGTCTCTCCCATGCTGTCTCACAATAGTGAATAAGTCTCACAAGATCTAATGGTTTTCAAAAGGGGAGTTTCCCTGTACAAGCTCTCTTCTCTTGTCTGCCACCATGTGAGATGTGGCTTTCACCTTCTACCATGATTGTGAGGCCTCCCCAGCCATGTGGGACTGTGAGTCCATTAAACCTCTTTCTTTTGTAAATTTCCCAGCCTTGGGTATGTCTTTATCGGCAGCATGAAAACAGATTAATACAAGTGGTCACATGGAGATGCTCAGGTCAGTAGTCCTGGCTAAGCCCATTCTTCAGTCACCCCAATCAGATGCGAAACATATGAGTAAAAAAAGTCATCTCAGAAGTAGATTCTCCAGCCCTAATTATTCCAGCCCTGATAATTTGAGACACACCCAGTTATAAGAGACATCTCAGATGTTATGAAACAGAGAAGAGCTATTTGCTTTTTCTGAATTCTTGATTCACAGAATCCATGAGCACAATAAAATGGTTATTCTATACCACTAGGTTCTGAAGAGGTTTGTTACACCTCTCCCTAGGAATGAAGGAAGAGGAAAATGAGTTAGAGGACAAGGCAAAAAAATCCACTGTTCTCCCAATCACCCAGAAGCCAACAATTGGGATCATCCTGAAAAGGCAAATGAGATATCTCCTGCATGACCTTCAACTTGGGTGATAGAACCCCAAAGGCTTCACCAGTTCACACCCGCAGACCTGGGTCCTCTGAGCCACTTTGGGGCTTGCCTTACCATATATAGCGTATCACTGAAAATCCAGTTGTAGTAATACTATGAAACTAACACCATTATTCTAATTTTACCCTTAAGATAAACCTTTGCAGAAAAGAATGTCCTGCAGAGTGTATCAGATGATCCAGGAAATGTCACTACAGAAATGCCAAGTATCTTGGTAGCATCATTCTAATTTCTATGAGGCAATATTGCTACAAGGTGTGATGAATACCAGTATACCACCAAGCAACTTGGATTTCTATGACATCTCTCCTCTCGGAAGTGTGCTGGTGTGCAATAACTTGGGGCTTACAGTGAATTAAGGGCTGTGAACTTGCTGACATACACTGGCAGCCAGGCTGGGATCAGTCCACAGGAAGAGAAAGAAAAGCAAATCTTCCTCCCTGCTGTAAATGATCCCTCTGCCACTGGGAGTTCTCAAGTCTTTGTGAACCTATGTTTGCTAAGATCCTTGGCCAATCTAGTTAAAACCAAATACTAGTTAAAGCCAAAACCCATACCCTGTTTAACCCATTAGTGGGTGTACTTCTTGAAATACAGTCTTGCATTACCTAACAATGACACATTCTGAGAAATGTGTAGTTAGGTGATTTTGTCATTGTGTGAACCTCATATAGTGTACTTACACGAATCTAGATGGTATAGCCTCCTACACACCTACACTGTAAGATATAGCCAGTTGCTCCCAGGCTGCAAACCTGCACAGCATGTTACTATACTGAATACTATAGACAACTCTAACACAATGAACAGAAAAGGTGCAGTAAAAATACAATATTACAGTCTTACAAGACCACCCTCATATATGTGGTTTAACATTGACCAGAATGTCATTATGTGATGCATGACTATATATTATACGACTATAATTTTTTAAATTGTAAATGAATTTATTCTGAAGATCAAACTAGATTTGCTCAATGCTCACTCGGTAACTCTTGCAATAGCTTTTAACCAAATGCAATAAAGACTAGACCAATGTTTATTGATGGAATGAGAGAGCAAATGAGAAGAAGCTTTAACATTCACATAATTAGATTTTATTTAGAAATGCTTGTATCTGTTAAAACCATCATCAAAAGGTAGCTAATTTTGTTGAAACTTGACTGACAGAATACGCTTTTCCTTACCAAGCGGTTGAAGTTTAAAGTTTCCAATGCCCACTAGTAATCTTTTCTCAGCCCTGCCCTCACTTGCCACCACTCCACTGACCTCTTTGCTAGAAAGATTCCGTGTTTAATATTTTCTTTCATTGTAAACTGCATCCTTGTCAAGCTTTGGGACCCATTTCAATATTGATATAAGTAAAGTTGGTCTGAGAAATAAAGTCCCAAAGGCTATTCTCAAGGATCCCTGCAAAGGTATTTTATCCAAGGAACAGTTCATTATTTTTTCCTTTGTTTTTGTTTTTTGAAATGGAGTCTTGCTCTGTTGCTCAGGGTAGAGTGCAGTGGCACGCTCACTGCAACCTCTGCCTCCCGAGTCCAAGTGATTCTCTGGCCTCAGGCTCCTGAGTAGCTGGGATTATAGGCGCCCCCCACCTCACCCAGCTAATTTTTGTATTTTTAGTAGAGAGGGGTTTCACCATCTTGGCCAGGCTGGTCTTGAACTCCTGACCTCATGATCCACCCGCCTCAGCCTCCCAAAGTGCTGGGATTACAGTTGTGAGCCACTGCTCCTGGCCAGTCATTAGAAATCATTAGATTTTCTTAATGCACTGGGATACTTTCCAGATGACAAAACCCACTAAATAGACAACAGGATAGATTGTAAAATGCATAGTTCTAAATGATAGCTTCACATTAAGTGTGAGACTTTCAGTATAATTGCAACTGATATCATCTAGTACTCCCCAGGGTGTTTGAAATGATACATTCCAGCCCTCTATTCCATGACTAGTCTATTAGTAAACTTTATCTTGAATATTTTGATTTTTAGTTCCACTGACACTCTCCCATCACTAAATATTACCTACATACTTCACACCCTTTAACATCAGCATTGAAATACTAAGATTTACAGAAAGTCCCTTTTGCCTTAGGATATTTCTTAGAGTTATAGATTCTCTTCCTAAACATCTAGTTAAGTATAAGGCAAGAACCTATCAGCCAATACATCTTTCAAAGAAATTTTTAAAAGGTATTTTCCAAATAATACTTTTGATTTTACCAACTTATAACTACTCTGGAAAAATTACTTTCTTTTGCTTAAAACTTTAAAATGAAGTTTCTTTTAGATATCTATTCCTTTTAGATTATCTGTTGTGACCCTTTAAAGCGACGATTTGCAACCTATTTGGCACCAGGGACTGGTTTCGTGGAAGACAATTTTTCTAGGGGTCAGGGTGGGTCGGGGGTGGAGAATGTTTTGGAATGAAACTGTTCCACTGCAGATCATCAGACATTAGTTAAATTCTCATAAGGAGCATGCAACCTAGATCCCTCACATGCGCAGTTTACAGTAGGGTTGGCGCTCCTATGAGAATCTAATGTGGCCACTGAACCGACAGGAGGTAGAGCTCAGGCGGCAATGCTCTCTTGACCACCACTCCCCTCCTGCTGTGTGACCCGGTTCCTAACAGGCTGTAGACCAGTACTGGTCCATGGCCCAGGGGTTGGGGACCCCTGCTTTAAAGGTGAAAGGCAGAACAGGCTAGTCCTATATCTACTAACTAGCCTGCAAATAGATTCTTAATGGAACCACAGTTAGAGCAGTCATTCTTATAAAACAGAAGGTTTGGGTATTAGTGCTGGGTTTGCCCCTAACTGCCTGACCTTGGATGAATCACGTCACCTCTTTGGACTTCAGCTTCCTCATCTACAAAATTAAGTTCAAAACAGAAGACCTTGCAAGTTGTTTCTTGTCAGCACAGATATTAGTTGTGCTTGAGTATTTATAATTCTTTAACTCTTGCTCTAATGTGTGTGTCATCCACTGCAGTAATTCAACAAGCCATGACTTACTGAGCCACTGCAAAATGGAAAACACATGCTTGGCACCATACGTGATACCAAGGTGACAGATGCAGAACCTCCACTCAAGGAATCCCAATTTAGCTGGGAAGATAGGACCAAGACATGAAGTTGTATGATGTCACCAAACAATGTACAAATTGGCCCCAGTGTCAATCTTTGACTGTTCAGCTGCAGATTTTGAAGGCCTCCCAACAGCTCACCCTTTCTAAACCAGGAGACAATAAGAACCAAGTTTAACAATGTATTAGAGGACAGATCCTCACTAGCTTGGTCTATAATCCTGAAGTGGGTATCCTGAACCCCACTCCCCTGCCACAGACACCCACGTGATTTCAAGTAAACACTGCACAATCCATATGATAGTTTTTTTCTACTCTGTTTTCTTATGAATTTTATCAGTTAGTGTGCAGGCTAAGGTGTTGCATCAGAATCCCACAAATTGGAGTCGCTTAAATTAGAAGTTTAACTATTTCTAATGTAATAATGGTCCAGAAGCTGGTAGTGTAGTTCTATTGTCCTCTACACCTGGCTTGAATTTCCGGACCCAAGAAAGCTGTTGCAATTTCATACATTAATGTGGTGATGGCAATGATGATGGCAAAGTGTGAACATGGTGATGGCAAATGGTGATGGCAAAGCAATGGTGATAGCAAAATAACTTGAGTGCCACGATCTTGAAGAGTGAGTATGGTGTTTAGGTAAATAAATTATCGAGGGCTTTGAATTTATTTAAATAACCAATATCAAGCCTATCTCAGTGCTTCTCCCCAAAATTGTGTAACCGAGAGTGTTTTCATAGATGTGTTCCTAATTTTCCCTAAGAACTTGTTTTTCTGCTGATGAAGAGCATTTGAAGTGGAAAAGCATAGCGCCTCAAGACAGCAAAACCAGGGGTTGGGGAAACTCAGAGGTAGTGTACATGATACAACCATACTGAAATGCAGCCAAGAAGTTTGCATTAAGAGATTTGCTGCTGTTTGGGCAGAAAGAAGACTGATGTTTGCATTCAGCCTCTCCTGATGTGTTGTGTAGTGGGATTGTTTTTAAGCTTGAAAATACTTTAACAGGCTGCTTTCAATGTACAAACTTAGAAGTCCCAACCTCTGTTGAAGAAGGAAGGAGGGGCGACAGTTTGTAGAGAGATGCAAATAGACACTTCAAAGTTAATAATATTCACAGTCTCTAGTAAGTAAAAAGGGGAAATGTGGAGAGAACAGAAGTAATCATCTGCAGCATTCAAAGATCTGGGGAAATTGGGTCTAGATGAAATCATCCTGATAGTGGAGTGTATCTTTTGGGGCTACCTTGGAGAAAAGGACATTACACCTTATACCTCTAGACTGAATATATGTGATAACGAATTCATGAGCTTGAGAATGTACCTATGACATTTCTTCTACTATAAACATAATACTTATATAAATGGGATGTTTTCAGAGCCACAGGAGGGGAAGTAAGACAGAGCAGCTGAGCAGGTGGTATATTTTTCTTTGTGAAATGGCATAAAGTATCCTGTTCCATAATTGAATTCCCTCAAAGTCATTTTAAAGCAAAGTTTTCCCCAAATATTTATATGGAAAAAAATATGCTTATAACCAAATAGAATGTTATTCTAATCAGAGTTTCCTCCAAACTAAGTTGGTCTTTCCATCACTAAGTTTCTTCTTCCAGTCATTAGAGCCAAGCACAAGATACACTGGTTTTTCTTAACCTCCCTATATCTAAAAACCTGAAAACAACAACAATAAAAACATACACATACTTCTGTATTATTGGTATCCTAATCAAATCTATTTGTTCAGAGATCAAGCCAGACTGATACATTAAACGTTAACATAAAATCTATGATCATTTGGCCTTAGATTTACAAATCCTAAACTTGGTGATAAATATAAATTTATCTCACTTTGTGAGAGATTTATTTCCAAAAATTATGTGATGAACATGTTATCTTAAATACTCTAACTGAAATGTGTGGTGTATGATACAGAGTGAATAGTTGCGCCTAAAAACTGTATGTTCACAGATAGGTTTTCTGAAGGCAAGCTGCAGATGCACATAGAGAAGGCAGAAACTGGCCTCTGCCCCTCACTCTGAAGCTCGTGTTGAAGCCACCTCCCTAGATAGTAACACAGAGCAGCAAGTGTGCTGAAACACTAGCTCCTTTCTATTCCATTTCTCCATCCAGTGTTACCCTTTTAGCCAAGAACCACTTCTCAACAAAGTGATTTGTCGCCCAAGCTGTATCACTAAGCACCACTGAGCCTCCAGCTGGGTAACCTCTCTAGACTTTCCCCTTTTATGTTTAAAGCATGCACTCGAACAAAGGTGGACCCTACTCTATCAGGCCTTCACTTCCACAGTAGCAGGTTCACTGCGATTCTCTTGCAAGGCTAAAGTCATTGTAATAACCTACTCCAGAGATCTACTTGGCACTCAAGCAACTCAGAAATTTAAGGAACAATGCTTTCGTTCTGAGTACTGTGATTTTGTTTCAACAAAGCTCCCAGACTGAGCTCTCTTTCTCATTTTCCGGTGAGGAGGGCCTTGTGTCTCCACCATTTATAAATCTCAGATTTGAAGACTGCACACGAGTAACCCAGGCTGTGATCCATACTCTCATCTCAGCGAACACTTGCTGTTTACAGAGGGCAAGCTGCTTTTGTGTGATTCAAAGCATTACTAATTAAAACCTGTTACCATCCTAAGGGCAGATATATTCTCCTCTAGAGCAGCATTTGCCTGTCCCATTAGCATTAATGGGAGTAACAAAAGTGCATCAAGAGGAGAATGGTCCCCTTGGGTCTTTGAACTTAAGTCTACTTCAAAACTGAAACCGATATATACAATAGTATCATTGATGCCATTAAAAATCATTATACTTTACTGCAACTTTTATAAAAGTAATTGTAAGCTTCATGAAATATACTTGGCTCATGGGAGTTGCGCATTATTAGGCTGCAACTGGACATGATATAGTAAATTACACTATAATACTTGAAAAATATTTTGGCCAGGGGAATTTACTAGAGCCCAGTACAGTTTATGCAGAGGTCTATGTTCATAAAGACAATTAGCTTGGGTGGATTTTAAAGGCACATGTAATTCTTTGCTAAAATTTAGGGAAAGGTCTGGCAAAGGATGCAACTTAGTGTCTATGTTTACAATAATATGTCTTAATGGGCTGCTATAAAATACCATCACCTTGTGTCTCTATAATATTCTTCATTTGCATAGTCTTAAATGCTTTACAGGCTGTTATAGAGCTGATGTTCCAATTATTTTAGAGAGAGAAAGAGGAGGGCATTTTTTTCCAGACTGTGAAACTGAGGCTTAGAGAAGCCACATGGTGACCAGGGTGAGGGACTACTAAAAACGAAGGATTCAGGTGTCTACCTGACATGCCAATCTAAAGGATTAAACTGGTGGAGAGCCAGGGCAGCAATGCCCTCCATTTCCAAGCTAGAGGCCTTGTCTGCATAATTAGCTGTTGCATTCACTGTCGTGGGATGCAGCTCAATTTAATGGCCTGGATTGGTGACCTCATTAGCCATGAGACCATGAGCAAATTTAACAGTTTCCTAGTATGTAAAATAGAGATTACAAAGTACCTATTCTGTGGGGTTGTTCTGAAGATTAAACAATTTAATGCACATAAACCTCTGTGAATAGTATCTGGCACATAGTAAGCACTCAATAAATGTGAGTCATCCTCATTAACCTTTAAGCCAGACAGGGCTGTGTTATCTGTAGGGAAATAGTGCACAGAGAAGGTTGATTGGCAGAGAGAACTACATCCCTTACTTCTGATCTCCCCAGAAACCAGTTCCATCTTACTCTATTGCATCACCAAAGTCTCATGGGCTTACAGCTTTAGACCCTCTAAAAATACAAGTTGCCTGGGAAAAGCAATGCACCATTCCCAGTGTCTGACATGTGTGCCACAATGCACTTAACTTCAACAGGTCCCTTCCTGAGAACAGAGAGAGATGGTGTTCCCTGGACCCTGCAAAGAAGGGGTGGACCAAAAAGCCAAGGTTGGTGCCTACACCCTAGCCTAGAGCCAGCTCTGACCTCAGGGTTGTACCTGCTGGCCTATATATAGTTAGCCACTGATTCCTCACTAGTAAGTTGTGTCTGCAACTTCTGAATCTGCCTAGTGTCACCTGAACCAGAACTCCAGTGGTCTGAGGTCTTTTCAGTAAAGGAACATTGGGTTACAGCTCTGGAGGTGCTGCAGGCTGGAATACCAGGGCTGTCAGAAATGCCTCTTTTCATTGTTTCGTGTGTGTGGCTGCCTGGCCAGTCCTGGGACAGGAAGAAGAGTACGAGGAAGGCCTCTCCTGTCCTTTAAGTCCAAGCAGTTAATTTGTCTCCTCTATCCTCCCATGCCATTCTAGTGAGCTCTAACACATCTCACGTTTTACTGAAATTTTCTATGATTTTGTCCACTGAACTGTAAACTTCTAAAGGAGAGAGACCATATTTTATTTATCTTTGTACTAGTACAGTGCCAATATTAGTGGACACTCAAACATTTATTAAATACAAAACTTCTGGGCAAAGGAGTTTGCCAAATCAACTCTTGGAAACATGAGTTTTAAAAGTACTCCCACAGTTCTTAATTCAGGTTCGAGTATTGTAAGTCTATTCCTCAGTGTTCTTAAAGGTGATTTGATTTGCTTCAAAGTTGCCTTCAGATTCCTTAGCTATCGAGCAATTACATAAATGCTAAATTGAACATTTTTTTTCTTATTTTTAAATGTCAGCAATAATAAACTAAGTCTGTTTTTGCTTTTTAAATATAATGAAAGTAAAATTAGACCACCAGATCAATTTTGCAGATTATTTTTGTATCTCTGGGATTTAAGCAAACTAACAAAAACTGTGGTCCCCAGAAAGCTTAAGAAGAGTTTGAAACCACAGACTTAATAAGTTTTTTTATATCTATTTAGCATCTCAATAAACCTTATCAACCCTCTTTCATTCCACTGGCAATTTTCTGACCTCCAAGTTGAAAGACTTGAGCCCTGAATTCTGCTCATGGGTGAGTAATCACAGCAAGCCTGTAGCAGAACCTATCCTCAAACCACAAATATATCATCTTCAGCATTGTAAATCAAAGCCTCAAAGAGCATCATTTAGCCTGCAGCTAAAATTGCTTGTTTATCAGATGGTGCCTGGTTTAGCGTGGAGCAGTCCCTTGTAAATCTCTAGGACCTTTTACAGCATATACTTAAGCAAGCACATCGGCTCCTGGGAGGCTTTCTAAGAGTTTTAATGACTGTGGGCTGCTAAAAGATCCAGGCCTTGGTTTAGCTAAAGTGGCTAGGGGTACAGTTTGGCTCCATTTTGTAAACTCACAAAGATAAGGCATCTGCCTGCTCCAAAGTGAGAGTGAGCATTTGTTTTTCAGGAAATCTTTATATCCAAAGTGTTAATGTTCTTGTGGCTTTGGCTATTTTGACCTTTTGTCTGCTAACTTTTGATTTACTGAGGGAGAGAGTTCTTTTTCTAGGCTTTATTGCCACTCTGGAAAGACAATGAAATGCATGTGATTCTGCAAAATTACATGAAAAAAAAAACTGATTTTGGATTAACACTGTACACATCACATACAATGGTAATGGATTCCCACTCCCTGCCCCCACAGCCTCTCTTTAGTTACATTCAAAAGTAAATATGTGCCCATGCTTCTAACACAGAGCAATTAATGTGTCCACTGCAGACGCTGCTGGCGACTTGCTCACCTCAGCATTTCCTTTCTAAGAAAGAGAACAGTTTATAGATTCTGGCCATGTAGCTGAAGGTAGCAAAGGGAAATTGTCCACCAAATTCCCATTGGTTTAAAAAACCTAGCTACTTGCTAAAGTCATGAATAGCTTATTGACTGAATGTACCACCAAGGACCCCAGCAGCCCACCAACTACTTTACTGATAGACAGTGGAAGAGCCCTGATGAAATTCACTAATTAAAGAAATCTTTACATGGTTCTTTATTATATAACCCATCTCTTTGATACAAGTTAATTAAAGTACTCTTCAAAACCTTCACCTGACATGGAAAAAGTTCCCTAGAGAGTTGGAGGAGAAGCAAAGCACATTTCAGGGGCTCTTCTCTTGTTTTCAGGCAATGATAAATTGTTTCCATGCTAATTTTACAGCCGCCATGGTTTAAGTTTTGAAAATCAGCCTATTTTTTTTCTAATACCATGTTCCCTTTTCACAAGCCAAAGATTAATGTTTTTGCCTTTGCCCCATTAAGGGTAAAGAGCTTTATGTTGTGTGTGTGTGTGTGTGTGTGTGTTTTTTTTTTTTTTTTTTTTTAATTTTGGAGGGTTTTGCTAGTAGTTTTACTGTTCTCCAAACAAGCACACTACTATAGATAAGCTGTTCCCCACCAGGCATCATTTTGATGAAGGGCATTCAAGCTGGGGACTCCTGAGGATAAGTATACAATACTTGTCATAAAAGCTAAAAATATGTGCACCTGTTGCATTCTGCTAAAATCACAACAAGCTGGCATAGCACTTGGGAAATAAAAGCTTAAACGACTCATATGCTTCCTGAAAATTGACTTTATACATTTATTCCTCCAAAACCAGGTCTGAGAGACAGTTTGTAATATTCAGACAAATTAGAAGACAGATGATGCTAGAGAGTTCTTGAATTTTTTTTTTTTTTTTTTTTTTTTTTTTTTGAAATAAGGTGGTATAGTACCGTTCCTCTTTCCTGGTGACCACATTTTTAGCCCCCACTATAACCCCTATATGGCAAGGAATATGGTATGAGAACCTTCTTGGAATGTAACATTACAAAATACTTATTTCATTCATTAATTTTATGCAAAAAATCCATTTATTCAGCATCTATTATGCACAATGCTGGGCCCTGGAACAAAATTTTCATATTCTCATTAAAGCATCTAGTCTAGTAAGAGAGTGCATCCATTAACAAAATAATAACAAAAAAATGTGAAATCACAACTTGGATAAGAGCTATGAAGAAGAGATACAGAACACCGCAAAAGAAGTCTCCATCTAGTTTAAAAAGTCAAAACAAAAGCTCACCTGAGAAAATAATACTGGAATCAGAAACATAAATCAGAGTTATCAAGACAAAGAAGGGAGGAAAGAACATTTCTAACAGGGAGAATAGCATGTGCAAAGGCACTGTGGAAGGAGGGAACTTAGAGGGGGCCAGTCTGACTGAAGAGGAGACCTCAAAAAGGCATATGAGTTTGAGATTGGACCTTACTTCTCAGTCCATATTAAGGGTTTTGCATTTATCTTATGTGTAATGGGAATCACTGAAGCATTCTAAGCAGAATGTGATTCTAAGCAGAATAACATACCCAAGGCTGCATTTGGAAACAATAGCAATAGCTACATTTGGAAAAGATTGCAATAGCTATGGGGTAGAAAAGAGATTTGGGGCAGCCAGGACTCATTCTGGAGAGGTGAATTATCAGGGAATTTCAAGGACAAAGGTGGTGATGTTGGAAATTAAGGGAGAAGTAGACAGATTTGAGAAATATTTAGAGATAAAATCAACAGGACTTAGTGAGTGGACATCCAAGGTGATAGGAAAGAGAGGTGTCAGGAATGACTACTATGCTTCTGTTGTGCATAATTGAATGGCTTGTGGTGTCATTTAGTATCCTTGAGGAGACTGGAAAGGACCAGGTTTGGGGACAGTAAAGAGTTTGAGACATGGTAGATTTGAGGTGGCTCCAGAATATCTAGAGATATTAGGTAGGAATTGGATAAACAGGCTTGGAGCTCTCAGGGCTCTCTGAGCTAGAAATATAAATCATGAGACATCCATGTGGGGATGGCCACTGAGGCTATATGCATTAGTTTCTTAGGGCTGACATAATAAATTACCACAAATATGGTGACTTAAAACAACAGAAATTTATAGTCTAATCCTTTCTGAGGCTAAAAGGCTCCAGGAAGACTCTTGCTTCTTCCAGCTCATGGTGGCTGCCCACAATCCTTGGCCTTCCTTGGCTTGTAGCTGCATCACTCCAATCTCTGCCTCTGTCTCCACATCACCTTCCCCTCTCTTGAGTGCCTTCCCTTCTGTCTGTGTTTCTCTGTTTGTCTCTTACAGGACACTCTTCATTGCGTTTAGGGCCCGTCTATATAATCCAGAATGGTCTCACCTTGAGATCCTTAACGTTAAATTATATCTGCAAAGACCCTTTTCCCAAATAAGGTCACATTTATAGGTTCTAGGGGTTAGGATGTAAACATACGTTTCAGCCCACTACAGCATGCACATGTCATATAAATGGGATCACCCAAGGAGACAACAGAGCGGAAAAAGAAAAGGGCCTAAGACTGTGCCTGGAGGAATTCTAATGTTTATTCACTGTGACATGTAGAATTTCACTGCACAGCAACAAAGTCCACTGACTAAAAAGTTTCTTTAGAGCTATGCATGGTGGCTCATGCTTATAATCCCAGCAACCTGGAAGGCCAAGGCCAGAGGATTGTGTGAGGCCAAGAGTTTAAGACTAGCCTGAGCAACATAGCAAGATCCCATCACTAAAATAATAAAAGATAAAAATAAATAAGTTAAAAGTTCTTTGTGAGTCTGAGATCATTATCAGTTAAAAACTCCTGAAATTTTCCATCTATTCATCATTCTCACCCGTTACCCACTTGTTCAAATACAGTCCCTTACAATCTCTTTTCTCATATTCTTCTGCCCAGTATACTTAGGACTCAGTTAGCACTCTCACTGATTGCTTTCTAAATGTTCAGCATGCATTAGTCTTAGTATGCTCCCTGAGGACAGGTTCTGCATATTCTATTCCCTGGTATTTCCCCACAGCTTTCAGTATAGGACTCGTCACATGACAAATATCCATTAGATATTTGTTGATTAGTAAGGGCTGTATTAGTTTTGCTATTATTATAATTAGTTTTGTATTATTAATTTTCCAATATTGCTATTAAATCACAATTTAGTGGATTAAAGCAACACAAACTTATTACCTTATAGTTAATAAATTAGAAGCCCAGCACAGGTCTCACTGCGCTGGAAATCAGTGCATGCACCGGACCAGGTGTGTTCCTTTCTGGAGACTGTAAGGGATAATCTGTTTCTTTACCTTTTCCAGTCTTTGGAGTCTTGCAACTTGCATTCCTCTACTTGTGGTCCCTTCTCTTTCTTCAAAACCAGCAAAAGCAGGTCAGGCTCTTACATCTCAGCACTCAGATCTCCTCTTTTGTCTTTCTCTTCTAATTATATGGAAACTTGTAATTACATTCGATCTACGCTGATAAGCCAACATACCTTCTCTATTTTAAAGTCAGAGCATTAGCAATCTTAATGCCATCTGCAACCTAAATTTCTTTTGCCATTTAGGTAACAGTTCCAAGGATTAAGATATGGACATCTTGGAGGAGGGCAGTCATTATTCTGTCTTCCTCAAGTTTATTCAAACTTACTAATTAAATTACATGGCCAACATGTTGGCCTTTGAACATAGGCTCTCAGGAAATAGACTTTCCTTCCCACTTCCATGAGCAGGAAGACTTCTAAACAAAAGAATGAAGACTGATTGCTTCACGATGACTACTTATCAGACAGCAGAGAAAGAACAAGTGCTAACAGGGGGCTCCTGGCCCAGATTGTAGGTGTCTATTGAGCCTCAGAGTCTTGAAAACCCTGTGCCATTCAAGTTTCCTCAGCATTTACCTCAAAGCTGTGTGGTTGGGTACCAAGCAAATACAGTGACCATATGATTTATCATCCAAATCAGGACACCATTAACAGTGAAAGGGGCATAACAGGTGTAAGCTCAGTGTGTGGTCACCCTAAAAGAGGTAGAGAGTGCAGTCAGAATGAAGAAAGTCCTTTTAACCTGGTGGTTGGGGCCAGGAAGAGTGAAGACTGTCTCATTTCTGCATGAGACACTTGTTTTTTGTCCCTAGTCATTAGTTTGGGATCAATTCAGACATATGTGGAGTGCTGGGGTCTGGGACGCCTCTACTCTGAGAACTGTCACCTTGGATTCTCTTTGCCTCACCCTTCAGAAGTTCAACGTATTCCAAAATGCTTGTTTGCATTTAGATAGTGTCTTGTCTTGTCAAAGCACTTTCACACATTCCTTTGAAACTTCACAATAGTTACATGAGGCAGGACAGGAAGACGCACCTTGACCTTTCCATTTTGCAGAAGAAGAAGATGAAGCTGGATGCAGAGGAGTCGAGTGGCTTTCCCAAGGCCACAGAAATGTTTAAACCTGGAATCCAAACTACCTCAATCCTGGTCACAGTCCAAGGTTCTTTTTCCTCCACTGCCATACTCTGGATGGTTGGTATCACCCCGTATTTGTAATCATATTAGTCAGAAGTCTGGAAGAACCAGCTAGCTTGCTGTCACCTTCTCAAGGGCCTACTTGAGACTTTCCTCTGAGTCTTAAAAGAAAATGATATAAACACTGAGATGTCCTCTCTCCAATTTGACTTTCAAATGGGCTAAAGAAACATTCAAAGCCTGTGTTCTTTGCCCTCTAGCTACTCCGGAGACAGAACTGTTTCCATCTCCATTCTCTACCTGGTGGCTGCAGCAGCATCTTTGAATAAGGACAATGACACTTTTGATATATAAAATGTAATTTGCCTTCGTTTCGTTAACAAACACTTTTCCAGAGAGCAAATCTCATAGCTCAGGCAAATGTGAAAGTATTGCCTATCTACCTGTGCATTATATAAATCTACACTGTCTCCTCCAGCAGAAGGTGATAAGAATTGATGGATGTAAAGTGATACAAGATTAGTACCACATTATAAATAAAGCTAACACTTTTTCATCGTTTGGGCTTAAATCAGGAGAGAAGACACAGGAAAAAATTTTATTCTGCCCTTAAAGCAATCAAATTTGTAGGTCTGAAAAGCAAGGAGCATTTCCTTCCATTGATTGTTTCCAAAATGCAAAAAGGAGGGGTGGTCATGGAGAGTACCAGGGACTAACATTTAGGTTACGTTAGTAGAATCATTAACTAAATTTGTGAGGATTGCTTTGCCAACACTGGAAGTTCAAACAGGGAGGAAGGGCTTGTAGGAAGCAGAGGTGATATTGCATAAGAAGGCAAAATCAGACCAAAGCTCTTAGTATTCACTGTTCACTGCCAATGTTTCCACTCATGTATTTAAGACATAACCGTTGAATACACACTATGTTCCAGGCACCACTCTACATCCTAGTCAAAAAAAAAAAAAGAAAGAAAGAAAAAGAAAAAGAAAACACCACTTAGAGTTTTGGAAATAGAGGGAGTTTAGAAAATGTGTCCAGTTGTGAAGAACATGAAAGCTTAATCCAAAATAATCAGGTCAAAAAATTCCAGATTCTGGGCAATTGTATAAGGCCATTTATTGGAGAAAATATACCTGCAGGAGAGACTGGAAGAAGAATTGCCAGAGCTCTGGGTTCAAAGACAGTTCTGTCACCAGTCTCTGTGGTCTTATCTCTAAGAGGGGCGCATACCTTCACAGTTTCTCAATGACCCTCCCAGGCTGGTGTTTAAAGATTACAAGTTGCTATGGCTGGTTCTGCTCATGGAAAATAGTGTTAGGAGAAATGGAGACCTACATGATATAGGGAAAAGGGGACCATACTTAAAGATTTCAAGCAAAATGTTAAGTTTACTGGCTAACATGAAAAAGAACCAAATCATGTCCTTTGCAGCAACACAATGCAGCTGGAGGCCATCATCCTAAGCAAATTAACACATAAATGGAAACAAAACATCCCATGTTCTCACTTATAAGTGAGAGCTAAACCCTAGGCACAATTACAAACTTAAATATGGGAACTGACACTGGGGACTCCAAAAGGTGGGAGGGAGGGAGGGGTAAGGCATACAAAACTTCCTATGGTGGAAACCCAAACCTCAGCATCACACAATATACCCTTGTAACAAACCCCCACATGTACCCTCTGAATCTAAAATTTAAATTTAAAAATTTTTAAAAAGAATACAGAGAATGAAATAATTAGAATTTCCCATAATTAGTCATTTGTTTTATCTCATAGTACAACAGACTTGGAATAAAAATACCAATCTACTATCAATATGATTATTTAAGACATTAAAATAAATCTTTCTGCATATGTCAAAAAATAAGTTTGTTGGCTAAAATATTTGAGTATTAGGATATTTAGATGTGGTGTATTTAAGCATCAGGATGCTTATTATCTTAAACTGGTTCATACACAGTTCCAGCCCTAAATATACCCACAGCTCTTCCTCTTTCAAAGCCTGAGTTAACATCCTGCACCACAATTGTTCCATCCATGCCTCACCCTCTCTGGTTTTGCCTCTGTTCCTCCATGCCAGAGAACAGCTCATGAGTTGTCTGACAAGCACCTTTGAGTCTGGTCCTATGGACTGTCTTCCCATTCCTGGCACAACCCACATGGCTACAGGATTCTGGTACTTTTTCTGTGCTGTTGCCTTCGCTCCCTCCCCTCCCCATCATTCTGTCAGAGCCCTCCCCCTAATTCCCACACATTCTTCAAGTCCTTCCTGCCCCTCCCAGTCATGACAAATCCCTTTGCCCTGTGGTCTCTCCCTTCTCTGACAACCTCCACTTGCTCACTTGTTTTCATTGGCTTTATGTCCATCTTCCCACTAGACTAGAAGTTCTGTGAAGGCAAATGGCTCCAACCAGCTCCGTGCATAGTCCATAGCAGCAGCACACTAGTCATGGGGTGAAGTTAAGTCTGTGATAGGTGCCCCTCCTTTGTATTCTCAGGAAACCTGCGCTTAGCACTGTTACAGCACATGCACACACATGCAGACACACAACAGTGTAGTCACCTTACTAGTCATTTTCCTCCACTGAGGGCAGAGTGTATCTTTCATCTTTGTATCCCTACTGGCTGCCCAGGCAACAGACATGAAGTAAATTTTTAAACCCAACATTAGTTCTTAAAAACTATGATTCATTCTGTGCTCATCTTAAGCAATAACAACTGGCTTAACTATCAGAGGAAGTAGGCCAAACATAAGCCATCTCTAAACTTAAGCCTTTCCATTCCAAAAGCTGGCATTATTATCCTTAATAGGACTGGACTCAAAGTGTGGCAAATGGTGCCCCCAAGACTGGGTGGCTCAGAATTGGTCTCAGGCCAAATTCTGTCATGGTGGCTGAATTTGATTCCTTATTCATCTCAGACTCTTATGAAAAGTGCACAAGCAAGCAGAAGAACTTTTTGGACACCTGCTGCTGTGAGCTAGCATCATCTGTATCCAGAAGAATAAACAGTTGGTCTTTCCCAGGCAAGTATTAAGTTTGGAAGACAGAACTAATCTACAGTGAAGGCCTGAAGCACAGGAAACATCTGAACACCATGTAACGTGCTGGAAATGAGGGAACAGCCATCGTTTAAGTCATTGCTGTGACTCTATAATGCCTCTGGGGAGACTGAAGAAATCACCTCTCCACTCCCAGGAGCCTTCTGACATGGTTTCAGCCAGTGGACTCCAGCTAATGCAGCTAATTCAGTTCCACAGAAGCAGATGCAAGGCATTTTCCTCTCCTCTGCTAGCATGAATTTGTTGGCCTTCTGATGTGGCCAATACTTGCCTTTAAAGTTAGCTTTCTAAAGAGACTTTATTTTACCAGCTTTGAAGATTTTAAAACATATATTTTCAAAATACAATGATTTTGACAATACCAAGTGTTGGCATGGATATGGAGCACCTGGAACTGACATTTCTCATGGGAATACAATATGGTGTAGCCACTTAGGGAAACAGTTTGGCAATTTTTAAGAAAGTTAAACATAAATGATCCAGCAGTCTCACTCCTAAGAATTTAACTAAGGAAAAAGAAAACATAAAGATTTGTACATGAATGTTCATACCAACTTTATTCATAATAACTAATGTAGAAATAATCCAAATACTCATCTGCAGGTGAATGGATTGTGGTATGTAAAATATAAAGGAACAAACCTCTGAAACACACAATAGCACAGATGACTTTCAAAAACATTAAGGTGAGTGAATGAAGTCAAATACAAACTAATACTGATTGTATGACCTACTTACATGAAATTCCAGAAAAGGTAAAATGAATCAATAGTGGCAGAAAGCAAATCGCTGATTGCCTGGGTGGGGTCAGGGTTGGGTGTTTACTGGGAAGCAGATGATGGAAATGTTGATGTTTTAATTATCATGGTGGTTATGTAATTATATAAGTTTTTCAAGATTCATTTGACAGAACACTTATATTGGTATTGGATGCATTTTATTGTATGTAAATTATGCCTCAACAAAGTTTTGGGGGGGTTTTTTAAGAGTCAATTTTGGCTACCTTTAAAAAAGGCTTTTAGTTTATAATTACCTTAGGACCAGAGATAATTTTTAAAAACTGAATAATAAATAAAGTCTGGGAAACCCCATTCATTACAGAAAATTTGCCTTTTGTTGTTAATGATTCATTTCCCACTCATCAGCTTTAAAACACAGTTTCTTTAGCAATCTAATGTTGAATAATTATTAGGAATGTGACCCAAATGTTGCATAAAGACTTCTCTAAAGGGTTATTGTAATGGGAGATTTCCATTTTATGAGAACATGAGTGAAGTGGGGTCATGATTAAATGAATCTCATTGCACTCCCACATGACTGACAAGTTGGTACATCTACATGAATGATTTCATTCAGGAATTCATTTCTCTAGAAAATCTCCAAGAGGAAGTCAATGAACTTCCTCATCAATATTTAATCAGGTGGGTTCTTTACCTAGTTGATTGATTGAGTTCCTTTCAGGGAAATTCTGTCTTTAAATCACAAAACACCATGTTTTAAGAATGGTGGGTGAAATTTTGCATGGTAGTTTTTACTAAGAAAGGCAGAATGCAGAAGTTAAAGCATGGGCTCTGAAAATCTAGCTGCCTGGTCAACTCTGGGCTTCTCATCAATTATGTGACATTAGGCTACAAAATTAAACTCTCTAAGCCTCTGCTTCCTCTTGTGTAAAATGAGAATATAATATGGATGTGCCTATAGGATTACTAGGTGGTCTCAGCGAGATATTACATTTAGCGTGGTGCTAGGTACACGATTATATCCTTATTTTTATTATTCTATTTATTAATTATTATTATAAAGAACTCAGAGTACTTCACAGACCATCTAAGCTTTAGCAAAGAATAGGTGACATAATGACTACTTAGCTACAAGAGAAAATGGAGAGAAACACATTATTTGACTTACTATGGGTCATATTAATTAATGAATCCAAGTCTCTGGACTTTTCCTTAAACAGTCTGTCATTCAAATATTCAAACTTTGTTTTAAACATATTTTTTAAATGAATATTAAATTAGCTTCATGACTGAGGGAGGAGAATCGCTTGAACCCAAGAGGTGGAAATTGCAGTGAGCCGAGATCATGCCACTGCACTCCAGCCTGGGCGACAGAGCGAGACTCTGTCTCAAAAAAAAAAAAAAAAAAAAAAATAGCTTCATGATCCCACACACAAAGCAAGTAAGCGGGAGAGAAAGGTGATCGGATGTTTTAGATGGAGGTAAAGGAAATAAACAATCCTGTTTGGTTCAAGGATTGAACCAAGTTTGAAAGAAAAAAACTGGGGGAATACCTGAACAGTAAATACCTGAACAGTAAACCATGCAGTTAATTTGATTAGTGAACTACTGTTTGGCACCTCTATCTCTCCTCCTGAAACATTCCAGCCTCTTCCAGTAGAGTGAAAATAGACCTTAAAGTTGTATCTAAATATGTCAATTTCCAATCAAGATATAGCATTGACCTAAAAAAGTAAGTGATAAGTAATAATCTTCTGAAACGTTAACAGGAGTTGCATTTTGATTATTATTTAAATGTGAAGGTTGGCAAAGCTAACTTCCTACCTGTTATACTTACGAGTCAATTGTTCCCTAAAGGCTCAGTCCATTTCTGAGTCTGATACCCACCAGGACTTTACTCTTTATGAATCATGCCAAAGCAGGTGTATGTTTCAGAGGAAGGTAAAAGAAATGGAAACAATCCTGTTTGGTTCAAGATTTCCCTAGAGAAAATGTTTGCCTGATCATTTAAGGGTGGAAAAAAAAGCATCCTATTCTGCTACATTTAAACAAAGAATAAGAAAGCATAAAAATATCCTCTTAGGTGTCTCATAATTTTTTCCCCTGGTTTTAGGATTGCTTGCAAAACCCTTAGATAAAAAACGGAATTCTCTTAGAATGCTTATCAAAGATTTAAAATTACACAATTTCAACAATGACAAAAAAAAAAAACTCCCTAAATTTAGTACAAGTTCCACAACAGGGAAAAATCCAATTGGTAGCAGAAAGTAAATAGGTTTCTTTTCATTAAACTAGCCTTAATAGTAGTTATGATACACTCTATACTCTCTTTTGGTTATGCAATTTCCATTCTTGCTGAAATTTAGTAAATGTTTCTACGTGAAAGTTGTAAATTTTAGTTCATTTAAGAAAACTAAATTCCAGAAACTGCCAAATGCCAGATATTGATCTCTCTACATTTCTCTGCATTCTACACTCTCAGCAAAATGAAGTTCTTTCCAGTTCTCTCTCATAGTCATTTGATAGTCCTATTTCGTCTGCATGGACCTCTCTTCCACCCTTCTTCATCTAGCTAATTCACATTTTTTCAGGATGCCTTCCCCACATACACTGACCTTCTGCCTGTGTGGAATTGGCTCCTTCTACAGGGTTCTGTCTTCCTCCAACCAAGAATGTACCCATCTCGTGTTATATTCCCTCCAGAGAGCAAATTCTGTCATCCTTAACTTCCTGCCACTTGCAAAGACTTTTCAATGGTTAGTACATTAGTTAACAAATGTCTCTCCCATTAACTTAAAATATATTGGTCCTTTTCACAGAGCACACCCCACCACCTCACCTGCGAGAGCTTTGCCAACTCCTCCAATCAAGTTGTTTAATGTCCCCGTGCTTCTGGAACTGTTCTCTCCATGACCTTTAGCCCTATTCAACACTAAACCCATTAACTGGTTTATCTCACAGATGTCCCCAAATTAGAATACTTTTTCTGGTCATGGATTTTTCTGGGGAGGGGTGCAAAAAATCAAGAGCAGATTTTGTAGCCTGACTCGGAGATTACTTTGCTTTACTTTGCATTGACTTGCTCCTTGAGTTCCAGTCAAATACTTCATTAATGAGTTCATCCAAATGGCTGGTTTATGAAGATGGCAGTATTGGGGAGCTTGGGGGTAGAGAAGAAGAGGTGGCAGCTTCCCTCAGAACTCTGAATAGGAAAAAGTCTTCTCTTATTCACCACTCTCTCTTCAAGGCACATACTGGGGGCCCTGCCCCACTCACGGCCTGTACTGAAAGTCTAGGGGTTGAACCATGTTTTTATAACATTAATTCTGTGAGGGAAAAATGATCCAGGGTTTAAATAATTGACTTCAAAATTTACTTCTGGAACCCAGTCTGCTGCCTGTATAGAAATGGAATAGAATGGAATGGCATGGAATGGAATGAAGAGGGATGGACTAAGATAGGCAAGGCTAGGAGAGGATAATATAGGATAGGAAATGACTCCAGTATTTGCATCAAAAGTGAACTGTTAGGGTTCCTCAAGGAGCAGCAGTATAAGAAATAGATTTTATAAGCCACCACTTTTAGGTAGCACTAATATCTGAAGCATGTTGCTAAGTTCTTAGCGCCTTGAGCACAATAGACCCTTAATGTAAAGTTGTTGTCATAGACAATCAATAGGCACTATAAAAGGCTCTGCAGAGTCCCCTAAGTACCAGTGTATATCCTATCTACAGTTCCTTTGCCTGGGAACACTAGTGGAAGTCAGAGAGTGAAGAAGCAGTGTTCAAGCAAATGGAGCGGAGTTTTAAAGAAGGCAGCCCAGAAATGTCTGATCTGGAAGGGTCTCTGCCATTGCCCCTTTCCCTCTCCCCTGGATCCTCTCTGGGTGGTCTTTTCCAGTTGCCTCCTCTGTACTAAGAATCTATAGCTTCATTCCAAACTTCCATCCTTCTCCCACATTTATGGTTATCAGCACCCTCCCTGAGCTGCCTTGTTAGGGCAGCAGCGTAACTGGCATTGCTTTGCCATCCTGATCTCTCCCTCCTCTGTTCATCCGATTTTCAATCTGGCACCGTGTTCTGATGATTTCACCTCCTTCGAATCTCTTAAACCCCAAATGATTGCCTCGTGAGGCACTTAGCCATGTAACAGCAGGTCCTGGCATCTATCCTCCAGAAGTCGCTTTCCTTTGGTATATTTAAGGGAAGGTGGTTCCTTTCATATCACTTTGGAGTCAGTTGACCTTGCTGCCTGTTTCTCAGCTATTGCCTGGCTCCTAACTTGCTCCTGTCCCTGCCTGGGGCCTCTGCTCACATTCTGCTGGTCACTCCTGAGTTTCCAGAACCTGTGCCTTTCCTAGACATGCTGGCCCAGTGGAGGGGTGATGCCTAAAACCTGAATACCCGCCTCATCTTCTCATCCCAAGCCCACACATTGCCCATAATTTTGTTCCCCAAAGCACCACTCACACCAGCCAATGTATATAACAGATTGTTACCGAAGACTTTGGAATAATGAAAGGATGGATGACACATTCAGCACAGGTCAGCAAACAACTCAAAATTATACACGTCACCATTTGTCTGGGAGCTTACCCCTGCTTCAGGGAATTTCTGACTCCATCACAGCCAACACACAGCATTCTTAGGGCACCATCCCCTTCTTTATACTGACCACAGCCCAGTCTCCCACTGCTCCCCTATGTTTTAGGGTCTTCACAAAACTCATCTTTCAGTGCCAGAAGAAAAGAAATAGTTCTTGTGATTTTATTGTGTGAACAATTTAATTAGACTGTTTCCTGAAGGGGCCTACCCTTTCTAGCTGATGAAGTGCCCCAGAACTCTAAAAAGAGACACTGCTGCAGTCATTCCTTCTTTAATCTCTTTGTTTTCTTTTTCTGCATGTCTTTCTTCTCGGTTCTGCCAGCCCCTGAGTCAGTCCAGGCTCTCATTAATGTCACCACTTGGCTGGCTTGCCTGTCTCCCATTTCACTTCACTGAGCCCCCCTCGCTGTCCCATCTCCCACTCTGACACCAGATTCATCTTTCAAAGTCTAACATGTCATTTCCTTGTTCTAAATCTTCAACAGTTCCAGCTCCATTGCAGAAACATCTTAGCCTGCATGGCCCCTGAGTCTGTGACTGGGTCCTGGAAGCCCTTGACTTCACTCTTATTAAGGTCCTGATCATTTCCCTAACAGGTCACAGGCACACCTTCTTGAATTTTCACGTGCCCTCAAGAGCTCCATCTCATCCTTCAAAATTCAGCTCAACCCTCACTTTCTTTGTCAAATGCTCCCAGGTCCTCATCAGGATTAGCAGTTCTGCTTTTCTGCAGGACCATTGCTCACCTCTATTAGTTTCTAGCAAATGGCTTAGACCAATTTGTTTATGTTCCTGCCTTATTTGCAACACTCTTTACTCACAACAGGAAGACTCTGCCTTTTCCCCCTTGGATACCCTGTGTCCTGCACTGCACTTACCATAAAATTAACAAATGTTTGCTGGGTTAAATAATTGATTTATTTATGAATAAATAATATGGAAGAGTCTGGAAACATGAAGGAGAGTTATAATTGACCAATTTGATTCCCTTTGTCAGACTCCACACAACTAGAGGATGGGAACAAGAAGGACTTGTCATTTGGTCCTTCTAGAGAAGCTGGAAGAAAGAAAAAAAATAGACAAAAAGGACTTATCCTGATATATCTCTATACTCATTCCCCAATAGAAGGAATCTGAGACAAGCTGGACTCAGAATTCTTTGTCTAAAGAAGAAGTCTGTTTGGAATACTTTGAATAGGCTAAATAAAATTTGCAGAATATGGATGAGTAGTTCCTTACAGCCTGTGTGCTAAGCAGCTTTGTGATTCTTAAAACCAATCAGTGAACATGTTTGATTAGCATAAAAAGAGAGCAGGAACTGCAGTATCTTTCTTTCTTTTTTTTTTTTTTTAAAGAAATTCACGGAGAGTAGCTATAGATGCTACCAAGCCCCTGATGCTGCCATCATGAAGAGCAGCCTTGGTGCTTTCAGGTGTGTGCCATCAACACACACACACAGGCACACAGAGGGGTGGGAGGAAAGAGAAAGATTAAAAACAAGTAAATGGAAACAGAGAATTAAAAAAAAAAAAAAACGCTGATTCAAAAAGCACATTCTGGACATTTTGCCTCATCTGCCACACAAGGTGACTGATAGAGAGATGGGTGGTGTGGACACTGGGCGTCAGTTCCTAGGGGCTATTTGGAAGCTAGTCCCAGGGAACGAGAAAGCCAGAGTCAGGGGACAGGAAGGGGGTGACAACGGCAAAGGGTGATGAACGCTACCTTAATGGCTTGACGCTTTCCTGAATCACCAAATTTTCCTTTTTCTAGCACTTTCTGGCTTTGTAAAATCCCCAACGGTGAGAATACTATATTGCAAAGCATAACAAATCGATCAAGCACCCAGCACGAGGACCACTCCATGAGTTTATGGCCCTAATGGCTGCCTCACAACAAAACACTCATTTAAACAGAGCACATGAGTCATAGCCAACTAACAAAAGAACCACCCATCTGTGCACATTGAGGAGAAAGAAGCTCGCTGGAGAGCGCTGATGTGGACTGAAGCCTTGTCATAGGGCTTTCACTACAAGTGGAGCTGAAGCCCAGTGTCATCAACTCTAACTCAAATTTCCAGAGTTGAGGTTATTCCACAATGTTCTAAAGCCAGGCAGAGGCAGGTGGTGGTGCCAAGCTTTAAATTCAGTCTAAAGGCCGTCCAGCCAGGGCTTGTGTGCCAATGGTACCACACTGAAATGATAATCCTGTTGGCCAGGACTCTCAACCTACTTCCACATCATGTATTAAAACATTCTGATGACTACCACGTAATTCATCTAGATTGATTACAAGAACTATAACAATGTCTGTTACTCATGTATAAAATGTTGCAATGCTTAACTCAGCAATAATAATATCCAACAATTATTAAACACTTGCTTTAGACCAGAAGTTGAGCTAAGTACTTTTACATGTTTGATCTCTATTAATTCTCAGAACAACACTAGGAAGTGGTTTCTATTTTATTATTATCCCCACTTTACAGAATGAAAAACTAAGGGTTGAGAGGCCCATTCATCATCTCTTATTCAAGGTCATCACTCTCACCCAAGGTCACATAGTCGGTGAAGAAGGAGGGATTTGGACTTTAGAGATCACACATATAACCTCCATAGCATTGGTTAAACGAGATGGAAACTGGGCTTTGAGTATCCTAGAGTTTTATTCCCCAGCCAATGTGGTAAGTTCTTGTATACACAGGGTAAGGTCAATAGTACACAGCTCCTGCCTACAGGAATCTTGCTTTCTGGGTTCACTCTGGTACTCCATTCTAGAAAGCAGAGGGGCAGTAGGAAGTTGAGCCTGAAATTCAGCAATGGAGCCATGTGAACTTAAACAAAATGAAATGATCTCTGACTTACTACATCCTGGTGCCACATTAAAAGTGCTGTTGCTCACTGAAGAAAACGTTATCCACGTGTTTCTGATTCATTTACCTGTAAGTCATCCCAGTCTTGGTCTGAATGCATATGGCTTCTAAAAGGCTTTTTAACTTTCCAAGAGCCTTTTAACTTTGTCTTTCTTCAAGTTATGCCAAGAGTAAATGGAACTAGATTGTCTTAAAATTTTTAGCTTGGAAACCAAAATGTCTGAAGAGGCCAAAAAGGGCATTCTCAGCTCTAGAAGGGACACTTTCCAGGCTGTAAGTGTAAGAGCTTGAAGAATTTAACTAATGAATCAGCCCTTTTAGAGTTCAAACTCAGACAGGGCTTGTCTGAAAACCTTCATGTATAGATTATGTTTGAGCTCTTTTTCCCCTCTAAGTAGCTATCACAAATTCTTCACAGCATATAGGAGTAATGATCAACTGAGGTTTCAGTCAGGCTTTTCATCATCCAACCTGAAGTATGTTGAATGCATTCCTCATGTATTGAGAGAGACAAAGGAGATAGGTGTGACTACTGTAGGAGCACAGAACTAGAAGATAAAGAGCATGTCAAGAAAAATCCACCAAACTCTGTTGTGATAGTTGGCCTCCAAACACCCCAGTCAACTCAGGAACACAGTGCACTCTAGTTGCTTTATGTGTCATATTCCTGGGCATCCAGGTGGCCTGAGGCTTCCCACTCAGGACATCAGGCCCTTTCAGTTTAACACAAGGCAACTGAGTAGCCTGAAAAAGCCATTGTGATCCCAGAAGGCTAAAGCAACGTAAAATCTGTGGGCTTCGTGTTTGCGGGAGTTCTGGTGAGGTGCTCTCTGTGGATGGCCAAAGTTAAACTATCTTTGGCCAGGTGCGGTGGCTCACACCTGTAATTCCAGCACTTTGGGAGGCTGCGGCAGGTGGATGGCTTGAGTCCAGGAGTTGGAGACCAGCCTGGGCAACATAGCAAAACCCCATCTCTACAAAAAATTACAAAAATTAGCCAGGCATAGTGGCATGCACCTGTAGTCTGGGAGGTCAAGGCAGCAGTGAGCTGAGATCAGGCCACTGTTCTCCAGCCTGGGAGACAGTATGAGATCCCATCTAAAAAAAAAAAAAAAAAAACAAACAAACAAAACAATGTATTTAACATGTCCTTTGTGTGGAAGAATAATTCTAAATGTTTTTGTTACTATAACAAGGGGGTCTCCGAGATGAAGGCCTCCTGAAAGGGTTGATTTGGGTTAGACCTTTTTAATGAGAAGGCATATGGTTGGATGTATGTTTTGTAAACAATTAACAACTTGGGTGGTGATTACAGCAGGGAGCAGGCAGCTCTCAAGGGTTCTGACAATCTTCTAAGCACATAAAGCACCATTACAACAATACTAGCTCTGGAGAGGGAAAGAGCATAGGTGTCACCTGGGATGTGAAGGCATTGCTGCTTTTCATGTTCATTTGATTTTTTTTCTGGATATATAAAAAAAAGAAGTCTTAAAATTCTTTTCAAAAGTAAGTTCTTTTAAAAAAATATATTTTTCTACTAGAATGAAATTCAAACCACTTTTTATTACAGGCAGCTCCGGAAAAAAAAAAAAAAAACTCATTCACCACACTAATCTTTCTTTTAAACTGGCAGGTATTTGAATGGTAAAAATGGTCCCCAGCTGGAGCTTCCAGAATTAACTCCTTTTTGGCCAGCCTTACTTCCCTTTAGAATCAATATGGAGTGAAAACAGACTGATGCTAAACCCAAAGAATCATTGTCCCCTGAACAACAAAATAAAAACAGTAGGGAAAAGTGAAGATCTTTAGCTTACTGCATACTCCAAACAGGATTTCCTAGGTTCTTTTCTCTTCAGATTCCTGAGGCTTAAAAAATACAATTTCTCTTTCAAAGAACTGTTTAAGAAATGTTAAGCAACCCTTCTAGTGTTCTAAATGGGAAATCCAATACCATGTGGCAAACTTTTTGGAGATATTTCTACATGAGATGATCACTAGAAGGAAATCCATAGCTTATAGCCAGACTAACACGTGAGTGGGCAAATTACTTTATGTCTCTTGTATTCGTTATCTGTTGTTGTGAAACAAATTATCACAAACTTAGAAGCTTAAAATGATTATTTTAATAATAATAGCACTTATTAATTCAGTTTCTCTGGGTGAGGAATCCAGTCCAGCTTAGCTGGGTCTTCTGTTTCAGGGTGTCTCTCAAGGCTGCAATCAAAGCATCAGCCAGAGCTAGGGTCTCATCTGAAGGCTCAACTGGGGAAGCATCCACTTCCAAACTCACTTTTGTAGTTGTTGGCAGAATTTCACTTCTTTAAGGGCTGCTGGACTGAATGTCTCAGTTTCTAACTACATGTTCACAACTTAAAACCCATAGGCTTGTGGTTGCAGGGATCTTGTTGAGACTGTCTTTGTGAGTGGCAGTGTTTAAAAAGTCTCTAAAATGTTCTTCTGCATGAAAAAATATAATCGAATTCCTTGACACATGAACCTCCCCAACATGGCAATTTGCTTCATCAATGCTGGCAAGGGGAGAGAATCAGCTAGCAAGGTAGAAGTCACAATCCTTTGTAGCCTACCACAGAAGTGATATCCTATCACCTTTGCCATATTCTGTTGATTTTGAGCATGTCACTAGGCCAGCCCACATTCTAGGGGAGGAATTACACAGGACATAAACACCAGGAGATGGAGATAACTGGGGGTTATCTTAGAATCTGTCTACCACATCTCTGTAATCTAATTATCTCATCTGTAAAATGGGAATAGTGATCCCTACTTTATCAAATTATTGATAAAATGTGTAAAATTATGTGTTTATTCATATAAAGAGATTAGAAGAGTGCCTGACACATAGCAAATGCTCAATAAATGTAAGCTCCGGCTATTATTTGTTTGATATTTATTTTTCCTACTATTTGATTGTTACATGCTAGAAGTCATGCTCTTCTAGCTTCCTATTGGCTTTCTCCATACACAAAAATAAACAGTATGGGGAAGTCACCAAGGCATGGCAGCCCAAGTTCACTGGTATAAATACACCCAAACTGGAATCCAGTTTCCTCTACCTTATCCCATTACCAATCTAACAACTCTGGAGTGTCAGGTAAAATGAAAGGAGGTAGGCAGGAGGAAAGAGGCTTTCTGGTTCAGACAGAAGAAATAATTAATGCCTCATGACCTAAATCTAGATCTGCTACAGCTACTCCCTCAAAAGCCAACTTTATTTATTGACTCTAACCTTCAAAGAACATCATCAACTTTTTAATTCTCAATATTATTCTGATCATAAGTTTATCAAACATAACCAGAATTACATGACCTATGGGCCTCAGCACTGTCTTTGTCTACAGTGCATTTAGGAGACGTGTCTTGCTGCTTTAGCCTCTGCATGGGAAAAGAGTGGTATATTTGGTGCTGATGTGCCTCTTTTATGAAAATCCACAGCACAAAGGTCCACACTTTAAATCTGGGAAATTAAGAGTGTTTACACACAAAACAAACACATAGTTATTTCCCTTTGCTGAAGGATTCACCTTCAGCTTCCCTCACGGAGTGTACTCCTTTAAACATTTATGTGTTTAAAGATTAGATCAGTGACTTAAGGGAAAGAAGCCAAAAATTCAAGAGTTGGGCACTCATACAAGTGATGATCAGATATTAAGCAATCTCTAAAGTCATGACATAAAAGGAAAGAGTCTTCTTTTGTACACAAATCCATAAGGGAAGTTTATCCTACTCTATTTTTCTGCACACACTGTAAAATCTTAAAGGAAAACAAACCATGTTCCGGGCACTTTTGAAACGCTGGCACCTTGCAAAATGCCAGACACAAGGCAGACCTTCCAGATGTGCTTGTTAACTAAATGATGGAGTGCCTAACTGATTGATTGTCAGACTGATTATTGACTGACTGATGTTGTCAGAAAGGTCAAAACTGCTGCTTTTAAATAATATCACTTTAACAAATGTAAACATATTTATTAGCTGATCAATAAAGACACGTTTCAGCAAGTGGCGTTGGAACAATTGGTCATCCATCCATATGCAAACGAACAAACCTGATGCTTAGCCTCACACCTTATACAAACAGTAACTCAAAATGCACCATAGTCTGAAGGTGAAATATAAAACTATTCGAAGAAAATGAAGAAAATCTTTGCGGCTTGGGGTTAGTTGAAGAATTCTCAGAAATGTTAAGAAAAACATGATTTATAAAGTGGATAAATTAGACTTCATTATGATTTAAAACTCTTGTTCACTGCAAGTCATTGTTAAAATGAAAAGACAAGTGATTAACTGGTAGAAAATATTTGCAAATAACATATCTGACAAATAACTTGTATTCAGAATATGCAAAGGATTCAAAAATTCAACAATATGAAAACAAACTAATTAAAAATTGGGCAAAGGATTTGAAAATAGACTTCACCAAAGAAGATATAAGTACATGAAACAATGGTTCAACATCATCAGCCATTAGGAAATGCAAATGAAAGTCATGGCTAAAATTAAAAATACTGACAATACCACCATCTATTAGAATGGTTAAAATGTAAAACACTGACGATACCAAGTGCTAGTGAGGATAGGGAATAACTGGAACACTCATACATTGCTGGTGGGAATCCAAAATGACAGTGCCAATCTGGAAAACAGTTAGATAGCTTCTCACAAAGTTAAATATACGCCCACCATAAAACCTAGCAGTCCTACTCCTATTTACCTTAGAGAAAATAAAACTTATATTGACAGAAAAACCTATATACAAATATTTCTAGCAGCTGTATTCATAATTGCCAAAAATCAGAAACAACCTAAATGTCCCTTTACAGAGGAATAGTTAAACAAACTGCAGTACATACCAATGATAAATTATTCCTCAGAAATAAAACTATGGATATATGCAACAACTTGAATAAATCACAAAGGCATTATGCTGTATGAAAAAGTACAGTTTCAAAAGGTTACATACTGTACAAGTTTATTTACATGACATTCATTAAAGGACAATAGTGATTCTATAGTCTATAGAGGAGACTACAGTGATGGAGAAAAACTCAATGATTGCCAAGTAATGGCATGAGGTGAGGGTGTGACCAGAGCCCAAGGGAAGATTTTGGTATGATGAACTGTTGTGTAATTCTGGGTAGTGGTAACACAAATTTATTTATGTATTTAATTCATAGAACTATACACCAAAAAAAAAAAAAGAAAAAGAAAAAAAAGTCAGTTTTACTGTATAATTAAGAACTTAATAATAAAGATGGGTGTATCTGGATTTACATAGACAAACTTCACAGCCTGATCTACCTCATGACAACTTCCTGTATGAAATTAAAGAGTTCCAGTTTTAAAAAGCATGTGGCTAGCAGCTCCTGAAATAATCTGTCCCAGATCCACTTTAAAATACATGAGAAAACAGAGAAAAATGGTAAAACTCACCACAACACTGAGAACAAGGACGACCAGCATCAGTGGCAGAACCTGAAAAGATTTTCCCTATGACCAAGGGAAATGGGTTGAGCAATGAAATTTGGGGCCCTCTGTGTAAGCACATCTCAAAATAGGTGGGGAGATCTTTCATCCAGTTCTACTATTTCCTGGTCATATCTACTGAAACAAGAAAACTGAGAAGCTATTTATTTGCCGTGTTAGTGAACTACTTGACAGCCAGAGTGCTGTTCCAATCTCATCATTGCTAGTCAGATACCACAACCTTCAAAAATTAACTACTTGGCAATGAGGTAGCCAGTAGGACTGGTATATGTCATCAGGACAGAGGCAGGTGTGGCAAGGACCTAGTAGAAGTTCAACCTGGGGATTTTGATGTTCCTTGACACTGTTCACAGTGTCAGAGACTCAGACAAAGAGATGAGGAGAGAAGCCCATCTTCGTTTAGGAGAACTGTACTAGATGAGCAGGTTGGTGTCTGGAAACTGTGCATGTCTTGGAGGTCAGATCCATGATAGATGTGAGAGGTGCACATGACCAATACCCTCCAGATGCAGTGAGGCAATGGCTGAGGCTGCCTTACTTGTATCCTTGGCTCCATCACTTACTAGCTGTGTGACTTGGGAAAACGTTATCTACCCTTTCTGTGCCTTCGATTCGTCATACATACAGGTTGGTGCAAACGTAACTGAAGTTTTACCATAAAAAGTAATGGCCAAAACTGCAATTACTTTTGCACCAACCTAATACAAAGGGATAAATGGTGCCTATCTCATGATAAGGATTAACTCCTTATCTCATGATATTTAGTCAATATACTAAAGCTTGTCATCGTGAATATTCCATCACTTTGTACTATTTTCTCCCACAGATCTATTTTTTCTACCTGTTCTTTAAACGAGAAGAGATTGATTTAGAGAAGGTGTGTGAAAATAATTCCAAACATCTATATGATACAGTGCTACACCAAGCATCTCATAATCAAACTACTGAAAAAGAGTGATAAAAAGAAGATCTTAAAAGCAGTCAAAAAGACCAAAAAAAAAAAAAAAAAAGGACACAGTTCACACAAAGGAACAAACATAAGAATTATAGCACACTTCTTGTCAGAAATGATGTAGGCCAGAAGAGAAAAAAACAATATTTTTTGAGGGATGGGGAAAAGAATCAACTTTGAATTCTATAACCAGGAAAGATATCTTTCAAAAATTAAGATGAAATACAGACTTTTTCAGACAAACCAATCTGAGAGAATTTATTGACATCTGGTTTCTAAGGTCCAAAGAGCTTCCTTTAACAAGAAGTGTTCATCAAGCAAAACAATACAAAATAAATTTTTAAAAAGCAACAAATGAAAATTTGAATCTACAAAGTGTTGAAGAATGTTTGAGTGGGAAATATGTGGACAAATATGAAAGACTTTTTTCTAATTTGTAATCTCTTTAACACGTAATTAACTTTCAAAACAAAAATAACAATGCATTGTGAGTTTTAAAATGTATATAGAATTAAAGTGGATGACAACAATAGAACCAAGGGCAGGAAAAGAGAAATGGAAGTATATTGTTGTAGGAACCCTATACTACATGTGATGTGGTATAATATTATCTGAAGATAGATTGTGATAAGTTAAAGATATATAATGTAATCCTTAGAACAACCAATACAAAAATAAAATAAAAGCATATAGCTGATAAGACCATCATGAAGATAAAATGAATATAATAAAAAGTAATCCAAAAGAAGGCAGGAAAAGGAAAAAAAGAATAAAATAAATAGTAAGCAGCAGCTTTGAATCCAACATTTCTATAATTACATTAAATGTAAGTAATCTATAAACACTCCAATTACAAACTAAAAATTGGATAAAAAGCAAGACCCAACTATATGCTATCTAAAGAAAACAATTTTAAATATAAATACAAATTAAACATATAAGAATGGAAACAACATACCAAGCAAATACTAATCAAAAAGAGAAGTGGCCACATTAACATCAGACAAAGTAAACTTCAGAACAAGGAATACTCATAGAGATAAAGAGGGGCATTTTATAATGATGAGAGGGTTAATACACCAAGTTCACATAACAAACCTAAATGTATATTCACCTAATAACAGGGCTTCAAAATACATGAAACAAAATGATTGAAATGGAAGAAAAAATAGACAAGTCCACAATTATAGCATACAGTCAGTATTCAGCATATGGTAGCTATTATAATTATTATTAACATTATTATCCATCTCTGACATTCCCAAAACAAGATTCAAGACAGGAATGCCCATCATATCACAATTATTTAACAGTTTCATGAAAAGTCTATCCAAAATATCACGAGAAAAACAAAAATAAGAGGCCTAAGCTGTTGGAATAGAGGAGATAAATTACCATTATTTCTAGTTGATGTGATTATATGTTTAGTAACTAAAAACAAAACAAAACCAAGAAAAGCAAAATAATTAAGAGGTATTAGAATAATAAGGCCCAATGAGGGAGACTATTGGAAACTAATTACATTTCAACAACTTCATGTATGGTATCAGCAACTAATTATAAATTACAAATAAAAAAGAGGATTCTATTCATAAAAACAATGAAAAGTTTTAAATTCCCCCCCCCAAAAATCATAAGCCCTCTATGAAAAATATTAAAATCTTTCTTGGGAACATTTCTTTTTAAGAGTGAACATTGATGGTGACTAGAGTGATGAATCTTCATGTCTTCCTACAAACCTAGTTCGAGTCTGGATCTTGAATTCTTATAAAACCATATGGAGGCTCATAACTCCCTCATTACCTTGCAGGAAGCTTCTAGCATTTGAAGAAAGACGCGGAAGAACCCGTTCATTAGTGCATCCAGCAGCCAGAAAAGTTCCTAACACATAATAAGTATTCAAATAATATTGGATGGATGGGTGGGTGGCTGGATGAATGAAACGAATGAATCTCTAAACAACTTCCCAAACTATGCTCATCTCTCTTATATCTGACTTGGGTTCAAAGCAAGTGTAGAGTTCTGGATCCAGAGAAAGTTCATGATAACTGACTTAATCCATCCTGTACTCGATTCAAGGGCAATTCTAGGATCACCCAGGTCTCTCCAGACAAGAATAAATTGAAATAGATACAGATTTTTTTCCCTTATGGTTGAAGGAGGGAGTTGTAACAACTTTCACTTCAGTTATTCAACACAGTATTTATTGAGGATTTATTTTGTTATTAGATACTGGAAACACAGCAGGAAATGCTTCTCCTCTCTTGGGGCTTCCATTCAAGTATGCGGAAATAGACATTCAACTAGCAAATAAATAAAAATAAATAAATGAACCAAATACTTACAGATAGTAAAACATACTGTGCAGACATAATAAGGTAATGAAATCTAACTAGAGATTTAATTTAGCAACATGTTTTCTTCCCTGACTGATCCTCAAGCTCGTGCCTGTAACCAGTGCTTTTTTTTTCTCCTTAATGTGTTTTTCTAATTTCTGGGCAAGTTACTAATATTTTTTATGAAGGAGCCATCTCAGACTATTGTTTTTCCTTCTTTATGGGTATCATTAAATAACTCCCAAAAATTCTGAAAGCATCCTGGAGCAGCCTGACATTTCTAATTCAACAAGAATATATAGGCAGTTTCTTCATATACAGGGGTGTGTAGATTTTATAATTAGGAAACCAAGGAAGAATGCCATCAGCTCACTCGGTGTGTTGCTGTCCATCCACTCACAGCACCGAGAGCAGTCAGCCAGATGGGTGGGAACCAATGTACTGTTTCTGCTATCCAGAACACCTCGCCAAGATTTCACACAACCTTGACTAATACAGCAATATTGATTACTTTTAAGAAAATTTTCTTCTAAATTGCCCTGGAAGATGCTCTCTCGTTTAACCAAATAGTGTTGATTAAAAGGTTGAAATGAATGCTAAGTGAGCTGTTTTGTTTACTAGCGGAAACAATTATTTATTCAGTCCTCGCCTTTCATCTCCATAAATTAATGCTCTTTTCTCTGTGCTTCATTGATGGCTGGGGAATTACGCAAACTTTTTTTGTAAGAAATTAGATAAAGTAGTCTCGAGACTTCTTATAACAAGTCATTATAAAGAATGGCAAGTTAACAATTTGATTTAAAATGTTCTCAGTCTAGGTTGCCTAAGTTCAGATGTTTTAGCCTTTAAATCAATTATCTGAAACCAAATTATATTTGTAAGTACATGGTTATTCCAAAGAAATTAAGTCATTTTAGCATTTCCTTTAATAAGAAAGTGATTTTAGGTCATTATAGAAATACATCATTTCAATAGTCAGCTTTCTACTGCCAGTACTACTGATTTCAAGATAGTGCCATTTTACCCTGACATCACAAATGAAAATAAACATATATTTGATTAATTCACATAGTCTGCCTATTTCACAATAGGGGTGTATGTATATTAAGACAGTTTAAAAGTCAGACCTCAGCACTGCGCAGTTATTTAAAAAAAAAAAAAATCAATGAAAACCAAATGCCTCACAGTAGCTCACAATTAAACCAAAAACCCACTTGTGCCCCTTTTCCCACAAAAGGGGCATTTTTAAATGCAAATTGTTCAATACTCTAATTGCTCCAAGAGCACTTCTGATTAGCAATCTTAATCGTGTTCTAGTGCCTTTTCATCCCAATTCCCAGGATTTTGTTACTATGTGTCAGCATGACTCAAGGGAAAGCCCAAACCCTGGTCCCACCAGACTGATACAACCTAGATTATAAACCGAGTGGTTCTCAGCTCCAGGCCATCCCATCTCACTTGACCCCTGTCTACTCAGAGCAGGAAACCAGCTCGGCTTCCCTTGGCAGTAAGGGAATGAAGTGCATCGATTGCTCGTGATTATTAGCTGGAGTGGGATGAGCCTCCTCCTTATTATGCAGATTAGCGGAGCTCTCAGTCCCAGCATATTGTGCAGATGCAGGCTAGCAGCTGCTCCTACAGATGGCAAGTACACAACTCCATTAGGATGGATCTATTGTCTGCTCCTGGCTTGCGTAGAAGCTGGGGCAGACTGGGCAAAGAGAAATTGTTACACGGCGAGAAGTAAAGGCGCACACACTCTTAAAAATCTGCACCCAGGAGACTCTTTACACAGCAGGGCCAACAGCACTCAAATTAGAAATCTACCCTAAATAAGGACTTTTTTATGTCACAATTAAGCTTGTGTATTTTTTAAAGCAGATTAACCATTAAAATTGAGTAGTATAATTCAAATTTTGCAATGCCATGCTATTAAATATTCAGATTATAAACAAATCCTAAGAGATTCATTCAGAAATCTGCACTACATTCAGTTCTTCAGGAATCTTATGTTTAGTTAGTTCCCTTTAAAGAGGCAAGTTTATTTTCCATAGCATCAAAATGTGATAAGAAACTAAGCTGCCCTTCTTAAAGTGTTTGCTTTAGGATAGTTTGTCCTTTTAGAGTTATTGTTTATTCTAAAGAGCATCAGAGCAGTTAATTCAAGTTTGTCTGCATCAAAAGTATGCATATAAGAATCCCTTCTGAATAAATATCATTTAAATCATTAGCAACTAAATTACATTGTCTGTTGCATAATTTTGGATGTGGTGTAAAATAATTTGACTGCCAACTAATTGAAGAGATTAAGTTGGGTAAAGGATAGGTTTTTGTTTTGTTTTATTTTATTCTAGCTAATGTTTGTCTAGATCTTCCCCTAAAATTTAACAATGAAAAAGACCACTGGCTAAGAGAGAGTCTAAAGGAACAGGAACTTTTAGAAAAATGGGAGGCAACTGACAGAATGTTACAAGGAGTATAACTCAAAACTTCTTACCAAAATAAACATAACTCTATTAAGTATGTTCTTTAAAAGATCAAAAGAGTCAAGTTTAGAGGTGCGTGCACAATAGAAAAAGAAAGTGATGACCTACTCAGTTACTCAGTCTAACTAATGTAGACAGGCAAATACAATAATTTAAAAGCACATCAAGGCCTGGTGTGTTGCCTCACGCCTATAATCCCAATACATTGTGAGGCCGAGGTGGTCAGATCACCTGAGGTCAGAAGTTCAAGACCTGCCTGGCCAACATGGTGAAATGCCGTCTCTACTAAAAATACAAAAATTAGCCAGGTGTGGTGATGTGCACCTGTAATCCCAGTTACTCGGGAGGCTGAGGCAGGAGAATCGCTTGAACCCAGGAGGCAGAGGTTGCAGTGAGCCGAGATCGCGCCACTGCACTCCAGCCTGGACAACAGAGCAAGACTCCATCTCAGAAAAAAAAGAAAAGAAATGCAATGTGTGAATGTAAACATCAGTGTTACATGAGAAAAGATTCTACTCCAAATTGCCAGATTCTGACAGAATTAGCACTTTCCAGGGCTTTGCAGGGAAACAGAATCAAAGAAAAACAAAATTTGTCTCCATTCTCCAGAATGAACCATAGAGTAAGTGGCCAGTGGCTGAAAGAAGCACCAGGATTGGACCAAACAGGTTACGGACGGTCTGGTGTGGAGGATATGGCCCTGGAACTTACACTGGATGTTGTAAGATCAAAATAACCGAAAGCAGATGCACTTCAGGAGATAAAGTGTTAAATAGCACATCCTCAAAAGGCAACTAAGAGTTAGGAAAGTGGAACCCCTGTACCCAAGGTTGAAAACAGATTCCTCTTCCAAAGAGGATTCAAGCCTTTGTGGAAAGATCGCCTAAATATAGCCAAGATCAACAAAATCACAAAACTTCAAGAAGTCCAACTTCAGAGAGAGAAGACCACCAGAGAGAACACAGCAGAAATAACCTCTGTGACTGCATTAATCAGGAATTCAACAACACGTTGAGAACACACAATTACAAAATAGCAACTTAAAACAGATTGAAATTATGATTTTGTAAACTGAATGTCTTGTCAATACATAACATTTAAACCTAAAGCTCAAATCATCTTGTGAATCCATTTCAGTCCAACACATCTTTTTTAATAAGGAAGCTCCATGAGTCTAATAACTTCTTATATTCCATGTACTGCTGCATCCACAGCACACTGTACAATCTCTTATATGGATTAGAGTAGGCGCTCAATAAAGGGCTGATGAGTGAATGTGTCCACACATTAAATAGTGCACATAGAATAAACAGACTAAGTAATTACATCACAACATCATAAGTCAAAAATTCAACTATATACCATACAGAGTTGGTAGGGAAGATTTTACTGGGGAGTTGGGAGCCACCAAAAACTTTTGACAGAATTTTAAAGAGTGATCAAAAGAGGAATTCACATTCTGAGGAAAAGCAACAGAATATGCAAAGGCACAGAGTGTGAAACATTAGCACAACTGCAAGTAGTGCCTCATGGCCAAAAAACTCAGCCTACCATAGCTGGGGAGAATAGGGGATGTAGGCAGAGGATACACACCAGGAGAGAAGGAAGCCAGGGTCAGGTCATAAGCAGCCTTGACAATGTCATGCCAAAAAGGAGGCTGAACTGTAATACGGCATAAAGAGTTTTAAGCAGAAGGGAGACACAGTCAGATTTGACTTAAATTTTCTGGGTTACATAAATAGAGTCCATTTAATGATCTATTACAAACCCTTTAAATAGATTTGCTGTCTTTTCTGGCAATTGATAGCCCTTGGTTCCAGCCTTCTGTCTGTGGTCTGACCTTTTGTGGGACACCATCAAACCTAAGAGCACTTTTTCCTCCCTCTAGACAAATCTGGCTGTCACTTCTGGATGTTGAATTCCACACTCAATGCAGTGCCCCTTTGCCTACAAGAGACAGCAGTGTTCCTTGACTTCCTTTCCTCTCAAACTGAGGCTGCTTGAATGCAAGTCATTGATTGATCAACATTTTGACCACATTAAGGGTAGTTGTAGACTCCTTCCAGTTTCAGGAGTTCACAGATGAATTTTAATTGTGTTAGCAAAACTTTGCTCTGATTTGCTTTTTACAGTAGCTTTTGCTGCTGACTTCAAATTCTCCTTGGGGCCTCTGCTCGAACTTTTTGTATCACCCGGTACCCTTTCCATTCCCCATTTTTATTTGTCAAAATTCTTCCAGCCCCATGACATTTAATCATATTCATTCTTGTTTTATAGTTGGATTTAAACATATCAACCTCCTTCATGGATTGCAACCCTTGAGGGCAGGAACCAGAAGTGATTCATCTTTGATCCCACTTACATCCAAAATAGTAGATAAGATAGTAAATGAGAATAAATGAAATAGCATATGTGAAATCCCCGTGTACAATGCAAATTACTGTGAAAGCTGTAGTTCTTTATTAAATAGTTTCTCTCTCTCTCTCTCTCTCTCACACACACACACACACACATACACACACACATACACACACACACACACACAGCAAAGGAATTATTTATTTTTCAATGGAATTTTCTAGCCATCCTTAGTGTCCACCCACAAGAACACTGGGGGTCCTTCCTATCTCCCTTGGTCATTCTGCTCCCCAGTATTCCTCGTTTGTTTGTTTGTTTTACCCATCTGTCCTCATCCAAGGACTTTGGCTAACAGTCTGCCCCAGTCAGAGTAGAGGACATGTGTATTTGGCCCATGGATTGCCTTTATGGTTGCATCTGTGTGTGTGTGTGTGTGTGTGTGTGTGTGTGTGTGTGTGTGTGTATGCACACATAAGTACATCAGCACATTAAAATTCAAGAGAAGTCACACAAACACCCCATTTGGGGTTTCTGTTGAAACATGGTAACATAAGCTGGAGCTGAGTTGGGGCTGCCCTGTTGATGTAAGTTCACCCTTTCCAGTTTGGCAGTCCCTCTCTCTTCCTATGATCCCCCTGATACCCAGTCAGGAGTCCACTGTCATTTATCAATATACTCATGCTGTTACTAATTTTTTTTACAATAGAGGTATATTTCTTTGATTCTATATCTCTACCAAAAGTGGGAAAAAGAAAGACTGAGAAAGCTACATGATTTTTTCTTACATTAGGCCTACTGTATTTATTTATGTTACTTTACGTGGCCCCTGGTACATTCCATTTTTACACCCCCAATACAAAGCGTCAGTATCAATGACCATGTAAGCAAGGAAGCAGGACCACTATAAGTGATCTGGAACCAGGACTTACGTGCAATGGAGGTAGCTGGGGAAGAAGCTTATGGAAATCTAGTGGTAAGCCTGAAACCAACTGCTATAGGTGAGCAGACAGCAGTTGGGAAGAAACCTGGACAGAAAGCAACAAAGAAAAAGATAAATTAGAACCTGTGAGGACAAACCAGAGCCTCCATTTTGTCTCTCATCATCTCTAACCTGATGCAAGAGACTTGGAAAAGAAGCTGTTGCCCTTCACCATGATGCTGCACATATGTCTCACCCAAGACTCACAGAAGCTGAAGGAAAAGGTATAGCCGCAGCTGCAGGAGCTGTGAGCTCAGCCTTTTGCAAGCCAGGTGAGTCACTATATATAATAGATCAGTGATATTGTCAGGGAGCCTAGGGCCAGAAGGGAGCCTGGAGTCCTATGCAGATTTTCAGAGCTAATGTCTGCTACTTCATTTCTGCCTCCCAGATCTGGAGTAAATTTCCCTTGTGGCCAACCTTGACCCAGAACCATATACAGAAGGGAATTCTGGGAAATGTAGTTCCTTAGCTAAATGACAGTACAAAATCACTACATCTATTGACATAGTTTGGGCAGATCAATTATCACAGCATGCAGAATGAATAAGTCTTTGTTGCACTTCATCTAAACAAATCTAACCTAATAACAGAAGAAAAATCAAAGATAGCTTAGAGAATGTAAGGATATCTCTTCTTTCGGTTGAGTTTTTATTGATACAAAATATTTGTACATATTTATGGGGTACATGTGATATTTTGTGACATGCATACAATGTATAATGATCAAGTCAGGATATTTAAGGTATCCACCACCTAGTACTTATCATTTCTATGTGTTGGGAGCATTTCAATTTCTCTCTTCCAGATATTTTGAAATATACAATACATTGTTGTGAACTATAGTCACACTGCTCTTCCACTGAACATTAGAACTTATTCCTTCTATCTAACTGTATGTTTGTACACATTAATCAACCTCTCTTCATCCCTGCACATACACCTGCAATAACCACACCCCCTTCCCAGCTTCTGGTATCTATCATTCTACTCTCTTCCTCCATGAGATCAACTTTCATAGTTCCCACACGTGAGTGAGAACATGCCTATTTGTCTTTTTGTGCCTGGCTTATTTCACGGAACATGTTGACCTCCAGTTCCATCTATGTTGCAACAAATGACATGATTTTCTTCTTTTTTATGGACAAATGGTATTCATTGTGTATATATGCCACATTTTCTTTACCCATTTGTCTGTTGTTGGACACTTAGGTTGATTCCATATCTTTGCTGTTGTGAATACTGCTGCAATAAACATGCAATGCAGGTATCCCTTTGGTGTACTGATTTTTTTTTCCTTTGAATAAATACCCAGTAGTGGGATTGCTGGATTGTATGATAGTTCTGTTTTTAGGTTTTAAAAAAATCTTCATGCTGTTTTCCATGGTGGCTGTACTAATTTACATTCACACTAACAGTAAATACGAGTTCCCCTTTCTCCACATCCTCACCAACATCAGTTTTTTTTTTTTTTTTTTTTTTTTGTCTTTTTAATGATAGCCAAGAATGTATGGATATATCTTAGCTGTTACATTTCACTACCATGACCAGCTCTCAGTGCAGTGCCTTGCATGAAGTAAACGTCTAATATATTTTAGTGAATTACATCAGGCAGTCCTGGTGACCCAGTTTAAAAAAAATCTAAGATGAGATTCATAGTAGGGAAAATAATAGCATTATCATAACACATCTTTTGGTTCTATTAATATTATTTCATTGTTCAAGAAAAGACTATGCTTTTGACAGAGTAAATTATGGTTTTTGTGTATAAATATTATGTCTAGATTTCACAAGTTTTTCATTTTAAACATAAAAATGACCTTTCCTTTGTATAGGACATCCTGATTAAGAAATAAGAAATAAATTCCCAATTAACAAAATCATTAACATTAATAACAGAGATATAAACTGTACTAGTCCATTTTCATGCTGCTGACAAAGATATACCCAAGACTGGGAAGAAAAAGAGGTTTAATGGACTTATAGTTCCACATAGCTGGGGAGGCCTCACAATCATGGCAGACGGCAAGTGGGAGCAAGTCATGTCTTACATGGATGGCAGCAGTCAAAGAGAGAGCTTGTGCGGAGAAACTCCTTCTTATAAAACCAACAGGTCTTATAAGACTTATTCACTATCATGAGAACAGCACAGGAAAGACCTGCCCCTATGATTCAATTATCTCCCACTGGGTCCCTCCCACAACACATGGGAATTATGGGAGATATAAGATAAGATTTGGGTGGGGACACAAAGCCAAACCATATCATAAGCAAAGGGCAATTAATAAATACGTTGTGGAGATTACTGTCAGGTGTTTAATCTGTAACAGATATATGAAAATGTTACAAATTTCTTGCAAATGGGTAAAAGTAAATAGGAAATAAACAAAAAAGGTTAACAAATTAACAGGAAAACTAAACCTTCATTTCTTCAAATAACCAAAAAGCTTCAATAAGTCATATATATTTTTCTTAATAAGTAATATTGAAAAAAACACATAAAAATAAATTGGCCTACATATTGCCACCTAGGAATTTATCTTCATTGGATAAATTGCTTTTATCTTCACCAGTTTTCACAGTTTAATCCCTAAAATAAATCCCTTATCCCATGTCAAGTGGGTCCACTTGCCTGATCAAACCCTCACTGATACAGACGCTCAGTAGCAGAGATCTCAAAATCAGATGCATCCCCCGTCTCTACTAAAAATACAAAAATTAGCCAGCGTGGTGGCAGGCGCTTGTAGTCCCAGCTACTCAGGAGGCTGAGGCAGGAGAATGGCGTGGAACCCGGGAGGCAGAGCTTGCAGTCAGCCGAGATCATGCCACTGCACTCCAGCCTGGGCGACAGAGCAAGACTCCGTTTCAAAAAAAAAAAAAAAAAAAAATCAGATGCATCAGGGGACAAACAGAAATAATTCTTCCACTTAATGGATTAATATATCTAATATATTGAGCCATCCCCAAGCTAGCCATTGATGGTTAGAAGCTTTCAGGAATAAACTTAATTTTAGTTAGTATTACTGGATGACATATTCCTAATTTAACCTAAGTATACATTTTCTTTTAGCAAAGGTTAATCAGAAATTCTCTGATACATACCACTGCACTCCATATAGCCTGGGCAACAGAGCCAGACTCCATCTCAAAAAATAAAGGAAAGAATTGAAGGAAGGAAGGGAGGGAGGGAGGAAGGAAAGGAGGGAAGGAGGGAATGAAGGAGAGAGAAAGAGAGAGAAAGAAAGAAAAGAGGAAATTCCCCAATAAACATTATCATAAGCATTAGAAATTAAAATGACACATCATATTAATAAGGAACTTAGCTCAGAAAACACTCAAGGTTTTTGAAGAATCACACTCCTAGTGTATCTTTTCAGGATAAATATTATGTCTCAGTCCTTGAGTACAATCAGGCCTGGAACAGATCTCAAAACGAAACTCATAATTTTTTTTTTTTTTTTTTTTTTTTTTTTTTTTTTTTTTGAGACAGAGTCTCATTCTGTCACCCAGGCTGGAGTACAGTGGCAAAATCTAGGCTCACTGCAACCTCTGCCTCCCAGGTGTTGAAGCGATTCTCATGCCTCAGCCTCCCAAGTATTTGGGATGCAGGCATGCGCCACCATGCCCGGCTAATTTTTGTATTTTTAGTATAGACAGATTTCACCACATTGGCCAGGCTGGTCTCGAACTCCTGACCTCCAGTGATCCACCTGCCTCGCCCACCTCGGCCAAAGTGCTGGGATTACAGGCCTGATCCACTGCGCCTGATCAAAACTGATATTTCTTGAACTCTATTTTCTCAAGGTGTGTAAATCTAAAACTTCCCAGAAAGCAGGTCCTCTCTGTAACCAGGACCTGCTAAGAAGAAAGCGTATTACTTCCCAGAACCCTGCGGAATCCCATCTTCCTCTTTTGACACATTATGTCAGTAAGTTTAATGCGGTCCAAATCCACACATCATTCATGAGGTTTAAAACATCCAATGCAGAAGTGTTGAAATGCAAGCATGAGGGTCTGGAAATGGTGACCAGTACTCTATGGTACTGACTGGAGGCTCATTCTTCAATAGCAAATATCTCAAACTTTTTCAGAGGCAACCCACAGTTGTCCATGCTTTGATAGAAGATACTCAAAACTATGATGATATTGCCATGAATTTTATCATTTCCAAGCGTATTGAGAAGACTTCAGGGATATTTGTGAAGCTTGTAAACATGGATGATTTTGAAAAAGAAACCAACAGTGGCTATTCTGGAATGTGACATCGAGCCGAGCACGCTTTACAGAGGTCTTAGTATATAAATAAGCTTGTTAATATGTATGATAGCATGCCCTTAAAATATTCCAACATGGTTTTCCATATGCCAACTACAAAAGAAAAACGTAAAAGTAAAACAAACAAACCTGAAAACTGCTTGGTATTTGAGTAGCTTCTCCATGCTATGTATTTTGTTTTAAGCAACATCATGAACTTTTACCTACTCCAGAAGTCGCCACAATAGAATAAAGGTGCAGTGCTTCTAGGATATAAAATTCACATTACCTTCAAAGGCAAGAAGTTGTCCTGTCCGGTTAGGTCTTCTTATGAAGAGTTTTCATCCAGGGCTATAACTGCTTGGTCAATGATTTTATTGTTTACATTTTGAGACTATTCTACAGTTTCTCTGACTCCTGGTATTTGCCTTAAGGACCTATAGCAAGCTGTTTTCAGGATCAGAAACTCAAGAGAGGCATTTATCTGCTTTTTGACTAAAGGTTGATTGTTTCCATTTGAAGACTGAAATGCCTCTTTAGCAAAAGCCTGTAGTATGGGGTAAAGCCATGTGAGAAGAGAATAGTCTCAGTCACACATGAAGAGGAAAATTTGCAGCTGCCAGTGCTTTCCTTATGGCCCTGACAACCAACTCTTCCAGGACTAACTCAGTCCAGCATGGTTTTGATGTAAAAATAAGTGCCTTCATTTTTGTTAGGTCTTTTGTGACTGGGATGGTTAATTTTGTTAGCTGAAGAACATCTAGTTGTTTGATTTTTGTGAACAGTTACTGCATGAATCACAAAACAATATAGCCTATATTTCTTATATGCAACTTATATGCAGCAAAGAGTAAATGTGTTATAGATTCAGGTAGTGCATTTTGTCACTGAATCTAGCCTTGAGAACGTACATTTATTCTTATATTTTACATAATGTATGTGTTGTTTGAGAAACGTATAAAATACCTTCTGAAAAATTGAATAAGTAGGACTTACTGGCAGAAGTTAAAACATTTTGTATCAAAAGATCTTTATTATTAGAGCATTGGTTATCTTCTGGATACTAAAATGTTATATTATAAACAAAGTCAAACACTTAACATTCAGAACTTAAAAAAAAGATCCAAGGTACTATTCATCATGATGAAATTTAAACTACATACAAAGAGGAGAAAATAAGAACTGAGTCATAGCAGAGGAATTCTACACAGAGTCTGCATCGGTTCATTGGTATGGCTGCCCACTCTCTGTTATGTGAATTAGTATCTGTTCCATCCATTGTCTGTGTTTGGTCCTTGTTCCCTACTGGGGCAAGGAATTCTTAACTAGGCTTCTGTTTACCACCCTCTCCTTCTCCTCCTTTCTCTCTTCTTCCTCCTTTTCCTCTTCCTTTTTCTTGCATAATGCCAGTATATTCTCAAAATTGCAAAGTTGGGAGAATATTAAAATAATCATTGCTAATGTTCCAATAATGAGGTCTTTAGTTCAATATACAATAGTGTGTTTTTTTTACATTGGAGAGTATATGTGTCTTAATGCAGTCAGATTGTAAAAAAAAAAACAAAAAACTTAGAACCTTACTAAAAATTGATAATGTCAATTATCTGTTTTGTTAGTACTTTTTTGCCTCTTGGGATTCCTCTAGCAGATAAATAAAATAAACTTTTATCATCCGTGTGTTCTATTTTAAAAAATAAATAAATAAAATAAAATATCCATCCCTTTGGTTAAAGACTATCCCATTAGGGTAACCATATTTAAACATCACATATTTTGCATATCTAATTATTTATTGAATGAACAAAGAAACTATTCCACCAGAACTGTTCTGGTTTCTGCCAAAACAGAACATATGTACCTTATACACATGTTGAAAATCTACCTCAGCCTACTTTAGAAATCTATTCCAGGCCTGTTATACAAGATTCCTAAGCATTATTTATTATTCTGGCCTTCAAAACCCATTCACAAGTACTTACACTCCAGAATAGATCAAATTGTAGACTAAACTACAGCTGGCAAAGATCACAGCACTAGCAGAAAATTCTCTGGATCTCTTGAACTTATGGGTTCTAGATAAGAAAGGACTGAGGAAGAGCTCTTCAGTTTGGGAAACTGAAATGAGAACAAATTATTACAGAGCTATGGGTACCAATTGGTGACTATTTAAATGTGTTGTTAGGCCTATATTCCTGATGGATTTATTCCAAATCCAGTTTCATATTTAGGAAACAAATGAGATTAATACATGTGTGCACCCACATGTAGAAGTATGTTTACAAAGTATAGATGAGCAACAATCCAGTGGGGGTGTTATCTGGGCATCTTTAGTGCTAGCTAATGAACAGCTCACCAACTGCTATGGTTTCACAGTCAGCAGAAATAAGTGACTGGAGTTCCAGACATCAAATCTTTCATATAGTTATTCAGTGGCAACATCAAGTACATGAATGGAGGTGTTAATTCAGAATTGTGTGCGTGAAATAAACAAGGAAGACTAGAAATCCCATTAAGATATTCTCTCTTGGCCCCTCATACTCACTCTCTCTCTCTCTCTCTCTCTCTCTCTCTCTCTCTCTATCTCTCTCTCTCTCTCACACACACACACACACCCCACGTCACATAAGATGCTCAGGCAGTATGCCCTCTAATGGAGCACTAACATCAGGCATGACTTGGTGGCTGCTTTGGGGAAGCAGGTGCTTAGCTTCCCCCATCTTTGCTCTGTGACAGTTTCTGTGTCACATACACCATCACCAGCCTGACACATGTATGCCATCCCCCTTAATAACCCAGGGAGGTCTTGGGGGTCAGAGGTTCCCCTCAAATGACTGACAGCCATGGAGGCACCATACCTGCAATAGAACCATCAGCTGGAGTGAGACGACAGGACCCCGTGGGGAATTCCTTTCTTTTCCAACAAGGAACCTTCACTCAGCATGACCTGCCTTGGAGAAAGCTTCGGACAAGGTCCTTTCTTTTCCCCTTCAAATCCTGCCTTGAAACAAGCTCTCTCGGCCACCTGCAATTGCTGTAAATCAATTTCCAAACAGAAATCACTATGCAAAATATGCATAAGCCAAGATGGGTAAGGAGATGACAAGTTGCCCTGCCCTGCCTCCTGTCATGTGGGGTCTCCTCTCTCATCTTCCACAAAGCCCCAAGAAGTTCAAAGAGGACTCAGACTCACAGATTTTTAAGACTAGAGATGGCTCAGATTCTCCTGCCTCTGCCACTACCCACAACTTAAACTCCTCTTGCTTTTTGGTATATTTCATCATTATTGTTATTGGTTTTATGTAACATAACCAAAATACCAATGCAATCATTTGTAAAGAGAAATACAAATATCAAAGGAACCAGACTTTTAGTTCCAATCACTGACCCACTCTATCTGTGTAAACTCCCTGAACTCTTAATTGTGTGTACATTTTTATAGGGGGCAATTTGGCATCCACTGTTCCTTATTGGAAAAATATCCATTTCATTAGGTAGCATTTTAGATTTGGAAAGACCTGTGAATTATTGTCTTCCTTCTCCAGGACCCCGCACAGTCGATGCATCTAAGTTCTTCATTTCCACATAAGATTATTAGGTGGTATGTGGGCTTGCCAGGACTCTTACACAGATCACGAGGGAGGCAGGGTTAAAAACTCTGCCTTACACGTGCCATCTTGAATCTCATGTTCTGAAAGGAAGAGCTAGCTGCTGCTGGAAGGGAGAATCAATCTGCAGAAGCAAAGACCACAAATTGTTGAGACTGAAGAGTCTTTCTATCACAAGCAGATTCTGCCATGTTTGGTGGACTGACAGACCGTTTTAGGAAGGTTCCAGAACAATAGACAGATTTTTCATAATGAAGCTAATCAGCCACCATGGTGGTGAGAGTCAGCAGGCAAGAGGATTTGCCAAAAATAAACAGTGGGAAATCTTTCCTCACAGTCTGCCTGGAGCGGGTGGGGAGAAGGAAAGAGATGCAGACAAGATTTGTTATGCTGAGTGAAAGAAGTCAGACACAGAAACCACTTATTTTATGATTCCATGTATATGAAGTATTTGGAATAGACAAGTCCATAGAAACAGAAAGCAGATTAGTGGCTGCCAGGGAATGGGGGTGGGCAAGGATGCGGGGGGTGACTGCTCATTAGGTAAGGGATTTCCCTTGAGGGTAATGAAAATGGTCTGAAACTAGATAGTAGTAATGGTTGTAAAACATTATGAATTTGCAAAATGTCACTAATAGTAAGTTTTCTGTTATGTGTATTTTACCACATTTTTTAAAAAGACATGCCTGTAGCCCTTATGGAAGAAAAAATTTGCTCCAGTTCTTATGATCTTCCCTTTGTGCTCCCAGTGGGGTACAGGACAGCAGATAACAGTCTAGAGGAAAAGAGCAGAAAGAGGAATATCCCAAGAATGAGAAGGAAGATGAAGCTTCTCCCTCTCCCAGGATTATGCCGGGCACAGGGGCCTTCATAGGCCACTTTGCACTTGTATTAACAAGTGCTTGCTCCCATATGCTCAAAGAGCTGGACAGGCTTGGACTGAAATCTAGGTCTGGCCCTCTCCAGTTATGTGACTCTTGACAAGTCGTATCACCAAACATTCTGGAGTGCCCTACTATGTGTGACTGTCCAAGGCCCTACACACATCATGTGCTTTAATCCTCACAGACTTACAAGGCAGAGCCATTATCTCCTCTAATTTCCAAATGAAGAGGCTGAGACTTAATAGGGTTAATGCAGTTGCTCCAAATCACACAGGCAATGAGAACAGTTAAGGCCGTTAACCTCTAGTTTGTTTCTCCATTTCTAAAATGGGGAGAATAGTAACTACTTTGCAAGAGCATCACAAGGATTAGAGGTGCTCAGTAAATGGTGGCTGTCATAGATGATAAAACTCACAAGATCCTCATAAGGTAGCACACAGAGCAAGAATTTTATTGATGAGGGAAGTCACATGGCTAGTTAGCGACAGGGCTGGGACTAGGATCTAAGCTGACCAACTTCCAATCTGCTGCTCATCTGACCACACTATGTTCAGAAGGACACACCTGTAACAATAAATTGACAATAGATCAACACATAACTAATCAGAACACTAGGAATGAATGCAACGTAGATCTGGGACAGAAAATAGGTGTTTATTTAGAGAGCAGAGCTCCAAACAAGGGAGGGAATGGAGAAGGCAATGGATGTCCTCTGATCAGTTAGAAATTTTTCCTGACAGCAACAGAATATGGTGAGGCTGTGGAAAAATAAGAAAGCTTTTATACCAAGGCAGGTCATGCTGAGTGTAATTAGCTCAACCATTGTGGAAGACAGTGCGGTGATTCCTTAAGGATTTAGAACCAGAAATACCATTTGACTCAGCAATCCCATTACTGGGTATATACCTAAAAGATTATAAATCATTCTACTATAAAGACACATACACACGTATGTTTATTGTAGCACCATTCACAACAGCAAAGACTTGGAACCAACCCAAATGCCCATCAGTGACAGACTGCATAAAGAAAATGTGGCCCATATACACCATGGAATACTATGCAGCCATAAAAAAGAATGAGTTCATGTCCTTTGCAGGAACATGGATGAAGCTAGAAGTGATCATTCTCAGCAAACTAACACAGGAAGAGAAAATCAAACATTGCATATTCTCACTCATAAGCGGGAGTTGAACAGTGAGAACACGTGGACACAGGGAGGGGAACATCACACACCAGGGCCTGTCGGGGAATGGGGGATAAGGGGAAGGATAGAATTAGGACAAATACCTAATTCATGCGGGGCTTAAAACCTAGATGATGGGTTGATGGGTGCAGCAAACCACCATGGCATATGTATACCTATGTAACAAACCTGCATGTTCTACACATGTATCCCAGAACTTAAAGTAAAAATTTTTTAAAAAAGGAATGTTTTCTGACAATGTTACCCTTTTGTAGAAGATAAATCTGGAGAAGCAATGATCTCTGATGGGCTAGGTGTCCCCACAGTGTGACAGGGCCTATTAATAAAAGTAATGAAAATGACAATGAATACCACCAATTGTGTACATGATTACTACAACCAGGCATTTGACAAAGTGTATCACATGTATTTTCTCAAATACCTATGAATAGGTGTGGAATAGAATCCAATTGTGTACGTAATTACTACAACCAGGTATTTGACAAAATGTATCACATGCATTTTCTCAAATACCTATGAATAGGTGTGGAGTAGGTATCATGGTTCCCGTCTTACTGGTGAGAAAACTGGAGCCCAGGATCACACCAGTAAAAAGTGGCAGAGCTGCAATTCAAACCCAGGCCTTTGTGAGGGCAAATTCTGGCTCTTGACTAATATGTTACGTCCCATGAGACAGATTACTATTAGACTGGTGCATAAGTAATTGCAGTTAAATTAAAGTAATGACAAAAACAGCAATTACTTTTGCAACAACCTAATAGCTAATTATTCATAGTGATGGATACTTCTGGCATGAACAGAAGTGGGCTCAATAAATGTTAATATCTATCCAAGGACTAACATTTGCAAAGGAGAAAACATACCATATAGTGGTCTAAGACTGGCCATAGGCAGAATATAAGGCAGAAAATTCTTCTGGAATTCTTCTGGTCCTACCCATTCCAGCACATTAACAAAAGCAGCAAGTCATAGGGGCCAATCAGAATTAGGGCCTTCTCCCTTGCAGACAGACGCTCTGGTACCCACTTAATGTAAGGCTTCAGCTTTCCAGAATTCTTAGGGATATTTTTGCAGGTGGTCCTGGCTCCAACAAGCTAGAGAAAAAACTTCTTCCATTCATAGGCAATGGGAGTGCTCTTAATAAGCCTAAAGGCATATCACCAGGGAAGCCATCATTCTCATTATGCCTAAAAGCATAATTCACCACATGTGGAATTTGGCTCTTAAAAACTGCATAAGTCAATCTTAATAACAAGTACACAAAAGAAACCCTGAAGGTTCTATTTACTAGTTTCTTATCCCACTATGTAGAGAGGAGAGACTGTTCAGGGTTTTTCACTATATTCACTGTTTAGCGAACGCACCACTGAGAGCTTGTCTGTGAACACTGTTATGAGAACGACATTTGTGACCACATGTCATTTTCTTTTTTTTTTTTTTGAAACAGAGTCTGCCTCTGTTGCCCAGGCTGAAGTGCAATGGCACAATCATGGCTCACTATAATTCTGCCTCCCACATTCAAGCGATTCTCCAGTCTCAGTCTCCTGAGTAACTGGGATTACAGGTGTGTACCATAATGCCTGGCTATATTTTTTGTATTTTTAGTAGATTGTGTTTCGCCATGTTGGCCAGGCTGGTCTCGAACTCCTGACCTCAAGTTATCCACATGCCTCAGCCTCCCAAAGTGCTGGGATTACAGGCGTGAACCACTGTGCCCAGCTCCATGTCATCTTAAAAAGCTGGAATTAATCACGGGGTTTACTTCTCTGAAAATTATATGAGCCTACAGATATTTTGATAATGACAGATAACTGATGAGCGTACTAACACATTTCATAGATTCTCAGTTGTACATTTTTGGTTTTTTTGCACATTTTAACATCTCTGCAATCCAGATGTGCTTTACTATCACCATCAACCAGCAGAAAGTCCTGGCAGAGTTGTCATGGTCTGCTCATGTGAGAACATAAAACACACCAGCATCAAAACTTGCAGAATGGATCTCATTGACAAGGAAGAAAATCCCAGAGATAACATTGGAGCACTTTTTAAAGAAATGTTGTATTATCAATGCTCTTGACAGCCCAAAAGAAAATACTGTGTAGAAAAACATGGTTCTAGAGAGCTCTGAGTTGAATCATAAGAGTTGGATTTAGGAATACATAGGAGTTACATTGGTTTTTTTCTTTTTAAACCTGTGGATTATCTAAATCAGTCTAGAAATTAGTCTAGACAAGCTGTTTCAAGAACTATAAAATAAAAATTCTAAGTCATCATTTAAAATTAGAAAACATTCTGTCATAGTTTAATTGGCAGCATCTTTTTCTTAATTGTGGTAAATAAAATAATGGTCCTTCTTGTAATCAGTAACATCTTAGATTCAGTGGAAAACAGCTTAAGTAGAAATACACCGCAATGCAGTGAGCTTGCAGAAATAAAATAACCAAAACTTTAATTATTAAGAGAAAATAAATATAATTTCCTCTCACTCTAGAAACATCAATATTTAAAATGTTACAGTAACCTCTATATATAATGCATGCTGTATTTGAAAAAGGTAACACACCCAAAAAAGACATTATGAAGTAAACCATTTTGCTTGTTGCTTCTCAAACTTTATATTTTTAATACAGAGGAATTGGGAAAACTCTTAAAATTCTCAAAAAAGGAAAACAATTTATATTACAAAGAGTAAAACATTTAAACTTAAGTTAAATAGAAACTGCGCTTCTTTATACTTCATTGAGCTTGCTAAGCCTCAGTTTTTTATTTGTAAAATGGAGATTTAAAGCAGCTATATGTCATTGTGTTGTTACAAGAATTGAATGGTTGACACATATAAAATGTTTAGTAAAGAGATCCACATATTAGGAGGTAAATAATTCATAATTGTACTATTCTTATTATCTTTATGATTATTTTACATTTGGCTCAGTGCTCAACAAATATTTGAGTGAAATAGTAAAAAACAAAAAACTAAAGTATCGTATCTCCATCATTTTAAAAGACTTTATTCCCAGCAATGAATTATCTAAAACTTATTTTTAAGCTTGCATAATAGTTTCTTCATAGACTCAAAAGCAGATGATTTTTTATTTAAGCAGGAATAGAGATGAAAAAGTAATCCCATTTTCTTCGGCACTGTGGTACTGAAAAGGCTAATAGTTAAGTGCTGTTAACAAAATGATGCGGCTGGAGAGATTTCCTTAGAGTTGAGGGGTGAGGGTGGGGGTCAGAGGTTAGGGGGAAAGGGGGGAAGAAAATTCCAGTTTGTTATAACCAAAATTGAACTCAATCCTTCAAGAAACAGATTCTTTCCGCCTACACATGCGCACACACATCCACATACCTTTTGTTTTTTAGAGATCTTGAAAATGTTTAGTCAAATGGGTCTTAAATGTCAGTCCTCTGGTGGGGAAGGAAAAGGGCACCACACACAGATCTTTCCCCTGTTTGGTCCAAGCCAGATGTATAAGAAAACGAGCTCGAAATGAAATAAAGGATAACATAATTATAATACATCCTTCTCAAAAAAAAAAAAAAAAAAAAAAAAAAAAAAAAAAAAAAAAAACACTCTGTCTCACATTAAAATGTGAAATATCTCAAGAGACGGTTGTGGATTTTACAATTTTATAACCCAGTTTTTAAAAATCCTAAATATAAAGTATGTTTGGGTACATGCTATTTCATAAATGTCATGCGTTTTTGGTGGGAGCGCTTTCTACACATATTCCTCGTTTACATTTCAAAAGTGCCTTTTGGAAATATCCACCAGACACTAAATCATGGACAGAAACTCATAGCTTCTTCGGGAGGCAGCAAGGTCAGGTGAAGGGCACTGGGTAGGAAGTCTGGAAATCTGTGTCTCCTTCTAGCCATTCCCAGAATCAGGTTGTTGGCCCTAAACAAGTCTCTTGACCTCCCTGGATCTCAGTATCTCCATTAGGACTTAAGGATCTCTAAGTCCCTTTCAATTCTAACATCCTTTGACGAGAATTGAAATTTTTGCCCAAGGTGACCTTAATGTTGATAACAAGAATGGGGAATAGTGTTTACAATACCCATCATTTCATTGTCTTAAGTGCTACTTCACTTTAATGCATTTTATGTTTCAAAACACACTGTCAGCCCTTTATCAGTGAGTATGTGAGTGTGTGCACACACACCCATACACACACATGCACAAACACACACTTCAAGGAAGGAATAACAAAGAATCCCGCTGTGAAAATTATATATAGCATTTTGTGTGACATGTTAGGCATAGCTATGTTCTCGGTGCTAATTATGAAACAGCAAACATAGAAAGCTTGTGTCCCTCCCTGAGTCAGCTGGGCCCACACTGCATTTCTCTCTGAGGTCAGTATGGCTTCATGCAAAACCCTTCTTCTCCACCCTCTCCTGACCAGAGGACAGTGACCCCCTTAAGCTCCTCAACAGCACAACCCAAAAGCAAAAATGCAATTTAATTCTTAGCCTCAAACACAGCCCATTTGGAAAGACACCAGTCACTAGGGTATTGTTAGTGCCTTGAAATGGCCAAGAGAGATTGCTGACTCTGCGAATATCACTCGAAAGGCAGGAATTCTATTTGAATTACTAACATAACAGATGTTTGCTAGGCTCCACCATGCAGTCTGCATACAGTTATGCTAATTTGGCAGCACTTCTCTTCCAGTTAGCTCTGAGCCATTAGAGCACGCAGCTAGTAGGTCCTTCTGTCTAACTAATAATTGCCTATTATTGATATTAATTAACATTTTTTGCACCTTTCCTCAGTTTTGACCTAGTATCTGTTGGTAGTCTAATCACTGTGGCCTATTAAAAGTCAAAATACAGGGGCCTACAGTAGTCACGAGCCATTTATCAAAAAGCAAACAAGGCCAATTAAACAGGCAGCCAGACAGTTGTCTTGATTTGCCGCTGACTGTTTCTTGATCACCATTATAAATTGCTAATAGGGCAGAAAGCGCTAAGCGGGGAGCATCTGTGGGGGTCTGGTTATTGCTCACTCCCCGCCTGGTGACAGGTGAGAGAGAGGCTAGTGATGGTCTTATTGATGTGAACTGCCCATCAGTTGGTAGTTATTGTTAAAGTTCATGATGCTACAGCTGATCCCATCCTGCTGAGAGTCAATCAAATTAATTAGAGCTAGAAATTCTTCTTTATTATTTTAGAACACCAGTACAGAAAGAAGCCCTGTAATTTGGATCCAAAGGCAATGGAGAAAAAAAAATCTTCATGTAGTACAGTGTGAAAAAAAAAATCAGATATTGCTTCTTCCATTATTTATAATAAGGGTTGCGGCTAAAGGTTTTTATAGGCACAGATCAAGAGATCATAATAGAAGCATATTGACAGATTTTTTTCTGCAATACTCTAAGGAACTGGCTGTAGCAGGAAAATATATCAAAACCTTATCATCAGAGCTGAGATCTTCTGTGAAAAATCAATAAAGAGTTATACATGGTTTGAGTTTAAACAGTTCTCTGTAGTCATTTAAACATAGTGCATCTGTACAGCTTTTTACCTCGGGAGACCAAGGTAACCTAGCAACTGCAGGGCTTAAACCGATTAACTACAAATGAAGTACTGTACGCCTATCAAAGCAATTGTTCATCGTTGCCTTTGTTGCAGAGACTAAGCTAATTGAACATGATACAGTATGAAGATAATTAACACCCATGAGTTTGTTAATTGCTGTTAGCATTACAACACAGTCTCTTGGTTTCTTTTTAACCGTCTCCTTTGTAGCCTCTTACTTCCCTTAAAATGGTGCAGGACCTGTTTAACTGGCAATGATATCTTGGAGTTTATTAACCCTTTTAAAATTGTTTTTTTTCAAAGCTGTCTTAATGAAGCATATTGCATGTGCTTGTTAAATGCAAGCCCCCACTTTGTTGCTCTATTTTCCCAAGATTAGGAATTTGTTTTACAGATACTGTACAAACTATGTTTATTTTTCGTGCTAATTTATTTCGAGCAATTTAGCCATTATAAATGCTCTCGGAAAAAAAAATGGCTTTAGTGGTTCCCTTTATTACTCAGCTGCTCTGCTTTGGAGAGTAAGCGATAAATGTCTTTGAGGGTTGGAATATTAATTGAAGGCAGCATCTGGTCAGCAGCTGACCGGCTCTAGTTGTCCTGCTCCAACCAAGCAGGCGAGAAAGAAGCTTTGCTGGCTCTCTTTGCCAGGCTCTCACTTTTCCTTGGAGCCGTGGACTAAATGAACCCCCATTTTATCTCTGCTGGATCACTGCATGGATGCCAGAAAATCAATTGGGCAGGAAAATCTGTTAATCTAAAGTGAATTCAATCTAAGGAATCATTTAAAATAAAAATTTCAATCATTACTTTTTCGGAAAAGCACTTTCTTCTCTCAAGTCTGTGTGTACATGTCATGACGATACTTTGAAAGGACCTATCGCAAGAGTAATTTGAAGTCAATAGAATTGTCTTGCAAAGAACAATTTGCTTTTTGGAAAAAAAAAAAAATAGGGTGGCTGATTACAAACTTAAGAGGAAATGGAAAACCCAAACACTGTGTGGCCAGAAACAATTAATACACTCGAGGCCAGAATACACATCAGGACAGATTTTTCTCCTGTTGAGAAGGAATACCTTGGCTGTGTTACAATTGTTTAACTTGGATTTTCCTGCATGATCCTCTGTGTTTGTCATTACCGTGTCATGGTTAGTACTTGCTGGTAAGTCAGTCCCAGGGGGGCCATTTCTAGTGCCCAATTACAAGTTCTATCATCAATCATAAATATTATTTATTCAACAAAATGAATTGCTAATTAATAACTGATGAGCATTATGGCCTTGAAGACTATAACACTATTAATTATGGTTGGCATGAAAGGGGTCTACCTGGCACATTTTCACCACAATTAGCCCTGGAAGCTTTCATGGAATATGTCTATTAAGATAATCTAAGAAAAGACTGACCTTCCTTCCCCCGCCCCCTCCAAAAGGACTGATACATTATCTCAGGTTAGAACTTCACCAAACCAACCCCAGTATTCCAACACTGTTTTTCCTGTGCACCATGACTTGTATGAGGAGCATGGCATGGAGAAAGGAGGCTGGCAGGTACAAAATGCAGTCACATATGCCCAGCCGTCCTCCTGCTGAAATGCTGCAAGGGGTGACTCTTGCAGCCTGGCACTTGGAATGTGGCTGCCAGCTTATTTTTAGACTCAGTTGTTGCCCAGCTCCTGTTCTGAGCTCTGGGTCCAGGGACACAGCAGCTAAATCACTTCAGCAGGCAGCTGGCTGGCCAAGACTGTTCACATTTACTGGCAGGCTGGTGGGAGTACATCGTTCACCTTGAGGACCTCCTGATCAGACACTTAAATAAGGGAAGCTAAGAAATGCCCTCTTGCCCACTACTGGGGAAGAAGAAAACAGTAGGTTTGAAGAATGAATACATGCAAAAATATAATATTGCTGTGAATCTGTTTGAAAGCAGAACAAATCTACTACTTCTGTGCTCTGTGTAGCTAAGTCTCTACACCCAAAGCTCTGTGGGTGACCAAATATGGGTGGATGATAAAGCATTGCAAAGACTTTTTAAAGTTATACGAATAACATAAGGGAAAAACTTTTTTCCTCCTGCATATGTGTAAGCTCTAGAAGGAAAGAGCTTGTTAAATAGTTATCTGGATGATTCTGTAGTTCAGACAATTATTTCACATTTAGTGCTGGATAGATTTTGGAGAATAAGCAATTTGCATGAATCAAATTAACTAGAGAAATGGAAAAGCACTCTCTGCTGGTTAAACAGTCAGTCTCGCATTATTTCAGTTAAATATGTTTGAGGCTTCAAATTATACAAGCATCTTCCCTTACCATTCTGCCAAACAGCAGAGATCTCAGCCCTCTTTCTGTGGGTGGTTACATGTGTCCTTGGAGGGGAAAAAAGAAAAGAAAAAGCATGCCCCACATCCATGTGGCATGATTATTGGTGAAGTTATTTTTAGCTTTAGAAAACCAAGAGTTAGGAAGATTCGTAGAGTGAAAGAAATGTTCACAAAACAGCCTAATTAAGCGAAACGTTTTTCAGAATTTCCACCACATTTCTCCATAAAGACACTGACAAGTGAGTACACCCAGCTGGTAAGGGCTTGCCAGCATTTAGGTTAGCAAAGTGGTAAATTATTTGTTTCATGGTGGCAAATGTACCTATTTCTGCAAAGGCTAGGACAGAACAGCCAAAAGAAACCACTTAGTTGACACTGATTAATGGAAAGAGCAAGTTAAAATTTAAGGAAGCAAGGGAGAAAAAAGGGGTAGAAAGAGTTCAGTGGAAGTGGGAGAGAAAAAATGGAGGGTAGGCTGGTAAAAAAAAAAAAGCCTTGGATTCAAAAGCTGGCTCCACCACTTTCTGCATTCAGAAGCATGAACAAATCAGTTCATCTATCTGAGCCTCACTTTACACTTTTGTAAATGGGAGTTATTCATACTTGTCTCGAAGATTTGTAGGGAGGAGCCAATGAATAGTATATTTGTGTCTTTAGTTTTGAAAGCACTTTGAAAACGGTTATATAGAAATGTAAGATTTCTAATAATTTTGCTTGTTTGTTACTGAGAGGTGAAGCCAGCTGAACTTCCTAGGTTGAGTAAGAGGATTGTAAAATGCACCAGTCAGTGCTCTGTAGCTAGCAAGAGGATTGTAAAATGCACCAATCAGCAGGATCCTAAAAGTAGCCAATCACAGGGAGGATTGAAAAAAGGGTACTCTGATAGGACAGAAACAGAACATGGGAAGGGCCAATAAGGGAATAAAAGCTGGTCACCCCAGCCAGCAGTGGCAACACACTCATGTCCCCTTCCACACTGTGGAAGATTTGTTCTGTCACTCTTCACAAGAAACCTTGCTACTGCTCACTCTTTGGGTCCGTGTCATCTTTAAGGCCTGTAACACTCACTGCAAAGGTCCCATGGCTTCAATCTTGAAGTCAGTGAGACCAGGAACCCACCGGAAGGAAAAAACTCTGGACACACTACTAGCCCATCTCAATTCAGTTATTCCAAGCAAAGCGGTCAGGTAGGCTCCAAAGGCTGTATGTAGAAGGGAACATATCACCCAGACCCTCAGTTTGAGAACTAAAGACTGGGTCAGTAGTTGAGAGTATTGAAGCCTGCATGAGGGAATATCATGTTTTCTTACCTCAAAAGTCAGGCAAAGATACCTCAGCCACAAATAGCCAACTTTTACGATCACACCTGCGGCTACTCCTACAGAGAACGCCAAGCTTATGCACAATAATAACATGGGGAAATTAACAATGTAGTTATTCTGGATAGGTCTGGTGTGGGGCCTAGAAATCTGCATCTTAATCAGCAGCTCTGGTCTTTCTGAGGCAGGTAGTTCACAACTACCAAACGAGAGACCCAAGTTCTGACTCCTGCGAGTAGAGCACAGCCCCAGCATGCACTTCTCTCATTCTGCAGCATGGTTGGGAACATATTTGGACCAGGAGGCATCTTTTCAAGAGTCAAGAGAAACAAGGAATGGTGACGCCTCAGTCCTTGTTTTCAGTAAGACAGGCTTGATTCAAGGAGTTATTTGCTCCTTGACTGCATGGAAAAGGCACTTTTTTGTAATTTTTAAAAGCTTTTTATTTTGAGATAATTGTAGATTCACATATAGTTTTAGGAAACAATACAATATCCCATGTGCCCTTCACCCAGTTCACAACCAGGACACTGACATTGATACACTCCACCCACCTTATTCAGATTTTACCAGTTATACATGCACTTATTTGTGTACATGTGTGGGTATTTAATTCAAAGCAGTTTTATCAAATGTGTAGTCATGTGACCACAGTCAAGAAAAGACCAGTGCCATCATCACAAGGATATGCAATCCTCTGTGTTGCTCCTTTATACCAAACCCGCTTCCCTCTTCATCTGCTCTGCCCCAAGATCTGAACCCATGGCAACCAACCAGTAATCTGTTCTCCATTCCTATAGTTTTGTTATTTCAAGAATGTTATGTAAATTAAATCATATACCATGTGATCTCTTGAGATTTACTTTTCCCACTCAGCCTAATTCTAATAGTGGCATAGTACAATATAGGAGTAGTCCATTCTCACAGGTGCGTAGAGATAGCTCATTGTCATTTTACTTTGCACTTCCCTAATGCTTAATGTGATTGAACATATTTCCTGGAGTTTATTTTTCTCTTTTTCTAGTTTTATGATTTTTAAAAATTTTTTATCTCCATAGGTTATTGGTGAACAGATGGTGTTTGCTTACATGGGTAAGTTCTTTAGTGGTGATTTGGTGAGATTTTTGATGCACTCATCACCCAAACAGTATACACTGTACCCTATTTGTAGTCTTTTAACACTCACCCCTTCCCACCACTTCCCCCGAGTCCCCAAAGTCCACTGTATCATTCTTATGCCTTTGTATCCTCATAGCTTAGCTCCCACTTATAAATGAGAACATATGATGTTTGGTTTTCCCTTCCTGAGTTACCTCACTTAGCATAATAGTCTCCAATCTCATCCAGGTCACTCCAAATGCCATTAATTCATTCCTTTTTATGGCTGAGTAGTGTTCCAACATATATATATACACACACCACACACATCATATATATACACATATATACACCATATATACATATATACCATATATACATATATACACCATATATATATACACACACACATATATATATATATACACCACAGTTTCTTTATCCACTCCTTGAATGATGGACATTCGGGTTGGTTCCACGTTTTTGCAATTGCAAATTGTGCTGCTATATACATGCATGTGCAAGTTTCTTTTTTGTATGACTTCTTTTCCTTTGGGTGGATACCCAGTAGTGGGATTGCTGGATCAAATGGTAGTTCTACTTTTAGTTCTTTAAGGAATCTCCATATCCTTTGTGGTACTGATCAAAGAAATAGAAATACTACTCCTAAAGCCTCAGGAAAAGGAATTAAAGAACCTAAACCAACTTCACAAACATGTAGACATACATATTTCTCCTCCTCTTGTAGGGAAATTATCCCGTATCTTTATTTCCCCAAACACTTAAGACTAACCTTCTGCCCCTAAAAGACTAATTCTCATTTCTCTAAAACAAATGGATATTAGACATAGGCTGTGTGGCAACATCAAAAATGTTCCTTTTTGAAATTTAATTTTTGAGGCCTCAGACTCATGGTAAATCATTTTTTTAATTTAATTTTTTATTTCAATAGTTTTGGGGGTACAGGTGGTTTCTGGTTACATGGGTAAGTTCTTTAGTGGTGATTTCTGAGATTTTGGTGCACCTGTACCCAGAGCAGTGTACACTGTACCCAATATGTAGTATTTTATCCCTCACCTCCCTTCTACACTTTCCTTCCAACCGAGTCTCCTGAGTTCCATTATATCATTCTTATGCCTTTGCACCCTCATAGCTTAGCTCCCACTTATAAGTGAGAACATTTAATATTTGATTTTTCATTCCTGAGTTGCTTCACTTAGAATAATGACCACCAGCTCCATCCAAATTGCTACAAAATACAGTATTTCATTCCTTTTTATGACTGAGTAGTATTCCAGTGTATATACACCACATTTTCTTTATCTACTCATTGGTTGATGGGCACTTACGCTGGTTCCGTATTTTTGCAATCATGAATTGTGCCTCACAGTAAATCTTACTACATTATAGATGCTCTGCTCCACCCAGGTTTCTCTGGCGAAAGTGCTCTTTGCTGAGGGAAGGCCTCCAAAATCAACTCTTTGAGGGAGAAGGTGTGCCCTTCACCCAGAAAGATAACCGCGTAGGTGGCAGAGATTCAACGTGGAAGGCTTCATATACTCAGTGTGTACTTCTCTGCTTGCATCCTCACAACTAGGGGAATGGGAATGCCCTCCTAAGAGCAGGGTTGGATTCCAGCAGTCAGGAACAAGGTATTTGTGAGCCACTGATTCCCATGATCTGTCTTTTTCTTGCTTTTGCTCAATATAAAACCTAGACTGTTTGTGGGAGTAACACTTCTTTCACATTAAATATTTCATTTGCTGTTTCATTTCATTTTATTTTATTTTTTGAGATGAGGTCTCACTCTGTCACCCAGGTTGGAGTGCAATGGTGTGATCTTGGCTCTCCACCACCTTGACCTCCTGGGTTCAAGCGATCCTCCCAGCTCAGTCTCCCAAGTAGCTGGGACCACAGGCACACACCACCACACCTGACTAGTTTTTGTATCTTTTTTTTGTAGAGATAGGGTTTTGCCATGTTGCCCAGGCTGGTCGTAAACTCCTGGGCTCAAGTGATCTGCCCACCTTGGCTTCCCAAAGTGATGGGATTACAGGCATGAACTACTGTGCCCGGCCACTTAATATTTTATACATCAGTATGCCGCAAACTGTGTTCCACAGATGAGCTGTTAAGAGACATTCAGGACAAAGACTATTCCAAGGACACAGGAGTGTGGAGAATACCACAGGATTCCTCAGGGCTTTGAGGATGCTGATGAGTTTTGTGACTCTCCAGGATAACCTGCAGTAACCAGCACCTCCCAAATCTATTTGATTGCAGAATATTTTGAGGAAGGCTGAACAGGTAGCTATCTAATTCCATGAAACATAACTGGGAAAATTCTATTTTATAGGAAATACACATGAATTGTCTCATTAAATCCTTTCAACAACCCCAGTGAAACATATATTGTCATCATTACAGTTTTACAAAAGTGAAAACCGATGTTCAGGAAAGTTCTGTCTCCAGCAGTCTGGTGGACCAGGTATCCTGACCAACCCTTCTGCTGAACCAGCTAAAATGCTAGCTAAATATAAAACACATTGTTTAAATTCATCAATGAGTTAGCAAGTGAGTAAGAAATACTCAGAGGCCAAAAATTAAGTGAAAGCAAGAAATCTGAGAGGTAAACAGAAGTAGGTTTTCACTAGCGTGCCAAATTTCACCAGCTTTTTCAAGTGTTTGCCAAAACTGGTAAACTTGACCTTTGGTTTTCAGAGTGTCACAGGATTGGAGCAGAGTGAAGTGGGGGGAACAGCCAAAACCTGGGGCTTATTGTCTGTCTTGAAACTTGGTGATGATTTGAAAGAAGAAAAAGACTCCCTTGATACCCTTTAATCACAAACTAGCCTTCACGTAGATTTGTAGTCAGCATTCAGACAAACTGGGTGGTCCAAAAAACCACTTCACACCTGAAATTGGTTTGAAGTACTGCTAGGATGGTAGTGACCCAGGCACTGTAGGCACTGGCAGAAGCAAGCACAAATTCTCTCTGAAGGAACATATTCTTAACCCAGTCTCAATTCCCACAAATAAAGTTCCAAGAATATGGGTTCATTATTAAAAATTTAAAAATCAAAACTCAGTAAGTTTACAGAAACAAGAACCAGCAGAATCAGACCCACAGCAACTTCAGATATTAAAATTGCCTGAAACAAAGTAATATGTTTAATATATTTAAAGAAATTTTAAAAGTGTTGAAAATAAATAAACTATAGAACATTAAGCATATTTGAAAAAAGCACATGACTTTAAGAAATAAAAAATATAATATGTGAAATTAAAAACTCAGTGGATAGGCTTACAGAAGATTAGAAGGAGCTGAATAGAGCATTAGTCAATAGGAAGACAGATATGAAGAAATTATACTACATGTATCACAGAGAGAATGAGATAAGAAATATGGTAGCATGATTAAGAAGATACTTGATTAGAAGGAAGTTTATATACATCTAATCAGAGTTCTGGAAGGAGGAGAAAAGATAATATTTAAAGAGATATTGGCTGAGAATTGTTTAAATTGGTGAAAGACAACAATACAAAAATTCAGAAAGCTCAGTAAATTCCAAGTAAGTTAACACTTACTTGGGTAACTGTCGTGAACCTGAAAAACATCAAAGAGAAGATTTGAAAAGTAGCCAAAGAGGAAAGACAGATTACCTTCAAAGGAGTGACAGTTCATTTGAAGTTAAATTAGCAAAGGCAATAATGAAAATCTGTAAATAAAAAATAATATTTTTAATGAGCTTCAAGAAAATAATTGTCAACCTGGAATTCTATATTTTTAAAATTGTCTCTCCGAAAAAAGCAAAATTAAGTATTTCACTCAACAAACTCTGTCTAAAGGATTTCTAAGGGATATAGTTCAGGCAGAAGGAAATTGATCCCAGATACAAAAAGAATTATTAGCAAATAAAATGGGAAATATGTGGGTAAGTCCAAACAAACATTGGCCATGAACCCTTAACCTAAGTGAGATTCTCTGGGAAATGACTGTGAGTCTGAGATTTGCGTGTGTGAGGTTTTTGAGAGCCCTAGAGGGAAACACCTGTTGGGGAATAACGAAAGTAGAATTGACAGAGAGAAGAGTTGAATTGTATGTAGTCACAACAAAGGCATCACCCAATCCCACAGAGAACTCTGTAGCTGGAATGGCCATCAGAATTGTCCCATCTTTAGAGAAGGGAAACTTAATCCTTCCACATACACACGTACACACTGACCAGGTTTAGATAAGAGCCGCCACTGCAGAAGGGGCAGGAGTTTGGGCAAGGCCATTATCTTCTGCTGAAAACAGTTTCCAGTGAAAGACTCAGTTGAGAACCATCAGCTACCAACACTCTAAGCACCTGGCAGAAGGAATGCCTCAGTCCCAAAAGAGGAACTGAGGCGGTGCACACAGCATTCACTACAACACTTAAAAGGAAAAAGGTAGAAATAAAATATGCGAAAAAACAGAATATAAGTCAGGAAGGATGATAGGAGTTGAAACGCTCTAAAGTTCTTGTATTGTTTGGGACAAGAGTAAGAATGTTGGTTAACTTTAGCCTTTACTAAAACCAATTTTAAAAAACTGATTACAAGAGATATACCGAAAGATAAGGATATGAAAAGGTAAAAGTACAAAGATGGGAAAAGGCATACAACGCAAATACGCAAACAATCAACAATAACAATAAAAGCTTAGGGAGCTCCACTAAGAGCAGACAAAATAGGCTTTAAAACAAATAGAATTACTAGAGATTAAACAGTCACTACGGAATGATTAAGTTTTGTTCACCAGAAAGATATAACAATTCTGAACTTGAATACACTTGTAACAAAGCCTCAAAAATATTAGATAAAAATTGTCAGAACCACAAAGAAGTACAATCAAATATGTAATCAATAAATCAAGGACACCAATAAATCAGGAAGGATTCTAAAGATGTGAAACTAAGGCTCATGGAGGTTATAACTTATGACCGAGGAGGGATTCAAGTCCAGGGTATCTAACTCTACTCCAGAGCACTTTCCACTGTTCCCTCTAGAAGAGATGGTGGAAATTGAAAGAATGAAGGGACAGGAAGTGACACAACACTGATATCAGACTTTGGTTGTAGAATGTATCTTTTTGGTGGAAATCATATTTTCATATTTCTCTCACTCAAATCTATTATTGAGAGTGTTGAAAGGTATGATAACGTCTTTGACAGCAAAATGGTATGGTTTGTGGGGGTTGAGAGGAGTCGGGGATGGTTAATGTGTACAAAAAATAGAATGAATAAGACCTACTATTTGATAGCATAACCGGGTGACTATAATCAATAACAATTTAATTGTACATTTAAAAATAACTAAAAGAGTAAAATTGGGTTGTTTGTAATACAAAGGATAAATGCTTGAGGGGGTAAATATCCCATTCTGTATAATGTGACTATCATGCATTGCATGCCTGTATCAAAACATCTCATACACCTCATAACATATACACCTACTATATACCCACAAACACTAAAAAAAAATTTAAATGGTATGGTTTTTTCAGACACCAATCAGGTGACTAATATTAATCAGTTGTTCTGATTCCTTGTTCTTCTTCATTGTTAGGTGTAGATGGCAGAAAAAATATATATATATTTATTCGCTGCTCAGGACCAGTAGCAATATTGATCTTCACAGAGAGAACCTCTGCTTAGTTAGTCTAAGTTGTCTGAGAAAAGTGACTTATAAAACAAAATCTTATCTGACAATAAGAGTGATGCCCCCTTCCCCGGCCCCCAGCATCTCTTCTGATTTTCAAGCTACATTTTATCTTATGGATAAGATAGATCTGTTATGAAGTCAGATAAGCTCTAATCAATGTCACCAGAAAATTGCAAAATCGTTTGCCCAGAATATAAGGATTTTACCTCTTTTTTCCTTCAGTAGGAGTCATGGATAATGGCACTTAGAGAGAAATGTTCCAGTGTGGTGGCCATTTTTCTGTTTTAACAGGTCTCATCTTCTAGTAAATAAACACTGAGCCAAGCTTGGCAAATGAAATGCTTATCAGGGGTTCAGCCCTCCCAGCCAAAGTTCCCATGAGGACAGAGAGCTGAGGCCCTGGAAACGTGCTTCCTGGGAGATCCAGCTGAGGCAGCAAGGCAGTCACCCTGAGAAATACAAATCAGCCTCAACCCTGTGGCAGGACAGGTTGCCCAGAAGCCCAGCCCTAGATGGGGGGCCAGTGGTGAAGCCAGGAATTACCTCTAAATCTCTGGGATTCTTACCTACTTTGGGTCATTGATTTCTCTGGAAAAGGAGGCAATACTATGTTCTAACACTCTTCAGAAAAAAAAGCATATACTCAGACACAGCAACTTTTGCTTACCAACCCAGGAGGTCTGACCCCAGTTAAAAACTATGGCCGCAGCCTTAGCTTCTTATAGGACTTTTCCTAAACACCTGGTTCACTTTTTAGGGAGGAAGCAAGTGCTTGAGAGCATGGGTTCTGGGGTCAGGCTCTCAGTCTGAACTCCCACCTCACCATTCACAGTGGCCTCACAACTGACTTTAAGCAAGCACCTTAACCTGTCTGTAACTCAGTTTTTTCATCTGTAAACTGGGGTTAGTAATGTCTGTTTCATAAGGATGTTATTACAGCTAAGTGAGTTCACTCATGAAAGAGTTTAGACGAGTGTCTGGTATGTATGGTAAAGAATCAACAATTCAAAATGGACATCATTCATCTTATTGCCAGTCCCTTGTGAAGGTTTCTTGGCATCTGTGACAAGACCAGCTTCTTGGTTTAAGCTAAACTCTCTCTTTATCTCTCAGCCTGAATTCTCTCTTGCCTTCGTCTTCTTACCCAACCTTTTTTGTTTGTGCAACAGGTTCTTTTTGGCAGTCCCAGAGCTAGCATAATACCTCACTATTTCCAAATTGGGGAAACACTCAAGGTCTTCTTCAACTAAACAAGTATTTTCCTGGATTTGAGGGTTGCTATTTGAAACTGGTGTTTTCACCCTACCCATCCCTAAACTCAAGATCTGTGGGAGTCACAGTTTCTCACCCAGGATCTCTCACTCACTGCTTCTTCAGCTGCTCCATTCCTCTCTCCCATCCTGGGTCTGGTCACCTCATCAGCTGGACTCACCAGAGTTCAGTGGCCTGAATTCCCCTTTCCTAGACAAAACTGCGCCTGCACTAGAGGACAGACTCCCACAGGCATCTCCAGACCACGACTGTAGGTCCGAGACCCAGAAAGCATAATGTGAATGTCAGTTCACCCCTCAACAACTGGCACACGCCCACCCTGGCTGAGTTGGGAAGGAAATAAATTTTCCTGCTCCTGCTTCCAGATTGATCCATCTCCCTCATCCCAGGGGCCTTCATCTAAACCTATCCTGGGTTTCTCTATAATCACCCCTCCCAGGGCACAAATTAACAGAAACTAAGAAGTTGCCTCTCTTAACGGCTTTGAAATTTAGTGAGAAATTTTGAAAAGTGAGCCACAGATAAGAACCTCCAATGAAAGCTTTTAGATGTCAAGCTCTTTTCAGGTGAGGATGGGGCAGGAGGAGACACCTGTCACAGCTGCCATATTGGATGGCTACCCACCCCCCAGCCTATCCATCAGGCTATCCCTGGTCACAGATCCAACACAGTTCTAGGCACACAGTTGGTTCTAATTAAGTCTTTGTTAATTAATTGGCCCTTATAAATAATGTTTAAAAATCAAAATAAATGGTTCTGTTGTATCCAGGGCACATTTGAGCCATACCTTAGACATACAGCCTTTGTATGCTAAGCGGGAAGAGAACTCATTTGTGTGGGAGTGCTTATCCTATTCCTGGTGGTGCGCTCATTTTACTTTGTATCATTTTTCCTGTCATTCTATAAAGTTTGTAGTATTATTATCCTTAGTTTGCAGCAGAGAGTCTCCAGGAGCTTAAATAACTTAGTAAGATATAATGGGTAAAAATACAGTGGACTTTGAACTCCTTTTTAGCTTCAAATCTTTGTCCTAATACATTCCAAGTTATGAAACAGATGACAGTAGAATTTTTCCTAAAGCAAAAGTGGGGGCCCATAGGAACCCCCACTGTAGACTCATCCAACTCTCACTTACCTCCACTTGAAGAAACTTTGAAATACAATTGGAAGCTCCTGGATTCAAAGCCAGACACACCTGCCTGTGACTCCCAGCTTCACTGCCTCAAGTGGAGAGGATTCAGCCAGCCTCTACTTTCTGTTTGTCTGTCTACACAGGACAGGCTGGTTCTGATGACTGCCTGATGTGCAGAGGGCCTGAGGGATTGCATACACAGCCAGCGCTGAGCAAATGGCAGCCATGTGACCACTTATGTTTGCACAGTGAGCAAGTCATAGACCAAACCCAGGACAGGCAAATTTAGAGCTCATGCCTTGCCTGCACCATTGTACCAACTCCAGACTTCTAATTAGAACCTAAAGAAAGCACACAGGACCCAAAAGCAAGCCAGTTTATGATGAAATGTGGAATGCTAACAAGAAAGAAAGAACACCTGCAAAGCAGACATTTTACAAAGAGAAGCACTGGCCCCACACTCATGCAGGCTGCCGCACTCCCTAGCATCGAGTACAGCCATTCAAGGGTGAATTGATTGAGTGTGGGAAAGGCTGATGGAAACACAAATGTGGGGCACTGGTAAACACATGTGACTGGTGGAGCCTTGTTTCACTTGTCTTAAAATACTCTATTAAAAATCCACCACGTATGAAATTTCTTTTGATTTGTTTTGGAGTTTCTTTTTTAATCAGTTTGCAAATGTGATATGAATTTAAATATCTTGTAATAAGTGTTAACACACTTAAAACACAAGAGATATGAAATCAGTTTGTGAATCATTTTTCTGTCAAAGCCTCATCATCAACTCTCTTTCTCAAGGTAATTCTAAAAATAAGGAAGTTACACCCTTCCACTGCAGCAGTAACTCTCCTTATTCAACCACTAAGAGCAGACAGCATGGCAGACCTGGGACATCCTTTATCCATGTCCCACCTCACCAGAGCAAGCACCTACCACACTTTCTGCATTGACGCCGCCACTGCAGACAGCTCAGTGGAACTCAAAATACTTTGTTATTTGCTGCAGCTGGGTCTGGCTAAGCTGACATGGGCTGGGGAAGCCAGTGCTGATTTAGGGGTGATTCAAGGCTCCCCAATTTGAGCCCAGTAACAGGAAAGGTGATACAGAGGCACATGTTCAGATTATGACTCTGAATCGCAAACTTGAAGAGAATAGCAACGGGCTTTCCTATGAAGATAATTCAAGATTTAACTAGCTCTGAATCCATGCTCTTTCTTGAAGTATGATTTTATGCAGCTTCATTATAGAAAATAACACTGTCATAATTTGTATTTTTCTTCACTAAGAAGAACTGTCAAATGGTGGCTCATTCTTTTACTTGAATGGTGCCATTAATGAGGTTTCACAGGTGTAACACAAGCCTCAGATTAATGTATTAGAAGATAAATGGTTTAGACCTAAGTTGTTCTACTGCTATCTTTCAAACTATGTACAAAGTATATTCAAATACCTTCAGATTGAGATCCCTTCTCCTTCCTTGTCAAATGCCTTTTGCTTCACTGTGGTAGGCAGAATACTGCCCTACCAAAGACCTACATCCTAATCCTCAGAACCTGGGATGTATATTACATGAAAAAGGGACTTTGCAGGTGCAATTAAGTTAAGGATTTTAGGATGGGGAAATGAGCCTGGATTATCCACATGGGTCCAATGTAATCCCAAGGGTCCTTATAAGTGAGAGAAGGAGGCGGGAACATCAGAGTTGGAAGTGTGATGACAGAAGTGGATGTCAGCACGATGCAATTTTTGGCTTTGAAGAAGCCAAGCCAAGGGATGCAGCAGATCTCTAGAAGATAGAAAAGGCAAGGAAAAAGATTTTCCCCTAGAGCATCCAGAAGGGACACAGCCCTGCCAACACCTTGATTTTAGCCCAAGGGGACCCATTTCAGACCTCCGACCTGAAAGATAATAAATGTGTGTTGTTTTAAGCCATGAAATTTGTGCTAATTTATTACAGCAGCATCAGGAAACTAATCTATTGATGTTCCCCATTCTTCCTACTCCACATTCCACCTCCCTCTACACACACAATGTAACCTTCCCTGGTTGAAGCATTAATTCTTCCAGGAAGTCATCTTTTCTGACTCCTGCTCCACCCTGCCCCCAAAAGAAATGAGATGCCTCTTCCGTTCTGACCTCCATCATAGCATTTATCACACTGTATCACCATTGCCTGTTGGTTTGTCTATTTCCTCCACCAGACAGTGAACTTCTGTAGGGCAAGAACTACATCTCTGTATTTTGTATACCCTGATCTCAACACTGTCTGGTGTAGCACAGACCCTCAAAAATATTGTTTATGGGCCGGGCATGGTGATTCATGCCTGTAATTCTAACACTTTGGGAAGCCGAGGCGGGTGGATCACCTGAGGTCAGGAGTTTGAGACCAGCCTGGCCAACATGGCGAAACCTCTAAACCTACTAAAAATACAAAAAATTAGCTGGGCATGGTGGTGAGTGCCTATAATCCCAGCTACTCAGGAGGCTGAGGCAGGAGAATCGCTTGAACCCGGAGGGCAGAGGTTGCAGTGAGCCGAGATGATGCCACTTTACTCCAGCCTGGGCAAAAGAGTGAAACTCTGTCTCAAAAAAAAAAAAAAAAGAAAGAAAGAAAGAAAAAAAAAATGTTTTACATCAATAATTGCCATTTGAAGAAGTTATAAGAACTTCATCTTCTACTGAAAATGATACCCATTTTCACACTTGACATTGTGAACAAGTAGCGAATGAAAAAACAAATGAAAAAGTGCTGTCAAATCAAAATGCATTCAAGCACGAAGCACATCAGGAACGGTAATGGCCAGCCCACTGGCCTTTTGAGGCTCTTTGTTTCCCCAAGAGCAGAGCACAGCTTCCTTCTCAGTAGTCCTTGCTAAGGCATCTCAACAGCTCTTCCTATACTTAATACAGTTGCGTAATGTTAACTTGCCCAAATAATTTTGTTTTAGGTTATTCTATACATAGCAATAGTGCCTAAAAAGGTTATCTGTATCATTTAAGGAGATTTCAATTTTTATATTAATAAAAGAAAAAAATTACCAAAACAATGCAGCTATTTTTCTGAAGGAAGGAGGGAAAATGCCTCAATAAGGGATATAAAATTCTGAAGGGAATAGAAGCAAGATTTTACAAGACTTTGAGATAATGTCAAGTACAAGAACAAAAGAACATAAACTAAGGCTCAGAAAGGGTCAGACCCTCAAGGAATTTAGGCAGAATTTCTTTAGACATAGAGAAGTAACTTTATAGACTAAAAATAAGAGTTAAAATACAGGAGAGGCTGTTATAAATATATTTGAAGCTGTTAGACCAAAGTTGTTCCCTGAGTTGCATTCAAATCGTAGATCATGGTTTCTAATTCTTCAGAACAGCTTGAGTTGAGTAATGGGCTCTCTTTTGGTGATGTCCTTTTTAATCTTCTTTTTAACTTCTTTCAAATTAGTTCTTTAATTTAGCCACTTGGTGGGGCCTTAGGGTTCTCAGCAGTGCCATACAGAGTGTTGGACTCACAGATGAGACAACAGAAACTTTGAGATTAAGTTGCCCGGATGGTGGCTCACGCCTGTAATCCTACCACTTTGGGAGGCCGAGGTGGGTGGATCATTTGAGGTCAGGAGTTCGAGACCAGCCTGGCCAATATGGTGAAACCCCATCTCTACTAAAAAATACAAAAATTAGCTGGGTGTGGTAGTACATGCCTGTAATCCCAGCTACTCAGGAAAGTGAGGCAGGAGAATTGCTTGAACCCGGGAGGATGGAGGATTGCAGTAAGCTGAGATAGCACCACTGTACTCCAGCCTGGGTGATGGAGTGAGACTCCATCTCAAAAAAATAAATAAATAAATTGTATGCCTTAGCATAGGTGATGAGTCCCTGACTGGGAAGCCTGGAATTCAGAGCTGTTGTACCAGAAAGGTACTGCTTACTGAATTGGACCTGGGCTGTAATTCTTCCTTCCCATCTGAGAAACAACGTGCTGTGATAAACTTCTCATGAACTCCAGAGACCACTGTTGTTATCATTTACCTACTACATGCATAAACCTTTTATTACAAAAGATAATTATTATCTGTGCCACTTACTTGACAGTCTTGTTAAATGAGTAGCTTGGTCAATAGGCGCGATATATTCAATGGGGAAAGAAATCACTCCTGAAATGAAGAGGGGCTTGAGCTAGCAGTTGTGGGATGGGTGGAAGTTGAATACGTGCAGAGAAGGAAAGAGACTGGGAGAGGGTCAGAAGAAGACAAGGAAGTGGAGGACAGCACGTGTCTTCAGCAGAGAGTCTGTGTGAGGTAGATGTTAGCAACCTCCTTGGGACAGGGCATGTTAGAATTGGAAGCAGGCCTAGGGCATAGTCAACATTAGCCCAGACTAGGTCAAAATGACAAATCCTTTGAAGGAGCAGCCAGGGTCAAACAATCTCAACTTAGGGCAATGACTGACACAGAATGTTGTGGGCATCAGAGCAGTGTAGGTTGAGGTGGCTGCAATCAGGACAAGTATAAAAGTAGCTTATTTTTTGTCTTTCTACTCTGCAAAACGAAGAGACTGGCACTTGTCTTTTAAAATGCACATTAACAATAACATTGAAATAACATATTCTATCAGATACAGATAAATTATTTTTAAAATATTATCTTGGTCCATTGGGGCTGCAATTACAAAATACCATAAACTGGACAATAGAAATTTATTTCTCACAGTGCTGAAAGCTAGAAAGTCCAAGATCAAGACACTGAATCGGTGTCTGGGGAGGGCCCGTTTCTTGGTTCATAGAGGGCGTCATCTTCCTGCACCCACACATGGTGGAAAGAGAAAGTTCACCCTCTGAGTCTGTTTACAAGGGCACTAATCCCAATCATGAGATCATGATTTCATCTCCTCCTGAAGGTTTGGGTGTTAGGATTTCCACATATGAATTTTGAGGGGGACACAAATGCGCAGACTATAGCAAATATTTAATACAAGGAAGGGTACTGAAAGACAGGCATTCTGATATTCACTGTTGGGGCACATGCCAGAACAAACTTTCTGCAAACAGTCCAAATTAATTCATTTACTTAATTATTTGTTGAGCATTTATTATTTAGGAGGCACAGGTCTTTGGAAACATCTCGCCTTTTGGTCACCCTCCTTCTCCCCAGTGTTCTCCTGTTGCCCTCTGGCTTCCCAGAGCATCCCATCACTGATGCTGCAATCTGAATATTACAGAGCCCTCCTGATTGAGATTAGTGCCCTTATGAAAGAGACCACGAAGAGGTAGCTAGACCCTCCCACCAGTGAGGAAAGGGCCTCACAAGACACCATATCTGCTGGTGCGTTTATCTTGGACTTCACAGCCTGCAGAACTATGAGAAACAAATGTTGTTTCTAGGCCACCCAGTTTATGATATTTTGTTACAGCAGCCTGACCAGACTTAAATGCCTAACCAGACCCATCCTCTTTAAACAATGATCCAAGATTCAGACCTATCCCTCCACCTTGTTTCTCTTTTAAAACATACCTGCTTGGCGTCCCATCCCACTAGGGCCCTGTACCAGCTAGTTCACCCCAGTGAAGTATAGTGAGTGACATCAAACACAAATTTAATTTGAAAAAACTCAAGTTAAATTGTATCCTCCAGAATAAAAATATTTTTTTTTTTTTTGTATAACCTGAAGCCTGAACGCAAGTCAAATGCTTCATCTGGTGCTCACCCAAAAACAGCAATCTATTCCAACACTGAGGAAAACCTGTGTTGGACATTACATACACACAAAACCATGTGTAGTCAAATTTCCTGGCAATTTGATGGTGATTTTGACTACATTGAATAGTCTCCCAACGCATTAATAGAATCTGACCCTGCCTCTAAGATGCTCCTCTAACTCAGGCTGAAGAGCTAATGGTTAATAATAATGTGTTTCTTAAAGAGATATTTGTGTTGTAAAGGAGGACATTTGGAGGAGTGATGCTTTTTCCAGAAGGAATAACCCTGTTGGAGATGCAATATTTATAGGGGTACAGGGGGAAGGGAGGGAGCTGCCCCCTACTTGTACAGCAGGTCTTGAATTCTGTCTTTTTCAGAGTGGTCAGAAGAGCCAGGCTGGTCCAAAAAAAGTGGTTCACAGTGTCTTGATTGCCCTTTCATGTACTGCACATGCTTCTGGAATAAATGCTGACATCGCGGAGTAAAATCAACATTCACTAAGCAGGTAACAGGAACCTAGTTGTGTAAGTTACTCCATCATATACCTCACTGAATCCTCACAATTACTCCGTGAGGTAGCTATTGTAGCTATTTTCATAGATGATGAAACTGAGGCTCAAAGTATTGAGTTGTACATTGGTAAAGCAAAGATTTAAACTCAAGTCTGACTGACCACTAAGGCCAACTACAGTGTAACCTTGCTCCTACTAACTTGCCTAAGGACAGCTGATAACAACTTTGAGCCTTTTGATTTAGACTGAAATGTTCCCAAGTTCCTTTGTCATGCTTATAGTACAGATTAACTAATAACTCCTTACATCTGTGTATCATTTAGCACTTTTAGTAAAGTGTAAAGCACTTTTAGCTATATTACCCCTTTCTGTCAAAACTTCATAAAGTTACAGGGCAAATATTATCACCCTCAGTTTTATAAATAAAGAAGTTGATATAACCCCAGGAAGCCTAGCAAAAAAAGAAAAAGAAAAAAGAAAGAAATTGAGGACCAGAGAGGTGAGAACTAAGGTCACGTGGTTAGTAAAAGGTGGGCAATTTTGTGGCTGGGAATGATGGGACATTAACTCTGGCGCACCCTGAAATGCCACATGGACCAAGCTTAGAATTTCATTACATCAATCAGCCACACCTGTAGAAGAGCCATCAGAAATGGGTCTACCTGAGCTGGTGCAGTGGTTCAGCACTTCGAAAGGCCAAAGCAGATGGATAACTTGAGGTCAGGATAGGTGTGGTGTCGCACACCTGTAATCCCAGCTACTTGGGAGGCTGACGCAGGAGAATCACTGGAACCTGGGAGGCAAAGGTTGCAGTGAGCTGAGATCATGCCATTGCACTCCAGCCTAAGCAACAAGAGTGAAACTCTGTCTCAAAAAAGAAAAGAAAAGAAATGGGTCTACCTGTGCACCAAATGCAAAGGTAGCAAACAGGAGGCCAAGATCAGCTTTGAGGAGTCTGTGTCTTTTTCCTTAGGAAACTATTTCTGGCTCATGCTGAACAGATTAGAACATTCCAAACTCATACCAGGACCTGAGTCAGAATCTAAAATATTTCTTTTCAATTTCCATAATGTTTTTCTCCTTTCTAAAATTGTTCACTTAATTAAAGATCCGCCTGTTCCTATCCCTTTCTCAGTTACTTTCCAAAGTACAAAAATTACATCAGACAATTTATGTGCTTGTTCTCCAAACTGCAATGTGCTTGCATCACATCCTTTCCCAATTTTAGATTTCTCCAGTATATCAGTATCTGTAAAAGCTTTATTCATGGTTAAGGAGAAATTAGATGGTGTTTGGCTAGAGATGCAAGAATATACAAATTCCATCCTCTCCTCAGACGCCCCTAGACAGAAAACACCCAAGGAGTAATAGTAGGAATGAAACAAAATATCATTTTCTTCTTAGCCAGATGGGAATATCTTAGATGAATCCTATTTCCCCTACACTACTGTGGACCATAGGGAAATCCCACTGGCCATTATCCTATATTTATGTTCCAGGAGTAATAGTGACAACCTTGGATTCCATCCCTGGAAATTTTCCCTCTTGTCGATCTGCCAACACATACCAAATCATATCTTCAGAGACCACGAAAACTGAAATTCAACATATAATGGGAATGAGATGTGGTTACCACAGAGCTACCATTATGCTCTGTCCTTCTAGGCCACTCCGTCCTGGCAGCAGCTTCAGACAACTGACAGCTACAAAGCTGTCAACAAAGTCAGCAAAGAGCAGGGCAAACTCTTACCACACGATGAGAATGAGCAGGCATAAAAGCGGATTTCCCCAGATGAAATGGGAGGTCTGAGGGGTTAAATGTGAAGTCAGGTGTGCAACTGAGACCCACAAACCCCCCAGCACCTCAGGCCTGGATGTGCCAGTCCAGGATTTAAACAGATGGAAAGTATCTCTTCTGTCCTTGAGAGGACAGATAAACATAATAAAAAGGAATGTGATGCCTGTTTCTTAAATTTTTTTTTCAGTCACTTCTCAGCCATCTAGTTTCTAAATGTTATAGGAACTTAATGCTACAATAATTCAATATGCAGGAAGATGTAGCCAGCCCTGAATACCCAAGATCTAAAAATTGAACCATGTACCACTGAGATTTTAGTTATTGGTTTGAATGTTCTTTTGTGACCACTCTTCTACAGAATTTGAAATTTTTCCCATCCCTACCTTGCTAATTCCATGAATGTAAAACTGAAATTCATCCAAATTTCCATTTCCAGAGAAACATATTACACCAAGACTGATTATTATGTTAAAACCTGGATGCACATAAAACTAGAGCCTGAGATATTTAGATTATCCTTTTAAAAAATAGTGCAATAATATTTTCCCAGTTTCCTTTATGTCCCATAGAATCACAATGCTAGAAGGCAAACCCAGGAAATTAGGTATATTTCTTAGGTTAGTGTGTATAGGATTCATTTTAAGAGACTCTCAGTAGAGTCTTAGACTCACAGAAGGCACCTTGAGGTCACAAACTGGTTGCCCAAGGTGTGTTTTGTTTGGCCAGCACAAGGCTTTACATTTTTTTAATGTGTTGCCAACATTCAAATATCAGGAAATTTCTCAGAAGAAAAGTAGAATCCCTGGCTTCTCTCTTAAAACCAGAAGCTCTGGCCATGCTGTGCACTATTTCCACATGGCCAGCATCAGCCAGAGTGAGAGGAAAGCTGTTCCTGCAGACAGACAGAGGACCCTGGACCCACTGTCCCCATCACCTGGCCTCATCCCCCCCAGTTCTTGGAGTGACGGCTCAAAGCAATGGCTCTGAACTGAGAATTTTATCAGAATTGCCTAGAGGGAAATTTCCACCCCATTTATGTCCCAAATGCCTATGAAGAACCACTTGCCTTACATGTCATCCAGCCCATCAGGTGAAATATGAAAGAAAAAAAGAAAGAAAAATAAAAACAACATTACCTTTTCCTGAAGACGTTAATGTTCCACACCTATCGCTAAGGCAATAACAGATTCTACTATAGAAGTATGTCTGACACTCAAAACCTTTCATCAATTTGCCTAATTTATCCATCAACCAATCAATACAGAGAAAAAGAAAACAAAATCTTTCAAGAAACTCTGATAAAACTGACACCCTGATAAAACTGACAAATTATCTTAGTCAAAACAGTCAAAGCAATAGTTTTCATCTGTGATAAAGGTTGACGTTGGTGTTTTAATCCCTACTTTCTTTGATGGAAAAATCTTTTAAAAAAAATAGTTCTAGCCAAAGCAATTAGTTCTAAAGGTCCATCTATATGAGAGCTAAGATGTTAATGTCTCAAAACAGCTACCTTTGCAAGAAATTCAAAAACAGTTCAAGTCCCGAAGCCTAGTCTAAACTAGTGTTGCTCAAAGTGTGAACTACAGACCAACATCAGCAACACCTGGGAGCTTGTTAGAGTGCAAAGTCTCAGGTGCCATCCCTTGCCTACTAAATCAAAAGCTCGGGGGCCAGAGGCCAGCAATTTGCGTTTCTGGAAGCCCTCTAGATGATTCTGCTATGTGCTAACATTTGAGAATCATGGGTAAGGTTTCAGAACCTTCTGGGGAGACAAAAAAAAAAAAAAAAAAAAAAAAAAAAAACAGATTTCTGGGTCCTACTCTCAAGTGCATTTCTAACAAATTCTAAGGTAGTATGGTTCCTGCTGGCCAAGGAACCACACTTTGACTGACACTGCTCCCTCTGCACTAATGGTTCTCAGCCCTGACTGCCCACTAGAATCACCTAAAAAGAAGAAAGAGGGAGAAAGAGAGACTCTTGACCAGGCCCCACCCCAAACCAACTGATTCAGGAATCTTGAAGGATAGGACCAAAACCCTGGTGTTTTTTAAACGCGCCACCCTAACGTATAGTCAAATTGAGAACCACTGCTCTCAACATAACTAATTTCTACCATTGACATTAGCTCCCCTGACTTACTGCTGTAATCGTTTGTCTTCTCTGGAAATGTTCTGAGACCATTTCTGTCTTAAGAGACAGCCATGGCCAATAATCAGCTGTTTTAGTAAACTTTTCCAAGAGCAGCCACTCATCAATTTGGTAAGACTTGTCCTTCACAGTCATTTTCCATCCCATTCTTGGATTCATATGTGAAGATAGTGTTATTTGGGGATAACTGCTAAGGAACGATGTCAGCAAATTGTTTCTGCCAATAGGTAAAACCCATAGCCATGAAACTCAGACATCCTCCAAATAACACATTCCATGGCAAAAACTAAATGTTTTGGCTAAGGAAGAGACACAGATGTTCTAATATTCTCAGTACAAGTGCAGTTTCCTTCCAAGCAACTTCAACAACTCCAAAAGAGATTTGTTTAACCCATTAACTTAAGTGAGCAAAGGTATCAACATGGTGGCAGGGAAAGGGGACAGGACACACAACCTTACACCCCCTTGATACACCTTTTCAGGGAGGAGCTGCTTGAGGAGATGGCCTCTCACTGTACAAAACCACTACAAGGACTTTAAAGAAGTTTTGATGAGAAGAAATGTGGATAGATGCCAATGCTTGCCCAAAACATTTCTTAAAAGATTTCTAAAGAAATATTTCATAGATATCAGTGGATCCAAATACCTTAAAACTTGAGTTTCTCTCTGAAGCAGCTTGTACTAGTGACAGCTCATCAAATAAGGGGAAGGAGTAAGATGAAAACAAAATGCATATTCATGTATAATAACAGAGTAAAAAGACACTATAGGAGAAAATATTGATAAACAAATATTTTCCTAGAGAAAGTGATGTGTATCTTTTAGCTTCATAAAAATACACTTGAAAGAGGAAAACAAACTTTTTTTTCCATTTTGGCTTTATTAGAACAACAAGAGACTTTGTGTCTCCCATCAAAGCACACCCAGGCCCTTTTGTCATGTCTGAGAAACTATTGATTCCTCTATTAAATTGTGCTATATGGAAAAATCTTGACAAGAGCAATATCATTTATTAGACTAACAAATATGTTAGTTGAACCAGCTTTGGAGACTTCTAAAATCCATTATACAACTGCAGCTCTTTTTCAGAGACCAGGATGTATTACAGAGACCAATTCTCAGGACACAGTATGACTAATTTACTTGCACATTTCAAGAGACCATTATTTCTTAGGAAGAGTAGAAAAATTATAACCTTCAACTTTGGGGGAAATCACCAACAGTTGATGTGTCTATACTGAATATTGCAACAAGCTGGATCTAAATTCCCTAATATTTCCATTTTCAGCATTTTCTGACACTAAAATTTTTATAAGGGAAAACAAAGCGAGAGGCACGACTACAAAGAACAAAACTAAAATTTTAGCTAACTTTTTGCATAAGATTATCAAAGCCTCACCCTGGTCCTGCCCCTTTGTTCACACCTCACTTTTTCATGCACCCTAATCTACTCCTCACCCTGGTTTTGTTCCTTTTATTCTTTAGACAGTGAGACCTTGTGTCCCCCACAACCCCACCTTTTAAAAATAGAGATAGGATCTCCGTCTCTCACTCAGGCTGGAGTGCAGTGGTGCAATTATAGCTCACTGCAGCTTCAACCTCCGAGGCTCAAGCAATCCCCTCGCCTCAGCCTCCCTAGTAGCCGGGATAACAGGTGCTTGCCACCATACCCAGCTAATTTTTTATTTTATTTTTTATAGAGACAAGATCTTGCTTTTTGCCCAGGCTGGTCTCAAACTCCTGGGCTCAAGTGATTGTCCCTCCTCTGCCTCCCAAAGTGCTGGATTACAGATGTAAGCTACCGTGCCCAGCCAGCTCTTTTAAGCACTCAAGACATCCCACTAATAGCCAAATGCATTATCCTCTGTGGCCAGCAAGACATGCCAAACTCAGAGAATCAGAGCTTTGCAAGCTGCTTCAGAATTCTCTTTGTACAACCACTCCCCTTTGCAGGACAGGGAACTGAGGCCCACAAAGGGAAAGAGACCCAGCACAAGGCACAGTAAATCTGTGGCAGAGCCAATTCATTTGCTTCCAGTTCATTTGCTTCCCTCCTCTGCACACAAGCTCTCTTCATCTGTTGCAAATATGGTGAGAAATTCAGGCTCCATCTTAACTTGCAGCACTCTGAGGCCCTTGTGGCAATCTGAAGTATCACCTGGAGGCCTTCCCCCTACTATTACGAAGTTAAACTGGCCCAGTGGGTTGGCTCATGCCTGTAATCCTAACACTTTGGGAGGCCCAGGCAGGAGGATCACTTCAGCCCAGAAGTTCAGTACCAGACTGGGCAACATAGTAAGACCTCATCTCCACAAAAAATAAAAGCAAATTAGCTGGGCATGGTGGCACACACCTGTAGTCCTAGCTACTCAGGAGGCTGGGACAGGAGGATCACTTGAGCCAGGAGTTTGAGACTGCAGTGAGCTATGATCACACCAGTGCACTCCAGCCTAAGTGACAGAGACAGAACCTAAGACTCTATCATTAAAACACAAAAAATTTCAAAAAGTTAAACTAATCACTCTTTAATGATCAATGAATGATGAAGGGTTGATGCCTAGATCTTGTATAGACAATCAAACTCACATCCTTCCAAATGTGCACCCAACTCCACTGAGCCATGTGCTGAGATGGGCAGGTTCATTGAAAGGGTCAGCTTCAGGGCAGAAGGGAGAGCCTCTGAGCTGCCAGGGACTCCCAAGTGCAAGGCAGCTAGCTCAGCCATTCACCAGACCTTTCAGCCTCTGGAAGGAAGGTGCTCAGGATGATAGGAGCCTTTCGTCATAAACCTCCAGCAAGCCCAGAAGGAGGAGGAAAACTCCATTGCCTTTGTCTACATCCCGGTAAGAGGCTCAGAAAAAAGCAGACCAGATAACTGTGGAAACATCACCCTTGGTCAGCCTCTGCTTTGGAGGATATAGGGCAGCAACTGCAGGGAAGTGAGAGCAGAGGACACAGGAGGTAGGGAGGAAACATAGGTGAGAAAAAGGGAGGAGGAATGAGGGAAAAGCCTGCATTCTGAAAAAGAATTATGGGACAGCCTTCTAATGCTCATCCAGGTCCTGTTCTCTTTGCCTTCTGGGATCTTCTGGGCCCATGAAGGGATTATCGTTCCCAGCCCTTGGGTGGGTCCATGTGACTGGCCCAGGCTAGAGTGGGTGGGGGTCACACAGGGTGGAGGATTTAATACCAGCATGAGTCCCTCCAGGGATCCATCCCCAGCCTGGGGAGAGTGGAAGCACTTGTTGCTATAGGGAGTTGAAAGATTGGAGAAGCCAGGGATGAGGAGCCAACATGTGGAAGACATTTATTTGGCTTGGACTGACACCCAGATCTCCAGGCAATTTTGCTTAAGTGATAAATAAACTTTGCCGTGTTAAGCCACTGAAATTTAGAGGTTTTTTTATTACTGCAGTATACTGGTTGATAGAAGAATAGATAAAGAGTAGAGAAGTAGAGAGTTGATAGAGAACAGGAAAGAAGAGAAGAACAGGGGACAGGAGGAGAGAGTAGAGGGAAAAGGAAGGACGGACTATGAGAGCTGAATGCAACCACCCTCATGTAAATTGCCTTGTCTTTCTACAACTAGCCCTGGGAGCACAGGAAAGACCTAAGGAAATGTCCTCAGCAATAAAAGCAATAACTCCCGTGAGAGAAGTCAGTGCTCATGGGTAACAAGTTTGCCACTGTGATGCATTTGTATTCATCTCCCTGCTGAGTCATGCTTCATGTCATGCACATGTGTTTGTTTATTAAATATTTACTGAGCACCTACTAAATGCCAGGCATTGTAGTGAACACTAGAGATACAGAAAAGACTAATGTAAGCATGGTTCCTGGCCTCATGGAGCTTATAAACTAGTGTTTCTTTTCCTTTAAATTCTGCAAGTAACTCTTTCCAATATTGTACCTGGCACAAAGATAAGAATGATTGCAAACTTCAGCCACCAGCTAGTGATAAGTCTGAGGAAAAACCTCCAGGGATTTCTGCCAGGAACTGGCTGTGGGGACTTAGTGAGATACCTATGAGTTCTGGGGGTCAATTTTCTCATCTCTGATATAATGAAGCTAGGCCTAATGACCTCTTTGCTACTTCCAACTCTAATCATAATAATTATAATAACCAATCATAGCAGCCAACATTTATTAACCATATACTACATCCTAGGCACAGACCTTGGACTACTGCATTTAATCCTCACATCAACTCTATAAAGTGTTACTATTCTCATTTTGCAGATGAGTAAATTGAGGCTCAAATTGATGAAGAGACTTGCCCAAGGCCACAGAGCTGGTAAGTTATAGAGCCAAGATCTGGAGGGAATTCTGACCAAGTCCTGAGCCCAAGCTCTTAATCACTCTGCCAATAGCTGTCACCATAAAATATGTCTATTACTGTGGTTAAAAAAAAAAATTAAACATAGGAGACAGAGCAGATGTGATTTTTAACAAGCTCTTTGGGATGCTAGTACTCCACCCACTACAACCCCAGAAAAGAGTCCTAAAAGAGATCCTGGAGGCCCTTTTAGGTGCCTATTGGAAACAAAGTTTAATCATCATTTTCCACCTCTTCTGAGAAATGGAAGACTTTTGTCTGGACTATATATATCATTCCTGCTCTGTGTTAATCTAGTTGCCTCATTGGGTCCACAGAAAGGATAGTGCGAGTCTTCCCTTTGGACCTCACCCCATCTTTTTTAGCTCCTGTGACTGTAGGGACAACTTCCTGTCCCTCCTTTGTCCACATCAGGCCAGCTAGGTTACAGGCCGTCCCTGCACCATGTCAATTTGCAGCCTCCGGTTCCTGCAGTCTTAAGAGCCAGACCTATTTCACCTGAAACACCTCCACCCATCACTCTTTGTTTCAGCCAGCGTTGGTTACTTGTGTTCCTGGCTGTCCTTACAACTAAATAAGAAAGTAAACCAACAAACAGTTACAGACATTTTTCTCTAGGCTTGTAATGGAACGTCAGACTAACCAGGTACTCCATGAATCTTGGTGACCTAACTTTTTAATTAAAAAGTTGTTTCAAAAGAGTTCTTGAATAGAAATTCTAAGTAACTGCCTGCCAACTCCAACTACCATGCCTAAGGAATCAGCAATGAGAATTGAATGCAGAGGAACAAGATTTTGACTATCGTCTTAGAGGAAAAGAGACACCTTAAAACATATAGCCTAAAGGGGGGGCTGCATCATGATACAGTGCAGTTGAACAACTTTATTCTAACTGAGAGATCCCACTCTGCCAGAAGATACCGTATTCAGCCTCATGCCCCTTCTGTTTGTCTTCACAACATTAAAAAATGTTTTAATATATTGTCAATATTTTTTAAACAGAAGATCTCACATAGAATCCAGATTTCAGATCTGTATTGAAGTAAGGCGATATGGTGAAACTGAGCATATATCCCCTGCAACCCCACAGCTATGATGGGCAGATGGGGAGTAGCAGGTGCCCCTCTCTGGAACAGGCCTGAGTTCTCTGGTCCTCTATAATGCCTACCACTCCCTAATGTTTCATACACTGGCCTGCTTGTCTATTTGTTACCTTCCTGGATCCTGCAGGCCCTTTAGTCAGCCTGTTTAATCCATGCTGCTTGCGACTGAGGAGAAGAAGGAAATTATAGACAGGTTGTATGTGGGTGTCCATGTGTTAAAATCCTTCTTAAAACTCCTGATCTGGCTGCTCTCCTTTCCCTACGACCAACTCTCCACCCAGCCTTGCTACATCGGACCTAGTAGACTAAGGCTCACCAAGATGTGATGAGCCTAGCTTCCTACTCCCAAATGAAATTGCTGGATATCCACACAGGGTCCTCACTTCTGAGTCCCATATGCTGAAGGCCAGAATTACACTGGATGCCAGGTCAGTTTCATGTACTGTGCCCCTCTCCATTCTTTCTTCATTCAGCACATATATCTGAGTGGTTACTGTATGCTTGGCATTGCTCTAGGCATTGCACTTGTCCTCATGGATTTTACACTCTATGGGGGAAAGTCAGAAAACAAATAATATGTAGTACATAAGATGCTAGTAAGTCCTATGAAGAAAAATGAAATACAGAAGAGGGGTTAGAGGGTGACAGGGTTGCTATTTTAAATACAATGATCAGGGAAATTCTAATACAGCAACATTTGAGCAAAGATCTAAAAGAGATGACGGTGTACGTGGATATTTCTGGTAAAAGTGTTCCAGACAGAGGGAAGAGCCAGTCTAGACCCCTGGGGTGAAATGTGTTGTAATACAGGAACAGTAGAGGCCAGCGTCGCTGGATCAGAGTTGGATCAGGGGAGAGTGATGGGAAGTGAAGACAAAAAGGTCATTGGTTGGATAATGAGTTGGTTAGAGCATGCAGGACCTTCAAGGCCACATAAAGACTTCGGACTTTTAATCCACAGTGAAAAGGGGAGCTGTTGGAGAGTTTTAAGCATAGGAGTAATGTAGTCCAACTTGGGTTTTACAAGAATCCTTCTGATATGCCACATGGCTTGAACATGAATGTTCATAAGATTGTTCTCAATAGTTAAAGACTTGAAAACAAATCTATGAGTTCCAGGGGTCAGTTTTCTCATCTCTGATATAATGAAGTTATGCCTAATGACCTCTATGCAACTTCCAACTCTAATCATAATCATTTTAATAACAGCAGCGATCACCTGAGAGGATCTTTTGGGGATGGTGGAAATTTTCTAAACCTGGAATTTGGTAATGTTGTACCACTCTATAAATAACCTAAAAATCACTGAACTATACATGTCACACATATGAATTTTATGGTATGTAAAATCATACCTCAATAAAGTTTTTTAAAAATCCTTCTGGCTGCTTTGTGAAAAATAAACTGTAAGGGAACAGGAGTAAAACCAGGGATACCCCTTTAAAAGCTGATGTAATTATCCAGGTGAAAGACAATGGGGACTTAGATGGTCATGTGCAGTGGAGGGAGTGAGACGTGGTCAGACCCTGGACATATGTGCAGGCATAACCCATAGAACTGGCCAGTGAGAGAAAGAAGGGTGCCACCGAGAGGTTTACTAAACAAATGAAGTGGCCATTTTTCTTCTGAAATGGGAGAGTCTGTGAAAAGAGTGGCTGTGGGAGAGAGTAGGAGAAATGAGTTCTGTTTTAGATATGACAAAGTGAGATGCCTGCTATGCATAGAAGCTGAGAAATTGAGTAGGATGGAATATGTAAGTTCATTCAAGAGGCTGCTTGAGTGAAACTGCAATAATCAGTAGAAAGAACACCACTGTTTTTTGTTTTTTTGTTTTTGTTTTTGTTTTTGTTTTCATGATAGCCATTCTTACTGATGAGAACTCATAAACACAAAGAAAGGAAGGACAGACACTGGGTCTACTTGGGAGCGGAGGGTGGGAGGAGGGAAAAAATAACTATTGGGTACCAGGATTAATACCTGGGTGATGAAATAATCTGTACAACAAACCCTCATTACATGAGTTCACCAGTGTAACAAACCTTCACATGTACCCCTGAAACCTAAAATAAAAGTTAAAAAAAAAAGAAGAAGAAGAAAAAGGAAGAACACCACTGAACCATTGTTTAGCAAAATGCCTCTGCATTCTCGTTATGCAAGCTACTGGTAAGATGCAATGGGCAGACACACACACACACGCACACATCACATCACATATATTTTTGCTTACAGTCACATACATCAAAGTCTATGTCTACTTTTAAAAGTTCAGCAGGTATTTCAGTTGTAAAAACCTTAGATTAGGACAGGCATAGTGGCTCACGCCCGTAATCTCAACAATTTGGGAGGCCGAGGCAGGGAGATCACTTGAGGTCAGGAGTTCAAGACTAGACTGGTCAACATGATGAAACCCCATCTCTGCTAAAAATATAAAAACTAGCCGGGCGTGGTGGCACCCACCTGTAATACCAGCTATTCAGGAGGCTGAGGCAGGAGAATCGTTTGAACCCGGGAGGTGGAGGTCACAGTAAACCAAGATCGTGCCACTGCACTCCAGCCTGGGCAACAGAGTAAGGCTCCATTAAAAAAAAAAAAAAAAAAACCACAAACCTACATTGGAGGTAAGGTAGAAGTGTAAATAGAGACAAAAGGAAAGAATATAATGCACTTCATGTTCACCATTTTCGTAAAGAAATAATATCCAATAACAATGTAATGATGGGATGAAGAGGACTAACATTGTATAGACATTAATCATTCCTAAGTTATATACAACCAAAATCAAAGTCTAATTAGTATCCTAAAAAAAATAAAAATTTAAAAGTAAGGCAGACAACAGTATGATATTTGGCTGCTATAGTTTTCTCCAGTCATCATAAAACCATAGACCCTAGACATGTAAAGGATCATGTAGTAAAAGACAGACACAGATGAGACACAGCGCCCCCAAAAGGTGGAACAACTTGCGTGTGAGCATGTTTCTAACTTCCTCAGGAATATTGCATGAAAAGGAGCTGTGTGTCTACCTTCCAGAGGAAAATAACTGGGGCACTCTGAATATATCACAAGAGAACTGCTGTTGCTACACCAACTTTTCTCACTACTGAAGTTTAGTTTATAAAAAATAAAATAAGAGATCTCTATGAAAGTAGCTTGGCCATGTAAGTCAAACTAGTAAATGTGCTTATCTTTGAACCCACTGATTCTATTTTCTACATATTAGAAAATTACATAAAGGAGATATTTGGAAAGAATCAATATTGTTTCTCATATTTTTATTATATTACTAGTAATAATGTAAAATAGTAGAGCACTACTAACAAAATTAATTGAAAGTGAATAAAATATCTGTAAATGGAGTATGTTTAAATAAATTAAGGTGTCATCCCATGCAATTATAAAATATTGATGTGATTCTAAATTTACTAATATGAAAAGAAAATGAGGCACGTTGTTGAACATAAAAGAAAACATACATTAAGGAGGAGATAATTGAAGTTTCTAAATTTAAAAAATTAAAGAACATGGTATATAGTATAATCCCATTTGAGATACAGAAAGGCATGAGTGTCTTTGTGGGTGGAGAAGAAGTCGGGTGAAGAGGGCAGGGAATAAAGATATCCGGAAGACTGCTTACCAAAATACTAATTGTGTTTATCAATGTACACAAAAACTTCAAAGCTGGTTTTATTTTGAAATTTATGATAATACTGCATGTTATGATCATTTATAATATAGATATATAAATTACAGTTACTGAATCAAGTCTGTCTTCTTCCCCACCTTCTTTTAATGAGAAGAAGGGAGCTGGGAGCAGGATGCTAGTTCACCTACGTAAGCCCTTACTAGCACAGGTGTAGGGATTGAGCAGGAGCTGGGTTTGAAAAGAAACAGGAATAGCAAGGCAGGTGGGGGTAGGGAGGCAGATCGGGCAGGTGAGCTCAGGGCAAAGCAACTACAGTTCGTTCCTTGGTATCAGAGGGGGCCTGGCGCAGAAGACAGAAAAGTTTCCTGGACTGGAAAACGTGACTGGAATGGAAGGCGGGGTTGGGGAGGGTGGAGAGGAAAGTGGTTGACAGCAGTTAGGATTCCAGGAAGCAAAGCTGGCTCAAGCAGGTGAGGGGAGGTGGAGAGATCCCGAGTCCAGACTCTAGCTCCACCACAGGAAGCAAGCCCCCGTCCATTAATAATTATCCACGGATCCTCAATAGCAGCTATTGCTTTATCTTGGCTGGAGCATGCATCAACCCCCAAAGCTGGACTCCCTGGGTGTGTGTGTGATTCCTCGCAAACACATAGAAGTGCCTTTTTCATTTGTTGGTTGGTTTATGGTTTGTTCGTTCCTGTTTGTAATAGGGAAGGCTTCATAACTGACAAGCCCTCAAACCCCACCCCCAAACCACTCGAGAGCATCCATGTCTCTTCCAGTCAGGGACTCTGTGGCTTTCCCTATTTTGAAGAAACTTTGCCACATTGATTGATGACCTACATGCGGTCACAGATGTAACAAAGCCTGCATGTCCCACCTGGCCAGCCCAGGCCCCTGAATGGCCCCTGAAAATGTCCTGTGCTCCTTCTTCCCAAATACCTCTTTTCTCCTCCCCCTCCCACCCAGACTAGTGAGAAAATTTAAGTATTTTCTTTTTTATTAAACTAATAACACTAATGCTTTGTAATGTAAGCCCCTCCCTCTTTTTGACCACCTGCTACTATCGAAGTAGGGAAATACTTCCTTTTTGGAGAGTTTTAATGGACGGAAAGGTCTTTTGCAGTCACTGATGCACCCTCCAGGAAAATTTCACAGTGAACAGTACAAGGGCACACAGGCCCAGATGTTCCAAGAAAAGTAAGTCCCAGAGATACGACTTCACTAAATCATACCTTTGCACAGTCAAAAATGGGTGTCGTTTTCTGGCCTCACATCCCCAGGAGTAAAGCCAGGAAAATCCTGGGCCAGCTTCTGGAGTCATTTCTGTCGCTGAAGCTGGGAAAGGAAACCCAGCTGGGACAAACATCTTTGTGCAGGGGGCACAGCTCAGGCCCACGCTGGTTCCCTGAGGCTTCCTTTTGATAAGTGAGTATTTCATCTGCAGGTTTGCAAGAGCCTTAGGCCTGGGCTGATGATGTCTGAGAAAGGTGGATACAAACAGGGAGGGCTGTAACCATCCCTGAAAAACATTTCAAACTGTGTTACAAGCTAGCCCTGCCCAAGAGAGGGCCCCTACTTCACTCTCTGCATGGCTCTTAAGTCTCTTCAAAGCACTCAATTAAAAAAAAATGTTGCTTCTATAAAACTCAGAGCAGACTATTATCGAGCAAACAGCTGCCATGTGATTGGAAGCACAGGAAATGTTCCAAGGAAAAGATGCTTGGTGCTATTAATTTCTTCCTTTGTGTTTTAAATATGGTTCCCAGATATGGGGCAAGGTGATAGTGAGTGTTGTTTTTATTTTCAAAAATGCAGTTATGAAGGAGATCTATATTCATTGTAGAAATGTTTGAATATGCAGAAAATTGTAGAGAAAAATCAGATTTACTCATAATCTCAGCATTCCAATATAACAGTTCTTTTGGTTATTAGTGGTATATTTTGGTACCATATTTCTTCTACTTTATAAAAATATAATTGAGATCATATTGTATATAAAGCTTTGAAATCTGCTTTTTTTGCTTAACACTGGTTCAAAAATATTTCATGTAATTTTTAAAATCCTTAGAAATGTAATTTTAGTGGCTGTATAATATTAAATCGTATGAATGTGACATCATTTCCCAGAGATTTCCCAGTAAGTGATTCTGTGATAAACATCTTTAAGTCTCTCGTTCTGCATTTCAGATTATCTCATGAAGACAGGTTTCTCGTGCTCCCCAGTGAAAGTTAAATTCTGTGTTTGGTTAATTAAAGGACAACATAATAGTTAGCAATTTTACCTTTAACTATCTTATTGAATATTGATATATCAGCAGATAAATGACTTTTCTATAGCTTTATCTCTTATAAGCCCTTTCTGAGTTATGAAATTGATTTCAAAAAATAATCCAAATCCCAGGAAAGAAAAAGGAAAAAGAAAATATTTCAAAATGTTAACTGTGGCTGTCTTTAGGAGCTGGAACTTGAGTTCATTTATTTCCTACTTTTTATTTTACTGCATTTTCCAGATTTTCTATAATATGCACAAAACTGCTCTTACAATATTTCATAAAACAATAAAAGGTTTTTTATGAAAAGAATGTATGCTCTTCTCTTTTACATTTCTAGAACAAGCTACTATCGATTATAAGCATTTTTTAAATTCATCCTCCTGCTTATTCAAGCCCGCAGTTGGGAAAGACGACAGAATTTCAGATTTTCATTTGTTCCAGAAAATGCTTTGTGAATAATTTAATTGGATTTAGGTAAGGGAAACTGAAGTTATTTACAAAAACATGAAATTATTTATTTAGTTCCACCTGTATCATTTGAGTGAACTTAAGGATACCAAACAACAAAGCTCACCTTTCCTTCAAGATATACTTGGTCACGTGTGCACACATGTGCATGCACACACACACACACACAGAGACTCATTTAACACTTGGTCTATTTGGCTCTACTCCCCACCGCCCCCAAAAGCAGGAAAGTAAGCCCTCTGGGGAAGCAATAACAAAGTGAGAGTCTGGTAGACGAGCAGCTCCTAGTCCCCCTACCCAAAATAAGAACCGTGTGTATGCAATCTCTCTCTTCCCATCGTAAACATAATTTTTAATTATTGTTTTTCATTTTTGTTTTTAAATGCTTACACAACAAAAATATTTTGTTCCTTTCTCACAGAAAACCATAAGTCTGAAGTAAGTTGTGAATTATTTGGAAATGATTGGTTAGTTTAAACATAATCTTTGTCTAGCTTGCATCATAGGCCTTTTACACCAGAATCAAACCACCCAAGGAGGAAGACATGACCTGGTTAGCAAGGGAAGCTTTCCTGATCTGAAAAGATAGAAGTAAACAATGTTTAAGGAATATTTAAGATATTCATTATTATTATCACCATTATTATTAATGATAAGAAATAACAAAAGATAGCATTAAAAGATTTCATAAAACCTTATGCACATGAAGCTCAGAAACAAAAGTTGACTCAGACAAGAAGC